>NW_028081579.1:3819770-5019770 GCF_014824575.4 Sturnira hondurensis
GTCTTTGGTTATATTTTGCTTGCTTGTTTGTTTTGTTGTTTAGCTTCCTGTTAAAGGTGAGATCATATGGTATTTGTCCTTCAACACCTGGCTTATTTCACTCAGCATAATGCTTTCCAGTTCCATCCATGTTGTTGCAAAAGGTAGGAGGTCCTTCATTCTTTCTGCTGCATAGAATTCCATTGTGTATATGTGCCATAGTTTTTTGATCCATTCATTTACTGACGGGCACCTAGGTTGCTTCCAACTCTTGGCTATTGTAAATCGTGCTGCTATGAACATTGGGGTGCATAGGTTCTTTGGGATTGGTGTTTTAGGGTTCTTAGGATACAATCCCAGTAGTGGAATTGCTGGGTCAAAAGGCAGGTCCAATTTTAGTTTTCTTAGAAAATTCCATACTGTTTTCCATAATGGTTGTACCAGTTTGCAATCCCACCAATAGTAGACTAGAGTCCCTTCTTCCCCACACCCTCTCCAACATTTGTTGTTTGTTGCTTTGTTTATAATGGCCATTCTGACTAGTGTAAGGTGGTTTCTCATTGTGGTTTTAATTTGCATCTCTCTGATAGCAAGCGATATTGAGCATCTTTTCATGTGTCTCTGGATTCTCTGTATGTCCTCCTTGGAGAAGTGTCTGTTCAAGTCCTTTGCCCATTTTTTAAAAAATATTTTATTTATTTATCTTTTTAGAGGGGAAGGGAAGGAGAGAGGAAAGAAACATCAATGTATGGTTGCTTCTTGTGCATCCCCTGCAGGGAACTGCCCCCTGCCGTAAACTGGTCTGCAACCCAAGCATGTGCCCTAACTGGGAATCGAACCTCGATCGTCTGGTTCACAGGCCCACGCTCAATCCACTGAGCTACACCAGCCAGGGCCTGCCCACTTTTTAATTGGGTTGCTTGTCTTCTTAGAGTGGAGTGGAGTAAGTTCTTTGTATATTTTGGAGATTAAACCTTTGTCTGAGGTATCATTGGCAAATATGTTTTCCCAAACAGTTGCTTCTCTTTTTATATTAATGCTATTTTCTTTAGCTGTGTCAAAGCTTTTTATTTTGATAAGATCCCATTTGTTTATTCTTTCCTTTATATTCCTTGCTCTAAGGGACATATCGGTAAAAATCTTGCTGCGTGAAATATCTGAGATTTTCCTGCCAATGTTCTCCTCTAGGACTTTAATGGTTTCATGGCTTAAATTTAAGTCTTTTATCCACCTTGAATTTATTTTTGTGTATGGTGTAAGCTGGTGCTTAAGTTTCATTTTTTTGCACATAGCTGTCCAGTTCACCATTTATTGAAGAGGCTATTTTTACTCCATTTTATGTCATTGCCCCCTTTGTCAAATATTAACTGACTGTAGAGAGTTGGGTTTAATTCTGTGCTCTCTGTTCTGTTCCATTGGTCTATGTGCCTATTTTTATGCCAATACCAGGCTGTTTTGATTACAGTGGCCTTGTAATACAGTTTGATGTCAGGTATTGTGATCCCTCCTACTTTGTCCTTCTTTCTCAAAATTGTGGCTGCTATTCGGGGTCATTTATGGTTCTATATAAATTTTTGAAGTGTTTGTTCTATGTCTGTGGAGTATGCCATTGGTACTTTAATAGGTATTGCATTGAATCTGTAAATTGCTTTGTGTAGTATGGACATTTTGATGATATTAATTTTGCCAATCCATGAACATGGTATTTGTTTCCATTTGTTTGTGATACTTATGGTTTTTAAACATGCATAAATAGAAAGACATTTTCCTCGAAACATTTTTGTTATATTTCAGAATACTTTTTTAGGATAGATTGTGAGATTACATTTACCAAATACTAGAAGGTGCACACAGGATCAGAAATGATTTGATTTTATGCAGTCACTCATTGCCTTTGAGAACAATCATACTTTTTACAATCCCTAAAAATCTATAGGAAGTTTTCCTTGCATCTCTCTTCAATGTTAAAGACAGAAGCCCTTAAATCTCAGTTTGCACTGTTTCTTCTCATTACATTCCATGGTGAAGGAAGAAAATATATAAGTTTCTTATATTAACATATTTGAAGAATATCATCAATTTTAATTGTCATTCCTTTTTCAAAAAGATAAAATCTTAATAATAGCAGCACCCACCTTTACTGAGAAATCGCCATATGCATGGCACAATGTATAGTATTTTACATGCATAATTCAATAAAGAAAACTACATGATGAAAAGACTAATCACCTCAACAGCTACGTGTGGCGAGCCAATTTATTAGCACAAGAGGTAGGTTTAGACTTCTGTTACATAAACGTAGGCCATAAGAAAAGCTACTGCTAGTCAATCAGGAGATACACCAAGAGACAGTTTCTGATCTTGAGGGATGGTGCAGAATCTCTAGTTAGAAACCATTAAAATGAGAGAGGAAAACAATTGGGAGAAGGAAGCGACATGGTGCCTTTTTAATTTCTTTCTTTTAAAAGTAATAGGTGGCTGAAAATAGAAGGGGTAAAGATGGGAATATCAGTGAGAAGCAAAGAAAGAATATAGTCAAATTACTTGAGAAGAATGGTGAAAAATAGTCGGCTTATTGTATGGCTAATAACTCTTCTAAAACATTTTTTTATATTGTGTATTTTCACACTCAGAACCCTCTGAAATAGATGAATTGTCTCCACACAGTCTAAGAAAGAATTGAACAGCAAATGCTTGACACAATATGAAAGTTTGAATTAATGGACATAGAAACATGGAACATACCAATAGCTGTAGGAGGAGGGGTGGGGGGGAGAAGGAATAGTGGAAGGAAAGGGAAGGGACTAGTCACTGAACGTGTAGGAACGGCCTGTGAACGTGGACACCAGAGAGGGGATGGACTGTGGGCGAGAGGAGTGTGCTGGCGGGGGGGGGGGGGGGGGAAAAAAGAAATGGGACAACTGTAATAAAATAAACAATAAACAATAAAAAATAATCTATTTCCAAAAAAGGTATTATACTGGCTTGAAATAATAGAGATATGTGCCATTTTGAGTATTTTAATTGTACCTTAATGAAATATAGTTTATATTAATTTCTTTTAGTACTATTGAATGTATCTCTTTACTATTCTGTTACCTGTTTTTAAATAAATAATTCTAAAACAAGAAAATAAGTAAAAGCCTGGGTTAGAAATATTAAATAAATACATTTAATATTTTCAAAGAGATAAAGGAAGAAATCAACAAGCAAATAAAAATAGGTGATGAAACATATACGTTAACCGAGTAGTTAAGAAAAATAACCAATTATACATCTTAGAAATAAAAACTACATTTAAAATAAAAAACTCAGAAGATGGGTAAAATAGCAGACAAATGAAGATGAAAAACAAATTCATGAGCAGGAAGATGGGACTGGGGAAAGCCCCCAGCATCAAAGTATAAAGAGATATAAAATATAAAAGACATGTTGAGAGACACTTTGGACACTATTTCAGGAGTAAAAAAAACAGAATGGTGGGTGGGCAATATCTTAAGAGGAAATCACTAACAATTTGGCATAATTTTTTTAAGTTTTAAAAGTATGTTTATTGACTTCAGAGAGAGGGAGGGGAGGTGTAGAGGGGGAGGGAGAGAGAGAGAGAGAGAGAGAAACAATGATTGATTGCCTCCCATAAGTACCCTGGCTGGGGACTGAACTGAACCTTCAACCTAGGTATATGTCCTGACCAGGAATCAAACCCCCAACCTTTCTGTATATGGGACAGCACTCTGACCAACTCAGCTATATTGGCAAGGGCAGCAGAAATTTTTTTTTAAAAAACTGTGTCTTCAGATTTTAAACACTGATCAAATGCTGATCAAAATTAATTAGGGAAAAACTCATATCTAAGCTCATGATGAAACTTGTAAAAAGTGAAGTAAATCAAGCTTCTATAGAAAAAACACAGACTATATAAGGAATGAGAAAATGTCATTACATTTTTCATCAGTAACACTAGCTTTAAAAAATAAAGAAAAAACTTTCAAAGTACTGAGGTAAAATAACAGCAAAACATTTTTTTGAGCCTAGATATTTTTGATAAGTCAAATTGTCACTCAAGATTGAAAACAGGACTTCTGGCCAAGATGGAGGTGTAGGTAGACACACCATGCTTCCTTGCACAACCAAAAGAAGGACAACAACAATTTAAAAACAAACACAACCAGAACTGACAGAAAATCAAACTGTATGGAAGTCCGACAACCAAGGAGTTAGAGAAGACATACTCATCCAGACCAGTAAGAGGGGTGGAGAGGACTTGGGGCAAGGCAGAGGCTAGAGGACTGGGCAGTCACCATTCACCTGCAGATAAATCTGGAGAAACAATGGGGGAGTGGGACAGTCTGTGAAACCCAGGGCCCCAGCACAAGGAAATAAAGCCTCAAACCACTGATTGAAAACACCAGTGGGGTTGAGGCAGCAGGAGAAACTCCCAGCCCCACAGGAGAATTTGCTGGAGAGACCCACAAGGTCCTAGAACATATACCCACCCATCTGGGAATCAGCATAAGAAGGGCCCAGTTTGCTTTGTGGGAAGCCGGGGAAGTGACTGAAATTGGGCAGAGAGCTGAGCAAGTGCCATTGTTCCCTCTTGGACTCCTTTCCCCACATACAGTGTCATAACGCAGTGACATGAGTTACCCAGCCCTGGTGAACACCTAAGGCTCCACCCCTCACTTTGTAACAGATGAGCCAAGACAAAAAAAATATCGCCCAAACAAAAGAACAGATCAAAGCTCCAGAAAAAATACAACTAAGCAACAGAGAGATAGCCAACATATCAGATGCACGATTCAAACCACTGGTAATCAGGAAGCTCACAGAATTGGTTGGATTTGGTTGCAAATTAGATGAAAAAATGAAGGCTATGCTAAATGAAATAAAGGAAATGTACAGAGAACTAATAGTGATGGGAAGGAAACTGGGACTCAAATCAATGGAGTGGACCAGAGGAAGAAAGAAATAACCAAACAGGAAAGAATGAAGAAACAAGAATTCAAAAAAATGAGGAAAGGCTTAGAAACCTCCAGGACATCCTTAAAACTCCAACATCTGAATTATAGGAGTACCAGAAGGTATAGGGGTACAAGAGGAAGAGCAACAAGTGGAAAAGTTATCTGAACAAATAATAAAGGAGAACTCCCCCAATCTGGCAAAGGAAATAGACTTCCAGGAAGTCCAGGAAGCTCAGAGAGTCCCGAAGAAGGTGGACCCAAGAAGGAACACACCAAGGTACATCATGATTACATTACCCAAGATTAAAATCCTAGAAGCATTATTGGGTAATGTAATCCTAATTACAATACCCAAGGAGAGAATCCTAGAAGCAGCAAGAGATAAGGAGACAGTCATTTAAAAAGGAGTTCTCATCAGACTGTGAGCCGATTTCTCAAAAGAGACCTCGCAGGCAAGAAGGGGCTGGAAAGAAGTATTCCAAGTCATGAAAGGCAAGGACCTACACCCACGATTGCTCTATCCAGCAAAGCTTTCATTTAGAATGGAAGGGCAGATAATGTGCTTCTCAGATAAGGTCAAGTTAAAGGAGTTCATCATCACCAAGCTCTTATTATATGAAATGTTAAAGGGACTTATCTAAGAAAAAGAAGATAAAAAATGTATAGTAAAATGACAGCAAACTCACAATTATTAAGAACCACCCCTAAAATAAAAACAAAAGCAAACTAAGCAAACAACTAGAACAGGAACAGAACCACAGAAATGGAGATCACATGGAGGGTTATCAACAGGGGAGTGGGAGGGGGAGAGAGAAGCGAAAGGTACAGAGAATAAGTAGCATAGAGGGTAGGTAGGAAACAGACAAGGGGAGGGTAAGAATAGTATAGAAAATGTAGAAGCCAAAGAACATATACGTACGACCCATGGATATGAATTAAACGGAGGGAATGTGGGTGGGAGAGGGTGTGCAGGGCAGAGGGGAATGAAGAGAGGAAAATGGGACAACTGTAATAGCATACTCAATAAAATGTATTTTTGAAAAGAGTGAAAACAAAAATAAAGATACTTTCAGACACATAAGAATACAGAAAGTTTAACACCCATGGATTGTTGTTTTAAGATGTTTGGAGAAATAGACTTATAACTGTTCTTGAAGCAAACTTGGTATCAGAACCACTCTGTTGAGTAGTGTTAAGTCAAAGTCAGGAAGTGAACTTTTCAGAAGAGGAGAAAATTAGAGGTAGAGTCACTGTAGGGAACACCTGGGAACTTTCTGTGCTTTACCCAACACCCTCCCCCTACCCTTATGAAAATGTAACCCTACTGATTAGATGAATTTGGCTTTTCCAGTTCCAGAGGATGTTACCTATGGAGAGTGTTTCAATCACTGCATGACCCAATAAAAAGGCCTAATAAAAGCAGTGATAGATGTCTAGTTCTAACCCAGATGAAATAACAGGGGCCAGATTTGTGCTCCCACTTAAACAGCTAGGGGGGATAAAAAGCAATGTTTCCAGACATTGGACACCCAGGAAGCAGAGGACTGTGATCCCTGAAAGAAAAGAAACAAACAAGTTGAGTCAATTGCACCAGTTTGCAGCCTATAGACAGTCTACAGTCTGCAGCTCAAAGGGGAAGATGCAGATAAGCCTGTCTCACTAGGTTGAGGAGATAGTGGTCACAGTTTAGGGTGGCAAGACAGCTAGCGTTTGTGGGACCGAGTATTAGAGGAAGGGGAGCTCTGAAGAGAATGTTGTGGAGATGCGCAGGGGGATCGCTGTGCGTCTTCAGCTGAGTATTGATCTAGGTACACGCGAGAGGAAGCTACCCAGGACTAGAGAGTAACAGGCAGAACAATTCTCAGTGCTCACACAAGGATGAAAACTTGATTTCTCCTTCATATTTGAAAGTGAGATACAGAGCCTAATACTTTCCTCTTGACTGTGGGCCAGTAACTTGCACCTAACAAACTGAATTAGATGACAATGAGAGACTAGGCCCTAAAAGGCAGTGTGGTCTCTGTCCTATTGGCTTTCTCCATAGTAGGTGACAGAACAACCAAGCAAAGCTACTCCACAATTTCTTGACCAACAGAACCTGGGAGATAAAAAATGCTTGTTGTTTTAAGCCACTAAATTTTGGGGTAATTTGTTCCACAGCAGTACATAATTAAAATTGGAGTTCTCCAGGTGTCTTGGTCTGTGGTCTGGTGCTTTCATTATTTTTGGAAATTTCTCTACCACCATCTCTTGGAGTGTTTCTTCCCTGTTCTCCTTTAGGGATTCCAATTACACGTACGTTAGACAGCATGGTGTTGTCCTACAGTGCCTGTATGCTCTATCTGCAACTTTAAGGCACTGCCAAATCAGCTTCTTCATGTCCCCACTTAAGACATCAAGCCCAGCTATCAGTACCCACTTTTTTCTGAAGTGTTCCTTTAGGACCCGCAGAGATGTTCCTTTAAGCTCCTAAATTTTAATGTTTCCAAATTCTTCCCTTGTTCCTCTACCCTAGAGGGGTGAGCTGCTTCCTGAATTTGCTGACTCTGTGATGTAGTATTGTTCTGTGTTATCTTTTCAGTTAATGAACAACTTATCCTAATTAACAATTTTTATGAAAATTTTGTTACAATAACAGGCATGGTTTCTCTCTCCTGACTAAACCTTGATTGACTCAAAAATTGATACAGAGAGTCCCAGTAAACAAATCCTCAAAGATGGAATTTTGAGATTGGTTTAGTTGTGTCCTGATTGGAGTGCTGAGCTCCTTGCTAATAGAAAGTGGGATGTTGTGATCCACTGTAAGACATGACAACACAATTAGGCAATATTACTCCAGCCTATTTAATCATGGAAATTTTTATTGAAAGAAGCTTCTTGTGGGGCTAGTATTCAGCAGAACACACTTTGGGAAATGGTGGCTTAGCATACTTCTCTATTCGATGTGATGCTCCCTAAACACATCAATCATATTTAAGTTGTCACTCATGTTTCATCTATATCGAAAATTTTTACTCATCATTTGGCCCCCAGCCCTTGTTTTACAAGTGTTTAGAGCTTTTCCTGACACTGAATGTTGTATGTTTTATACATCCCTCTAATATAATCATTGTCACATTATATCATGGTTGTTTGCTTTCATTTATGTCTTGCTCACTAGAATTGGAGCTCTTTGAGAGACATTCCTTGTCCAAACTCATCTTTGTACCTCTAGTGCTGATCAGAGTGTTTGGCATTAAGTAAGTATAATTAATTTGCATGCATATCATTTATGAGAATGGTTATGGAATCCAGTTATATTTATTCCTTAAGAAAAATCTGAGCACTTTGTGAAATAAGCCAGGTGGTGAGGGACAAATACCATATGATCTCATCTTTACCTGGAACATAATCAACAAAAGAAAAAAGCAAGCAAAATATAACCAGAGACACTGAAAGTAAGAACAATCTAACAGTAACCAGAGGGGAGGTGGGAGGGGATAATGAGGGGAAGGGTTTTCAGGAACTACTATAGAGGACACGTGGACAAAACAAAGGGAGAGGGTGGAAGCAGGGGAGGGAGGGGGGTTTGGTTGGGGTGGGGGAGTGGTGGGGACAAAATGCAGACAACTGTAACTGAACAACAATAAAATAGTTAAAAATTTTTAAAAATCTGAGCACTTTGAATTGGGTATTCCAGAAGAGGATAAACAGACATGATTCATTATTTGAAGTGAATTATTTATAGCATCCTTTCTATGTTTTACAACTTTACTTCAAGAGTAGAAACTTGGTTGGTTTTTCCCTTTTTTTCCATTTTACAAGTCTGTTCACCTTAGATAGGCAAACACCTAAGTTCAGCTCCACAAGCATTTACTGAGCAACTACTCTGCCAGGAACTATGCAAAGCCTTAAGAACATGAACATGATACATATAAATACCAATAGTTCAATGGGGAGTGAGATTCATAACCAAATATTCAGTATCCATGTGACAACTACAATGATGAATGTATATGCGAGTTGAGGAAGTAGTTTAGCAGAGAAGAGAAAATCTTTATGAAAAGGAATATGAGGAAAGACTTTCCAGAGACTTCTGAGCTGGAGTTTGAAGGTGAACTAGTTTTCCAAGAAGGCAGGGTTATAAATTTAAAAACATGGAGGCAAAAAAATAGTGAAGCTTTGGAGTAAGAACAGTTTCAGGAGCGTTAAGCACCAAATGGTTTGTGGTAGAAAATGAGGCTGGAAATTTGGGCAAAGGCCAGATGAGCCCTAGTTGCCATGCTAAGGAACTTGGACTTACTCAGTGCGCCATAGTGAGCCAGAGAAGTCAAATAACATTTTTTTTTTTGTTTTCTACATTAGAAGAAAATTCGTACTGCTATACATTGCACAAATATCTCTTGAACACATATAGTATTTCAGGCATGTTGCTGGACACTGGATTACTTACCAGAGTTGTACCTTTAAAACTCTTTATGGAGGACATTTTTGTTGATAAGGTAGACAACGTAGATTTCAACTAGTGTTTCTCTCCTCCCAATAGCATAGACCTGCAGGACAGTATTTGTAACTCTTGCTAATGCCAAGACCAACAAACGCTTTGAATCATTCCTTTCAAGCAACAGATTTTTCAGCAACCCATTTTATGAACTATAATTTGTCTTTCCCAAAAGGCAAATTATTTTCTTTATTTCCTTTCTAGATTTCATTATTTCATCTTATTTTTATCTTTCATTATAACCTGCATATTTTTATTTAAAGTTACCCAATGAAATTCACATCTTTTTAGCCTACAAACTCTTTTTCAAAAAAAATAGAAGAAAATTTAAATTTTTTCCCAAAATGAAAGTAATGGACATTAGGAAAGAGTAAGAGTAGTCCCTGGAAAGAAAAAATAAAGCATAAATGAGTTAAAATCCAAGTAGTATCTAAGCTAAGTATTATAAATGCTAAGATATAAGTGGAAGTGCAGGATTGCTTTATGCGTCTGTTAGCACAAAGGTATCAGAAAGCCTAAGACAGCTAGTAAGGGTGGTATGCTTGGTGTAAAAATGGATGTAATTAAGTATGTGTGGTATCATTTGATAGATTTTGGGGGTCTGTGAATGCTCAAAAATATTTTATATAAATTAATGGTAATTGCATCTTAGCTACACCATTCCAGCTTATGACAGGTTTGATTGGAAAGTTCTACTTTTGGATACTGGGGGAGGGGGAGAATGGCTATCAATTCTATAGGAGTTCAAGGAAACAAGTAAAACTTGAAATTTCAAAATCAGTGATGGCAAATTAAGAAATAAGCAGTACCTTGTTTATTAAAGATTGCATTCTTGTAGTATACAAAACATGTTCCAAATGTGTTTCACACTAGTGTCCTGAATATTTGGGAGGGGGTGGTGGTGGTGGGCAGGGGTGGGAACTTTCACATCTAGATGAAAACAAATGATCTGAAAATGGTCACTAATTTGTTGTAAAACAAGAACTGCTAGTTAACCCATTACAATTATCTTCGTTTTAACAAAGAGAACCAGAGGAAAAGAAAATGTGCTAACATTCCAAAGAATCATGCCTGTAGGTTAGATATGGGAACGAATGACTTGAAATAGAAGGTTGCTCAATATGGGATTGGATATTGTGAATTTTTTTCCTGGATGTCTCTAGACATAGGCTGGATTATAAACTTTATATCTTGCTGGGAACAAGGGAACAGACAAGATTTCTCAAGATCCTGTGAAGCCTGCAATCTTCAGATGTAAAAGNTGTTTCACACTAGTGTCCTGAATATTTGGGAGGGGGTGGTGGTGGTGGGCAGGGGTGGGAACTTTCACATCTAGATGAAAACAAATGATCTGAAAATGGTCGCTAATTTGTTGTAAAACAAGAACTGCTAGTTAACCCATTACAATTATCTTCATTTTAACAAAGAGAACCAGAGGAAAAGAAAATGTGCTAACATTCCAAAGAATCATGCCTGTAGGTTAGATATGGGAATGAATGACTTGAAATAGAAGGTTGCTCAATATGGGATTGGATATTGTGAATTTTTTTCCTGGATATCTCTAGACATAGGCTGGATTATAAACTTTATATCTTGCTGGGAACAAGGGAACAGACAAGATTTCTCAAGATCCTGTGAAGCCTGCAATCTTCAGATGTAAAAGCCCAATTAAGAGGCTCCCTAGGGACAGGTCAAAGGAATTCTTTTAACCATAGAGTCTATACCCCAGTTCTCTGGTGCCTCAGTCCTCCCCTCTCATTCAGCCTAGTCAGAAACTGAAGAATACACATTGTGTGACTTTCCACCTTTGCTTTCTCTACTGTAATTCACGAGACTATGAGAATTAAGAATTTTAAATCTCTTATCTCTAATTTGTTATTTTTAAGTGTTTTTGAATAGCGTTTAACACAAAAAATCCTTCTAAACTTGTTTTTCTTCAATTGGGCAGAATTTTTTTCAATGTTGCACTTTTATTATGATATTACAAATATCGTTTAATAAAGCTATCTGATAAATAATAGTTGGTCAAATTTCAATTCAGACTTATGTCTTCCTCATTTCAAAGATTGTGCTATATGCAACACTTGGGATCAATTCTTGTTGGAATCATATTCATAGTGTTTCACTTTTTTGAAACAGTTTTAGGGTAAATGTCCCTACTGTATAACTCAGAGAACAGCAATGGATACACATTTTAAAGCTTGACATAATTCCAATACCACAATAATACAAAGCATTGTAAGAAATTACAATGAACAACTAGGTGCCAAGAAACTGGACAACCTCGGTAAAATGGATAAATTCCTAGAAACATACAATCTTCCAAAACTGAATCAAGAAGAAGCAGAAAGCATAAATAGACTAATAACAACCAGTGAAATTAAAGTAGTAATCAAAAAACTCCAGGCACACAATAGCCCTGGACTGGATGCTTCACGAGCAAATTCTGGTAAACATTCAAAGAAGAACTAATTCCTATCAAACTAATTCCTTCTCAAACTACTCCAAAAAATTCAAGAAGAGGGAAGACTTCCTTGTAAAAAGGAAGTCTCCCTTTTTACAAGGCCAGTTTATCCTAATTCCAAAACCAGGTAAAGATACAGCAAAGAAGGAAAACTACAGGCCAATATCTCTAATGAACATTGATGCTAAAATCCTCAAAAAAATATTGGCAATCCAGATGCAGCAAGACATTAAAAAGATCACACATTATGATCAAGTGGGATTCAGCCCAAGGATGCAAGGATGGTACAATATTCACAAATCAATGAGCATAGTACACCACAAAAACAAAATGAAGAACAAAAGTCACATAATCATCAATAGATGCCAAAGAAGCATTTCATAAAGTCCAGTACACCATTTATGATAAAAACGTTCAGCAAAGTGGGAATAGAGGGAGCATTTCTCAATATAATAAAGGCCATAAATGAGAAACCTACTGCTAACATCATACTCATTGGGCAAAAACTAAAAGCTTTCCCCTTAATATCAGGAACAGGCCAAGGGTGTCTGCTTTTCAACATATCACTGGAAGTTCTAGCCATAGCATTCAGACAAGAAAAAGAAATAAAAGGCATCCAAATAGGAAAGGAGAAGTGAAACTGTCATTATTCAGAGATGACATGATATTGTACATAGAAAACCCTATAGTCTTCACCCCAAAAAAACCTACTCTACCTAACAAGTGAATATGGCAAAATAACAAAATACAAAGTCAATATTCAGAAATCAATGGTATTTTTCATACACCAACAATGAACTATCAGAAAGAGAAACTAAGAAAAATTCCCACTTACTATAGCAACAAGAAAAGCAAAGTACCTAGGAGTAAATTTAACCAAGGAGGAAGAAGACCTGTACTTACAAAACCAAGAACACTGAAGAAAGAAACTGAGGAAGATACAAATAAATGGAAGCATACACTGTGTTTATGGACTGGAAAGTAAGCATCATTAAAATGTCCATACTACCCAAATCAATCTATAGATGCAATGCAATTCCTATTAAAATACCAATGGCCTAATTCACAGATCTAGAACAAATATTTCAAAAATTTGTATAGAACAAAAAAAAAGACCCCAATTAGCCTCAGCAATCATGAGAAAGAAGAACAAAGTAGGAGGGATCATAATACCTGATATCAAACTATACTACGAGACCACTATAATCAAACAGTCTGGTACTGGCACAAGAACAGACACATAGATCAATGGAACAAAACAGAGAGCTCAGAAATAAATGCATATCTCTATAGTCAATTAACATTTGACAAAGGGGGACATGAGCATACAATGGAATAAAAATAGCCTAGTCCATAAGTGGTTGGGGGAACTGGACTGGTACATGTAAGAAAAAAAAATGAAACTAGAGATTTCCAGCCAAGATGGAGGCATACATGCTGTGCTTCCTCACACAACTAAAAGAAGAACAACAAATGTAAAAGCAAAAAACAACAGATCTGTCAGAAAATCAAATTGTATGGAAGTCTGACAACCAAAAAGTTACAGAAGAAACATCCACCCAGACTGGTAGGAGGGGCAGAGATGGGCAGTCAGGAGGAAAGGACTCACAGCAAGGTGGTGGCTGGAGAACAGGGGCAGGCAAGGCGGTGGCTGGCAGAGCAGGTGGTCCCACATTTGAGTGCAGATTAAACTGGAAGGAACTGGGGAGCAAGACAGACTGCACAACTCAGAGTTCCAGTGTGGTGAAATAAAGCCTCAAAACCTCTGACAGAAAAAACCTGTGGGGTTGAGGCAGTGGAAGACACTCCCACCCTCGCAGAAGGGTTCATTGGAGAGACCCACAGAGTCCTAGAACATACACAAATCGACCCACCTGGGAATCTGCATCAGAAGGGCCCAATTTGCTTGTGGGTAGTGGAGGAAGTGACTGAAAGCAAACAGAGAGCTGAGCAAGTGGCATTGTTCCCTCTCGGACCCTTCCCCTACATATAGCACCACAACACGGTGACTTCAGTTGCCCTACCCTGGAGAATACCTAAGGTTCTGCCACTTACTACATAACAGGCAGGATGAAACC
The DNA here is from genome assembly GCF_014824575.4 of Sturnira hondurensis. Classification (NCBI taxonomy): domain Eukaryota; kingdom Metazoa; phylum Chordata; class Mammalia; order Chiroptera; family Phyllostomidae; genus Sturnira; species Sturnira hondurensis. The sequence continues at coordinate 3,833,733 of NW_028081579.1, forward strand.
AGAAAAGAAAAAAAAACGCCCAAATGAAAGAATAGATCAAAACTCCAGAAAACATACAACTAAGCAACAAAGACATGTCCAACCAATCAGATGCACAGTTGAAAACACTGCTACTCAGGATGCTCACAGAAATGGTGGAGTAGGGTCACAAAATAGAGGAAAAAGTGAAGGCTATGAAAAGTGAAATAAAGGGAACTAACGGTGAAGAAAACTGGGATACAAATCAACAGTTTAGACTAGAAGGAAGAAATAAACATTCAACCAGAACAGAATGAAGAAAGAAGAATTCAAAAAATGACGAGAACCTTAGGAACATCTGGGACAGCTTTAAACATTCCAACATCCTAATCATAGGGGTGCCAGAAGGCGAAGAGAAAGAACAAGAAATTGAAAACTTATTTGAACAAATAATGAAGGAAATGTTCCCCAATCTGGCAAAGAAAATAGACTTCCAGAAAGTCCAGGAAGCCCAGAGAGTCCCCAAAAAGTTGGACCCAAGGAGGAACACACCAAGGCACATCATAATTACATAATCTGAGATTAAAGGTAAGAAGTGAATCATAAAAGCAGCAAGAGATAAGGAGACCATTACCTACAAAGAAGTTCCCATAAGATTAATAGCTGATTTCTCAAAAGAAACTTTGTAGTCAAGAAGGAGCTGAACAGAAGTATTCAAAGTGATGAAAAGCAAGGACCTACATCCAAGATGACTCTATCCAGCAAAACTATCATTTAGAATGGAAGGGCAGATAAAGTGCTTCCCAGACAAGGTCAAGCTGAAGGAGTTCATCATCACCAAGCCTTTATTATATGAAATGTTAAAGGGACTTATTTAAGAAAAAGAAGAAGATAAAAATATGAAGAATAAAATGACAACAAACTCACAACTATCAACAACTGAACCTAAAAAGAAAACAAAAACAAAAGCAAATTAAGCAAACAACTAAAACAGGAACAGAATCACACAAATGGAGATCACATGGAGGGTTATCAGTGGGGAGGATGGGGGATGAGGGAAAAGGTATAGGGAATAAGTAGCATAAATGGTAGGTACAAAATAGACAGGAGGAGGTTAAGAATAGTGTAGGAAATGTAGAAGCCAAAGAACTTATATGTACGACCCATGGACATGAACTAGGGGTGGGGGGATGCAGGTAGGAGGGTGTGTGCAGGGAAGAGGGGAATAACAGGGGAAAATGGGACAACTCTAACAGCATAATCAATAAAATATACTTAAAAAATGAAACTAGACCACTGACTTACAGCATATACCAGAATAAACTCAAAATGGACAAAATACTTAAATATAAGTCATAATATCAAAAAAGTCGTAGGGGAAAAACATAAGCACTAAAATTTTAGATATCCTATGTAGCACTATTTTTTGCTGATATATCTCCTTATGGCAAAGGAAATAAAGGAAAAATAAACAAATGGGACTACATCAAATTAAAAAGCTTATGCAGAGCTAAAGAAATCATCATCAAAATGAAAAGGGAACCTATTGTATGAGCGAACATATTTGCCAATGATACATTGGACAAGGGTTTCATCTCCAAAATATATAAAGAAGTATTACTCTGTCAGCCTGTTCTCTATTTCAGTGTCGAACAACAATTAAATTAAAAAATAAAAAAAATGTATTCTCTACTTAAAAAGAAAGAACGCATGTTACTCAATACCAGGAAGACAAATAATCCAATTAGAAAATTGCAAAGGACCTCAATAGATACTTTTTCAAGGAGGACATACATATGGCCCATAGACATATGAAAAGATGCTCAACATCACTAGCCATCAGAGATGCAAATTAAAACCATAATGAGATATCACCCCACAACTGCTACAATGGCTGTCATTAATAAATCAACAGCAAAGAAGGGCTGCCAAGGATGTGGAGAAAAGGAATGCAGACTAGTGCAGCCACTACGCAAAACAGTATGGAAATTCCTTTAAAAAAATGGAACTGCCTTTTGATCCAATCATTTCACTGCTGGGAATAGAACCTAAGAATCACGAATCACCAATTCAAAAGAACTTATGCACCCCAATTTTCATAGCAGCGATATTTACAATAGCCAAGTGATGGAAACAGCCTAGCTTCCCATTAGTAAATGAGGAGATAAAAAACTGTGGTACATTTACACAATGAAAGACTATGCAACAGAAAGAAAGAAGGAACTCCTACCTGTTAGGACTGCATGGATGGAAGTACAAAATATTATGCCAAGTTAAATAAGCAGTCGGTGAAAGAGAAATACCATATGACCTCACTTATAAGAGGAATTTAATGACCAAAATAAACTAATGAGCAAAATAGAACCAGAGGCAATAGAATCATGAAACAGACTGATAGCTGTAGGACGGAAGGATGGAGACGGGGACTGTTTGAAAGATGAAGGAATTATTCAAGGAATTTATTTGATGGACCCACGGACATGGACAAGGGTGTGGGGATTGACTGTGGGGGAGGAGGAGTGCAAAGGGGAAAACTGTAATAGAATAACATTAAAAATGTCTAATATAAAATGACATAATTATTTCATAGATTTTAAATGCCATTCCCTTGACAGTAAATGAGGCACAATAGAGCACTTTATTGTTTATATGCTCTCATAAAAATTAGTGACGTTAATTTGTGTAAATTGTAAACTACTTTGAAGAGAATGTTCTGTCCAATTAGTACATTAAAACGTCAACTTCTAAGTTGGGACTAATATTCTACCATTTAACTATAAACTTCCTCTTACCAGCACTCGTAAGCAACATCTAATGCTCAAGGAAAACTTCACAAATCTACCCGTCACTAAACCACACCTGCAGTCACCACCCTAAATACTGTTTTCAGTCCCACGCAGGTGGGCAATTACCCAGTCCACGCACTGAGAGTAAAGCTATAGCTGCACCTGATTGGTGTATGAGTTTGTCAGTCAAGTCGAAAGTGTGGGTTCTCAAAGTCCCGCTTTCCTCGAGCGCTGTGTTTACGTCATCGCCGAGCGACGAAAGCGGGAGAGGGGCGGGGGTGGTGTTGGGGGCTGCTTGTGTAGGTGTCATGGCTGCTGTCGCTGAGCTTAGTCTCCCGTGCACCGGTGACCGGAGCCTGGAGCAGAGCTGCAGCCGCAACCTCTCCCAAGAGGTGCTCTTCGAAATCTTTCGCTCCCTGCATACGCTGGCTGGACAAGTGAGTGACGGCCTGTGGGAGTGTCGGTACGGGAACCCTCCCGCCCCTCCCTTTTCCTCTAGCGGAAAAGGCGAGGGGCGGGACGGGGGCCTTGGGGACCCCGGAGGCCTGCCTGGGGCCCGGCCGAAGTAGCTGAGGCCGGGGAGGAGCCGGTGCCCAGCCAACTGCGGTCGAAATGAGGGTGGCCGAGCGAACCTAGTTCAGGACCCGCTGCGGGCGAGATTTCCTGGCAGCTCCTGTCCCCAGGAGTGAGTGAGGTTAGTGGAAACCAGGCTCTGGGAGGAAGCGGCTGAACGAGTGCGGAATTGCTGTGAGGGCTTGGTAGGCTCCTGGCGCTTAGGATACCTTTTCCTCCAGTTCGTTCACTGTAGAAATTGGTAGGTTAGTATGGCCTGAGATTTCTGGAAAATCTCTCCACCTTTTCTTTAATATATATGACTCGTTCTTAGGAGTCACTGACTTTCTTTTTTCCTTTTGGCCGTTGTGTGTTCTAATTACCTTTTCAAAGGAGGAAGAACATAAAATAATCTGAAATAATTAGATCAAAAAGTTGTATGAGTTATCCATGGTGGATACTGTTCACGTCAGAACTGTTGTGTAACTGTTAACTGCTTTAACTGGCTGATGTCAGAATAAAATTCTGTTTAAATAAAAGTGCTCCTTACAGTATTCCAGTCAAGTCACTATTTCGTTTCATGATGTAAAATGCAAAGCAAATTTTAACTAAAAAACAACTTGAAAAAGCTTGCTTTAAAAAAAATATTTTCGCTTATAGCTTAGATGGAGTATGTTCTAAATATAAAAGTTTGTTGAGGGGCTGGTACCAGTGCATGTAGTAGGAACGGAAGGCGTTTGTGTCAAAGATAATGTAACTTCTTTTATGAAAAGAGAGCGTTTGTCTGATTTGTGAAAATTACTTTGAAAAGCTTTGGGTGGATGGAGAATCAATTTTTTAAAAACTTATTACAGTATTTTAGAAAGTCCTAATATGTTTATCGTGATTTACAAAGACCATTGCTTTAAGTTAAACATTCAGTTTGGTGTACTAGAACGATTATTAATAGAATCTGCTAAAAGCTGTAGCATTTAAATTCAGTTATTTGCCATGAACTTATAAAAAGCTATTCCAAAGACTTGGGGATATTAACAGTTCATTCTTAAGACCCAAAACCTATAAATGGTTTAAAAGTTGGAGAACTTTTTCTGGCCTAGACATGGAACTTTCAAGGTTTTTTAGTTTTTTTGTGATGAGATTTTTTAAAATGAAAAAGATGTAATTTTAACATGCCTTTTAAAATATTTGGTGTACTGAATTTTAAAAACTCGTTTATGAATTTAAACATTCAGGCATTCTATATGTACAAGTAGAGATGTGATTAAAATTTGCTCATGTCACCTGTCAGAAATGTTTAGAGTAAATATTTGGCAGTTTACTTAATACAATGAAGTGACCATATATACAGGTGTTAAAAAATAAAATTGTGTCATCAATTAAATGGCTAACCATTTTGATAATACTCTGTATTTTGAGATTTATTTCTTAAAGATGAGAATGGAAGCCTGAGTAGCATACTTTACAAAATTGCCCCTGGAGAAAGTTTCTGTTTCTTTTTGCAGCATGTTTAAAGGATATTAAAAAAATGTATGTTGTAATGTGCCTAAGTTCATTTTGTATATTATATTAGCTCTCAAAAAGGGAACATAAAATTGAATATAAAAAATACTTTCTATTTCAGACTTCAAATTTACTGATTTTTAACCTTACTGCTTGTCTCTGGGTGGGCCATTTTACCAAGCTGAAGAATTGCTTATTTTGAGCTTGGGTTTTTATGTTAATTTAATAACATTTTTATTGGAAATGCATATGTAAATAGTTCATATTAATGAATTATGAATGTGAACTAATGAATGAGTGAGCATTTTACAGTTACAAGTTCTATATAGTAAAAATACATAGAATTTATATTACTAACGAAATCTGTTGAGTAACTAATTGGATATGTTGGGATAGTTTTAATTTGTAGCAGTGTTATGTGGTCTTCTGAAATTGCACTTCTTTAATTTCACTTGAAGTTTTAACATAATCTTGCTGACTGAAAATGAGAATATGATCCAAATATTATGATTTATTTTCTGTAAGTTATTCTCGAGAGAATTTGATTCTGTCCTTTGGTTAAGGATTGTTTGCTTTATCCCTAAACAGTGTTCATAAGTTTGTATAGTCGAATATAGTCTCTTTGAGGACTGTAAAACTATAGTAATAGTTTATTTCCATACATAAGTTGTCTCAAAAAGTGTTTATAGACATTAAGTAACACAAGATTAACGTGGTAATCTTAATATAGAACCTTAGTAAAATTGACATAAACTACCCTTTGTCGGTGCAACCTGCACAAAACTTCCTTTTTCTTTGTACTTGTCTGATATGGACTGTAAATGATTCTGGTCTCCTGTTCAAAGAGTGGTAGGTTTCTGTCTCACACTGTTCATTCACTATAGTGTTTTTTGAATTTCTTTGGTTCTTGGTAGTTACTCATCTTTTTTGTTTTATTATAATTACAACTCATAAGACTTGTATTTGAACTAATTGTCATGCTTGTCTTTGTTTTGTAGAAAATATGACTAGTTTTTAAAAAACGATTTCTGAAAAAATACTATAGTAGTTAACTTGATCCTGCTATGCAGTATATATCCTTATAGTATAAGCACGTGTTCCTAAAAAAGTTTATGGAGGTTCACTCTTATTCATTTGAAGGACTAAGGATAGAGGCTCTCCCTCTGAAATTTTTGCTGATTTTGATATTAATTTTAAATTTAGGGTCTTGGTAGTTTTTCATATGTAACGTTATTTAAATTAGTCACACTTACCTAACTTATAATAAATTGAAAATACAGTTCAGCAAAGTATGTGGTCATTTCATTCAGTCTCTGGCTGTATATTTCACTCTTGTAGAAAAGCATTTGTTTTTCAATTTCAGGGTTGTACAATTAATAAAAGTTTAATTTTTATTTGAAGTAGATAAACATGTTGTCATTTACCCCTAGACTTTATATGTGAATAATGATGACTTTTAATTTATTTTTAAAATTGGTGAAAGTTGAAAACAATAAAAATGTGATACAGAAGATATCAGGGTAATAATATAGTTCAGTTATCTATTTATATATATATTCCACAGAAGGAATGTGGGTATCAGCACTTTCATAAATGTGCATGCCCCTCTGCTTAATGCTCTGAACTGAAGTGTAGGATTCTGAATAGTGCAAGCATATCCTGGCCTCTGACAAAAGGTTTTTAGATATTGAAGTGTCAAAAAAGGCCTCATCTTTTCATCTTTTGTGGATGGTTTCACCCCCTAAATGATCCCATTACAAAAAACCAAGAATAGAATTAGAATGAGATGTCATTTTACTTTTTAATGAGAATGGCACCTTTATTGGCCTTTTAAAATGGTAACTTGATAGAGCGTGTTAATAATGTATCATTAAAAACTTGATAACTTTGATCTAAATAGGCATGTTACTGTATAGAAATCTTTTTTGTGTGTGAGAATCCCATATACGCACAGCTTAATCGTATAATTTTTGTAATGTTGCTGGTTTGCCCTTTTGAAGCTTAACCTCAGAGATGATGTGGTGAAAATTACAATCGATTGGAACAAACTCCAGAGTCTCTCCTCATTCCAGCCTGCTTTGCTCTTTAGTGCACTCGAGCAGCACGTTTTATATTTACAGGTAAATTCTTGTTTAAAATGTTAACTCAATATAAGTATTAAGTGTACTTTAATTATAAGTTGGAGAATTTGTCAGTTCTATCTTAACACTGTATTAATAGTATTAATAATAAAAGATTACTTCAACCAGATTGGATCCAAATCTGTCAATTTACATAGTGATCAGGACAGTTACAGGAATATAGCCCAATAGGCTGATGTGGGTATGAAGATTGAATGAACACAATTCTATTCAATTCGAGACTTGCACTGAAAATTCAATACAGTTGCAGCTATGGTGGGTTATAATTAAGCAATAAGACACGGCAGGTGTGTGTCATGCCATGATAATGATTCCATGCCTTGGGTGAGTTTGGAGGCTCATGGAGTGCTTTCAGTGGTTCAAGAAGTGGCATTATCCCAGCATGACACATCCTGGAGTGTCTGTTGCAATTAAACAGTTTCAGCATAGTTTTTAAAAAAGAAAGTAATTTCTGTGGCATTAATGTCTCATCTTAGTCAGTATCCAGTCACTATGTTACCTTTTCTTTTTCTTAACCATTTGAAATAATTCATACTTTGTATTAGAAGTCAAGATTAAATTGTTATTTATAATAATATTGCTATGTTATAAAATGTTTAGTATATTAGTTCAAATAACTGAATGGCATTTTGATCTTGCCTGGTTTTCAGTTGAACATGTCTACAATTATAATTGATGCAAGTTTGCAGTTTATCTCTAATCAAAATATAAAATAGGAAGTATCAAAAGGCAACTGGAAGAACTATTTGGACTGGTCAGTTTGTTGCTATTGTGATGTAAGGTTTTTAGAAGAGTATTTGGCATAGCAAGCAATGGAAGCAAAATTGTAGGTATGAAAAATAATTGAAATATAGACAAGTGCTGGTGTGTTTTGATTAATGGAAGAGACATTAATTTTCATCTCTCTGTTTAATGACTTTGGGAAATTTTAATTCTGTTTTATGTTAAAAGTAATAGTGAGCCCTATGATTGCCCTACTAGTTTTAAAGGGCAGAAGCAGTGACTATAGAGCTCAGTTGAGGCCTAATTGTGGTGGGGACATGAGTAGTGTAATTCACATTATACAGCAGGGTTTTTCCCCTCTAGTACACTGATAGGCGTCTGTCTCTTTTCATCTGTGGGTCGTGGTAGGTTTCTCTTTTTTTGTTGTTTTGTTCATTTTCTTTGTAAAAATTTGATTTTGTGACCCAAGAAGATACCTTGCCATGTCAAGAAAAGCCTGAGTGTTCACTCAGCCTAACACCTATGTATTTCATGTCTATACTCTCTCATTCACTTTGGCCAACTGCAGTTTCAAGTGGAGAATCTCCAGTGATACAGTGATAATGCAGGGCTTTGCTGACTGAGAGCACTGGCTCTCATGTTAAAGAGGAAAAATACTAAGCCTAGTGTTCTGAGGAGGCATTTGAATGACATGTTAATTAAGTGGCATTGGTGCCAGAGGCTGAGGCTTTGATATGGCACAAAATAAAAGATGAGTGACAGGACGATTCCCTCAAAGAAAATTTTAAATTTCCTCAGGTTTTCTGTCTCTCCTTTAAAAAAAAAACAAAAAAACATATATAACAAATGGTAATGGTCACAATACAGAGAAAAGCATACAGTTACTTGTGGTTAGATTTATGTATTCTGATATGCTAACTTTTTATATTTAGCTGATTGACTCTAAATATTGCACATATGTAGCAGAAATTTATATAAATATGATAAATGTAGAATTAATTTTGATCACTTTGAACCCCAGCAAATGGATTGTGTTCTTCTCAGCCTTTTTTAGCAAAACTTCAGCCTCTGATTAAAGAGGAGAATACAGCTGTTGTTGAAGAGATAGGAAAAGGAGAAAAAGGGAACAAGAATGAAGTAGATGCCACATTTCCCGTTGGCGACCTACAAAAGGAAGAACAGCATAAAGATTGTGATTTAGGGGATGTGAAAAAGACACAGGTCCATTTTGATCCAGAAGTAGTTCAAATAAAGGCTGGAAAAGCAGAAGTAAGAAGGTTTTATTTTCCGGGGGGAGCATTCGTTGTTAAATATTGTTATATTTGAGTTGTTTAAACATGCATACTTACTGTTTGTAGATTGACAGACGAATATCTGCATTTATTGAAAGAAAGCAAGCTGAAATCAATGAAAACAACGTCAGGGAATTTTGCAATGTTATTGATTGTAATCAAGGTAACTATCTAGAGGAATAATTTTCATAGGCTTTTAAGAACAGTTTTTACAGTTGCTCTGATCTTTCACTTGTTTTTAAAAGTAACATTAAAATGCAGTTTATTTCATAAGTTTACTTAGAAACCAAGGAAACAATTTCCTTCTGTTTAATAATAGACTATATTGCAAAATGGTTTCATTTACACAAAAATCAAATAAATGGTAACATAATAAAAGACTCATGTTTACCACAGGTGAAATGTTTTGAAATTTTTTTTAGAAAATGAAGATGAAGCGTGGGTAACAGGGTTGCTGGGTCTCATTAGTAAGAAGGAACTAAGCTATATAAATTTCATGCCTGTAAATGTACTTATGAAATTATGATGTGAACTTACATAAAGTGAACTTTGTAAAGTTAATACTCCTCAAGAGGGAGCAGTTTTCTCAATACTCCTACGCTGTTCAAAATGTTTTATGTCACGATAAAGCCAGTTTGTCATGAAACTGTGATGCTTATGCTTTTTTCTTTCTCTCACTTGCTGTTTTTCATCAGATTCTCCTTTTCCTCCCCAGTTGATGCTCTAGTATATTTATAGATCTGCAGGTATGCTGCAGAATACAAAATATTGTAAGGCACTGGCATGGAGCATTCAGGCACCATAGTAATAATCAGAACAAGTAGTCTTATAAAAATTATGGAGAAGAGTTTCTAATTGGAATGAGGATTTTCCTTGTTGCTTCTAATATCTCATGGCTAATTATCATGAATATAGAATTGTCAGATGAACCTAGAATTGACTCTTACTATATTGGTGCACTGATTCTCTTAATAATGAAATAATACATTCTCAAGTTGGGTCCTAAAATCAGCCTTTTCTCCTATTAACATTATATGTGCATATCTCTAGGTTTGGTGTATGTTCCTGTTAGTTTCTCAAAACAGGTGCAACACTGGCAGAATCTCAGGTGCTACAGTCCCACTGCAAACAACTCATGAGAAAGGGTTTGTTGAGGGAGCAAGCACATGTGTCACTAATGTCATTCCTCTGTTCTCCCTGCTAACTCTATTATTATAAACCACCAGGGGATAGAAATTGACAAGAATTGAAATGCTCAGCAGGATTCCTTGGCCCATTCAATTTCTTGCTGGCTCAAAACAGTGCTAGCAAGAATTGCTGTAGAGAGTGCCTAGCACTCATACATTCACTGTCTTCACACCATGCTGAATTTCTCTCTGATGGGTCATTTAATCTATATATTTGTAATATAGCTCCAGAATGGATGATAGCTTCTTTTTTTAACCCTTAGCCCTGTGAAATTTTAGAAAGGGAATGGAGAAGTGATGGCCCTCTAAATATATTTTGATGTGTCTCAAAAATTAAAAAAGAAAAGAAAAAGAAAATGTTTAGTATCTATATATAAAAGGTAAGTGAATTTGGCATTTATTCACACAGTTTGGTTTTATCAGCAGAACTATTAGGAAAACAGACTGAAAAAAATACAAATGTGTTACTGTAACATGTTAGTGTATTCCTTTCAATGCTTCTCAGTTTGATTTAAATATATAAACTAGGTTGTTTTTTTATTTAATGGGGAAAGAATTTTCTTTCAATGTCTCTTTTGCCATTTATTATAAAATAAGGATAATATTTCAGAAAATGTACTGTAATGGATGGTTTTACCTAATATAATTTAAAATACTATTTTATAATACTTGAAATACTTATATATTACGTTAACATCTTTCTAGTAGTCCCCCTTTTTAAAAATTTATTTATTGATATCTCATTTGTAAGAAACTATACTTTTAATCTTAGAAAAAAGAACAAATTCCCATAAGGTAGCTTTTGTAAAATTGCATTTTTTTGAAAGGGCAGCAGTCTGGAAAGAGGTAGATGGCTTTGTGATACAGGGATTTTTTTTTAAAGGAGCATTGGAAATCTGGGTTAAATGTTTGTGTGGAGTTCGGAAATAAAAATGTGGAAGTGTGTGATTAATCCTTTTTGTTAGGTGGTCACTAATTTGGTCAGTATGTAAGATCAAAAATGCTGGATCTTTTAAAAAGAAAGTTCAATAAAAATAATTAGTTCTTTCCATTTCTATGTTGAAATAAAGTGAATAACATCTCTTTGACTTGGAATTAAGATATTCTCTATACTATATAAAGTTTACCTCCAGAGACCCAGATGGTTTTTAGGGATACTGGTATTCATTAAAAATTTTGTTATGCCACTGAATGTTGAGGACTCTTGTATGTATAAATTCAAAAATCAGATTAGATATTACATATTTTAGAGGGCAAAGATCGCTACATTTTATCCTGTATGTGATGGTAATTTAATTACTATTATTTAAAATTATATTCTCTTATTATAAATAATATGTTAACTAATACAAGTTATTGGAAGTTTGTCAAAATCTCATACATTTGAAGTAAGAATATACTTATATTTATCTAACTTCTCCTTAGAAAATAGTTGTGCAAGAACTGATGCCGTTTTTACCCCTTACCCTGGATTTAAAAGTCATGTAAAAGGTAAGTATCTACTACTGATGAGGCTTATTGTAGATTATAAGCAAAATGTAGTAAAAATCACTTTTTCTATCTAAATTTTGTTTATTTTAAGCCAAAAAATCCTGCCTTTTGTCATACTTGGATGGTTAGATGTCATACTTTGTGGTTAGATGGTCTTTATGAACATAAATAAAGTACCCTTACGGAGAAAGAATTTATGGTTTTCGAAATGTAAGTTTAATAGGCTCAAAAATTTCTCAACTTAGTTTCTAGAGTTGTGAATACATACGGACCACAGACTCGTCCTGAAGGAGTGCAAGGGTCAGGCCACACACCGAGCATGCTCCGAGATTGTGGTAATCAGGCTGTGGAGGAGCGACTACAGAATATTGAGGCTCACTTGCGCTTGCAGACAGGTGAGCAGAGTGCTGGCCCGTGCTCGATAGTGCAACTGTGCAAGTGGCTAGAGAAGTGCAGGTTCATTTAGTCACCAAATTTTTATTCAGCTGCTGTTATGTATCATACAAAACATGGTTTGGGTTGGTACAAAAATGAAAAACAAAACATTGTCCCTGCTCTCAAAGAATTTATAGTTCACGCATCTGTGCTTTTCTTCCTCTTCTCACCAATTTGAGAGTTTTAGTAGAATGGGAACAGGTTTCAAAGAGATCGTGACACTCAGTTTATTAAAGTTAGAGCTGGAAACTAACATAGTCTTTTTAGGCTGTTAGTTTCATAACCTAACCGTGACCATTGTTTGTTCCTGTCACCTACTGTACTAGGTACAAAGTATTGATAAATGTGATCCTAGTCCTCACTGAACTCTCAATGAGGGTAAGCATGTAAATAAATGAATGCCATGGGGAAAGTGAACTAGCATTTATTGAATAATACTAAGTGCCAGTCACTCTGAGAGAATTCTGCATATGTCAGTGCACTTAATATTTAACAGTGCCCTTGTGAGGTGTTAGAGCTGTTATCATTGTTGGATAGAGAAACTGCAGTTCAGAGAGCTCCAGCAACATGCCCAAGGTAGCGACAGCCAGAAGTCAAACCTAGATATTAACTGGCTGCAAAGCTTGAGTTCCCCTCCTCATCTAGTCATCAGATTCTGTCGATTCTCCCTCCAAAATCTCTCGACTTCTTTCTGTTTCCACAGCAGCTACTCTAGTTGAAGTGAATATATTCTTAGACTGGTGGGAGGATGTTAACTGGTTGTTCTGCCATTGGACTTCCTTCTTGAGACCAGTTTTTTTACCCTGTGGCCCAATTGCTTTTTCTAAAGCTCAAATCCTGTCTTGCCACTCCCCACCTAAAAATTCTTTACTGGTTTGCTGTTGCCCTTATGTGCATACCAAACTTAGTACTTATTCATTCTACAAATAGGTATTAAGTTCCTATGATAAGCCAGGTACTGTTCTAGGCACTGAGAATACATGTAGACAGAAATTCTAGTACATCAGTCATATGCTACACTAGGAAAGAAGGGCTGTGGATGGAGCAGCTTGACCACAGAAAGGGGAAGGAGATTCAAATGGGTGGGGGTAGTAATTTTAAACAGCGTGATCTACATCTTTAGTTTCAGCCACATCTCTGGGCTCCCCAAGCTTCCTATTAATTTTGCTATCATAGGGCCTTTACCCAGGTTTTTTCTTAACCCACGCTTTCCCTCCTGACCCCACACTGGGGTCAGTGGGTTACCCTTTATTATATAGCCTCATAGCACTTGATACTCTTGTCTCCTCTACTAGATAGTAAGGTTGGTGAGAGCAAACTGTCAGGTTCATTACTGTGTACCTAGTGCAGTGCCTGGCACAAAACAGGTATTTAAGTGTTTGCTGAAGGAACAATTTGCTCATTTTACCTTTTTAGATATGTGCAAGATATAGTGGGTTCACAAAGTTAGCATCTAGCTGTCTTGGGAGGTCAGGGAATGGTATCCCTGGTAAAGTGACATTTGAGCCTTCGAGGGGGTTAGTGAGAGTTTTTCAGTGGACAGGAGCAGAGGGTTCCAAAAAACGAACATCTGCAAAAAGTACTGAGGCACAAAATATGGTTCAGGGAACTTCTGAGTCCTGTCCAGCTGGAGTATTTGCTGGATAGAGGTAGAAGAGAATGAGTAAATCTTCGAGGGTAATAAGAGATTAGCGTTCAAATTAATCCCCTTGCCCAGAGCTAAAGGAATTTAAAATATAGCTGTATAAAAGGATTGACAGATTTGTTAAGTCTAATAGTATCAAGTAGTTAATTTTGAAAAATACCTATTGAATGCCCACTACATGCCAAGCTCTGTTTTAGACAGGAGGGATACTGGGATGATGTAGTCATAGTCTTGCACTTCAAGGACTTTATAATTGTTTGGGAAAAAACAGATTAATAGTGAAGTGGAGTGTGAAGGGGGCTGTGAAGGAAGAGTGTGGTGGGGGCACAGAGAGCCACGGGGTGAAGTGATTTGGGCAGTGCTTTACTGAACCAGTGAAACTTGAACTGGCTCTTGAAGGGTGCAGGGGCGAGGCAGAGGGTGTTCTAGGTAAAGGGAGCAGCAAGAACAAAGTCAAATGAATAAGTTACTCATTTTACTTTATTCAAGAGCAAGAACCACCAGGATCCTGAGATAAAATACATATTTTTAGAATTTTTATATTTTACAAGCTAATACTTTTGATAAGAAATTTTTCCATATTCTTTCATTGCACAGTCATGGGTTCATTCAGCCATTAAATAGTGAGCACCTGTGTAGTCTACGCACTAATGCTTCCTAGGTTTGTGTGGGGCACAAGCTGACAGCCATACCCAGTGAACAGATGATAAAATTACGCCCTCCTGAATCTCAGAGGGGAGAATCAAGCACTAAATAAACAAAATACATATACAGAATATTGAGTGGTAGTAATGGTTCGGAGAAAAATAAGGGAAAGGTAAAAGGATAGGGGTGCCAGGTAGGGGGAGGTGGTAACCCTGGTAGTTTTTAAAGGGTTGTGAACCCTAACCTGAGGTTGGCAAGAGCAAGCCTTGTGAATATGGAGGTAGAGGGAGCCACAAGTGCTAAAACTGATGGTGTTTGGCCTAGTTGAGTAACAGAAAGAAGAAATTAAGAGGCAGGGATGACATGATTATGAGAACAATGTCCAAACTCTGTGGGACCTGAAGACTGTTGTAAAGGCTTTGACTTCGAGTAAGGTGTGAAGGTTTAGAGAAGTGGCATTATCTGTCTTACATTTTAAAAGGATTGCTGGCCGCCATGTTGAGAATATGCTCTGTGGGAGCAAAGCAACAGGGAGCCCAGTTTGGAGGTCATGGTGGTGGTCCAGGGACAGATGGTGGTCTGGGCCAGAACGGCTGTGTCAGAGGTGTTGAGAAATGAAAGGATTTGGGATGTGGTCATAACCTTGAAATTGGAGTGACCTTAATTTACCATCCCCGACCCTGGAAAGTTTGTTAATTAAGAAACTTGTAAAACTCCTCGTAATATCGTTCTAGGTTAAAGGAGAAAATATAGCCCTGTACAGATTAATATAAATTGAAAAAAAATGATCAGCATATTGCAGCCACTGAGTTGAATTATCAGTTATAACTGCATTTTTCTCCTCCCAAGTAACTATCAAAGTCTATTAAAAATACAAATTGTTCTATACAGGAACTGTTCAATATCTTGTAAAATGGATTTAACATAAAACAAAACTCATAGTGATACAGGAAACCTAAATGGAGCTTGGGGAGAGGTGTAGTATAATAATATATCCTATAGTTTGTAATATGAAAATGTGAGCTAAGGATTTCATTCTAATCTGCTCTTGTTAATTCATTTTCTTAAGTTTAAATATTTTCCATTCCTAGGCATAAGTATGTTTGCATGGTATTTTTAAGAATAAAAATTGTAAGGAGAATTGTTCAAAAATATCTCAGAATGTTTTCAAATGTGTTCAGGTGGTCCAGTGCCAAGAGACATTTATCAGAGGATTAAAAAACTAGAGGATAAGATTCTTGAATTGGAAGGCATCTCTCCTGAGTATTTTCAATCTGTAGTAAGTATAAATATCTTTTAAAGATAACTAAGTGGGTTTTTTTTAGGATTCTTCATTATATAATAATTTACTCATTGATCTGCTGTAGGTGAAACACTTAATAATTCAGAGATGAATGAACATAGTTCTGTGTAGGGTGTTGCCTAGGTCTTTAAAAATTATGATTCCAAGTATTGTATTATAGACTCATAATTGTTTTTAAAAGGGTAATTTGATTGTACATCACCCAGTTTCTGAAACTTAAGCCATTTTCGTGTCATAACACATCAGTCTAGGTGGTGGTCCATCTCGTCGCTGTGAACTGCTGCCTTGAAATGCAACGGCTTCTGGGACCCTGCTCTGTCAGTTCCCTCCTTCCCATCTCTTTAACCCCTCGCTCTTCCCAGACTCCCGTCCTCAGCTCGTGCACATTTACGTTTCTCCCCGTGCCGAACAGACAGATCTCAGTCTGCCACCCTGCCTTTCTCTTTACCTTAGCCACGGGGCTTTGAAAGGCTAGTCTGTATTGTCCAATTCCTCAACTCTAGCATTTATTTATTCGCTCACTTATTCATTTTTATCTATTCCAAAGACTGTAAGAAACAGTGTTGTGCTGATAGGTATCTTCTTTGTAACATCATTGTGCTTTAGACAATGATCCTGAGCTCATTGTATCATTCCCTCCATCTTCTGGAATGATTTTACCATAACAACTGCCTTTTCTGAGGTCTGGATATGTGTGTGTGTTTGTTTTTTAAGCTGTGGCACACTAGAAAAAACTAAAATAATATAAAAGTGAACAAAACTTTTCTAAAACTTTTTGAAATATGTAAAATAGCTCATATCAGCATGGATTATTATAAGTCACTGGTGAAAATATATTTAAAATTATTTTAGGTATAGCATCAGTCTTTTCAAAGTCTTAAATTGGGTATTAGAGTGAGGTACACAAAAGAAGTTATTTCCAGAGAAGGCAGGTTGCATAACAAAAGTGAGCAGTGAATTCTAAAGATCACAAGTTTAGAGAAAGAGTTTTAGTGATTTACTTCCCTCATATGTACAATGGTGTTTATTACAGTCCTGCGGGCTAATGCCAGGGTTAAGTGAGATGACCCCTGTCCAGCACTTACTGCCCTACCCAGCACGTGGCGCAACCTCAGTGTGTATTGCCAGGTACTGCGTTCCGGGAACCAGCCGTGCAGTAGCTGTATGCATGTGAATGTCACACAGTTCTTCTAGCCTACACTTAAACAATTTGAGAACTGTTGTTTATACTACATGATTTCAAAGGTCTTCGTACTGCTAGGATTATTTTTTTAATTTATCTTTCTAGGAAACTTCATAAAGATTTTATGCCTTTTCCTACAACAATCTACCATAATTTTCCCATTAAAGTTGCTTCCATTATGTAATCCCCAGGCAGGATATTTTTCCAGTTCAATTTCATACCTTATTAGTAAAATTCTTGTTAATGATAGAACTGATCTTACAAGAGAATGTCAAAGTATTAGACACCTCCAGTGAGACCTTGCCCCACCATTTATCTCTTCTCTCTAATTCTAATTTATAAAAGCTTAACATACACCGGTTATGTAACTTGCTAACAAAAGAACAGGTTCTTCAAATAATAATCTTGTTTTGGGGGATCTACTGTATATAGGATAGAATTTTTAGGGTGTTTGGTTAAAGAGGTAGAAGCAGTCAGATTATAGAGGACGTTAAATAGTATACCCAGAAATTTAAAGTATTCAAAATTTAAATGCTTTTAAAAGCATTTAAGTACAGAAGTGACTTGTTCAAGTGTTATTTAGATAATTTATCTAGTATTGTCCTGGGAGGTAAATAGAAATGGAAAGACTAAGAACAAGGAGAGGGTATTATACTTAGATGTGAAGTGAGATCCTGAGCTAAACACATGAGGATAGAAAAGATTAATGCAGGAGTCAGGGGGAAAGAAAAGTTGACAGATACAGTGCAGATCATTAATATGTGGAGGGACACAGAGCAAGAGTGAGTCCAGTTTCTTGTTGGGAAAATGATGCTATCATTAATAGAAATAAAATCTGGAGGAGATGTTTTGTGGGGGAATGTGAATTTGAAGTCCTAGTGTGATATACAGACAGATATATTGGGTAAGCTTTTCAAGTTGTAGGACTCAACACTTGGGACGACTAGGTGACACTGAGGTGCCGCACATGAAAAGGGGAGCATTGACAGAAAAATAGGACACGAGTTGTGCTGGGTTCACAACATAAAACTGGACGATGTAAAGGTGTATTCATTTATGAAACAGACATAAGACTCTAAAATTAGCTAACATACATAAAGTAGGAATTACGACAGAGAATAGTATTCCCCCCCCTTTAATGTAATTATTCCAAAGATCTTTACCCTTCACATTCAACATGGAAAGATTTGTGTGGTAATGTTTTTAAAAATTTAAGAGCATCACGCCCTGGCTGGCGTAGCTCAGTAGATTGAGCGCGAGCCTGCGAACCAGACGATCGCGGTTCGATTCCCAGTCAGGGCACATGCCTGGGTTGCAGGCCAGTTCCTTGCAGGCTAACTACCAGCAGGGGATGCACAAAAGGCAACCATACATTGGTGTTTCTCTCCCTTGCTCCTTACCCTCTAAAAATAAATAAGTAAATAAAATCTTTAAAAAAAAAATTAAAAAAAAAAAATTTAAGAGCATCTCATACAGACCATTTTAAAGGTACAATTCTTATGAGTACTTCCAAAGAATTACTAATTTTAAATTATGACCCTTGAAAACAGTGAGTATAACATACTTAACAAGTATATTTCCACAGCACTTTGTTCATTTGATAGCACTTATCACTTATAATTACATGTTTTCATACCTATTTTTCACAGTGTAGTTTGAATCTCTGAAGGACAAGAACGGTCTTGTTCATCTTTTAACACACAGAATGTAGTAGACATTGAATATATGTACAAATTAATGGGTAAGACCTGGCTGATAGTTAATTATTGAACTTTTGAAGGTGTGTTAACTTTGTTCCCAAACACTGACTAGGTGGAGTCTTAAATTTGTTCTGTAATGGTAACCCCTGGTTCTAAGGGAAGTGTCTGGAGAGGGGGTTGTGAAGACCAAGTCAACCTTACGCATACAGGCCAGGCCTGGTGGACCCGAAGCGTGAAGCAAACACTGGATCCAGCTGGAAAGTTAAATTGCAAACACATTTAGGAGGGCCTTGAAGGTCACAGGACCCAGTTTGCAATTCCAGTGTCACTGAGAAAAAGAAACTGTAATTTAGGTTCTTATCTGATGGCATTATGAAGTGTGAGTTGGAAAGAGATTAGAGTCAAGGAGAGGAGTTCAGGAAACATCGTTGTCCACACCAGGAAGAAATGAAGTCTGAGTTAGGGCAGTGGGGCCTAAGGGAAGAAGCATTTAAGACACAGCGTCTTTAAAGTCAGTATTCCTGAACTGATCAGGAGTAAGGAGGGGGTTGGTCAGAGAAGAGGCCTCCTTACCACTGAGTTTCCTAGAGCATGGGCTCCCTGGACCTCTGTACCTGTGTGTGCGTGCGAGAGAGGGGGCGGGGGGCAGGTTGCCTTTTCATCAGGACATGGGCAGTGCAGCTAAATGATCTGCTAAGGTAAAATAACTGGAGAGGAGGGACATTTTAAAAATTATGTCTGTTTAGCTATTTAGTGTGCTATGCTCTCAAATATTTCTCTCAGATACCAAGAACTTAAAAATTTCTACCTTGTGCCTAAAAACAATGAATTTTGTCCAGTGTACCCACAATAGACGTGTTACTAAGTGTTCTACCTGTTAAAATACTCTGCTCAGGTCTCAGATAAGCCCCTAAGACATCTTACTGGGTTTTTTTTTTTTCATCCTTACCCAAGGACATTGTTTTTCATTGTTAGCAAAAGAGGAATGGGGGGAGAGAGACAGAGAGAAACATCAATTGGTTGCCTCTTACAGGCTTCTTAACGAGGATCCCCCTACTCTCCTTGTTCTGATACTTTTCACTTAGTGTCATGATCCAGTAACAGTCTGATTGCTCAATGACATGGAAACTAGCAGTACTTTATAGATTAAAATGTTGGGAAAAGAAAGGGGAGTATATTTTCATCAGGTTTGTAAAAAGCCACCTCTGGGGAGGGTAAGACACTGAGCAGTGACCAAATTAAACAAACATTAAGCCCTTACCTGTCCACAGGTGCCACCAGCGGTATTCGGCTTGGTTTGGCAAAGGAACATGTCTATAAAGCAGTTTTCCTCCTGTACTTTAATAAATCTCACACTTGAATGATTTCCTATTTATAAATATTGATAAGAGGCTTACCTCAGTATTTTTTGAAACAGCTTTAGACACAAAGGAAAATGTGTCTTCACCTTTGTTTTAAACCTCAGTGGTCAGAAATGTTCATGAGAAAATTTTGTCTTCCACATGGACAGTTTTTTTGTCAAATGTACTAATACACTGATCTGTCTTTTGAAAGCTTGTGATTCTTTGAAACCAAAAACAGTATCTAGACGATTTATTTAAAAGGTTCAGCAGTGTGTAAGGATGTTGTCAGCTTAATATAATAGAAATTTAAACTCAGAATGGCTTAAACAGCATAGAAATTACCATATAAAAGAGCAAGTTCAACGATAGTGCAGTCCTCAGGGTTAAATGATTGATTGGCTAAATCATGATTGGCAAAGAATTGGGCTCTTTCCCCCTCTGCTCTAAGTGCTGGCTGCTTCCTCGGGTAGATGGCAGGGTGACGACAGCGCTGGCACGTGTCCTGTCCAGCAGCAGTGTCCAGAGGAACTGCCTCCTTTTAGGGTTTCTCTTAGAAGGGAGGAAATTTTGTTCAGAGGCTCTCCCCCTAAACCCCAGCACACCTCTCCTCACTCGTTGGCCAGCAGTGGGCCCGTGCCCACTGTGGGCACTGACCAGACCGGTGGGGTGGACCCGAGCTCCCCAGGCGCCCGGAGGAGCAGTGGGTAGGTGCTCCCTCAGCCACCGTGTCCTGTCATCGGTCAGGAGTGTGATGGTGTGTTCTCACCCTTTGGCCTGGGAGTCCAGATTCTGTTTTCCTTTGTCGGTTGCTGCTTCATTTGTTCAGTATCCTGGGATGGAAAGATGATAAAAAAGGGAACTAAGAAGATTCCCCAGAGCACCTCTTTCCACAAACACTCAGCCTTATTAGAAGCTGAGAATCAGTGGGAAGGTGTGTATAGCCAGCAATGGGCATGTTGCTGTGCTGTTACTGCTATGTACTTTAGTGTCTTTGGAGAGTAACTTCCCAAATACAAGAACGTGGGTGATGGTCGCAGATAGCGCTTGCTGAGTTTGTGGGCTTTCTTTCTGCCAGGGTTGTCCGTCTTTTATTTAGGACTCTATAAAGGAAAGTTGTTTAGATCTTGTAAGCATTAATATTTTTTACTTTTAACCTAGAACTTTTCTGGCAAAAGAAGAAAAGTCCAACCACCTCAAGTAAGTTACTGCATTTTCATTTTAGCTTTTGAAACAGTTTGCTATGCTTTGTACCTTTCTTAATAAAAGCTTCTACTACTGTTGCTTTTTAGGTCATACCTTGGGATTTAGAACTAAAATAAAGGGCATGAATTAATGTACCTAAATTAGAGAATTAATTTTAGTTCAAGGGCATGGGATGACTCAGATGGGCCTAATAAATATAAAAGTCTGTCTTCAGCTGTTAATAGTAGTAGAAGGGAAGTTTCAAGTTACAAATGCTCAAAAATAATAAATGCGTAAGTAATTTAAATCTCACCCCCACCCCTTTTTGCAGACATCACTAATTAGCAGCATCTAAGTCAAAGAAGGGTGACAGAGGGGGTCTTTAGCCCACCCCCCCGTCCACAGTAATGGTGTATTAATTAGTTTAATCATAATTAGTAAGGTTTTGTTAGCCTTATTAATGTAAATTTAAAGTTGGGGTGGTAATGTAAATTTAAAGTTGGGAAAAACGTTAAAAATTTTTTTGGTTGGGTTATTTTTTAAGTGTAGCACATTACTTATTTTTTTATTGTAAAATTTAGAGTACATTTTTAGAGGATCCATTTTTTCTCCAGGAGAGGTAGTTGATTGCAGTCGAGCCATTAAAAGACAGTTTCCAGGTATTTCAAGCGGTCACGCTAATCCTGAACTTTAATTTTTGTTTTTTCATTGTGGATTATGAGTATGGTTAGTTTAAAAAAGTTCTTATTATCCTGTCACAGAATAAAAAGCCCAGAAGAGCTTTCATTAGGAAAGAGAAAGAAATATTTAAGCCTTGTTATTTTATACCTTAAAATTCATGATAGAGTCAACATAACATGGTTCTGTTTTAAAATTATTCTCCTAAGAAGACATTTATGCTTTTGAATATTTCAAATATTTATAGTTCATTTAGCACTTTATCTGCGTTGAGATTCCTCAGAGTCTTACTCAGTAGTTTGTGTCCTTGTTGTTTACAGCAGAACTATTCACTGGCCGAACTCGATGAGAAAATCAGTGCTCTCAAACAGGCCCTGCTTCGAAAGTCCGGAGAGGCAGAGTCCATAGCAACTCACCACCTTCCATGAAAAACACCCCTTATCCTTGTCATTCTATTTCTTATATTCACATGTGTAACTTACTTTGCAGCTAGTTAAATGGATACGTATTTTTCAATGTAGCTGTCCCTCTGAAATCAGTGTTTGTTTTCACACAAGTCCATCATATGACAGGTGATCTTCAGATATTCCAATGAATTTTGAAATAGTTAATGCATTGAAAAGAGCATTGTCAGAATTTATTTCCTTCTGTTTTAAAGGAGGTGTTTTGGAAATTAAAAAACTTCATTTAATACATGTTTTTTGTGTGTGTATATGTACCACAGATGGACGATTTGCTTTGAATAGTGGTATTTTTAAAGGACTTTATATTTGTAACACTGACATTAACCAGTTTATTAGTTTAAATTAGTACTTTGTACATAATAAGGCTTTCAACAAAAACTTAATTGACCAAACTGATTTTTAAATTAATGCATACTTTTTTCAGATGTCAATTGCAATGTAAATAAACAGTATATTCCACCTTTATCCCCTCGTTGACTGTGTGACCTTGAGCGAGTTACTTATTGATCTCTCTGTGCCTTACTTTCCTTATCTGTAAAATGGTACTATTAATAATAGAACGTGGTTGTTGTGAAGAATAGGTGAAATCATGCATGGACGACTTTCGAAACTACCCCAAAGGAAGCGCTCAATAAATGTTAGCTATTATTATATAAAACCAAGTCTGCCTTTGGTAAATTGTTAAGACATTACAAATTATAGTCCCTCTTGAGAGCTTCACTTTTTTTTATAGTACCCCAGTTATGTTAGGCAGTACATATATTTCCGTAGTTGCAAAGTAAACATTTAAAAGATGCAACTGCAGTCAAGGAGCAGACATTAAGGTCAAGAATTGTTTGGTTGTAAGAATCAGAAGTAGTCTATGTAGTTAGGAAAAGGGGAATTGTTAAAAAAATCAGAAACCTGGAATTTAATTGCAGGAAGTACAGCTGGACATGGTGATGTCTAGAAAGTCAGTAGCAGTTCATCTCACTGCGCCTCTAGCTGCCTCTGTCTCTTCTCTCTCTGGTTCTGTCTCTGTTCTCTACCCGCGTTTCCTGCTCTCCCTCTGTCTCCCTCTTCCTCATTTTTTTCTTTTATATATAATCACCTATGCATCTTTATTTCTCTCTCTCTGAACTGGTTTCTCTGAAGACCTCTTCATGTCTGCTTCCCCAGTCTGGGTGGCACATTAGTGCCTTGGCCTCTTTATGCCTCAGAGCTGCCATGGTACACACTCTGAACCCAGTTTTATACAGCCTCACAACACCATTGACCGCTGCTGCTCTCCTGTCTTTGTATCTTAGTTCAGGTCCTTCAGAGACTGAGTGCAATGAGGGGTCTCAGTTGTGGACAGGATGGGGCAGGAACCTCGTCACAGGACTGCAGTGTCCATACAACCATGCACAACCGTTTGTGGCAGCCTTGAAAGTGGAATCACCTGGTAAAAAAAATGGGGGCTTTGGAATTATTCCCAAGAAGTGGATGTACACACTAGGTCAGATCTACTAACTCTTACTATATATCTTCTCTGTGGAGTAAACTCATCTTTCAAGATAGTGTCACCAAACATGATCCAGTATTATGGGTACAGCTGCTACAGATGCCTGCCCTCAGTTTGTGTCTGGCCCTTGTAATCATCATCCTGCTATAGGATGACCCCCTCTGGGTGTATCGGCACATTTTACCACCATCACACCACCAATGCAATAGGTAAGCCATCAACAAAAATGGTCACTTAGAAAAAGGCTGACTTGATTGTGGACAAGAAACAGAAAACAGCCCTGGCTGGCGGGGCTCAGGGGACTGAGCTCTGGCCTGCAAACCCAGAGACTGGGTGCTCAGTTTACAGTCAGGGCATGAGAGTTGGCCAGGTCCCCAGCTGCAGGCATGTGGAATGCAACTGATTGATATCTCTTTCCTTCCCCCTCTAAAAATAAGTGAAATCTTAAACCCAGACAGCAGGATCACATACAGGTCGCCAGTCTGCCCCTAAATTAAGGCCATGAGTATGTTTGCTGACTCCTTTGGCACTAAACAAGTTCCTAAGTCATGCCTGACAGTCCCAGATCTGGCCATTAGAAGGATTTCCTTTTTTCACTGTCCTTCAGGCCTGCTTTTGTAAAGGATGTTAGAATCTTCCTCTCTACACTTCAGTGACTATTGTCTGGTGCCAGCATCCTTTTCTACTTGAGCCAGAGCCTCCAGAAGAGGCAAGACTCAACACCATGTTGGTGTAAGTTGGTATAGGTGCTTGTTCAAGAGTAAGGTTCTTCTGGTGATAACTACCTCAGAATTTCAGTGAGCTTTCAAAACTCTTTCTTGAGTACATTGTTGAGTAAAAGGCATGCCAGGAATTTCTTCAGGGTGAGTTTGCTCCCTTACTCACCAGGCTGCCTAATGACCATTACTTGAGGGTTTTTGTTATTCAGCTCTTCTTAGACCCATTGCTAATGGCCCTGTCCTCAAAAGAATAAAGAAGAAAAAGTGACTGGAAAGAGATTTGCAGGACAGGAAGCACTTCCCTGTGGTCTGTTCCTAAATATCCTACTCCACAGATTCCATTCCAGTTTGGCAAAGTGTTTTATTAGGAGTCGNGGTGTTTTGGGGGGGGGGGGGGGGGGGGGGGGGGGGGGGGGGGGGGGGTTGTTGAGCAGGTGATAGGCATCAACATGTTTAGCCTGTGGAAAAGAGGTGGGCTTCCCAAACTTCTGGCTACTACTAGACACCTTCCTTTCAGCTGCTAGGCTCCTGAGCCCCGGGCTTTTCCAGATTCACAAATAATATCTGGATTTGATTTTCAGCAATCTGAGCAGAAAATACTTCCCTGGGTGAAACATAACTGTAATTTGCTGCTTTTCTCTATCTGCTTTTAGCCAGACAACCTGGTGTAGAAAACCCTCTTTGCCACTGCATTTTAGTTATGTCTAGTACATTCCTAATTTCGATATTTGACAGTTTTTAAGTCTGAAGCTTTGCCTTTTGTGACATGGTTGTGTCCCAAGATTTTAGACAAGTGTTTAATCAGCTATCTTGCCATCTCTTACCTCAACACTGCCAGTTTTCCACGGGACAGGGAACTAAGGTTCTGGCGCTGACTGGCCCAGGGTTCAGTGGGCTGCGTGCCCTGCCCGTGCCCCAGCCCTCTGCCTTAACTGCACGGCTGGTTCCACATTTTTACTCAAAGGTGGTTTCTTGCGTTCCCATTCTTAGCACTAATATCTGTTTTAGAGATGTGTTGTTTTCAAGGAACAGAAATCTAATTCTAACTTAAGTAAAGGGATTTCGTTATAAAGAATGTGAATAATTCAAACTGCAGGAAGTTCAGTCAGGTTTTGTCACCTTCCCATCGCTGGACCACGTTGTCCCGATTGTGTGTATCTGCTTCCCTCCGTGGCTTGGCTTCTCTGAAGACATCTTCCTTCCTGCTTCCTTGCAGTTTAGTTTTGCTCTAGACTTTGGGCTCTGCAGTGCTGCTGGCTCTGGCCTAGCTCCTGGCTCCAGTGGCCCGTGTTTGTTTGTTATGATTCAAAATCTGGAAAAAGAGAAATTTGTATTCTCAACTTGGGTCAGCTGTCCACCTACGGACATCTGTGGCTTGAATGTTACGTTCTCCAAGACCCCACACCCAGCTCCTTGTGGGATGAGGGGCAATTCCAACACAGAAAGCGTGGCCTTGGGACTCTGCCCCTGTGGTCCAGAGTGGTGGACAGCTGGCCTTTTTAAGGTGTTCAGTTCTCTAAGAAATAACTTTTTCCATGACTTTAACTAAAAACTTTTTATGATCCTTTAACCCTAGAGATACAGTCTGGGGCTACTGAACAAAATTTTAGTTTTTGGAGCAGCTCTAACTGTAACAATTGATGTTTAATGACTTTTAGTCATCCTTAATATTCTCCAAGAGAATAAAGAGTATTTCTTTTAAAAAGTAGAATAAAACTCATATGTTTCAAATCCTATATAGGTCCATTGGGCCCTTTTATAGCTCTAAGATACATTATAGGGTCTCAGTGATTTAGTTTTCCTACTTCTTTTGAAATATTTTGATATTTTTATTATCCCAGGAATTGTTTAATCACTAATCCACGATTCCTTAAAAATACTAAATAAAAAAATACAACAGTGGGACTTCCGCCAAGATGGAGGCATAGATGGAAACACTGTGCCTTCTCCCACAACCAAGTTTGAATACAACAAAGGTTTGGAGAACAAAGACACAGCCAAAGAACAGAAAATTGACTTATACGGAAGTCCGACAACAACTAACTGTTCAACCAGACTGGTAAGAGGGGCGGAGCCAGCAGCGGAGCAGGGTCGGGCAGGACAGATCCCCCGACCTAGGTGCGCAAGTGGCCTGGACTCAGTCAGGGTGTGGGGCAGACTGACCTCGGTCTCACATTTGCGCACAGTGAGACAGACCATGCAGGCCCCAGGGGGCGAGGGCTGACGGCGGTGACACACTCGTGTGCAGTGGGATGAAACACATGGGCCCAGTGATGGCGGCAGCTGCCGCACCTGTGGGGGCTGTGGCAGGAGATGGCAGACGTGACGCCATTGCTCCTCTCTGACCCCGCCCCCACATACAGCGTCACAACCCAGTGACTGAGTTGCCCTGCTCTGGTGAGAAGACCTAGGGCTCCGATTCTGCTACGTAACAGGCATGAACAGCCCAAAAGATGGCCCAAGAAGAACTCAGTCCCAGAGCCGATAACTCTCAGCGACCGAGAAATTGCCAGCCTCTCAGAAGCACAGTTCAAGACACTGTTTATCAGGATGCTCACAGAACTGGTTATAGTCACAAATTAGAGGAACATATGAAGGCTAAACTAATTGAAATGAAGGGAGATGTCCAGGAAACCAATAGCGATGGAAAGGAAACTGGGACTCAAATCAATGGAATGGACCAGAAGGAAGAACGAAACATCCGACCAGAAAGGAATGAAGAAATGAGAATTCAAAAAAATGAGGAGAGGCTTAGGAACCTCCAGGACATCTTTAAATGTTCCAACATCCAGATTATAGGGGTACCAGAATGGGGAAAGAAACAGCCACGAGTGGAAAACGTATTTGAACAAATAATAAAGGAGAACTTCCCCAGTCTGGCAAAGGAAATAGACTTCCAGGAAATCCAGGAAGCTCAGAGAGTCCCAAAGAAGTTGGACCCGAGAAGGAACACACCAAGGCACATCATAATTACATTAGCCAAGACTAAAATGAAGGAGAGAATCCTAGAAGCAGCAAGGGATAAGGGGACAGTCACCTACAAAGGAGTACCCATCAGACTGTCAGCGGATTTCTCAAAAGAGACCTTCCAGGCAAGAAGGGGCTGGAAAGAAGTATTCCAAGTCATGAAATCCAAAGACCTACAGCCAAGATTGCTTTATCCAGCAAAACCTTCATTTAGAATGGAAGGATAGATAAAGTGCTTCTCAGATAAGGTCAAGTTCAAGGAGTTCATCATCCCCAAGCCCTTATTATATGAAATGCTAAAGGGACTTATATAAGAAAAAGAAGATGAAAAATATGAACAGTGAAAGGACAGCAAACTCACAGTTATTAACAACCACACCTAAAACAAAAGCAAACCAAGAGGACAGCTAGATCAGGAGTGGAACCATAGAAATGAAGAACACATGAAGGGTTAGCAGCAACAGGAGAGTGGGAGGAGGAGAAGGGGGAGAAGGTACAGAAAATAGCATAGACAGCAGGTAGAAAATAGATAGGGGGGAGGGCAAGAATAGTAGGGGAAATATAGAATCTAAAGAACTTGAGACACGTGGTTATAAACTAAGAGGGGGGAGAATGGTGGGGGAGGGAGTGTGTGGGTGGAGGGGAATAAAGGGGGGGAATAGAACAACTGTAATGGTATAATCAATAAAATATATTAAAAAAAGAAATACAACAATGATAGAATCACCTAAAAGAAGAACATGATAGTGAAATAAATTATCACTATTATATAATCCTTCAATTTTTGTATAACATTGACCAAAGTATCACATCATCTTTGAAGAAGATACAAAAGTCTGGAGAGACACCATCCTTAGAGTCCTTTGTTGTAGGCTTTCAGTGACTACAGTGGAGAGTTTAAAATTTTTCATTTTAACTATAATGGCAAATAGGATACAATTAACAGAGAAGTTTTCATACGTATTAAAGGAATCACAAGGTGAGTGCAAAATAACAAGACTGTGTTCTAGATCCTAATGGTGTGGATTAAATTGATCAGGTAAGCAAAGTCTCAGACCATGACTTGGGTGCATGTTCCAAATGAGTTTTCTCAAACTCAAGAATAGATAGGTGACCCTGGCTGGCGTAGCTCAGTGGATTGAGCGCAGGCCTGCAAACCAAAGGATCGAGGTTCAATTCCCAGTCAGGGCACATGCCTGGCTTGCAGGCCAGTTCCCAGCAGGGGACACATGAGAGGCAACCATACATTGATATTTTTCTCCCTCTAAAGGTAAAGAAATAAAATCTTAAAAAAAAGAATACATAAGTGAACTATGTATTTCTAAGGACAAAAGGGAAGTATGGTGTTCTCATCCAGTTTTCCCACAGGAAGGGCTTCATCATACAATGTTCTACAGCAAGAAGCTAGACCCTCTAATTCTGCGGAGTGGATGGCGTGGCGGTATTCTTTCATCTTTATTGATGTTTATTCACCAAAATTTACTTGCTATAATTGCTAAGTTGAAACATTCCGAAGACAGCTATATGTACAAAGGTGACTGGAAGGAAATAAATAATGTAGAAATGAAAAAAATAGACTGATCATACTAATCAGCACTTCTAAATCCAAAAGTTAAAATGTTTTCCAATAATCACTACCCTTCTTCAACAAATCATATCATCAGAGTTTTTGAAAAGTATTGCATTTTGGTGACACAAGTGCAAAAAAGAACCAGAAGTAAAGATAAGTTAGAACCTAATAGAAATATATTTGAAATCTGGAGTCACTATTTACAAGATGAATATGTTTCAAATTCATGCGTGACAGGTGATGTTACGTGCATATACTTTGCCCATTTCAAGTATATGTAACTTCAAAGTCTAAAAAAATGAAATAAAAATTGTTTACTATGCTTAAATTCTTATTAATGTTTCTAATTAAACTATCTCCTTATACTTCTGTAAATTATTCATAAACTTACATAAATACATACAGCATTTTTTAAAAAATTGTAAGACTCCTTGGACCCAGGTGGTAAATGGTGATGACTGTTTTTCCTGATGTAGAGAGTTCATATATTTTTATATCTTAAATATAGATTAAATCATTTTCAAAGGTTTATTTTATTTTATTTTTTTCAAAGGTTTATGTTTTAAATGGTTCCAAGAAAGTTAAAGACGTGTGAGATTACTTCCCCACATGCTTCCTAAATAATAAGGAAATGGAATAATGGAATCTTTAGCCCATAGGCGTGAATAAATCTGAGAAAATCCTTGGATTGCAAAATGTTCACATTTTTGCTTTTTAAAAATCCTTAATGTTTAAGTAGCTGGCAGACTGATTTCTCAACATAAAAAGTTAGGATACTTTCCAAAATAATCTGTCCCTGTAGGACAAAATACTTCAAATGTGCTTACTTATTTCTTATAACTTGCAGCTCTTGGTAAGCACAGAATTATTTGAGAAATTTAGTTTACTATGAGTACTATTTTCTTGTCTTCAACTGGCATTTGTAGGATGACCCTTATCTACACTACTATAAATCACTAGGAAATAGAATTTTTTCCAAGTTACCTTAAAATTAAACTTAAAATATTGATGTAAGTTGAAACTGTCAAATGGAAGGGGTTAATAATAGATTTTTGCCATTCTAGAATTGTGAAATTAGCCTGTTAGAAAAAAACATGAGCTGTTTCAGACACACCACAAAGTACAGACTGTGTATCAGACAACCATGCCTCACCACCCAGCTGTAGCAAATAACATTTGCTATATTTACTTGAAGTTTCTATTTTGAAAGAATTAGGCCAAGTATAGGTACAGAGGAAATCAGTCCTCCCCATCCCCAAGGCAACCACAGTTCTGAGTTTGATATGCATCATTCTCATGCATTTTTAAAGTCTTATTTTGATTTTAACATGTCACATTAATTCTATCATACTTAAAACTTGCTTTTCAATGGGCATTGTTTTGAGTTTTAAGCAAATTGATTTATGCAGATCTTCTTTACCTACTTTAACTGTCATTTAATATTTCAAATGTGTGCATAAACCATGGTGTATCATCCATTTCCCAAATGAGGGACAGCTAAGTTGCTCCCACTCCTTCATTTCTGGGAGGACGTCCTGGACTGTGTGGTGGCCTCTGGAGTGAGTAGCTTGCAAGCACATAGATTCCAACCTTGGCAAACAAGCTAGCCCAGAGGTTTACTGAAATGTCAGTTTAAAACAGGAATTCAGCCCTGGCCGTTGTAGCTCAGTGGATTGAGTGCGGGCCTGCGAACCACATGATCACGGTTCGATTCCCAGTCAGAGCACATGCCTGGGTTGCAGGCCAGTTCCTAGCAGGGGACTCACGAGAGGCAACCATACATTGATATTTCTCTCCATCTCTCCTTTCCTTCTCTAAAGATAAATAAATGAAATCTTAAAAAATAAATAAATAAAAAATAAAACAGGGATGCAAATCAACAAGTTATTTATTAATTAATTTATTTATTATGGATAGAACCAGGTATTTCAAGTGGTAGACAGAAAAGTATAAGCCAAGCCTAAAATATATGTTCATTTTTGAATACCATTTCTTTCCCGTATCATCTCGATTGATTTAAACATTTAGGTTTATTTATTTTTTAAATATTTTTATTTATTTATCTTTAGAGGGGAAGGGAAGGAGAGAGGGAGAGAAAGATCAGTGTATGGTTGCCTCTCATGTGTCCCCTGTTGGGAACTGGCCTGCAACCCAGGCATGTGCTCTGACTGGGAATCAAACCGTGATCGCCTGGTTTGCAGGCCTGTGCTCAATCCACTGAGCTACACCGGCCAGGGCTAGATTTAAACATTTAGGTTTAAAAGCATGGGGTGTGTGCTTTGAAATTCACTGTTGCTAAAGAACTTCAGCCTTCGTGTGGCAGCCTATTAAATAGTGCTGTTCACTGCCCTTTTTCTCTTGCTCTTGGAATCCTGATCTCATTTTTCTTTCTCATTAGAAAGCTGAGCATAGATGAACCCTCGTGCCAATTAACGAATCTAGAGAAAAAAATATGCCTGATGCTTAAAAAGTCATGGCCTATGACCTCTATTTACCTTTATAAGGTAAAATCAGGAAACGGGAATTGAAAGGGGATTCTGTACACCTTAGTCTGTGGCCTGAGACTATCAGTCCAATATGCCATTATGATTTTTTTTTAACAAAAGGAATCATGGAACATCAATTTTTTCATTTACCATGTACTGAATAACAAGCACCATAATGAGACTGGGCAAATACTGATACATAAAACACATAGACTCTCTATACTCAGAATGCTTACCCTCACCCACAGCATAACCACCCCCGCTGCTTCTTTTCAGGAAAACTAGGGGCATCTGGAGATGCCCATGAAGCGTAACTAACATAATCAAGAGAATATATGAAAAAAATAACTAGAAAAGCTAAACATTATTAAGATTTTTATATCATACCAGTATTGCATGCAGATTACAGAAAAATCCCACTCAACTGGCTTAAACATCAGGGGGATTTAGCACTACACATATGACAAGTCCAAGTGTGGGAAATTCATTAGGTTCTTCCCATCTCCCTGCTTTATCATGTTAGGCCTTCGGGGCAAGATGGCGGCCACACTTGCAGGAGTGACATCCAGATAGAACAGTGCAGGAGAGCATGAGAAGCAGTATTTTGCCATGTATAATGCACACTTTTTCCCTCAAATGTTTGAGGGAAAAATTAAGGGTGCTCATTGTACACGGGTAGTACCTGAAATACCTTGTATCTGTTCTTGTGTTTTGTAATTATTTGCGAAGATTTCTTGTCCCGTAATATGTTCAAAAATAAATGCTAAAATTTCTTTATAACACGCAAAAAACAAGTATCTAAATATAAATAAATAAATAACTGAATTAAACATCGAAACAATTTTTTTTCTGAAAGTTTGGGTCAAAAACATGGGTGCTCATTATACATGACAGTGCATTATATGGGGCAAAATATGGTATTTCCCTCCAGGTATCTTTTTTTATGAGATATTTTCTTATATCTCATTGGCCAGAACTGCATCACATGTAAGTTCTTAAACCAATCACTGGCAAAGGAATTACATTTCCATGATTGCCTTAGACTATGTTAGCCCAATCTAAAATATTGAGCAACCACATGCCAAACATGCTCTATTACAGAGTAAAAAAGAAAGAAAGAAAAAAAGAAAAGAAACAAATACGAACAAACCAAACAGAGGACAAGTATTGAGCAAAGCTCAGGGATGTACAGACAATGCTGTGGATGGGAAATTGGAATATGTGTTAAACCGACTGATTGACTAATTTGTTTTTACATTTTTCATCTGACTACACAAGCTATCTGCAATAGGGAGGCAAGATCAGTGTTGGAAGAGGCCTGTTCCCCCCACAAAGTCTTCCTGATAATTTCTGGCTCTCAGCAAAATCTACAATTCAAAACGTCAAATGGGAAGTAAAATAGAAATTAGGTGTTGTTCGATGTTCAAACTGTTGTTCATTTCTTCAATGAAATACCATTATGGAAAGAATACTCTTCTTCTAAGAAATGAAAGTATGTCCCTGACTCTATATTTTTCTAATAAGCCAAACTTTATGAAATTCTTGGATTAAATAATACTGTTCACAATAGGAAAATAGTCTCTTAAATTTATAGAATATGTTATGTCTTTAAAGTGTTTTCTCATACATTAATCTGAATTGTATCTCATTCTTAGTCTAGGAAGGAGTAAACAGCTATCATTGATTCCTTAATTTTTAGATATGAGACCTGGGACACGCCAAAAGTTAAAAGATTTGCCCAAAGATAACAGATTTGTCCAAAGACTTCATGGCTAAGTAGTTAAAGCACCAGGACTACTTTGTTCATACTTAGTGCTTTGAAGCTATTTCATAATTTCATGTAACTCAAAATTATTTCACACTGTAAACTCCTGTAAAAAAAACTGTAAAAAAGTCACAATCTTTCTTGTGAATAAACTACAATATGATGTCTTCTTTCAGATCTTACCTGCTCCAAGCTAGCCTCAGCTTTCAGGTCCCTGAAATCTAACGATCTTAGATATACTAGATTGAAAATGTTTCTTGTCTGAATGTTCCTGTCACCTTCCTCTATTAGGAATTCTACATGTTCCACATAAACTCAGAATCCAGCAAGCCTTGGGCTAGACCCTTGTGTGCCTTTAAATCCTATTTACAGACTGATTGTGAAAGAGACAAAAGTCAGATTTTAAAAGAACGAGATTACCTACAATGAGACCCTCAAAGACAAAGCAGAGAAGAATCTCACTGGAGGCGGCCTCGTGTAGAAAAAAGACTCGTCCCCCTTCCCTGAATTTCAGGGGGTAAAAAATGGGAGAAATGTTTGCAATCTGTCACCCCTCATCCTTATCATTGAAAAGTGATGGATAGATGATAGGAAACTAAACAAAACAATATGTTCAAAGAAAGATATTTTCTAAGTAAAATTAGAAGGATGGAACAAAAATTTCCTTGAGAGGATTGTGACAAGCCATTTCTCTTTGGGAGTGCTGATCTAAATGGAGGTTACAGAGAGTGCAAAATTTCCATCTCCCGCCCAGCCCAGACTCCCATATCAAGTGGGCCACTTAAAGTCACTGCTGAGGTGCCTTAAGTTAGATCAAACTCAGCACTTCTGAGACTATAAACTCCTGATCTTTTCCTCTGACCCCCTCCAGTCACAGCTCTCTCATCTCAATGGATGGCGGTGATTCCCTACTTTTCCGGCCCTCAGACCAAAAAATCACCCACAATTCCCATCTTTAACTCCTACCTTTCTTTCAATACCCCACATTCAGTTTGTCGGAAAATTCTGTTGTCTCCTCAAAACACTCATATATTCAAAATCCAACCATTTCTCTTGGCTACACTGCTACCACCCCAATTTGAGTGACCATCACTCTAAGCCCCTGGATTATCTCAAGGTCTCCCCGGGGTCCCCCTGACTCCTCTGTTCTCTATTTTCATCACAGCAGCCAGAGTGAGCCCTTGAAATCAGAAGTCAGTTCACATCACTCCTGCGCTGGAAACCCTACAATGCATTCTTAGTTCCCTCAGGAGAGAAAACACAGTTCTCTCTAAGGCCTGCCGGCCCCCCCGCCCCCTTCTCCGCCCATCTCCACTGTGCTCCTCAGGCCCAGCCAGACAGGCCTTCTTGCTGCCTGGAATGTGTCCCCTCGCTGCCACTCTCGCCTGGAGCACCCCTCCCGAGGTGCTGTCACACGTGGTCCCCTTCAGATCCTTGCTCAGATCTCACTCTCAGTGTGATTATGGGTGTCAGAAAAAAATACAAGGCACCAGTTACACCTGGACTTCAGATGTGCAATGAATAGCACCTGGGTGGATGTCCCAAATACCGCATGGGACATAGACTGAGTAAATTCTCCATTGTTTATCTGGAACTCACATTTAACTGGGCATCCTGTTGTTTGGGTTTCATTTTTACCTAAATTTGGCAACCCCACAATGGATTCTACCCTGACCCAAGGACTTCTTTCTGTCCCTCTCCTTCCAGCCTCGATTCCTCTCACCTGCTTTGTTTTTTCTTTCCTCATAACATTCAGTTTCTTCTAACAAAGTACGTAATTGCCTTAAACATCACGTTTATTGTGTGTCTCCCTCCTCTGGAAAATCATCTCCATGTGAACAGTTTCAGCAGGATTTATGTTAAGGTTATAGAATTTTATTTCTCAGCATACTTCTTTTCCATTGTTTCGAGGGGTTGGAGGTTCTTCCGTGAAAACACCGAGGGAAGCAGGGGCGGGCACTTCTGTCTCTCCACCCGCACTGTCCTTACACATCTAATACACGTGCACACATGTTAATGTAACTGGTCTCCATCCAAAGCAATAGTCTATAGAAAAGAAATTTGTCATCCAAAAAATCACCAGACATATAGATCACAAAATAGAAAATGTCCATGGGGGGGAAATTACCTTAAAA
The DNA here is from genome assembly GCF_014824575.4 of Sturnira hondurensis. Classification (NCBI taxonomy): domain Eukaryota; kingdom Metazoa; phylum Chordata; class Mammalia; order Chiroptera; family Phyllostomidae; genus Sturnira; species Sturnira hondurensis. The sequence goes on from NW_028081579.1 coordinate 3,869,066, forward strand.
AACAATCCTAACACTGATTGAATTTCCCAATTATGACTTTTCCTTAATAGCCAGATACAGATATACACAGGGTTGGGTTGAAGTAGGTTTACATGGTTCACATGGAAAATAATAATGAATGGATTCTAATACAAGAATAAAGTGTGTTGCCTACTCACAACGGTAAACCTATTTTTGTCTCAGCCTGTATCTACATTAAAAAATAAACTTTTTCTCTGTTGCAGCTAGAAGGCCATCTGTGGAGTTCTTGAGTTCAGTACAAGCCGTGGAGTGTGTAACCACCGTGTTCTTCCTTGATTCATTCATCTGTGTATCCATTCAACACATTGTCCTTGGGTAGCTGCAGAGTGCACCCCACTTCCAGATGTTGGGGGTGGCAGAGTGGGGGAGGGGGGAGCTGCCCCTGACAGGGAACCTCTCCCACCCTCCCAAGGGCCTTGGAAATCAGTTAAAGAGGCCAGTGGGAGGAACAGGGGGCAGGCCTGATCAGACTCCAATGGTAGGAAAATTACTCTGGCTTCTGCTACAGTGTGAATAGGTTACTGTACTTAGGTACATTATACTTGCTTAAGAAGTTATTATAAACACGGTCTTAATTTTTTTAAAAAAGGGTCCCTTGAAGAAACCACAATAGATCTAAATATCTCATTAGTTTATTTCAATGATATTTTAAGGTCATTATCTGTACAGCAAACATCTGCAATTTTATTCAATTCTCTGAATTTCAACTAACTCTAATTCTAAACCTAACCTTAACTTTACAACCATGACCTTAACTCTAGTCCTAAACCTACCCCTAGCCCTAACCCTAGATCTAATAGTATCCTAAACCTAAACCGAACACTGAGCTAAACTCCAACACTAACCCTACGACCAATACCTTACACCTCAACCTTAGGATGGAGGGAAGACTTTAAAATGGAGAAAAGGAAGGGAAGAGCTGGCGGGAACTAACAATTACGAATACCCTCACTCAGACCAGAAGAGGATGAAGGCCGTCTCATGAATTACCTCACTTAATCTCTCCAAAAAGCAAAGAAGTGACTGTGTTATTATCCCAGTTTGCAGATACTAAATTGGAGATTAGAGAAGAGAGTGCTGCTTCGTGAGGGGTGGGGTTGGTGAGCCTGCCCTCACCCACCCTCTCAGAGGTTCATGTTCTTGCCCCTACAAAAAGCTGCCAATACACTTACATATAGCACAGCTAATTTAGGCAGCAGATGGGGAGGGGAAAGGCTGAGGTAACCTTGAATAAAAACAGAACAAAGGGGTGAAATGATCAGCTGGGAGAAATGATCAGCTAGAAGAAAAGAAAAAAATTAACTGAAAATAAATAAAATGATGAGGAATTACCCTTTTGATAGGAGCAAGAGAGGTGTTTTCTTCTCAAAAGAAGAAATATGGAGCTTGGAGAGAATCCACTTTGAATTTTGGGGGGATACCGCAAGTACAACCATAAAGAACCATAGTTTCTATCGCACTGTGGAATCCAAGAGCTGGCCTTCTTGCTGAGGTACTAATATTAAAGATAAAATGTCACAGGAAAGAAGAGCACTTATTAACTTATTTAACACAGCCCCTCTCACAGAACCTGGTATTTGCCCCTGGGCAAGGAGGTGTGATCAGCATTCAAATCCCCCAGATGGCAGCTGCTTTTAGCAGGTTTGGCTGCCTGGCAAGGCAACACCCCTCACTTCAGGGGGTGGTGGAGCTCCCCTCCCCAAAAGGCACTTTCACCCACGTTTGGGCCCAAAATTCTAGAACACGGATTCTCTTTGGAGGGAGATCCAGTGACTCTGAAGGTTCAATTCGTGTCAAAGATACCATCTAATCCAGGGCCACTGGGACAGCCAATGTCCACCCACATAGAGACTCAAGGGGCACAGGAAATTTCTCCCTGAAACCAGCCTCCCTGCTGCTACAGCCCACTCTCTGTTGTTGTCGAGATCTTACAACAATATGCCTGGTGGCACTGTCACCTGACACATCTCGTTAACTGGTCGTCAACTATCCAAAACTTCAGGAACTTGGGAGCGTCAACAGGAAGGGTGCAAGGGGATGCTGGCCCGCGTTAGCCTGCCTCACCGAGAAGGCCAGCTAGCCAGGTAGCAGGGGCACCTGTATGTAGGTAAAGAGAACAGGGCTGTATGTCCAATATGCCACAGAGCACTGTGCACATGGTCAGCACTCAGGGTTTCTGGAATAATTGTTGAAGTGTTATGAGAAGTAGGGATTAGAAGTCAGCCCTTGAACTAATGCTTAGTTTTTTCACTAGCTGTATCTGAACAAGCAAAAAAAAAATTACTTAGTTGAGCAAAGTGAGAGCATATCTGGCCTCTTTGTGGGACTTGGTGTGAGCCATGTGTGTTTTTCTAAACATGGGTGAGCCATGGTTTTTGTACCTTTTTACTTGTTGACAAAACAGCGAAGCAAAAAGAAGGAAGAGAAGGAAGGGAAGAGAGGCAAAACCAAATTTAGTAATTCTCTCAGCCCCTGTCTGGCCTCTCTGGGCTTGCAGGTAGAATCACTTAGGCCAATAAATCAGTGCACCTATGGCCCAAGGGGGCCTTTACGGAGGAATATATCTGGGGAGTCAAACTGGCATTAGCTTCCATAAAGGAAGGTGGGGGAGTCTTTGAAAACTCCAAGGCGATAAACCAGCAGCCAGTACACTGAGTGAGAACAGGAGGAAAGGGAAACATTCCCGCTGCCAGAGCGTTTTGCAGATAATTAAAGCACAGACTTTACCTCGCAGCAGGAAGATTTTTAACATACCCGACACAGGGCCTCAACTAGAGCTCTCTCAACGTCTCTTCCAGGGCAGTTATGCTATTAGCTTTCAGAATATCCTACATGGGGGGGAAGCACTTTTCTTCAAGCTATTCCATTTTTCAATCATTAAAGAGCTTTGAGTTTAAAAGTTCACCAAATAAAACCCATCGCTCTCCCATGTACCCCTTGTCTAATGGGTGGTAACGAGATCACTCTCGCAGACACTACAATCCACATCACTTAAACACCCAGCTGCCCCATTTCACACTTGGAATAGGCTGTGCAATAAACCTATTCGATCTTTGTGTGTGTGCACTGCAGAAATGTATGCAGGAGTTTCTCCTTTGCTATAGAAACAGATTTCTTCTTTGCTGTGTAGGAAGTGATTCACCTCTAGGAGGCTAATTTCTTATAGTCGAGTGCAGGATCTTAATAAATAAACCAAAAAGTGAAGTGCTGTTTTGAACAGCCCTCACACCAGCAGGAAGAATTGGTGAATGAGGAACCACAGAAGACTGTTCACTACAGACCCATTTACTCCAAAATATTATTTGGATCAGCACTGGATATTTTTAAATAAATTATAAGTGATTCTTCTTTCTGTATTAATTAAGAACGTACACTACTCCTCAAGTGTTTTAACTCCCCCAGTGCCAAGCTTACATGCTCTGGATTAATTCTGATGCATGAAGAGCTTTAAAAACATAACAATGGTAAGCAACAACTCAGAGTGATTAAGAAATCAAGACGTGTGCAGGTGCTAGTAAAAAAAAACACACACACACACGCAGAAAGATGGCAAATGGAAATCAGAAAGCTTGCCCAGACACACTGTCAGGACAACCTGAGAATTTGAACCTAAGGCTTCAAGTGTGCTAGATTTATATCACATCTCGCTTTCGAAGAAACTGTGGGAGGAGGAGGGTATGGAGAATATGTAAGATGCAAGGCTTCAGCAGAGGGCCTAGCACAGAGTAAGCAAGCCCTCAAGAAAAGTTAGCATGAAACACACGAAAAACAGTGAGCCAAAGGTAGGGATGGAAAGAAAAATTTTCTGTGGTGATTTTAAGTAGATTTGCAGCAGAGAAGGGGGAACAAGCCATTTTTTGTCCAGGCTGGTAACATTGGATGATGTGTCCTAGCTGTGTGTATTACTCAGTGATCTTCGGAGAAACAGCCAATGGGATGGATGAATAGATAAGAGAGAAAGACTGACTATGAGAGACTGGCTCACATAATATGGAGACTGAAGTTTAACGCTTGCAAGCTAGAGGCCAAAGAGAACCGGTAGTGTAGTACTAGTTGAAGTCCAAAGGCCTGAGAACAGGAGCACCAGTGTCCAAGGGTAGGAGCAGAAGGGTCTCCCAGCTCAACAGAGACGAATTTGCCCTTCCTCCACCCTTTTGTTATATTCAGGCCCTCACGAGATTGGGTGATGCCAACCCACAGTGGTGGGGATCTTCTTTATTCAGTCTACTGATTCACATGCTAATCTCTTTGTAAACACCCTCATAGACACACACCAAAATAATGTTCTACCAGCTATTTGGACATCCCTCAGCCCAGTCAAGTCGACACACAAAATTAGCCACCCACACTATAACTGTCAACTTTCAAAGCCCATTTCAATTCAGTCAATAAAACCATTCCTTCTATGTTGGTATAATACTCTCTTGTAAATACAAGCTGGTTTGTCTCTTCACGCACAGGTTTTTCTCAGTTTGGAGAACCTTTAGCCAAAGTCTTCCTCCAAAGCCATTCTGAGAGGGTAGCCCCTGGAATTTTCAGCCCAGATTCTATAACTTGAAGCTTCTCTGATAAGGGTGGAAGCAACCACTGTGTGGTAATATTGAAGTGTCTCATTGTATCAGAAACAGGGAACCTGGACCTGAAACACACCCCTCGGAGTTTCCCAGTTTCGGTCTCCTTCCCTAACAGTCTCCGGACCCGAAAAGACATCTCAGTAAGACTCACTTTTATTGCAGAAAAATGCTTCAGAAAAGCCGAATGTTGCAGATGTCGATTAGCTTTAATCCCAACATGCAATTTTTCTTTGCTGATAGGGTTTTGATTTTCTGTTGTGGCAGCGATAAATAATTTAAGACTTTCTTGACAAATGCCCAGAGGAAGTTTAGACAGCATTTCCTTGTCCTCTTTCAAGGTAAGCCCCTGCCCACAGGCCCAGGATTGATTCCTGTGAACTAAATACATACTCTATTCCTAGGGTAGCCAATGTTCGCTTTTACCTAAATGTAACTGAGCAAAGGTTTTTTTAGTTCGGGTTATGGAGTGAAGAACAAACACAAGCTAATTGTATCGAATCATCTCTAGGAGGAAACAAACCATATTGAGACAATTCCCTTTGCAGACCTGCAGTTAAACTATGCTGAGTCATGGGCGAGGTCCTCATCATAACTGGGAATAGAAAGGTATTGTTTCAAGCTTATTATGTACAAATCATCTAATTTTTCAAGGTTAATGAGCGTAATTTACCCATCTTTGGTTACTAAGGGGGTTATATATGATGAACAAAACTTGAGAGTTCATCCATTTCGCTTCTGTTGTTGATTCACCCACATTTGTTTGGCTTTTATGTTCCCGTAATTGATTTGTCTAATTCTGTCCAAAGCAGATGGGCAACTACTCATCACCACTTGCAAACCATTTAGATTATTTTACTGATGTTTATTCAAGGACGAATGGAGAGAGAATAAAAGGTGTGATGTTCAACTTAGCATAACAATATCGTGAAAAATCTATTTGGTCTCAGCAGGAAAACAGATTCTCTCTGCCCCGTCGGCTTCATCAGTGCACGCGAATCTCTTCTGCCCATGTGGCTGGACTAGCACCCAAATTAATTACAGCACAGGGTTTAGGTGCACAACATACTGCAAACTCTCTGAGAGCATGATAAAAGAACAGTCATCTCCAATGCTACTTGATGTTAAATTTAAATTTCATGTTGAAGACATACATCTCACACTTCTGAACCAGAGGATAAAAAATTATAATCACCTATTAAAAATAAGTAAAGAGATATGTTTGATAATCCAGAGAGCCAGAGCCTATTCAAACAGTTCATACACACCACTGATCCTAATTTTTCCAATGCATATATTTTTTCTACTTTAGTAACATATAATATACTATGTTAAACCTCACAACTTCTATAGTCTTGCTTTAAATTCTAATTAGTACCACTAAAATAACACTATAGAACCTTTCCATTTTCTTTTCCAGAGATATACCATACAAATTTATATATTTTTTATGTTTGGATTTGACATTTTCATAAATTGAAACAAGTTTAAGGGCCAGTGTTTATTTGATAAATAGCAGGACACTTTTTCTTTATGCTAATTAAAGCTATGTCCCTAAATTCCAGATCAGTTAAAAATACTTTGGAAGGACTGGAAGGGTGTTGTACTTTTTCTTCTCAAATGCCTTTGGTCAAGTCGGCCGACAGCGCAGACCAGAGATGTCAAGAAGATATTTAAACACCTGTGCAGAAGAAGGCCAGGCTTAGAAATGGATATAACTGAGTGACTGAAAGAAAAAGCTAATGATCTCTAATTTTCTGCTAAAGATCACTGTGGCCGAGACCTGTTAGAGACTCATCAATACAATTTTCCCTCTCTGGGCATGAGGGAGGTCCACTTTCCCCACACCTTGTGCAACTACATACAGACTGTGCGACTGAGGCCTGGCCAGTGGGGTGTGGGTGGAGGTGAGATGAGCCATGGATGTGATGTAAGCCTTTTCCTGCTTGGCCAGAATGTCCCTGGTCTCTTCCTTCCAGATTTTCTTTGAGTTAAGTTCTAGTTTCCATGGACAAACTTCAGTCTACTTTGAGATTCAGATAGACATTCAGAGGAGTAGCCTGAAATTCTCAAAACTAGAAAGCTTTGGAATGCTTCAAGAATGAAAATTGTTTAGGCCAGTCTAGTAAGAGCTATGAGCATCACAGAACTCCATTTTTTAAAAGACTATGTATCTTGGAAATGGGAAGCTCTGCTTACAGTACATGCATTACTGAGTGTTAAAGATTAAGATACAGTGATGTAGACAGGCTTTTGAAAACTCAACCAGACATGATGCAATCTTTTTTTGGTGACTGTGCAGACAAGTCACTTCCAAGTGCTTCAGGTTCACCACACTGAACATCAGTGTCATGTAAACTGTACAGCCGATGCTGAGGGTGAGGGTGACGTGGTTGAATCTGGAGCAGCGCATGACATTCCCTGGGTTGTATTTTTCAATAAAACCCTAAAATGCAAGATTTTTATTGTTTTTTTAAAATTTTTGTGACACTACCCCAACAAAAACACTTTAGCTATTTTAACTTCCTATTTATTTGTTGCAGATGAATGAGAATTTTTTGTAACACATCAGTTCAATTTATTCATATCATAAGATCTACATTTATGTTCTCGCAACCACCTACCACTAGCCTCTTCCTGTAAGTGAAAAATTACTTAGCTTTACAGAAAGATAAACAATGCCATGCTTTGTGCATACTGGTATTTAACACCTCTACCTAAAATTCTGCAGATTTTACAATGAAAGCTGACACATTCAACAACTCACTCTAAGGTGAACTTTAAGTCTTGCATTGAAACATAAAGGATCATGTCTTATTTTCTTCTTTGATTCACTTGAGGATCTATAACTTCACATCCTTTGAAATGTTCTCCTTCTTGTATTTAATGTAGCCTGATCTTTTGCTTAGGAAAATATATCGCCATATTTCTCAGTTTTCCAAGAAGTTTCTTAAACAACTTTGCCTTATGGTGCCTTACTTAGCCCCATGGTGTGATGGTAACTCTACAATGAAGTTTCGTGTTTTTTTAATCCTTCTCTCTTAACTGAATAATTACTGGTTAAAGAATAGTTTCTTCCCAAAAGGCTTTGAATGCTACAGTCCAAATGCCATCCGATAACCTCAGAGAGTGAATGAGCTTGTCACTGGGACACGTAATCCTCCAGGCGAAGAAGGAAATATGCTACGACATAATTAAATACTTACTTTTGGGGAAATATAGGAAAAGAAACTTCATCTTTTGTCAAATACACTTTTGTTAACCAAGACTTTGCCAGATTTGCAGCATGTCAAAACTGGTCTTTTCCTCATCCATTTAAGTACCAAGAATGCACACTCATTGTTCACAACTAGTTTCTGCTTGCGTGTGACAAAACAGCTAGTTGGAGAGTCAGCTTTGGTCAGTGTCTATTTAGGGCAAAATGTCAAAAAAGAATGTCCTGCATTTGGGGCTCCACAATAATGAACATGGCTAACTCTGGAAATTAACAAAAGAAAGTGAACAGCTTTTTAAATTCTGAAGAACGTTAGATTCTGGTGTCTTTTTTGTTCTGATTGTTGTGGCTTAACACTCTGAAAAGACCACCTGTTGGGCGACCACTTTGTGAGTGTATTAAATGCAGTGATTGCATGAAAGAACACTCTCCAAAATAACCTGGCATTATTATTCACTTATTTTATAGTAAATCTGCATTCAAAACCTGCATTAAAATATGAGGCTTTTCTCCCAAGTGAAAATTAAAGCTACAAGTTTGATGTAAATGCATACTCAACTGCAAATGCATGACTTTGTGGTCAAATGCATTATATTTAAAAATGAGCTCAAGTAAACCTTTGACATGGCAATTAGAGAGTATGTTGAATAAAGTGAAATGGTCAAAAGTGCTGCATAGCAGACAGGGAATCCCAGAGGTAATGACACAAACCAACCGCATGTAATTGTCAGACTGACACAGAGCGACATAATGTGGGTGGAGAAAATGACTGTTGCCTATTAAAAGAATATGATAACCTCAGCAATCCTGAAAGCACATTTGCCTGGAACAACACCTTCGAATTCATGAATAAAAGAAGTTCTAAACATCCTCTAGAACACAGTGGAAATTAAAATATCATTGTTTAAGCCCCATTGATGAAAATGAAAGTTTGTGCTCTAAGTGACAACTAAGAAGAAAGAGAATACTATAATAAAACAAAGGCACTGCTCCTAAGACGAAAAGATAATTTGCCCTATAACTATCTCTCTAGTTGTTTTTACATATGTTTTTGGATATTAAATGCAACATATAAAAACTTCTCTGTGGTACATGAACAACTAATTTGGATGAGTGACTATTTTCAGCTTTGTGACTACTTTAAAATAGTGTGGTGAAGACCAGTTCTCTATGCCATGATTTTTAGGGGCACATGAGCCTATAGAGTTAACATGTTTTCTGAATTTGGAAAATGAAACTTTAAAAATATTTTTTAAAATGTTACATTAAATAGTTTATAAGATTTTCTAAATATTTCATATTTTAATTTAATTCTGATTCTTTTTCTCATTTATTCGACTTGCCCTACTTAGCAAGTGATTATATTGTCACAAAAAAATAATCCTCCTTTATCACTGAGATTGTCCAAAAAGTTTATCACTAAGTTTTTTGGTTTCTATTCTATCAAGGCTTTACTTCTATAAATGCTTTTAAAAGTAAAGAATTGCTTCTGTTATAGTAAAAGCAAACTTTTCCTTGAAAGAGGAAAATAAAAGTGCATCCTGTAAACCTTATTTCCAAGGTAGACAAGGCCACTGAAAAAGAAATTTCCAAGTTGATTAAGTTTGTAAAAAATCTCATTGTTGAATCATGCAAAATATAACGCCACATTTTCCTAATTAAAAAATTATTGTTATTCTATTAATAATAACAATTACAGTTTTCCCAGTTTTTCTTCTTTGCCCTCTTCAGCCCATCCCATCCACCATTCTCAATTTTTCCAAAAGTTAATTAAAATGTGAATATTTATTCAAAGTGTGAATTTTTACAAAAACTCCTCCCTGGTTAGACTTAAAGGAAGACTTTTTTTTCCGGATAAATAAGCACATTTGGATATTTTGCATTCTCTCACTTTACTTTATATTATTTAAAGAAAAGTTTACATCTTCCATATCCACAAGCAAAGATAATCCCTGGTTTTCAAGAATGTTAGTTTCGCCTTATGTTTTGGAGCTTTACATAGTTAAATACAGTGTTCAAACATAAATTCGTGGAAGAATATAGCAAAGAGCAAATATTCATAATTAGGGTGGGTGCTGTAAATGGGATAACTCTTCTTCATAAATTTGGATTTTTTTTATGGTGAATAATTGTGTAAACACCAAAACGTCATGCCCGTGTATGTGTCTGGAAAAAGAGCTTAATTAAGATACTGAAATTATCTGGCAATTTTAAATTTTAGTTCCTCTCACACAAGTTTAGCTTCCTAAAGATGTTTTCTTGATGTAAATGCCACTCAATGGAACACTCATCACCCTTCCATAAGAAAAACCATATGGAAAATTAGCAAAGGATATCACGTCATGTAGAACCATGCCATAACCTAGTGTCAGAGACCACTGGAAGTCAGTGACGTCACAGTTTAATACAATCTAAAGCTGTTTGAGAAGGTGTTCTATACCCGGGCAAAAATATACTCTATTCTCCTAAGGAAAGTAGCACCTTGCAAGCATCCTCAAAAATAGACACAATTATATAATGTATAATAAAGTCACATAAGAGTTCCCTGTTTTCTAAAAAGATTGAGTCCATGAATCTAGTTAAATGGAATCATAGATATAAACTTGAGTTTATGTTGAAAAATAGGGTAGGCTTGATTAAAAAAAAGAGAGAAGTGTGTCTTTACGAGAGTCACAATGTACCTGGAACTGCAAGGGTTAATAAGAGGTAAGGGGGTCGTGAAGGGAGAGGAGGGAAGGGAATGAGATGAACTGAGCAGATGAAAGAAAGGATTCAATGGAAGGTATTGTTGGTCACAGCCTGGTGTCAGAAACAAAACTAGGAAAATGGGAACTGCTTCAATATGGAAGGGAGACAGAAAATAAATAAATGTATACCACATAGTAAAAAGAAAAAGAATAAAAAAGGCTTTCAGGCATTTCACAGAGCATATCTGTGAAAAATAAAGCAAGCAAGAAAGAAAAGAAAACAGTGAAATTGAAATTTTTTCCAAAGGTATCTCATCTGGAGAGTTTCATTGTGTCTTCCCTTTCACATCAGAAACTTAATTTTGCATTCCCTTTGTCTGTTTTGAGGCACATTTCTAGCTTATTCCATGGATTTTTTTCTTTAAAAGTTCTTCTTATTGGCTAAAAGAATGCATAAAGATCAAATTCTTACCTACTCTTTTTACTCCCAAGTTTAGGAAAGACAGGAATGTCTTATTCATGAACGTTTGAGTATTTGTTCATCTCTGATGCACCTGTAACAGCCGTCGTTTTCACACCCTCCTTGTGCTGCTGATGCTAACAGACTCTAACCCGTGAACTTACCATTAATCAATGAAACTCCTTCTCTGTTCATGGAATGGAATATGATAAGTTGAACTGCTCTTTTTAACCCCAGGGTTGTGGTTTCAACATGATGACACATTTTATTTCTGATCCTTGGGGGTCTGCCCAGGCTGCTGTGGGTGGTCCCAAGAATCAGGTGTGGTGGTTTATTTAGGCTATTTCAAACCTCTGTTTGAATAAACTGAAATTCCAGATTTGACTCTGGAAGGAACTGGTCCTTCCCTGACTCTTTTGCTCATTTTGGCCCAGGGCCACATGAACTTACCAAATCCTGTCCATATTTGCAACTTGCGGGTAATTCTGACCTGAGCTAACCTGCAATCAGGAAGGACACCTGGCCAGTCAGTTCCCTAAGCTACAGCACGTGGGAGCAGGATCAGGATGGGGCAACTGATTCCCGAATTACCTGGACAAGGAACTTCAGTTTATCTCTTCATAAACGCAAGGGTATCAGTTATTTCTCACTTCACAAGCATATCACCAGTGTATAGACCTATTCTTTTCCACTGACCAACAGTCCACAGCATTTGTTGAGTCCCCATGGAATGAAGACACAGCTGATGATGCCAGGCCCCACACATTGCGCTTCCTGCTTTATGCCCATCCCCCACAAGTAACCTCAGGCAGCAGTCCTTATCCTGATCTCTCTGGTGCCCATGGCAACCCCATCTATTAATGCTGAAATGGTACTGCAGGGTTTTTTTTTCCTGGAACCTTTTTGAAATGAACTTGTGCAGAATTCACAGCCAAAACTTAGCAGCCTGAAACCAATCAGGTCTGCTGAGACATACCATCTGAAAGCTGACTTATGCATTCTTACTGATTAAACCTGCCATTTAACAAAAGCTTTTTGCATTGCAGAATTCATTTTCTCCCCTTCACTATTTTCTCCTAATTGCTTCTGTAGAAAACTACTTGGGAGCAAACTCTTGCAAACCCTTACTTGAGATTTACATGAGCTCTCATTCATGTTGTGTGTCCATACATGCAATACTTGAAGGTCTACACATTTAAAATCTCAACATTTTCTATATCTAGAAAGTTCTATGTAGTTTCTTTTCAATTTACTACTTCTCCGGGCTATCATATTTAGCAAATGGATACTAGTTAAGGGTAGAATCCTAAAAACCTCCCTTGCACCAAAATGTTTTATAAATGGCTTAGTATTTGCTTATTGCAAATTCTTTATAATCAGTTTCTGGGGAAAAAATGGCACAAACATCAGTTTCTGCAAAGAAACTTGCTAGCCTCCAGGTGACACTGAATATTTGAAAATTTTTTTGGTTTAACTTCTTCCCTCCAGCAGCACCCTGAGGCAGAGGGCTCTAGACTGTCGCTGGGGACTGTGCATTTACTCAGTTTATCCAGTCTTGCTTCTCTAACACAGTTCCCATTCTTTTGGGTTTTTAAAACCCTGTTTGGGGGTCAAATATATGGTAGTGAAAGGCAACTGGACTTAGAATGGTAAACCTAAAATTTACGTAATGTTATTAACCAATGGCCCAATAAATTTAATCAAAGAATATATAAAAACCCTGTTTGAAAATTGTATTCACTTAATATGCCTATCTTTAAGAGGTTGAAAATCCTAATGCTCATTCATTTGTATGTCACCTGTTAAGGGAACATCTGTTACAAACTGCAAAAGATTGCAAAAATAATGAGAAGAGCCAAAACTCTATCCTGGAATCACCCACTCCTGAAATTCAGCCACTTGTTACATTTTTTTTAAAAGTTGTGAGTCAGCACAGCACCGCTAACATCGCACACCCAGGTGAGGCAGGAAGGACATAGATGGGAAGGCTTTCTCTACCAGAATTGGGAGAAGGATGTGTGTTTAAAAGCTGGAAGGTAATGACCATATGTGGGACTCTGCACCAAAAACCCAGGGTTAAATCTTGTCTTATCAATAAACGATGAATAAGGCCCATATCAAAGAGACAGTGTGCCTAGCACCAAGCTAGGGCATGTCCTTGGGGTGGAGAGGAAGGCTGCCTCCTATAGCCTTGTTGAGGGTACCGGCCGCAGGGTAAATTTATTCTCCCCGGTGCAGACCCATGCTGCATCTACCAGGATTGCAGGCGGGACCTTGGTAGGGCTGCAGCAGTCGGAGGCAAGGGGTTAGTCAGTCATTCCCTATGAAGAGGAGTTTTCTGGCTGTGGAAAGAATTGAAACCTGACAGGTTTGCTAAGCAAGGGCCAGGTAGTTACAGTAAGAGATGGTCTTTTCCTGTGAAGTGCTCTATTAATTATCCATGTGGGCAGGAATTGTTTCTCTGGAGCAGTTACTGATAGAGATATTCAAACAGTTAATGAAACTCCATCTGGATAGGGGCTTCCAAGTGGAAGTACAGGCTGAATTCATTAGTTTCAGACGTGAGGCTCCCCCCCCCTTCTCTTCTTTTCTTTAGGCAAGGAGAAAACCCACTACCCAAACAAACAGCATTTGTAAAGTTCTGAAAAGACATTGCGATTGGAAATGGGGAGGGGGAAAAAGAATAAATGCTTTCAAGCGAACCCTACTTTCTTTAAAATGAAAAACAATGGTAAAGGTTTCTATATGTAATTAAAATCTCATTCTGAAGTTACCATTGCAACTGGCTTCCAAAGAACTCAATTAACAGGAAACTGTAAAGAATATGGTATTTTCTTTGACAAGCTTTAAGAAGTGCTCCTAAGTAGACAATAGGTTGGATAGTAGCTTTTACCTCCAAATGATAAGCAATTATGGTTCATTCCAGGGTAGAAGAAAGGGAGGTAAGGCTAAGAAAAGTAGATTGAAGTTATTTTTGTATATTGAAATTAGATTTTCAAGTGTGCATACTTATCATTAGGCTCTATACTGATATTCAGACAAAAAATGATACCTTTGTACAAATTCTAACTTAACTAAGAAAATTATGTTATTTTTTAAAAAAATAAACTACAATCGCTCCCCCTCCCCCTTTCGAGTATTTCACTCACTGCACACACACCTGACCATGGTCTCCTTTCTCAGCCAGGGGTTTTCTTAAAATTGAAGATTAAATGCGCAGTCCTGGGGATCATCTTCCCCGCCAAGCCTCCCCCACCACGCGTTGGTTCCGCGGTGCCCGCAACAGGGTAAGTTTTTACTTCAAAGTACCGAATGAGGCCTCCACAGGTGTGTGGGGCCTGCAGAAAGCACAGACGAGACAACTTATGTCACCGGAATGTTGGTCAAGTTGACAAACCCAGCCAGTCAGCCATGGGCAGTTTGATTAAGCGCTGCTTCGGGTGTGTGCCTCTTGGAGTCGCTGAAAATTGGGTCTAGAAATCCGGGGTCTCAAACAGCCCACTGCACCCCCAGGGCACAGACAGACTGGGCTGCCTGCTCTGAAGAAAGTGGACCGCCGTCCGCACCTGGGGAAGGCGACAGCAGGGCACACCATCAGAGCTAATGAGCAAAAGCAGGGACACCTGGGAGGTAAAAAAATTAAATCATAAATAAATAAATACCAGGAAACTCCCTGTTATTCTCTACCTGTGAGGACCTAAGACGGCGCCTGAATTTCTGGACTTTGTCTTTGATCACAGACACAGACCTTGGAATTTTGTCGATTCCTTCTTTACTTACAGGCCCCCCCCCCCCCCCTTAATGGAGATCTTGAACTGCAGAGCCGCCGTGTCAGAACTCAGATGGTTAACATTCACTTCTTGCTGTTTTATTGCATATTACTGTGCGCGCCTGAGCAGCGGGAGCAGATTCGGGCAATTACAATCAAGTCAGGGCACACGCCGCGGCGGAGCAACACGAGCATGATGAGGATACTGATGAGGCACTTATCGAAAACCCCACATCATCCACACTCATCAGCCACAGCATGTCACCCCCAAATGAGGCATCAGCTGCCTTCAAAAGGCTCATTGCACAGTGTTTACCGCTTCCCTCGGACCCACTTTTGATTTTACGGTCAGAGCTGGGTTCAAACAGCAGCTGTCTGGCAAAGACAGGTCTGCGGCTCCTCACAGCTACCCCAGAGTCCTGGGGCTTTGTCTGGGGAGCTTTGGGGAGCCAGACGCCGGCGGGGCAAAGGGACGCGGCAAGGCAGAGGAGTGTCCACTTCCGTTTCTGTCAGAGAGGAATCCCTTTCCTGGAAGGGGCCCTTGATTAATTTCAAGCACCAGCGCACAGTGGTGGCATAATGGGGGCGGGCGGGGCGCGCAGGGAGTCGTCCACAGGTCTCCCGAAAACAGTGACAGGGTGGGTGGGACCTCCGGGGCGGACAGAAGTTCTGGGAAGGTCAGTCCCTTTGGGGGAGACAGAGCCAACCAGGAGAGCCAGCCATTCGAGGGGCGATTTTTAAATTCTTTCACCACCAACTCATTCTTGGATGGTTGGCACTTATTAGCAATTTAGAGGAGGCCTTTATTTCAAAAACTGTTTTTCTGCTATGGAAGGAAGTAGATATGTTCCTAGTAATATTCCTTAAAACTATTCTTTGTTTTTACTACTTAAAACTATACTTTGTTACAAGTAGCTAACTACTTGGTGGAATGTATTTGTTGACATTGAAAAAAAAAAGAATACCCAATTGACATCTACTTTTAAATCTACAACATTCCTGCTGGGAAGAGGGCAGCAGGCTGATATTTTTTGTGCATTTTATTTATATTTTTTAATATTTTTGTGCATTTTTGATTAATCCATGGTTGGATTAATCAATCCATTTATTTTAAAGCTAAGTGCTCTTAATTTTGTAAAATCTCATCCTACGGTAAAACATTTTCCAGTTAGGTCTAGACCAATTGAACTAATACCTATAAAATCCACACAGACTTTCAGTTTTTCAATCTTTTGGGGACTTTTCAGTTCTCCCCTACACCCCCACTTGGGAGTGCCACCTCAAGCATCCAAAATTCCACGGGAAGAAGAAATGGTAGCACATGGCAACGAGCGTCACATGACGCAGGCGGGGAGTAAAGGTGAGCTCCGTCTCCCCCAAGGTGGATCTGTCCTGCAGACAGCACTGCATGCTCACATTCGGCAAGGAGCTTGGTGGAGATCCGGTTCCGAGAGACAGGCCACCAGAGTAACAGACGCCGAAGAAGTGTCCTGATTCTGGGACCTAGAAACGAGCTCAGTGTACCCGGCAGAGGCCCGAGGTGCCCCTTTCCACACCGGGCATGGGCTCTGGGTGTCAGGAAATCTCTTCCTTCCACTTTCATCACAGCCGCTGCTACTTTGTTTTCAGTTTTCACAAGTGATTCTAAAGCAGTCGGCTTTAGGCTTTTAAAGGGATTTCCACATCTTTCTGTAAAGTCACTTATAGAAATGAACTAAATGCTTTTAGATAGACCTCTGCCTTTGGAGAACTTTAATAATTATAATAAATTAATTTACTTTTTCTTGCCTATCGTTTTACCCAGTGATGTTAACTTAAAAAGTTTCCAGAAATTTCAGGAAAGGGACCCCTTGACCTCCATTCTGTCTCAGAGGCTGTGCTGGGTTTCTTTCCTTCTGGGTCCCCTTCTCCTCTGAACCTTCTCAAATTCCTTCCCATGTTCTTTACCTTGTATTCCAGTCTGGCCCTTCCACCCCACACTCTTCTATAGTTTCTTGGTGTCTTTCCTGAGTTAAACCGGCAGGTTTATATTACATACGTGGATTCCAGAGAAAACCCCATGACATGGTCTAGGGTGGTGGCTACAAAGGCCCAGAGGAAGGCGTGGCTTTGTTAGCTCCTCTGGAGCCCAGACAAGAGGAGGTGAACATAAGCTTACATTTCCCTTTACTACCCTAGGCCCCTCGGACTCCAGTAGGAAAGAGGAGGCTTGGTGCCCAAGGAAAGTGCTTATTATATTATGGTGAGTGAATACTAAAAGGAATACAAACTATGAATGCAGAAAAAAATGGTTGAGTACCATGGCATAGTGGAAAATTTTGAAAGGTTAGATTAAGAATTAACTCAGGAATCTCAGGTTCATCTTGGTCTTTCCAAGTTTTGCCTATGACTGATTTTCACTAAGTCATGTCTTACCAACCTTTCACTTATATTTCTTTTTAGAGGTCTTCTAGTAGATGAGATCTATTGATGATACCAGAAGAGAAAACGAGTTTTTAATGAGAGTTCAGCAGTATATTATGGAGAAGATTCATGAAGCAATCAGATATATTTGTATGGACTTTAGCAACCTTGTAACCACCAACAAAGCCTGTATCAGGTGATGGTTCTAGGGTTGCAAACATTATCTGTAATTCTTTAGGAAATTTTAATATCACTGGTTGTATATGTGTGCGTGTTTTAAATTTTTATATATTGGATAACTTTCTACGTCTTACTACTGATAGAAGTTTTGGGGATGGCGGGAGAACCACAAAGTAAAATGCAGGGTGATAAATTCTAAACAATTATCCAAACCAAATGAAAAGGAGCTATTCATGTAGAGTATTCAGAGGAACTCCTTGGGCAGCTGGCTATTGAGTCTTCCAGTTTTCAACCTCTGTCTTGGGAATCCAGAGAAAAACTGTCCTCCTGGATTCTTGCTGGAAGCTTCAGAGAAGATGCAGGCGAGAAAGAGGCCGTTTGCATGCATGTATACGCGTGCAGCCTGCCTATCTCGAGTTCGTGTGTGTGCCTGAGAGAGAGGGAGAGAGAGAGAGAGAGAGAGAGAGAGAGATCTCTTTGTGGGGTCATCATCCAACGCTCTTTGTGATGCACATTCTAAATTAGGCAAGAGGGATGCATCTTTCAAATGCAGATCGTGTTTGCATTAGGAGAGCAATGAGAACACTTGTCAGTTTCAGAACATTTATGTGCTAGAAGTACTGTTAGCAGAAGAGCAGTTTAGATAAATTCAAGACTTTTTTTGCTGATCACAAACATTAAGCTTCACACCTGAAGCCCTCAACCCCCCGCTGTGCTCTAATCCTAGCACCATTCACCCTCAGAGCCTCAGAGTGCTGTGCCTCAGCTCTCAAACCTTTGATTGCCCTTACTTTGAATGCCACCACCTGCAAAAATGCCTTTTTATTCCCTTTGAGCCTCTTGAGAAGGAAGTAAAAATGATAATTCATGACAAACATTAATTAATTGTTTACAAGATGATCTTTTCTTTTTCCAACTTCTGTTCAGCAGACATGTTGAATTGCAGGATCCCACTCGCGACGCCAGAATTCGTCAAGAGGCTTGCATTGTTGTTTCTCACTGAGGCATAGGACTGACTGCAGGCCATTGTTTCTCCAGCTCAAGTGGGCCTGTCTGGTTCGTGTTGGAAGAATGGGGGTGACATGCGTGAGCTCCCAAGTATAAAAGAACTACCGGTTCTAGGCAGGAACGGGGGGTTAGCCACTAATGCAGAGTAAATAAACATTTTTCACCACCTCTTGCTCTATGTGGTTTTTTTTAAAGGTCAAGAGCTGCCATTACAGTATTTTAAAAGCTTCAAATTATGTTTAAAGAATGTATCACTAAACTCACAGGAACCTTATCAGAATTTAGGAACCCACTGTGATTGTTTAGCTATTGAGTTTCTCATCGCTGGAAGATGGTATTGTAAAAGCAATGCCGATGCCCCGTGGTTTTGGAGATCCTGCAATTTGCTCAAAGGGAATATCGCTCCAGTTCTTCTAAATTGTCTTCAAAATATGGAAAGTGTTGAGATATTTCAATTTCAAAATTTCATGCGGTCCACACTGGAAGCCACCCATTCTGGACAAACAGGGACAGGCTCTGGGGACTTTTCACAACAAACATTCCAGACGCAAAGAATGGGTCCTGTTCCTGCAACACCTCCAGTGGGTGTGAGTGAAAGAGAAATAAAAGGCAGAGGGAGATCTTTTAAATTAAAGAATCAAAAGCTTACTTCAAGGAAGTGTAGAGTAACAGACTTCCTCAGCAACTGAGGTTTTCAGATTTCAAATTAGGAGCCCTTAGCTCTTGGCTACTGGGCTAAAAATCAATTCTATATTTTCTGAGTTAATGCTAAGAATTGCACTCAACAGACACGGAGACTAATAAGGTATGCAGAAGGAGTAAAAGCAGCACACACACACAAATTCGGGCCTTAGTTTTGGCCATGATCCAGCACAATGATGTTTCAACCAGATTTGAAAAAAAAATCAATAACATCTGTGGTATAATGGTTAATTAAAGCAGCTCTTCAGCGGAGCTCAGGAGGAGAGGCTCGGCCTGAAATTCAGACAGCTGAAGCTTGATTATCAGGAAAGAATGCTTTTTTAGCTATAAGTGGATAGGCCAAAAGCGGCAATGTGTCGAAATGGGGAGAAAAATTGCTTTTATTTTAACTTTAGGTAATCAATACATGCATTTCACCTGTATTAGGACACTACTCAGCTCCAAAGCCTGTTACTCCACTTCAGCATAAATTCTAGTTACCGTCTTTTGAAACTTAGGTTTAAAAAGGAGTCCTCCCTCCACCTCCAATTCCCTGTAAAGCGAAAGAAAAGATTATGCAGGTGTGGGTGCACGTCCTTGAGACCAGTTAAAGCTCAGGCTCTGGCATGGTCCAAGGGGTTTAATCCATAAGCTATGAGCAAAGCTGACCTGACCTTGGGGTGTATGGAGGTCATAGCCAAAGTACAAAGGCGGCAATCACTAAAAATTCTCAAGGAAACTGTGAGGAGCATGGTCGAATTTCCCCCTTCTTTTTGTCTTCCTATTGTTTCAAGTACTGGATCAGAAATATACTATTTACCTTTTTAAAGACAAAGGTCGAAGAGTCAACAATGATGTCTCTTGGTCATAGATGGCAAAGTTCTTTCAAGAAAAAAACAACTGGTAACACCCACCTTGACGCCTTGCTTTGGCTTCTATCTTGAGTAGAAATATCTACAAGGGCTACAAGTTTCCAGTCTCCCTGCAGCCAGTTGTGCTCAGAAAGGTCAGAGTGAGGCTTCTCAAGCTTCTGGGGGTGCAGTACTGAAGCAGAACCTTGGAGTTTGCTGAGTTCCCAGGCAGACGAGGAGAGAGAAAGGCAGAGAAAGCATTCAGGACATACGTGGGTTATAAGGCTTAGTTCAGAAGAACATATATGAAAGAAGAGATACAAATATTTTATAAAATCTTCACAAACTTTATATCTTACACTGGCTATTGTCATTTTAAGAACTGTCACGATCAGAGTTTCCAGCAACTTCTTTTATGGCTATCAGGGCCAGCTAGTTCTTTCTCTCGCCTAACCACACTCCTTTGCTGGAGGCTGGCAAATTCATGGCTCTGGCCTCTTCTCTAAATTAAATGCATTCACCATCTTTGGTTTTTCCTCAGAGGTCCAGCTTCTCATCCCATACTTTTCATTTTTACCTTTCTTTGAGCATTTTCCCAATTCCTTCTTTTCTCCTCAATTTCAAAATATGAGCTAGATATAAAGTGCCAGGAAGCTGGTCTGTACTAAAGTATGCCTTAAGGAGAATAAATAATAATGCCTACCACTTTTTGTCTTACAGGTGTGGGCCTCTGGGTGAAATCCTACTCCTCACTTACTGCGTTATATCAGACAAGAAATATAAACTCCCTGGGCTCCAGTTTCCCCATCTGAAAAGTGAACATATGACAATAACTACTCAAATAGTTGTTATGTGGATTTAATGAAATAATATTTGTAATGTTTAGAACAGTGTCTGGAGCCCTGGCTGGTGTAGCTCAGTGGATTGAGTGCGGGCCTGTGAACTAGAGGATCAGGGTTCGATTCCCAGTCAGGGCATATGCCTGGGTTGCAGGCCAGTTCCCAGCAGGGGACCCACGAGAGGCAACCATACATTGATACTTCTCTCCTCTCCTTCCCTTCCCCTTTAAAGATAAATAAATAAAATCTTAAAAAAAAAGAATAGTGCCTGGACAGAAGAATTGCCAAATCAGTGATTATTAAATAAATCAGTTACCAGTGCTTATTTAGCACGCGGTTCTCTAAGTTTATTTTTGTCACAATTTTATTGTTCCTTTTATTGCTTCAAATGCTACTCACCACTTATGCATTCAACCTTTCCCTGCTCTTTAATAAGGGACGATTCTCCACGACTACTTTAAATTTGACTTTTGTCCTGTATTAGCAACTCATACATAGAGACAATTATTTACTCATTCTTATTTTTTTGTTCATATTTTAAAATTATGTTGCCAGATTTTCTTCCCAGCAAAGGAATGGGATTTGCCTTTACATTCATTTGGAGGACTTTTATGATTTTATGTCTCGAAGACTGGCTCTCCATTCTTGCATCTATCTGTTTTCCTGAGTTGGCCTTTATGTCCTTCCTTGATCAACTGGTATAATTTCAGTCTTTTCAGCCATTTATTTAGTAGCCTATCTTTAATTATTTCTGGAATAAAGCAAGTATAAGTAACTAAATAAAACTTAAAGTGCATATACCTTGAACATCTACCAGTTTAGGTACCATGTTCTCTGTGGTGAATATAAAAATATGACTTGCTTAGGATGTGCTTCAGAAATTAGCAGATTTAATTATTATTTTTAAAAAGTTAACTGTGAGGCTTAAGCACACTCAGATCTATTCTCGTGTGTATCAGAAAATAAGGTGGTAAGTAAGCAGCTCAGAGGATGAGAGTTCCAAAAATTCATCAAGGATCTAGAGTCCTTCTCTTTCTCCTACCCTCAGGTCATCTCAAGGTTCAAGATAGTTGCTGAAACATCAGGTACTACTTCTGTTTCCCAGGCATCAGGATGAAAGATAGAAGCAAAGCAGAGAAGGTATATACCTCTTCCCTCTAAGGAGTCTTTCCAGAATCTCCACTTAGTAATTTGGCTTCCACTTTACTTGCTAGAATTTAGTCGTATGCCTAGCTGCATGGAAGGCTGGGAGATTTAGACTTCATTCTGGTGTCACTTGTTCAGCCAAAAAGTCATGTTAAAATAACCAGATTAGGTCCAAAATGAAGTTACTCATTCTAAACCCTATGTTAGCATACCAAAACATAACTAAATTTCCGTACTTGGTTCTTCCAAGAAAGGAAAGCATAGGTCAACCAAATGCTTAGCACAGGTTGTCTGACCCAGTTCAAGGGCATCCCTTTTTTCCCTACAAGAAAAGTTACCTTGCAATAACTAATCTGGTCATCCTCAAATGACTTTCCTGTTCCTGCTCCTTCTGCCTATAATAGCCCTTAATTTTGTGCTGTTCCTAAGGACTCCTTTCTGCTCAATTGGATGCTGCTCAGTTCATGAAAGGCTGCATAGAGCCAATGAGATCTCTAAAATTTACAGTTGAATATTATTCTTTTCTAAGTATATTTTATTGATTGCACTATTACAGTTGTCCCATATTTTTCTCCCCTTTGTTCTCCTCTGCCCTGCACCCAGCATATCCCCCTTAGTTCATGTCCAGGGGTTGTACATATAAGTTCTTTGGCTTCTACATTCCCCATACTATTCTTGCTCTCCCCCTGTCTATTTTGTGCCTAGCAATTATGCTTCTTATTCCCCTGTACCTTTTCCCCATTTCCCCCCTCCCCCTCCCCACTGATAACCCTCCATGTGATCTCCATTTCTGTGATTCTGTTCCTGTTTTAGTTGTTTGCTTACTTTGTTTTTGTTTTTAGGTTCAGTTGTGGATAGTTGTGAGTTTGTTGTTATTTTACTCTTCACAGTTTTGATCATCTTCTTTTTCTTAGATAAGTTCCTTTAACATTTCGTATAATAAGTGCTTGGTGATGGTGAACTCCTTTAATTTGACCTTATGTGGGAAGCACTTTATCTGCCCTTCCATTCTAAACGATAGCTATGCTAGATAGAATAATCTTGGATATAGGTCCTTGGTTTTCATGATTTTGAATACTTCTTTCCAGTCCTTTCTTGCCTGTAATATTTCTTTAGAGAAATCATCTGATAGGCTTATGGGAACTCCTTTGTGAGTAACTTTCTCCTTTTCTCTTGCTGCTTTTAAGATTCTTTCCTTATCTTTATTTTTTGTTTTTTAAAGATTATTTTATTGTCATTCAATTAGAGTTGTCTGAGTTTTCCCCCCACCGCTCCCTCCAACTCCAGCCAAATCTCTCCTTATCTTTAATATTCTATTATGTAATTATGATGTGCCTTGGTGTGTTTCTCCTTGAATCCAACTTCTTTGGGACTCTCTGAGCTTCCTAGACTTGTATGTCTAGTTCCTTGGCCAGACTGGGGAAGTTTTCCTTCATTATTCGTTCAAAATAGTTTTCAATGTCTTGCTCTTCCTCTTTCTCCTTCTGGCACCCCTATGATTCAGAAGTTGGAATATTTAAAGTTGTCCCAGGGGTTCTTAAACCTCTCCTCATTTTTTTAATTCTTGTTTCTTTAATCTGTTCCAGTTGGATGTTTCTTTCTTTCTTTTGTTCCAAATTGTTGATTTAAGTCCTGGTTTCCTTCCCTTCACTACTGGTTCCCTATGTATTTTCCTTTATTTCAGTTTGTGTAGCCTTCATTTTGCAATGAAACTCAATCATTTCTGTAAGCATCCTGATTACCAGTGTTTTGAACTCTGCATCTGACAGATTGTCTAAATCCTTGTAGCTCAGTTCTTTTCTGGAGTTTTGACCTGTCCTTTCATTTGGGTCATATTTCTTTGTCTTGGAGCACCTGTTACATTATAAGGGGTGGAGCCTTATGTGTTCACCAGAGCTGGGCAACCCTCTTTGCTGCGTTGCGGTGCTGTATGTGTGGAGGGGTCAGAAAGGGAACGATGCCACTTGTTTGGCTCTCACCTGTTTTTAGTTACTTCCCTCGCTTCCCATGACTGTGCCCTTTCAGGTGCTGATTCCTAGGTGGGTGGACTTGTGTTCATTCTAGGATCCTGTGGGCCCCTCCAACGGACTCTCCAGTGAGACTGGGACTTTCTCCAATTGCTGAAACACCCACAGGTTTTTCTAGCCAGAGGTTTTAAGGCTTTAGCTTTCCATGCTGGAAACTTGGGTTAGCCATCTGTCTTACTCCCCATTTGTTCCTCCTGGCTATCTGCATGCAGATGAGGGACCACCCAGTCCACAAGCCAGCTGCCTTTTCTCTCATCCTTGCCCAGCCCTGGCTTCCAGTCTCTGCTCTC
This sequence comes from Sturnira hondurensis, assembly GCF_014824575.4. Classification (NCBI taxonomy): domain Eukaryota; kingdom Metazoa; phylum Chordata; class Mammalia; order Chiroptera; family Phyllostomidae; genus Sturnira; species Sturnira hondurensis. The sequence continues at coordinate 3,893,213 of NW_028081579.1, forward strand.
CTACGTCACCCTCCTGGGTGAAACATTCACCTAGTCTGGGTGAATGTTTCTGCAACTCCTTGGTTGTTGGACTTCCATACAGTTCAATTTTCTGACAGTTCTGGTTGTTTTTTGTTTTTGACTTTGTTTTTGTCCTTCTTTTGGTTGAATGAGGAAGGGGAACATTTCTGCCTATGCCTCCATTTTGGCCAGAAGCTGAATATTATTCTTTAATAGTCAGGGTTCTAATGCTAAGGAAGAAGAGGAAAGTGAATTTTAGTGCTCAACTAGTAATCTCATCCAAAAGAGAAAAGGTTTTGGTAATGAAAAGCTCAATAGCAATGATAAATATGCAAATAATTAATTTTAATATAATAAAATGAGTGCTAATTACTTTTATGTAAAGTTGTTGGTATCTTATCTTTAAAACAATTTTAAATTGATTTTAGAGAGAGAAGAGGGGAGAGAGACAAACACTGTTCTGTTGTTCCACTTCTTTATGCACTCATTGAATGTGCTGTGACCAGGGATCAAACTGAAATCTTGGCTTATTGGGACAATGCTCCAACCAACTTAGCTATCCAGCCAGGGCAAGTGTCTTTTTATTTCTTTGTGTTCATTGATATGATTTATGGCTTTGAAAAGTTTTTTTTTTTTTTACTTCTTCCCACTGCTTGCTTTCCCCCAACCTCTGCCATCCTCCAGGCTGAACTAAGCATAATAAAATGTGGCTTTGAGGATTTCCCAAAGGGTAGTCACCACTGACTGCACTTATTTGTGGGTCTTACTTATGTAAATGAATGTCTCACCTACAAGTCACAAAGCAACTTGAGGAGTAGGCCATGGTTATCTTTACAAAGAATGTCTGCCTAACCTGGGAAGTTTTCAATAGTTGCTTGGTAGGATGAGTTCCTGCTCTTGAAAACCAGTTTTGTAAGGAGCACCGAGCTCCTGCAGGTTTCTTTGTCACCAGAGAGGAATGTCCACCTCCGATTATTTCTGCCAAAGTCACATGGCTTTCCCCAAGTTCTGTTCTCATGCCCTTGACCAAATAGCATATAACTTCAGGCGTATCCTTCAACCACTTTGGCCTGTGCTTTCCCAATATGCCTATCTTAATTTCTTAAGTGTGAACAAAAATGAAAGTTGTATTATGAATGAAAGATTAATATTATAAAAATATTAATTTTATCCTCTTCTAAAGACTTTAGGATTTCATTTTGGCAAGGAAAAATGCTATAAATATAAATGACACAGATATTTTTATAAGAAAAATAACACATACATACCTCAGCGAAGATCCAATAAATTAATAGATATGAAAAATGCTTTGAAAATATTCTTAAGTATTATGGAAACATAAACACAAAGGGTTATATTGTGTTCATTGTATTAATAACATTTTCATTAGGATTCCCAAAGAAAGTAAAAGAAGTAGGTTCTGTTCATGAAGTTACGGAGGAAACATACCTACATATGAAACCACTGGGGAGATTTTTAATGCAGAGTATGAGGATTAGCATGCTAAAGGGTTTCCATTGTGTAGACAGGCAGCTCATAGATGCTGAGGAAGCATTTCAGTTGAAAATCAAGCAATACATATTATGAAGTATAATTCATTAATTCAACAATGGTTATCTGTAGTACATAATAGGAAAACAATGAGAAGTGCTAAGCTAGAATGAACAGAATACTACAGCAAAAGCGACACTAACAAGACACAAAATCTTGCTGCTGAAACATTCGAAGCCTGTAGGTCAATTAAGCTCTATCAACAGATTCAGTTTACTTCTAATTTTTAATTTCTGGATTTGAACCCATTTACTTTTTAGTTTCTGGATTTATTCCACTTGGGAGAATACTCAAATAGACTCATAATGATTTAGCTTACAGCATCATCAGCGAAGTGCTCTCTATTACAGAGAATTGCAACCTTTATCAAGGTTCCTTATTTGTCTGTTAGAGGTTTTTTTTTAGATTTAACAACTGTGCACTAAATATGCCATTAGAAGAACTGATGTTAATGCCTAACAACTTTCATGTTAAAAATCATTTTGTGCACGTTAACAAATTAATTCAAGCAAGGCAGGTGCTATATAAAATTATTCCCATTGCACAGATAGTAGAATTCAGCAAAGTTGCTTAATTCAAGGCAATACTCGGACCAGAGAAAAAGAGGATGAGGTGGTAATAGACACAATGAAATGACAGAAATTCTTGTATAGGGTTGCCAGATAAAATATAGTATGTCCCATGTAATATTTGGAATATACTTATACTAAAAAAATGATTTGTTGTTTATCTGCAATCCAGACTTAATTGTTTGACTTGTATTTTTACTGGACAACTTTAGCAGCCCTACTCAAAAAGCCACACTTTTCCATTTGAACCACAGCTTGCTTTGAATGACAAAAGCTGGCAATAGCACTTTAAGAAACACTAAATCCAAAGAACTCTACATGTCCTTTTTTACTTGTGTTTCTCTGTGTTAGCCCACTACTTACACCGAGAATGATGACATAAAGGAAAGAGAATGATCCGGCATCCTAAAGCTTCTCTTCCTCTCAGGCCTGCCTTACTTATCAGTAGGCCTTAAGTAGAGAATTGCCAGAATGTGCTTGTGTCAATAAGTGAGTTAGTTCTGTGCGGTGTTCCCATTATTTTCATAAGAGTTAAATAAATACACAGGCTATGAAATCCAAAAGAAAAAAAGAATTTCCTGGATTCCTGAAATGTGTTCTATACAGTATGTCTTTTATTTTTGAAATGCTCTTTTACCATTAGACTAAATAGTGGAATCAAACTGAACAGAAATGAATTGTGTCTGACCTGGACTAAGGACCTGCTGTACCCTGTCTAGCTCTTTGTTAGTTGTCCTTGACAATCAAACTATGTCCTGACTTATACCACCTGTCTACTTTATCACCTAGTCTCTAGCACTCACTGTCTTCATATGTAGAATTTGCAGAATAGTTTCATACTTACTTGTTAACTATATATACTTAACTTACCTCACATGATACAGGAGATACAAGATGTGAAGATTTGAAAACTCAGGTAACTCCATTTACTCTCAATGCCCTGAAAGACAAGTTCACACGAACTGAAAAATTAACAACTCATTGCCAGCATCTTGGAGGAATTTTTTTACTATTATATGGAAGAAGCTGTAATGAAAAAAATAACAATCAGCCAGCCTATGACATGTCTCAACAAAGAGAACAGCCCCTTCTCACCTATAACCAACATTTCTGATTGGCTTACAAAACAGCTGTTTTCTCCTCCTCCTCCTCCTCCTCCTCCTGCTCTTCTTCTTCTTCTTCTTCTTCTTCTTCTTCTTCTTCTTCTTCTTCTCCTCCTCCTTCTCCTCCTCCTCCTCCTCCTCCTTCTTCTTCTTCTTCTTTTCTTAAAATCCTCACCCAAGGACAGTTTTTTTCATTGCTTTTAGAGAGAGAGGGTGTGAGAGAGAGAAACACGACCCAAGAGAGAAACCTGGATTAGCTGCCTCCAGTACACACCTGGATGGGGGATTGTATGTGCCCAGACCAGGGATTGAACATACAACCTAGGGCTCCCTGATCGGGAATTGACCTTGAAACCTTTTGGCTACAGGATGACTGACATTCCAAAGAACTGAGTTACACTGACCAGGGCAACTGCTATATTTTTTAGTCCCTTCTCCCTCATCCCAGAAAGACCTGCATTTCAGACACGCCAGTGCGGCCCCTTCCTCCTGCCTCCTGCCTTGAATGTGAAAGTGGGAGTAAAACCACATGCACACACACATGTGGATTAAAAGCCAACAGTCTAAAGAGTGGCAGAGCGGAAAGACAACGTTGACAACAGTTGAACCACCAGGACAATCCTGAAGTCTCCCACCTCTAGGCGTAATGGGTAAACAAATGTCGTTACAGTCTGTTCAACTGTTAGCTAGATTTTCTGTTATTTGTGGCTGAAAGCATTAAGAGTTTTGCATACGGTAAGTTTTGGAAATACAGTAAGAACTAAGAGTATCAAGAAGCATGACATGCCCTTGTACAAACTTTAAAGAAATGGTAGAATCCAAGTTGGTAGCTGCTGAACTGTGTATAGCTGTGAAGCAGGCAGCCTTCTAATGATTTGACTTATTGCTCTTACTCTTCCTCAGTGCCTTTGGTCAAGAACTAGTCATCCTATGTCAAATTGTGACATTATCTATGTATTCAAAGCAGGAAGGCACTTCAAAAATGAAGTTATGCTTTTCAACATCAGTTATTCACTGAATACCAGAATTTAAGAATTTCTCTGTTTTGAACGAAAAGGAACTTAGAGTTCTCTTTATATTGTAGCCAGTGTGAAATGTAGGAGGAGGAGTGGACAGCAAGAAGAGCTCATTTGGCCAGAATTCCAGGGCTCCATCCTTGAACTATAAATAGGGTCTCCATAAGGGCTTGGTGCACTTTTAGACTTTAATAACTCAGGTTGTGCGTGTTAGAGAAACAATCTGTAAATGGCACTCAAAAGTGAATGTACTAAAGTTTAGGGCAACTACATTACACAACAGCACACACTATGTACTCATTTCAGATCCTGTGACAAATGAAATACGGCCTGCAGAGTGGAAGTTTGTGGTGGCCCTAAGAAAAAAATTGAATTTGCCTTTAAATTCCATTTACAGTTTACTATCATCTCTACCTCATATGCTTTTGAAGTTAAACATTTAATAATGGCACAGTGTCTTTATAAAGATCCTGTACTTGAATTCAGGGATAAGTACAGTTAGAGAGAAGATCATACTATCTCATAGCAAAGATAATATACCTGCTTATATTGGTTGCTTCTAAAACAGCCTCAGAAATAGAAAAGCTAGTGAGTTTCCACAGTTCGTACAACTCAGTAAATGAAAAGAAAACGGAATACAGGAGTCTAGTTCTAAGATTGGCTAAGTGATTCATGAAAACCCACTTTTTCTCCTGCCCTTCAAGATAATTTTTTTATTCTATACTCTAGATAGGATCATATAGGCCACCAATTCACTGCTATGCGACTTTTTATAAGTGTATGTGTGTGTGTGTGTGTACATGGAAAGGAAGGAGATGCATTCTGTAGTTTCCCAGTGAAAAGTCCATCCCAATAGATCATAATACGAGGACAAAACACAAGGAAAAAACACAAAACAAGTGAAGTCCTACTGTTTTCTGCTTCTTCCCAAAACTAGAAGTTGCAAAATCAAAGCTGAGAAGTCAACCCCCCCAAATAAATAAATAAATAAGATTCTTTCAAAAGCAGGGCGTGTGCCTTTGAGAGGGAGAACAAGAATGAAGTTTCTCTTGAAGTCCTCGCTGAACACACAGAGCTGAGAGCCGGGACGGAGTTACACAATTCACAGGTTGCTTTGGCTGGTCTCCGGGTGATTTGCAAAGCTATTTATTTCCTGTATTTGGTCAAGATAGAGAAAAATTGGGCACACGCACATTCGATGTGGCTTTCGATTGGAATAGTTTATCCAATAAGTAGTTAAGATTTCATGATAGAGATGGAGAGCATTTTAACCCTTAAGACCAAGGGCAGCCGAAGAAAACTAGTGTAATTCAAAGGTGTTCCTATTCCCAGTTTCCCCTTCTGGGAAACTTTTCTCCTCCTTATTTCTTTCCTGACTTTCTGGAGGGGCACCAAGGATTGTTCTCCTCAATCACAACGCGCTTCATAAGGGAATCTGATAAACGCCTTCACACTGAGTTGGAAATTGCTATTAACTCCCCCAGTGGTACTGCATTTCAACAGAAGCCAAGTTTAAGAAATAAACCTCTAACTGAATGGCTTTAGGCAACCCTGGAGTATTTAGGGGGAAGGGAATGCCAAGAAGCAGGCAGGAGGCCAAGGGCCCGAGGTCCCAGAGGGGGGCATCCTCTACCCAGCCAGCCGTGGCCTCCGCAGTCAGGCTTCACCTCAAGTCAGCCAAGGGTTGCCTACAGAGTTTTGGAAATAGTCTGGAGATGCAGATTTTTTAGGTGACCTGATGGGCTTCAATATTTGGAAAAATGGGGATGACACTGCTCCTAGGTGTTTTTTTTTTCTTCTTGGAAGTACTTAGATAAGGCTATGGGTCCTGAGAAGAAGCAGCTAAAACTCAATTCACTACTGACTGAAGAACAGGCAAGCGGGCTTGGCCTCCCAGTCCCAGGCTCCAACGGGAGGGACCCTTGTCTTGGTAAACACAGGATTTATCCCACTTAGTAGGATTTTGTCAAACACACAAGTATTCTATATTGGACTATGTTTTTGCAACTTTGAAGGCACGAATTAGAACAAGTCATCTATGTTAGTCCTAGCTTTAAAAGATTTTGTTGAAGGTTCTTCAAGTTTTGGTGTAAAATCTCTTTGAAAGTACAGATTTCAGACTGATGAAATATGTTGTTGCTTTCACCCCATTCTGGTGTTTCATTAGGAGCTTTCAAAAATGTTATTTATTGCATTGTGATTTGTGGTAATGGATTTGCAGAATCACTCTAAACTCTCTTGTTTGGCTGATCTCAGATGCAATTGCCCCCTCTTTGTAAATGGAGCAGATAGCTAGAGTGTCTCAGACAAAAAAAAAAAGCCCCAGTTTAAATGGAGCATCAATCAAAAGTGCAAAAGCCACAGCTCTTTCTTCAAGTTCTCCTCTGTCATTGGGAGAAAGAGAACACTTAATGTATCATCTTGGACACATGTGGTCTTGTCCTCACAGGAAAAAGCTTTTAGAATGTGCAGGGCAACATTTATAGCATTAAAAAAACACTTTTAATAAACTTAAGGCACTAATTCATATATTTTTAGATTTGTTTTTATTTTATTTTTCATTTATTGATCTTTTTAGAGAGAGGGGAGGAAGAAAGAGACATCAATTTGCTGCTCCCCCCACCCACACCCCACTGGTGACTCTCGTGTGTGTCCCCACTGGGGATCAAACCCAGAACCCTGACATCCAACCAGCTGAGCCTCCCAACCAGACTAATTTGGACTTCTTTGGCTTGTGTCTTATAGTTCCTGGCAAACGTAAAGGATTTTATATAGGCTTGACCAGGAACTGGTTTGAATAAAGGTTCAAAAATTTTTGCTCCCTTCTATGCTCCTCAAACAGCACTGACGTCACACATTCTAATCCTGGTTCTTCTATCTGAATGTCAGTTTCCTAGTCTACACAAAAATTAATTAAAGAATAAAGGCAGAAAATATAGAGAAAATAGTATCAATGTGCAGCACTGCAGATAAATGCCTAATTGCTTAGGAAAAGACACAAGCACGTAAGCACACACACCTGGTCTCACGTAGCCACAGACAAGAGACCCAGCCAGAGCAAGAGTGAAGGCTTCTCACCTCTGCTCAGCCTGGCCTTCGTCCCCGGTGCCTCGAGGGGCCTTCAGCAACACTGACACTCCTTCCCAACAGAGTGTGGACAAAGTTGAGGAAGAAACCAAGCTTTCATTATATTGCTAAGCCAAAAAAATGTACTGGAACTTTGTGCATCTCTTTAAGAAAATGTTTACAAATACCAGGATTGCTTAGTTCTTGAATCAAATGTGGTGCTAACAAGAATGAAAGAAAGAGTCAGTGCCCATGTGTCGCTGAAAAATCTCGCTGCCTTTGGCTTTGAAAAACCCATCTCCCCAAACACATCTCAGGCTTGTCCCAGACTTAGGTGAGATAAAGCACACTGCAGTGCCCTGCTCACTCTCCAACACTTTGTGTAGGTGAGGTAGCATTATTACCCCACCATACCTACAGCGCAGCTAAGATGTTACAAAAACTCTGATTTGGCACCTAGGACAGCTTTCCCGTTATGCATGGAACCAGTGTGTGAAGGCAGGTGTGAGATATCTGGGATTAGCATTTTTATTTTCATGGAGTGGTGCTGAATTTGGTATAAATTAGGAAAACTCAAGACATCTTTTCATTTCTATACTTTCTTTTCCACAGGTAGGCCTCAGAATGTGATTGTACCCAGAACTCGAGGGTACCCTAAAATCTTCCGGACCTTGTTAAACGCTTTCTGAAATGGTCCTACCTGTGGTCTGCTGGCCTGGGCTTCGGTCCCTGGGACACGGGAGATCTCGTCATCCCGAGATCCCCGACGTTTGTACACAGCTCTGTTCCAAAGTGCTGCTCAAAGTTAGAAATCTGCCTCTCTGAAACTGGTTTTAAGAATGTTGAAATGAAATATTCTTTTCTGATAACAGTCATTCGCATTTACTATAGAAAGTCCAGAAATGTAAAGAAGGTATAAAAGCTACTCACTTACACAACCTTCCAGGATAAGAACTTGGCTTTCCTCGGCTGCGACGCTCTCTTCCTCCCCGCACTGCGTCCTATCACACGTGCAGCGCTGTCCTGCTCTTTAAAAATCTGACGAGGCGTCTGAAGTAATTTCTTTGAAAACGTTATTTTTCCCTACATATTATTGTAAAAACTTTCAAACCTATAGAAAAGGTGAAATAACTTTATGGTGAATAGCCACACACCTGCTACCGAGACCCTCCTATTACCGTTCACTGTGGTTGCTCTGACCCCTGTCTAGTCATGAGTTCACCCGTCTTGTTCGTCCATGAAGGCATCTTACCCTGTGCATGTGTTCAAACTTTGCAGACATCACACTTTTTTCTAAATACGTCGGCATTCGTATTTTAAACTATGGTATAATGTTAGCTAACACTTTTCTTGTAAGGTAAAACGTTCACACAATGAAATACACATCTCAAGCACACAGGCCCTGAGGTCTGACTGATAAAACCTACGTGTAACTCAAGCCCTTTTCAGGATATAGACTGTTACCCTTACCCCCCACCCAAAGTTCCCTCGTGTTCCTTTGCAGTCAATCCCTGCCTGCAACACCACCCACAACAGGTTAGTTTAGCCTAGTATTGAACTTCCTATTGCTGCCTAATCTTGAACTTTATATTGTTGGGTGTGTGCTTTTCTGTATAAGGCTTATTTCTTTCAGCATGATGTATTTTAGATTTATCCACTTTGTGTGTATATACACACACAAACAAATGAGCAAATGTTCATTCTTTTCTACTGCTAGTTACTATTCCATTGTACAAATACACTAATGTATCCATTTTCCTATTGGTGGGCAGCTGGGTTGAGTCCAGTTTTTGACCACTACAAATAAAGTTGCAATAAACATTCTTATACAATTCCCTTTGTGAATGTAAGTTTTTAGTTCTCATGAGTAAATGCCTAACAGTGGAATTTCTGGATCTAGGGCGGGTATGTGTTTAGTTTCTAAGAAACTACCAAAATTTTCCCAGATTGGTTGTGTCTTTTTACATTTTCAGTAGCAATGTGTCGGAGTGCCAATTGTTAGCATTCCTGTCAACATTTAATGGTGTTGTCTTTTAAATAATAAATATAATAATGAGTATATAGTGGTATTTCATCATGGTTTTAATTTGCATTACTCTGATCACTAATGATGATGAGCATCTTTCATATGTTTACTAGCTATTCACAGATTTCTTTTTGTGAGGTGTCTCCTAAAATATTTTTCCAATTTTTAATTGGATTATTTGTTTTTCTATTGTTGAGTTTAAAAATTCTTTGTATATCTTTATTACCAGTTATTTGCTAGACATATGTTTTATGAATACTTTCTTCTAGTCTATGGCTTCATTTTCTTATTGGAGTTGAAACATAATTGTTTAATAGTTGCAAAATTCAATTCTATAGATCTGTATAATTTATTTCATCATTCTATACTGTTGTATACTTAGATTTTTCCATTTTATTTATAAATAACATTGTGATAAACATTTTTGTCATATTTGTTGAGACCCTGATTGCCAACTGTACTTCAAATTTTATAGTTTTTTAAATTTAATATTTATTGTATTTTTCCATTACCATTTAGTCCCTTAATACACCCCTCAGCCCAGCAATCACCACAATGTTGTCCATGTTTATGAGTCCTTTTTCTTTTGCTCAATCCTTTCACCCTCTAAATTCCCCTTCCCCCCACTAGCTGTCATCTGCTCTCCATCTATGTGTCTGTCTCTGTTTTGCTTGTTAGTTTAGTTCATTCATTAGATTCCACATATAAGTGAAGTTATAAGGTATTTGTCTTTCTCTGACTGGCTTATTTCACTTAGCAGGATGTTTTTGAGGTCCATCCATGCTGTCACAATGGGTAAAGTTGTCTTTTTTATGGCCAAGTAGTATTCCATTGTGTAAATGTCACATAGTTGTTTTATCTGTTCATCTACTGATGGGCACTTGGGCTGTTTCCATATCTTGATGATTGTAAATGGCACTACAATGACATAGGGGTGTTTATGTTCTTTCCAATTAGTATTTTGGGTTCCTTCACATATATTCCCGGAAGTAGAATCACTGGGTCAAAAGGAAGATCCATTTTAAAATCTTTGAGGTATCTCCATACTGCTTTCCACAGTGGCTCCACCAATCTGCATTATCATCAACAGTGCAAAAGTATTCCCCTTTCCCTACATCCTAACCAGCACTTGTTGTTTTTATTTATTGATGATGGCCATTCTGACAGATCTGACACGTGTGAGGTGATATCTCATTGTGGTTTTAATTTGCATTTTCTCTGATGATTAGCAATGTTGAGCATTTTTTCATATGTCTATTAGCCATCTGTATGTTCTCTTTAGAGAAGTGTCCATTCAGGTCCTTTCCTCATTTTTTGAATTGGGTTGTTTGTTTTTTACTGTTGAGTTTTGTAACTACTTTATAAATTTTGGATATTAACCTCTTATCAGATGTATCAGTGAATATGTTTTCCCATTTTGTGGGTTGTCTTTTTATTTTGTTGATGATTTCCTTTGCTATGCAACATTTTTAGTTTTTTGTTTATTTTTTCTTTTGTTTTACTTGCCTGGGGAGATATATCCAATAAAAAATTTCTATGAGCAATGTCTGAGATTTTGCTTGGTTGTTTTCTAGGATTTTTATGGTTTCAGTTCCAACATGTAAGTCTTTAATCTATTTTGAGTTTATTCTTGTGTGTGGTGCAAGATGGTGGTGCACCCTGGCCAGTGTAGCCCAGTGGATTGAGTGCGGGCCTGTGAACCAAAGGATCTTGGTTCGATTCCCAGTCAGGGCACATGCATGGGTTGCAGGCCAGTTCCCAACAGGGGATGCATGAGAGGCAACCATACATTGATGTTTCTCTCTCTCTCTCCTTCCCTCCCCCTCTAAAGATAAATAAATAAAATCTTTAAAAAAAACAAACTATGGTACATTTACACAATGGAATTCTATGCAGCAGAGAGAAAGCAGGAGCTCCTACCCTTTGAAACAGCATGGATAGAACCGGAAAGCATTATGCTAAGTCAAATAAGCCAAGTGGTAAAAGACAAATACCATATGATCTCACCTATAAGTGGAGCCTAATCAACAAAACAAACAAGCAAGCAAAATATAACCAAAGACACTGAAATTGAGAACAGGTTGACAGTGATCAGAGGGGAGAGGGGAGGGTATTTCAGGGGAAAAGGGTGAAGGGGTTACAGGAACAAGTATAAAGGACAAACGGACAATAACGGGGGGAGGGGTGGGAACAGGGGAGGAAGGTGGGGAGGGCTGAGGTGTTGGGCTGGGGTGGGGGAAGATAGAAAAGTGTACTTGAACAACCATTATAATAAATAAATAAATAAATAAATAAATAAACAAACTCCTAAATAAAGAAAACCTAAGTAAGCTAAAAAAAAAAGAAAGAAAGAAATTGACCATTGAAAAGTTCTAATTTTGGCAATAATATTTTGCTTCTAAACTTGGAACCATTTGTATGCTAATTTAAGAACTATAGGATAAATATGAGTTTTCTCTACCTGTGTTTAACTGGTGTTGTGTTGGGCTAAAATAAATACAATACTTGAACACTTTACACCTATCTCTTTATAAGAAACATCCCCATCAGTTAAAGAGATTTTTTACTACAATTTTCTATCTTTGCTTTACAATTTTATGCTTTTATAATCTGAAACTCCCTGTATATTCTTTTCTGAACTCATTTTCTTGTCTTGAAGGTAGTTACCACAGTGACTAAATCATTAAGGGGATATCTGCCAATATTGCATTTACTTGTATTAGCATTTTCTTAGCTGTCAAGTATTAAGAAATAAAAATCATAAAGAACAAAAAAATACGGGTTTATTTTGGGCTCTCTATTCTGTTGCATTGATTTTTGTGTCCGTTTTTATGCCAGTGCCATGCTGTTTGATTACTCTGGTCTTATACGATAGTTTGATATTAGGTAGCGTGATTCCTCCAACTTTGTTCTTCTTTCTCAGAATCACTGTTGCTGTGTAGGGCCTTTTGTGGTTCCATATAAATTTTTGAAATATTTGTTCTAGCAGGATACAAAATTAATATCCAGAAATCAGTTGCATTTTATATGACAATAATGAACTAACAGAAAAGGACATTAAGAAAACAATTCCATTCACAATTGTTTCAAAAAGAATAAAATATGTAGGAATAAACCTAACCAAGGATATAAAAGACATGTACATAGAAAATTATAAGACATTGAAGAAAGAAATTGAAGAAGATACAAATAAGTGGAAGCACATACTGTGTTCATGGGTAGGAAGGATTAACATCGTTAAAATGGCCATACTACCCAAAGCAATCTCTAGATTCAACACAATTCCTATCAAGATTCCAATGTTCTATTTTGTCAAGTTTTGAAATCTAAAACTGCTTTTGGACAGACAGGCCTGGTGCATTTAAACATGCCTAACCTCAGTAAATAAGCTACAGAGTTGAGCAAAATAATTTCTCTCAATTTCCTCATCTTTATAAGATTGTTGCAAGAATAAAATGAGTTATAGAATTATAGTTATTGCTGTAATGTCTAGTATATAATGTGGGCTAATAAACATTAGATGTTATTATGATTTCTACCATTACTTTTATATTTTATAATGTTTTGTTTTTTATTCTTTTACCAATTTCTAGATCAATAAAATATCCATTTACATCTTTTTCTAGTTTCTGCCTTCTTAAAAATTTTAACTCATCAATCCACTCTATGTAATCTCAAAAACTGTTATTTTTGTCTCTCTCAATTTCATAGTCATAGCTTACTTTGTGTATCATTTCATTGATTTAATGTTGATTGGCTAGAAATTTATGAACAGGGCATAATAGTTAAACATTGCTGTGTAACAAATTACCCCCAAATTTAGCAACTTAAAACAGCAAACATTTATTATCTCACAGTTTTTGAGGGTCAGGAGTCCCATAGCAGATCAGGCAGGTAACTCTCGTGAAGTTGCAGCTGTCCGATGGGCTGCGCTAGGGCTGGAGAACCTGCTTCCCAGGTGAGTCTCAAAGAATTTGTGGACATATTTAGTGTNGCCATGCTGTTTGATTACTCTGGTCTTATACGATAGTTTGATATTAGGTAGCGTGATTCCTCCGACTTTGTTCTTCTTTCTCAGAATCACTGTTGCTGTGTAGGGCCTTTTGTGGTTCCATATAAATTTTTGAAATATTTGTTCTAGCAGGATACAAAATTAATATCCAGAAATCAGTTGTATTTTATAAGACAATAATGAACTAACAGAAAAGGACATTAAGAAAACAATTCCATTCACAATTGTTTCAAAAAGAATAAAATATGTAGGAATAAACCTAACCAAGGATATAAAAGACATGTACATAGAAAATTATAAGACATTGAAGAAAGAAATTGAAGAAGATACAAATAAGTGGAAGCACATACTGTGTTCATGGGTAGGAAGGATTAACATCGTTAAAATGGCCATACTACCCAAAGCAATCTCTAGATTCAACACAATTCCTATCAAGATTCCAATGTTCTATTTTGTCGAGTTTTGAAATCTAAAACTGCTTTTGGACAGACAGGCCTGGTGCATTTAAACATGCCTAACCTCAGTAAATAAGCTACAGACTTGAGCAAAATAATTTCTCTCAATTTCCTCATCTTTATAAGATTGTTGCAAGAATAAAATGAATTATAGAATTATAGTTCTTGCTGTAATGTCTAGTATATAATGTGGGCTAATAAACATTAGATGTTATTATGATTTCTACTATTACTTTTATATTTTATAATGTTTTGTTTTTTATTCTTTTACCAATTTCTAGATCAATAAAATATCTATTTACATCTTTTTCTAGTTTCCGCCTTCTTAAAAATTTTAACTCATTAATCCACTTTATGTGATCTTCAAAAACTATTGTTTTTGTCTCTTTCAATTTCATAGTCATAGCTTACTTTGTGTATCATTTCATTGATTTAATGTTGATTTGGCTAGAAATTTATGAACAGGGCATAATAGTTAAACATTGCTGTGTAACAAATTACCCCCAAATTTAGCAACTTAAAGCAGCAGACATTTATTTTCTCACAGTTTTTGAGGGTCAGGAGTCCCGTAGCAGATCAGTCAGGTAACTCTCGTGAAGTTGCAGCTGTCCGATGGACTGCGCTAGGGCTGGAGAACCTGCTTCCCAGGTGAGTCTCAAAGAATTTGTGGACACATTTAGTGTCATCGAAAGAGTGAACAGTCTCAGTAGTAGACACTCTTTCTGACTCCTATTGTTTATAAAAATATCTCTATAGAATTTTTTATCATTACATTTAGTTTGCCATTCTTTTTTTACTCTTTATCATGTTAAAGATAAAATCTTTAATTTCTATGTTTCTAAAATTTCTTTTTTTGAATGGATAGTTAATTTTGCCAGGTCCTTTGTACACAATTATATTGTTTTCTTCCTTTAACCTGTTCATGTGACAAAAGGACCAGTCAGTTTTCTAATATTAGACCATTTTTGTATTCTCAGAATAAATGGTATCTGATGAAGCAATATACTGCTGGCTCTGACTTGCTGCTGTTTTAGTCAGGATTTCCATTTTAATATTTATATGTGAATCCATCCTCCATGGGTCGCTTATTTTATTTTACATACATGTCTTTTAAGAAGCATGTAATTTGAATTTGATATCTGACACACAGTTGGCATAATATACATTTTAGGTCTTACTAATTTCTGTGGCTTGAGGCCCAGATTTATGCTGAAAAAACCTTTTGAAATAATTTTTTTGAAAAAATAATTTATATATATTTACTCATTTCAAGGATCACATTTTCATCGAATGTTTAGACTTAATTCCTTGAATGGTTCAGATGTTTACTATTCTTTCATGGCACAATTTCTCCTAGTTTGAGCTATTTTTTATTCACATTTTGCTAGTTCCAGTTTGTTCTGAAGTACAAAGGATGGTATGTGTTTAGGTGATGTTGCTCAGCAGCACAGTGAGGGGTCTCTGCTCAGAGAGCTCCAAAGGGCTGTAGAAGCCCTTTGGGATATATATATATATACATCCCTATATAAATATATATATATTTAATCCTCACTTGAGGATATCTTTATTGACTTTAGGGATAGAGGAAGGGAGACAGAGAGAAACATAGATGCGAGGAAGAAAGATTGACTGGTTGCCTTCCACACACACCCTGACTGGGGACCCAACACGCAACCTAGATATAGGCTGTGACTGGGAATCAAACCCACAAACTTTCAGTATATGGGTTGATGCTTCAACCAATTGAGCCACCTGGCCAGGGCAGGACTTTATCTTATCAATGGGTAACAGCCGTTAAGTGAGGTTTTGCAGCGTATGCAAAGAGGCATGTTCTAAATGTTTAAGATTTTGCTTGTTTGGACTATTTTAAAAAATAATTGGTTTGGATGTGTAAAAACTTGAGCTAACAGGTCTCAGCCTGCAATGACAAAATAAACAAGCTAGGGGCTAATATACAGAGTCCATCTTTGGCTCATTTATATAACATTTTAAAGTAATTTTCCTGAACTAATTTTGTGAATCACTATATTTCGTCCTATGAGAGAACTTCTCTTATTATGTGCTTAGTGGTCAGCTAATGAGTTATGTCTGAAACCAGCAAATCTCCAGTTTTTACTTTATTCGCATTCTCCTGTTGGTTGGTTGGTTGGTTTTTTGGTTTATGTTCATTATTATGGTTTTTTCTACTTCACTGTCCACTCTTCTGCCTCTTTTGGTGATTACTTTTCATCTCTCCAACCTCGAAGTATCCCAAAGCAGGAGGGCTCAGTCCTTGGACTTCTCCATCCACCCCTAGTTCGTGATATCCAGTTCTGTGGCTTCAAATACCACCTATAAGCTGACAACTTCCCAATTTCTATCTCCAGCCTAGACTTCTCCCCGCTGTTTGACACGTGTATGCCCAATTACCTACTCACATGTCCATCTGAAGATCTAGCAAGCCACTCATGTTTAATACACACGTTCAAGACTAAACGCTCATCCTCACTCATACATACGTGTTCCCCACACTATCTTCCCACTGCACTGCATGCCACCTCTGTTCTTCTGGTTACTCTGACCAAAAATTTGAAGTTTCCCTTCCTCTTGTATTTTATTCAGTCTATTAGCAATCATGGGGCTCTACCTTCAGGATTTATTCAGAATACTGTCCACTTTTCACTACCTCTGTGGCTACTTCGCAGGTCCAAGCCAGCACTATCTTTTGTCTTGATTATCTCAATAGCCTCCTAACTAATCCCTGTCTCAGTCTTTGCTTTCTCTTTCAAAGTTCATTCTCAGTAAAACAGTCAGAGTGCACCTTTAAAAATCATATCAAGTCGCACCTCTGTCCCACACCTTTCAGTGGTTTTCCATCCTTCTCAGTAAAAGCCAAAATTCTTTAAATGGTCCACCGGGTCCATGCGGTCTAGTGCTCTGTTACACCACTAACCTCACTTCCCAGTGCCCCTCCCACACCTTTCCACACCTGCCTCTTGGCTGAGTCTGGGACACACAGGCATGCTTAAACTGGCTTTTTTTTTTCCTGCTTGGAACTGTTGCACCAGATATTGTCATACTATTTTAGGTCTTAGCTTAATATCACCTTATTGATATGGCTTTCCCTGGTCATCTTCTCTCTTCCATTTTCAGGCATTCTTCATTCTTCTACTCTATTTTGTTGTTCTTATCACAATCTAAAATACTACAGTTTTGTTTATGTGTCTATTCTCAGTCTCTCGAATCTAAAATGTAAGCCCCCCCAGTCTATTTCATTTACTGTTTTAACTTTACCGTCTAGAACAGTGCTTGGCACATCATTAGGTACTTGATAAATATTTGTTTTAAAGCCGGCTTTAAAACACATCTGCAAGCCCAGGCCGGGTGGCTCAGTTGGCAGGAGTGTCATCCTGTGCACCAAAAGACTGCGTGTTCAACTCCTGGCCAGGGCACATACCTAGGTTGTAGGTTCAACCCCCAGTTGGGGCATGTATGAAAGTTAACCTAAGAGAGTCAACGTTTCTCTCTCACATCAATGTTTCTCTCTCTCTCAAATCAATAAACATATCCTTGGGTAAGGATTTACAAAAAACTTCAATGAAAAAATAAAACACGTCTGCAAGACACTTAAATTTTATAAAACAACACCTCCAACCTCACTCTAACCTGTGTCAGTCAGCTCCTTTCCTCTTCAGCTTGCTGGGCAACATATTCACCAACATGTTCAGGTGAGTCCTTGACTTCCGCCACGAGCAGGTGCCCAGCCTCTGTATTGCATGGTATCTCTGACAAGAATGTACTTAGGTAGCTTTAAGATAGTATTTTCCTGTTTATATTTTTATACATCTATGCACTTAATCATTTTTTAAGTCCACTGGCACTAATTTCCTACCTTTTGAATTACACTTTAAAATAGTCTTTTTAAAGTAAATGAATAAACATTTATTTTAGAAAATTTTGAAAACCGAAGAAAATGGAAGAAAAAATAAAAATCACTGAGTCTCACTATGTAACTATAAACCATCATTGTTAACACTTTACATTTCTTTATAGTTGTCTGTCTGTTCAAAGGATTTACTTTTTGCATAATCATTACTATACTCATTCCTTCATTTTTTAATTTGAATATGTCACAGATGAAGGTTACGTTTTTAAAGTACCATAAGTAGCTACAATGATTTGAGGGGACTAAAATGTTGGACTGGCAAACACTGAGCTAATGATTCTTTTTGGAGGATATCTGGATTTAGCACACTGCCTTCCCAGAGGCTATCTCTTTGGGACAGCTGCCTCAGCCAAAGAGCCTAATAATTACATTGAAATCTGTGCCGAGTGGTCTTGTAACAAGGTATTTGGTTTGCCATTAAAAATCATAATTGCATTAACATCATGTTTCTGAGCACGAGAGTACTAGGGCTGACTTTCCTCCATTCCTTGCTCATACTTCACCCGTAGCTGTGACTTTGCAGTATTGGGCCTACCTCTTGGAGGTGAGCTGAGAGGGGGCTCTCCAGCTGTCGTGAGTGGTATTACCACTTTAATTTAATTACCATTGTCTGCAATGGGCCGGATGTTGTTAAAGTGATTTTGTCTGTCATTTCACCTGGAAGTTTGTGATCAGTTCGGTTAGTCCTTAGAATATTAATAGTCTCTTGATTCTTATTAAGTTACTAGTACCTAAGCAAAATAGCCATTAAATGCTATGGAAATGTAATTGCTCCACCAACTGGTCAGCTATAATATTTTATTGCAGCAGCAGAAATGAAAACAATGTTGCTTATCAATGGGGAACGGTGAAAAAGTCATCACACATAAAAATAGAAGCTGATTTTTAAAAAGTAAGTTGTTCTTTGAAACCCATAATTGTGGAGTCAATTGCTTTTTTCCCTGATGCTGATGAATATATTTTTGAAATCTTATTTTCCTCTCCAAGTTATTATTTATTAAATCCATGTCTTAGTTTCTTGTGTGAGCTAGTGAGTGAAGCAGACTTAAGGTTGGACATTTTCCAAGAGTATTTAATATTAAAATGAAATCCTTCATTAACCCCATAGCACACCAAATTAATTAGCAAGTTAATTTAAAAAACTAAACACCACCTGTCTAGATATGTGAGGTCTTCACAGGTATTCCTCATGGGGAATGTCCTTGACTTACAATATAAAAGAAAGAATATTTCTGATAATTCTCTTTTCGTCTTTTATTGTTTTATCTCATCAACCCTTTAAGTCATTTAACCCTCTTGTGTGAAGAAAAAAATCCCTAATGTTTTTGTTTCTTGGAGTTCTTCCCAAGATGCCCGCTCTCAGCAGCACGACCGTCCCCCTAACCCATGAGCTTCTCGAAGGCGGTTAGACCAGAGGACAGAACCCCGGGAGCCTGGTTTCTCCTTTGCCATCAGCCCCTGTGGATTTGGAAACCTGTGGACATTTTCTGGATCCCTGTTTTCTTTTCCAGAAGTTAAGGCCGTACTATACAGATCAGCCTATTTCTAGCAATAAACAATCCCTGATTTCACCACGTGCAAGGATTGCAATTACACTTATGAATAAAAGTCATTTAATTCTTCACAAAATGTAGATTCTTTAGAGCTGTGTACAAGTACTGTTTATAAAAGGATTTATGTCCAATATCATAGGAATTCGTGGTATGTTAGATTTGTGCGTGTCTGTGTGGCGGGGCACACACATACACACCATCCTTTCCCCAAGCTCGCTTCCCCCGGTGCTGACAGCAGACTACAGGACACTTGTTTGAAAGGTCTCTGAACACATGTCTTTAAATGTTCAAGGCTCAGGCCCTGGGGGGACTTGAGGAAGTCATTCATTTCCGTGCCTCTAGAAAGTATGTTGGTTAAACCACTACGGAAAGATGTGTGTTACCAAGTGACCATTGGTACCAAGTGACAGTTGGATTCATTTATCCACTTGTAGCAGATCTGCGGAGGACTCACTGTCTGCCAGCATCTCTGCAAGAAGCAATATCCTCAAAGAAAGAGGAAAAGGTTGAGGAAGAGGACCATTGCCTAGGAAAGGGTGACAGAAATAGGGCAAATTATTCTGGAGTTCATCCCTAAAATTCTGCGGAGTTAAATGGAATGATTTTAAGTGCTGACCCTTCAAAGAGAAAAACTGAGTGCGAGAATGCCTTTTACGAAATTGCTGTTATGAGAGGCTGTGGTGCTAAACAGAAGGTTGCGGTGCTGTTTTGAGGCATCGAAGACGCCATGACGCTCGTCTGGAAAATAGGTGACAAGATGCCACTTAAACATGAGGCACTAAGGGGTTGTTATGTCTGAGGAGTCAGATGGGAAACACTCGGTAAAGGAGAATAAACCTGGATAAACCAAAAGTCAGAAAAAAATGTAAGTGAGCTCCTACAAGGCAATTAGACCCTGAAAAATGTTATTTCATAACAATGGAGTGCCTTTGATAGCAGGGGAGAATTCGCGAAGGCTCAAGGCCCCTGATTTCCTCCTATATATTCTTTTGTTACCCAACTTATTACCCACAGAACAAGAATTCTGCCTCTCCCCACCCACACTATCCCTCACACCCTCTTGTATTTTCAGTGTGCTGGCTGTGACTCATCCTGCACCCCATTTTGCTTTCAAGCCTTCCTGCACAATACACTCTCGTCACTACTTCAGGGTTCGGTTTAGCGCACGCGAATCTGGCTGCTTCCATTTGCCACATTTCCCTTTCACAACCTGAGGACCACGGCCCGCTGGCTCTTCTGCGGCAGCGTGATCTGGGTGCATACTAGGGCCCCAGGCTGCATGACTGCTTTTTCTTTCTTGTTAAATTCCAGGGCCTTTTTAATGTTCCCACAGGGCTCTCCTCCGTGCCTTTCTGCAAAGTAAAGTGATAAGCAGCCCTATTTCAGGAACTGCTTCTGTAGAAAAAGGCACCGGGGAAGGCATGAAACCTGCTGCAAACTGCGGCAGAAGCCAGCGCTTTTCAGGGGGTCGTGGGGTCAGAGGTGTAGTCACCACTGTTTCTCACTGAGCCCATGCTGGCCAGTAGGAAGGCATGCTTATGTTTCTTACATTGTTTGGTAGGTCTGTGTATTTTTGTCTAGGCTTCGCCCTTCCCCATGCTCACCACAGAAAAGTAGATAGGCGATATGACGCTAAACAATTTTTTGCAATCCTTCTTTGGTAGTTTGGAGAACAAATTTATATCAGAAAAATCAGGGTCAGGTTACAGCTCCTCCTTTCCCAAAACTAGTCCTACTCACCTAGACTGGCCTCTGCATGACTTTCTCATTTCAGAAATCAAATCTATTTTCTCTGAAGATACTCAAATAAAAAGCTGTGGACTTTGAATACCATTTCAAGAACCCATTTGCTGGAAATTACAGCACCTACATCTCCCAACAATACCACTTGGATCTATTTGGATGGATTAAGTCTAGAATATTCATTTTAAGAAAATCAAGAAAGCCACAATATTTGGTTTCCTGGAAGAGGATATCATTTCTCCAAGGAGGGTCACAAATCTTAGAAAAACCTACAAGTTTTCTCATTGTCAAAGAATTCCTTAAGCTGAAATTTGATCACGAAGTAAAACGACAATTTATTTCTAATAAGGATTTGTTCCTTATTAGAGGAACAAATCCTTATTAGAAATAATTTGTTCCTTATTTGTTCCTTATTCCAATTTGTTTAGGAACTTGACCTTTGAACTTTGCAACTTGGACTAAACATTTATCTACTATTTACTCTGCTAGGTATTATAAAGATGATATATATATATGAAACCAGCCATTCTCTTTCATTATTCCTTAATGAAATTTGTATTCCGGTAAGCAAATCTGCTGTTCCTAAGCCATTAAACATTTTAGTCCTGCTTTTTCTCCCTTTCTGCTCACCAATTACTACAATTCTCCACCTTCAAACCCAATTCAAAATGCCCTTCCCCTAGGCAATAGTTCACGATTAAGTTCATCTAACTCTGCTACTGCTCATTGGCCTTCCAAGTTGCTACTAAATTAATTTTTATGTGTTGAAAATGTATTCTGTATTCTTCAGTCATTCAATTAGTGTTTTCTATACTGCCAGACAGACATACTGACTCTGAAATGCCTTTGCCTGGAAATAACAAAGGTAGTCACATGACCTACCCACAAGTGAACTAGCAATACAGTCTACCCATGTGGGTTGGTGGAGGTTTTTCTGAGGAATTGAGTGGAGCTGAGATCTATGATAAGCAGAAGGCTACAATGGCCCCATGACCTTGGCTCCCTGGAGTTGTTCGTTATGCTATCCTCCACTTCAGTGTGGGCAGGAGCTCTGACTTGCTTCTGACCAACAGAACACAACAAAGGCAATAGGAAGTCACTCCTCTGGTTAGGTTGTAAGATATATTACAGAGGTGTCAGTGGAAATGAAGAGAAACATAAATTTGAGAAAAATTCAGAGGATAAAATTTACAGGACTCTGGGATGGTTTGGGGGTGAGGGTACAAGAGAGAAAAGTGTCAAAGATGACTCCTTGGTTTCTGAGTTGGTCATTCTTGGGCACAGAAAACATTGAAAGATGGTCAGATCCGAGGAAAGGGATCAAAGATCATGAGTTTCGTGTGGCAGGTTGAGTGTGAGGGACATTTGAGTCATACAAGAGATATCGGGCAGTTGTGTGTAGCAGTCCAGAGCTCAGAGAAAAGCTCTGGGCAGAAGATGTATTATTTGGGGATCTAGTTAGTAACTGAAGCATGAGTGAGTATCAACTTTCTTGCCCAGGGAGAGAGATAGAGGGAGAAGAAAAGAAGCCTGGAATGGAACCTTGTGGGACTCTTCCAATCAATGGCTGGCTGAAGAGGTGGAGGCCTGGTAACTAAACTAAGAAGGAGTCGCCGGAGAAAAAGGACAATCAACAGTGCAGAGTGACACTTGCTCGGGTGTTTCACTTGGACAGTGCGGGTTTCTCTGACACAAGTCTCCCTCCTTGACTCACCTGGAAGCACTTGTAGTCTTGGCCTTTCACTTTTGTTGTAACCCACCCTGCTCTGATAGTGTTTAGGACACATAGCAGGCACACGCCAAATAGTTATTGCACTGAATTATTTCCTCATTGTTCAAACAGGGTGGAATGCATAGACGTAGCAGCTCAGCTCCTTCAAGCGCGTAAACAAACGGGCAGAGTACAGGATACTGTTTCATCCTGCACAAGGCAAATATGCAGCTACGTGACTGAAAGAGTTCAAAAGCCATTTCGGGAGTTTCTGTTGCTGAAATGTTTAATCAAATGTTTAATCTCTTAGAGATTCGGAGAACTGATAACAAAACAGGACTTTTGGCCGTACACTGCAATCAGGAGTTAATTATTGTTCATGCCTTTGGTGTTCCTTGTCTCAGGCTCTTCAAGAAGGTGAACTCCCAGTGAAAAAGATGTTTGGAACAAATAGCTCACGGTGCTATCTGTTTACTTATCCCAAAAGTGCATAAAGAACTTATTACACTGATAGTCAATCTTTTACCAAACACTGGAAGCTGTATCCTGGATTTGGGGTCTTTTCCAAAGTACGTGAAAACATACTGATGCCTCATCTGGTGCCCACAGAATATGACATGACCCTGACAGACCCACTAAATCTAGACCCCTCAGAAAAAATGCTAGGCAATACCCACCCCCCAATCATTCTGCCAACCTTGAGGGTATTTGTGATCATGGACCTCAGAGAATGCGCTTGTGTTGGTCTCCTAGGGCTGCCATAACAAATCACCACAGACCTGTGTAGCTTAAAATAACAGAAATGTATTTACTTCACTACTCTGGTGACCAGAAGTCTGAAATCCAAGTACAAGCAGGACCAAGCTTCCTCTGTAGGAACTAGGGAAGAATCCTCCCTTGCCTCTTGCAGCTTGTAGTGTGATCCAGCGCCCAGTGACCCTTGCCTTGTGGCACCAAAATTCTGATCTCTGCCTCTGTCTTCATATGGCCTTCCCCTCTGCGTCTCTACATCATCTTTTCTCTTATAAGGACATTTGCAATTGTAGTAAGGACCCTTCTGACTAAGATCTCATCTTGATACCTTAACTACATATGCAAAGACTTTTACTCCAAGTAAGGTAATATTCTGAGGTTCTCAGTGGACGTAACTATTACGGGGTTACCATACAACTAACTATACCTCCAAAACTTCCTAAAGGCCCGCGAGGTCCCCAAATCCATTATTCTCATATTAAAAGAAATAAAACATAGTTTCCAGAATGTATTTTAAAATGATCTAAAATGATAAGGGGCTTGATGCTGGACTTTCTGGAAGGCCAGCCTGGAGAGATGATTTCCTGATGTCAGATAAAGAGCTATATTCCTAAAGGAAGTCCCTTATAGGATGGGATTTGGTGCCTCCCATGGTACCTTCTGACCAAAGACTCCGGAGACTTGTGAGCTCATCATTAACATCAGTCCCAGAGGATCTCTTACAAGCAGGCACAAGCTCACTAAGCAGAGGCATGTGTCTAGGGAATATAATACATTAGTTGGCTGATGCATAGCAGAGCTAAATTTCTTTGATGAATTTATGTTCCCAAATGGCCTAACTTACTACCAGATAATAAACTATATATTTGGGAGAATCTAGTTGAGGCTATCACTTACAATATTCTAGAAGAGATGTAAAATCTAGTCAAGACTCTCATTATATGAGTTCCCCATGCCTGTAAGGACTTCTTAGTTCTTCCTGAATTAAGGTTTGGGTGCCATCTTCCCAAATCTTAGTTCTGGCTAGAGAGAGAGCCTTGTGCTGGCCCGCAGAGGTAAGCAGGTGCCTGTGATCCCCAAGAAAACAAATGACCTCGTGGCCTGCCATTGTGCCTGCACTAGAAAGCACATCTGCCATTCTGTGTCGACCCAAATGGCAGCATGATGATTCAGCATGTATTTTCCAAAATAACCTCAGAGTCAAAGGATGGTTGTGAACTTGTTCCTCAGTGACTCAAAACCTTTACCGTAACCCAGATGGAAAGTAACAGAGCTCAGAATGTACAGGACACACCTTCATGATCCATCTAATACTGAGGAGGAGATAAGAGTGTGCCGATTATCCTGGCTGGTGTGGCTCAGTGGATTGAGCACCGGACTGTGAAGCAAAGGGTCATCGGTTCCATTCCCAGTTAGGACGCATGCCTGGGTTGTGGCCCACGTCCCCAGTAGGGAATGCACGAGAAGGGGGACACACATTGATGTTTCTCTCCCTTTCTTTCTCCCTCCCTTCTCATCCCTAAAAATAAATAAATGAAATCTTTTTTCAAAAGTGTATGTAGATCATTGCTGAAAACAACCAGTTTCAAAAGAGTCAGTTGCAGCGAAAGTAAGAAGGAAACTTTCTCAAACCATTAAGAAAAACGTCGCTTGTAAACTAAACATAATTAGGCATCCTAGCTCCTGCTGATTGTTCCTATTAGCATTTGCACTGGGGGCGGCGGGGGTGGGAGGGTTAGTTACCACTCTGAGCTATGATATAAAAGTTTAGATTGCTGAAGAGCAGAGTGTGGGACCTTAAACTGAGGTCAAAGGCATAATCTTTCCGATCCTTGTCCAATGGGATTGGTCACGTTAGCCCCCTAATTGGAAGGCTAAATGCAATAATGGCTTCAAAGAGCTGAGAGCTTCAAAAGAGCGACATAGCTTGAACTACAAAAGCATACTAACCATGGTCTGTGCCCAGTGCCCGGCGAGAGTAGGGCAAGAAGGACGCTGCCCTCCAGCATCGCGCTGACTTTCCAGAGGTTCTGGCTCTCGTCACGTCACCCTTTGGTCTAGGAACACCAAGCTCTCCCACCCCGCAAGTCCAAAGACCTTTTTATTTGACAGCATCACTTGCTGTCAATGTTATTCCACAAAATTCTAAAAGCACCAAGTATAAATATCACCTCCAAATCCCTGCACCCAGAGAAAACCATTGTTCCACATTATATTTGGGTGTATGGTTTTCTGGTCCTTTTGAAATATAGAAACGTGTGCATTTTTAAAGCAACGAATAATTAAATGAAACTTTTGGGGTCACTTTTCATTCTTTTATTCATTCCACAATTTTTAATGTGCCCCTATTATATGTTAAGTACCATGACAGGAACTAAGATGACAAAGACGAGTAAGACCTCGTCATTTCCCTGATACGTTCCCCTAACACAGACAGACAGACATTTGAACAGAGGAAGGGAATCCACCCCTGTGTGTGTCTCGGGAACCACAGACGCTAACACTCAACTCCAGAGTCTTTCTCCTGGGGCCCCTCTTGACAACATTCTGTAATGTTGTCCTTATATAGCACAGGGACACTTTTCCATCTTCATTCCAGTAGGTCCCCAGCGTAAACAGGAAAATCATGACAATTGTCATCTCAGGTTAGGGCAAAAACTCTGACAGGCCATGGCAGGGTGGGGGTGGGGAGGGGGCCATTGCCAACCAGAAAAAGGAGGGAAAGGAAGAGAGTATAGTTCTAGGTAAAAGCAGACAGCCCTGAGGTCCCTCGGTGTAAGAGACAGCCAGGGTGAAGAAG
The DNA here is from genome assembly GCF_014824575.4 of Sturnira hondurensis. Classification (NCBI taxonomy): domain Eukaryota; kingdom Metazoa; phylum Chordata; class Mammalia; order Chiroptera; family Phyllostomidae; genus Sturnira; species Sturnira hondurensis. The sequence goes on from NW_028081579.1 coordinate 3,919,496, forward strand.
GGGATGGTCATATTCACATTCACTGAGCATTTGCTATGTGCTAGGCACAGTGCTAAAGGCTTTATACACACAATCTCATTTAAGCCTCAGAATGTAAGAAGTTGACATCAGAGTTCTTGTTTTACATATAAAATCATTTAGGCCAGAGAGGCCACACGATTTTCCCAAGATCAGCTAAAACACTTTGCCTTGAGCCCCAAATCAGTGCTCTGGGCCTCAGGAAACTCACAACTCAGAAGATGAGAACCAGTCAAGAAAACAGCATGGTGTGGAGGAAATGGCATGAGTTTTAGAATTGTACAAATGGTTTCATTCTCCTTCTACTCCTTCCTGGGTGAGGTCCCTTAACCTTTTTTTCTAGTTAGTTTTCCCATTTATGTGTGGGGAGCCATGTGCTGCTTATCACTGGGTTCTCAACGTCGCCGACTCTGTCTGCCGCTCAATGGCACAGGCCCTCCAGAACTGTGTTGCGTGAATGTCAGATTAATACATGAACCCAGGCAAGACCAGAATGCTTATTCTCAGAGGGCCGCAGTGAGGGCTGGCAATACACTGTGAGGGAAGTGACTCGCCTGGTGCCCGTACAGTGTAGACATCCCCCCAGAAAGTGTTGGTTAGCCTCGTTATTCTACAATGAAGGCATGGCGTGGGGGGAAGTGCATGAACCCAACGGGCTGCTTCTACCCTGGGTAAAATACCAAAACCTCAGTGAATCCTCCCCCGCAAGGCATATTCCAGAATGTGTAAAGCCACTGAAAGGAAATAAAAGGGAGAACTAGACAAGAACAAACTCCATCCGGACACCCTGCACAAATTGGCATCCTGGGATAAATTTCCTGGAATAGGAACCCCCTTGCCCTGATGCAGGTGCACGGTGCCACCAGTTCCCTTAAGCATTTTCAGAGCTTAAGGCTGCTCCAGGCTTGGCGTTTGCGTGTCTGCATTGTTCTCCTGCGGCAGAGCCAAAGTCGTTTTTGATTCCTGCTTCATCCATAGGAAAAAAAAATACATACTAGAGAAGTCCTCAGTGGAAAAGGTATTGTTACCAAGCATAATAGAAACATTTTAAAGATAAATTTCTTCCAATTGCTGTGGCCTTTTATCTGGCAACTCAGAGGAGGGTGTTAAGACTGAAAAGCAGATTTTCTTTGCAGGACAGTAAAATAACAAAGACTACAAAAAGAATGATCGCACTTATGTTGTCTAAAATAAGATCTGGCTTTTGTAAAGTGTGATCTACTCAAGATATCACTGTTTATCTCCTGCAAATCTAATTTAGTTGTTTCTCACCTTTTCACAACAATCTCATAGAAAATCCTCATTTTTCATTCGAATTTGTCATGAAATCTAGCAGCGGCTCAGCTGGCCTTCTTCAGGAAGGAAGCCCACTGCAGCCGATGAGCCCTCTCGGAATATCTAGTCATCAGCTACTTTACCTTTAAAGCAAGGAGGTCTTGGATAAAAACAACTACTTTGGCCAAATCAGACCCTCCTCCATGTGGTGGTTTCCAAATAAGCTGTTGTAACTTGCTTTTGAGGCCTGTGGATCTCTCTCTTCTTTGTGCCCAGAAGAGTTTGCCCTTCCCCTTTCCTCTCTCCTTATCTCTCCCTGGTCACACAGAGGAAAAGAACAACTCTCCTTTCTCCTGACTCAGAATGGGCACCAGCCAAAGTCGGAAGGACAAATCCTCCTCTGCTCAGAGCCAACCTGAGGTTAAGAGTGTGCATGGACTACCTCCCATGCACCACTTCCCAGGGCAAACGCCCCTGGGGGGAGACTGAAAAGGGCTGTGTCTCTTAAAGAACCAGTTCAGTTTTTATTATTAGCCAAGAAGGGCTCTGTAGTTCAAAAGGTTTCTCTCTTTGCCTGGTTGCTGAAAAGCTAGAAATTTTTCTCTGTTTTGCCAGATTTTCTTAATATATTTTTTTCTTTAACAGTAACTTCTCATCTTTTAGCTTTTATTAATGAGTCTGTTTTATAAGAATTCCATTTCTTGTGTAACTTGCTGCAACCTTCCTTTAAAAAGTAGATGAACTATTCACTATGAATAAATGAACATTTTAAAGTGGCTATTGTCATTCTAACCATGCTGTTCTTCTCATCAGAAAGTAGAAAATTAACAGAGGAAAAACCGTTTAGAATCATCTCTTAAATGAGCACTGTATTTCAGTTAGAAACTTTAACATCACCAACACCAAAATAAAGAGAATAACTCATTCATTGATGTAGAAGAGTTCTTATCATTAATAAATGTTCACTTACAGGCTCAATGTAAACTCATTACACTTACTCCCTCCTCTTAATAAACAGCATAGAGTGAAAAAGCACCCCATTATAGACAGGTGAACTGAGCCACAGAATTCAAAATAATCAGACTACAAAATATACTGAGTCTCAGAACAGGTAACAGCCGAAGATGCTGCAGTCTGTGAAGTCTGTGAAGGTAGCAGTAGCTCAGAGGCCACAGCCTGGAGCCTTCCAACCCCACTCCAACACAGTTTAAACCAGGAAACAAAAAAAATCAGGTCTCATTCCTCCTCTATGAGAAATGTCTCCAAGAAAATGACATTTTCTCTATGAAAATGGCAATATTTCAAAGTTTTTACTTTTTTTGAGAGGAGGTTATCAGTTTCTGTTCATAATTTAATAAAATAATCCTAATTACAGATTCAGTGCAATCTCTATTGAAATCCAATGGCATTTTTCACAGAACTAGGACAAATAATTCTAAAATCTGTATGGAACCACAAAAGACCCCAAATTGCTAAAATAATCTTGAGAAAGAAGAACAAAGTCGGAGGCATCACATTCCCTGATTTCAAACTCTACTGCAAAGTTACAGTGATCAAAACAGGATGGTAAAACAGACAGATCAACGGAACAGAACAGAGAGCTCAGAAATAAACCCACACCTATATGGCCAATTAATTTATGACAAAGGAGCCAAGAAAATGCAGTGGAAAAAGAAAAACTTTTTGATAAGTAGTGTTAGGAAAGCTGGATGGCCACATGCAAAACAATAAAACTAGACCACTGTCTTACACCACACACAAAAATTAGCTCAGCATGGATTAAAGAGTAGCATATAAGATCTGAAACCATCGAACACCTAAAAGAAAAGATAAGTGGTAAGCTCCTTGATGATGGTCTTGGTGCTGAATTTTTGGATCTGACTCCAAAAGCAGAGGCAACAAAAGCAAAAATAAGTAAGTGGGGCTACATTAAATTTTAAAAAACTGCACAATAAAAGAAACCATCGACAAAATGAAAAGACAATCTACTAAATGAGAGAAAATATTTGCAAATCACATATCCAATTAGGAGTTAATATCCCAAATATATACAGAACTCAACTGCAAAACAAACAAACAAACAATTCAATTTAAAAATGTGCAGAGGAACCAAATAGACATTTTTCCAAAGAAGACACACAGATGGCCAGTAGGCACATGAAAACATATTCAACAGCTCTAATGACCAGCTCTAATTATCAGGGAATTGCAAATCAAAACCACAGTGAGAGATCATCTCACACCCGTTACAGTGGTTATTACGAAAAAGACAAGAAATAACAAGTTTTGGAGAGGATGAGGTGGGTTACTTTGCTGGTGGGAATATAAATTGGTGTTGTCAATATGGAAAAACAGTATGGAGATTCCTCAAAAAATTAAAAACAGAACTTCCATTAAGCTATTTTACTTCTGAGGATTTATCCAGAGAAAATGATAACACTAATTTAAAACTATTTATGCACTTCTATATTTACCACAGCATTATTTACAATAGCCAAGACATTTAACCTACGGAAATAACCTAACTATCTGTCGATGGATGAATGGATGAAGAATATGAGGTATGTATAGACCTATATACAATGGACTCCTACTCAGCCATAAAAAAAAGAATGAAATTTTGCCATTTGCAACAACATGGATGGACTTGAGGGTGTCATGTTAAGTGAAATAAGTCAGAGAAAAATATGCCAATGTCTTCATTTATGTGTCAAATCAACATCACTACAAATGAACAAACAAAACAAAACGAATCTCATGGATACAGAGAACAAATCCATGTTTATGAGAAGGGAAGGGGGTTAGGGAACAGGGGAAATAGGTGAAGGGGGTCAGTTGTAAGGTGATGAATGATAACTAGATTTATTGCTGTGATCACTTTATAGTGTATATACATCTGAAACTAGTATAATGTTATATGCCAAGTTTACTTCAATTTTTTAAAAATCCCAATTAGAATTTTCCTGTTTAGGGAAGGAAAGAAAAACTGCCTTTGATAAAGCAAAACCAGATATGATTTCCTAAAAACATCCATCTAATTAATTAAGCACAGTACACAAAGTACAAAAATTATGAGAAAAATTACTCAGAGAAATTGAGGCAGAGGTCAGTGCATGCAAAATCTATTGTCAACCCAACAACTAATTCTACAGACAAAAAGTACTGTCAAGCCCTGGCTGGTGTGGCTCAGTGGACTGAGCGCCAGCCTGCAAACCAAAGGGTCACCGGTTCAATTCCCAGTCAGAGCACATCCCTGGTTTGACTTGATGGGCAGGTCTCCAGCTTGGGGCACATGGTGGGCAACCACACATTGGTGTTTCTCTCCCTCTCTTTCTCCCTCCCTTTCTCTGAATCTAAATAAATAAAATCCTTTAAAAAAGTAATGTCAATATAAATGCCATTAAAATACACACAAAAATTATACTAACCTCCTCAGAAAGGAGAGAATTCTTAAGGAGACAAACTGAGGCTGCTGTGGAGGCAAGAGATGAGGAGGTTAGTATAACCTCCTGCTGTGTGACCCATAGACCTCGTCTGACCCTTTCAGCTTAACTTTATCCAGACATCATTAGGCCTGACACTGCTAACATGGTGCTTTATTTTGTCAATAAAAAATCAGTATGCCCCAAAAAAAGCATATTAATAGAGGCGAATCATGTATATTCCTAATGTGAAGCTGGATTTAAGATAGTGTTGGCCACTAACCCAGCATCATTCTCCCTTTATGTGTGACTATATATTTGAAAAAATGGGGGCGGGGGGAGCATGCCTAAGTTTACTTTTTTAAAACTAAATAATGCCTTGTGGCACTCATATCGTATCTATTACACATTTCACTTCAAAACCTCATCTCCCCTAAACCCTCTTCAATGCGCTTGAAGTACACCGCCAAAGGAAAGGAATTTTCTATTTAACTAGAGCACTGACATTCTGTTACACAATTCGATCTTGTCTATTTACCTGCTCTCAAAAACACAAGACACTAAACACAAAATGCTGAATGCGTCGAGTCTGCGGTGCCATAGGTGTCTGAATGCATCGTAGCTTCCCTCTCACTCATCAGTGTAATTGTTGCCATGTTATTCCATTTTTTGATTAGTCTAGTCCCTCAAGCTCAATGCTTTTTTTCTGGCCCAACGTTCTTCTGCTGGTTGTCATGGTGACTGAATTGTTAGAGAGGAGAAAGGCTCTGTTGTCTGTCATTGTTCTGTTGTGGTTTAGGTAACGCAGGAGGCAACACAAGTGAAGTGGATGGACCTTTTTTGCTCTGCATCATTTCATAGTATTGAAAAATCTCACATAAAAAAGGAGCAAATAGGCCCAACCAAAGGAATAACCAAGCTCTTTCTAAAGGAAAGTGCACATTATTATAAAGAGGCAAAATGGCACTAATGATGAACTGAGTAATCTATGAAAAACGCTGCTGAATATTACATTTATTACTAGAACAATTGCTGCAACTTAAACATCACATACAATACCTACCATTTTGCAATTTAGAGTAAATATAGTTTTTTACTATACAACTGTAGCATCAGCTCTTTGATTCTCGAGGCTCTGCTGCTTTAACCTTATATTCTGTTTAAGGCAAAGACTGTACGTTGGAAGTTATGACTGACACAATTAAGAGTTGGGCAAATTTTGGAGGGGTCACAAGGTAGTGTAGGATCAATTTCTACTTTGGGTATGGGGAAATATTTTTTTAAAGATTGGAGTTGACTACAAAGAACTTTTTAAAATATTTTATTTATTTATTTTTAGGGAGAGAGGAAGGGAGGGAGAAAGGGAAGGAGAGAAACATCAATGTGTGGTTGCCTCTCATGTCTCCCCTCCTGGGACCTGGCCTGAACTCCAGGCATTTGCCCTGACTGGGAATTGAACCAGTGACACTTTGCTTCTCAGTCCAGTGCCCCCACTGAGCCACACAAGCCAGGGCTAAGAACTTTTTATTCAAATCATAAAAAATGATTTTGAAGCTAACTGAAATAAATATAATTGTTCTTCAACTTAACTTTCAACTTTCCATGTTTTTGAACCAGGAAATAAAGTGATAAATCATAGATAAGTGACAAATGAAAGAATGTCACATAGATAAGGACTAAATAATAATGGTTCCTATAAAAAACTGCTCAATTTTTTTTTTTATCATTGGGTTGGAACACATATACCTGCCCTAATCATTAACTACTTTCATTAGAATTGGTATAATTTTTTTCACTATAAACTTTCTCATTTGTTTATTTAATTTTGGAATGATTTAATTTTTATATACCTGTTTCATTTAAATATTTTAATGACACAAAATTTTAAGTTGGTAGCATTTGGTTAAATATGGTTAAAAATATATAAAGATTAAAAAGTTTACTACGAAAAGTTTCCTTCCCACCCCTGAAATCTATCTAGTTCTTTCCCAATCCTCTACATATAATCCCTGGGGTTAGATTTGTTTGCACTTTTCCAAAATTCCTTATTGCAAATATCAGAAAATATAAATGGAGATTCTTGTCTCGCCTCTTGCAGACACAAATGGTAGCGTGCTATTCCCTTGGTTCTGCACCTTTCACTTAACACCATCTTTGGTTCTTTTCCCAAATTAGAACAGAGATTTTTCCCCCTTCTCTTTCCCCTTCTTTTTATAATAGCATAGCATTCCATGGTATAAATGTACTATAATTTATTTAATCAGTCTCTATTGGTAAACATTTAGGTTATTCCCAGTTTTTTGCTTTTATAATGGAGCACCTTGTGTAGTGGTCATTTTTATGTATACAGATAAATGTAAAAGATAGAATCCCAGAAGTGAAATTTCTAAGGTTGAAGAGTATATTTGCATTTTTGAGTTTGATGAAAATTCTCCGATTGACCCTGTAGGAGTTGTTTCAATTTGTATACTTCCATTAACAGTAGGCGAAAGTACCTAGTTCCACATCCCTTGCCAACAAAAGGTAATACTAAACTTTTGACATTGTGTCAATCTGATAGGTAAAACAATAGTACCACTCTTCAGGTTTCACTTAAATTCTGTAATTAGTGAAGTCAAATAAGTTTTCATACATTTTAGAATCATTTTTCCCATTACTCCTCTCTTTAGATATTTTGCCCATATTTCTTTTAGGGTGTTAATATTTTTCTAAATAATTTCTAGAAGTTCTTCTTGTAATTAAGAAATTTACCCTCAGTTGTGTTACGAGTTGAAAACAGTTTTCCCAATTTGTAACTTTTCTTTTGACTTTGGATATGGAGTTTTTCTATGCAGGAGTTCTGGTTTTATGTAGTCATAGAAATATCTTATGGCTTCTGTCTTTTTTCTTTCATCCTTATTCCAAGGGTATAAAGAAATTCTCCCATGTATTTTTGTAGTACTTGTATGATTTCTTTTTTCTTTCACATTTAATTTTAATGTTTAAACTTTATCCTTGAGCAGGGTAGAGATACAGATTCAACTTTAAATTTTTTTCCAGGTGGAATGACTATATAGCTATCCCATCACCAATAATGGAATAATCCATCTTTTCTCTTACTAATTTGAAATGTTCCCTGTAGAGATGCTAAAGTCTATTTTGTTTCTAGTCTATTTCTGGACTTCCTGTTCTGTTACCTTGGGCTATGCTCATACACAGAGTACTAGCAGATTTAACATACAAATACAACTAATCAATAGTATGCTACGAGAAGTGTACTTAGTCTGTACATGCTCCTTATTATATCTATTTTCACACTGCAAGTATTTTGTCACATTTAGCCACTGCTCACTCTAATTCACCATCCAAACATGTCTTCCTTCCTTGAATGCCCCCAGGAAGTACATCCATTATGTTGAACTGGGATTGATTGTCACTCCAACTTCTGGAGAATACAGCTGAGACGTCACCAATTTTTCAATTAAAACTACAAATTCAAGCATATATGTGGCAGAGGGCTGTTTTTTCTTCCCGGATATGCCTTTAAGCGTACGGCGTGTGGGGGGGTGTTCGTAAAGCTCGGGGCACTTTCACTCAGCATCTCCTGGCGGTTTACAGCCGCAGAAATCTGCGAAACGTGCTGCTCTTGCTTTTGGAGGGTGCTCCACGATGACTTTAAAGCCCAGCCATTAAAGAGCATTTGAAAGGGCACTTACTATTTAGTACCCCGTAAACATATATTTTGATTTTCTTTCATACTGTTTAATGGTGTAATATTCAGCAAGAGTCTGCGGCAACCAGCTAGCAATCACAACAGCCCCACTCCAAGGAGGAGGGCCGGCACTCTGAGACGGCTCCCCACCCCACTGCAGAAGGCCCTGGCCATTTCATCATCGCGCCAAATATTCACGAGCTTGTTGTCTGTTATTGGTTTAATGTAGTCCATTCAACACAGATGGAAGTTGATTTCCAGTAAAGGTCTACAAATAATGCTCCTTGGCTGTGATCTTGAGGCTTTTGAGATCAGGCTTCCCACTTCCACCCCTCCTTCTCACCAAGCATTTCAACACTGGGGAGAAGATTAATGTCCTCACAACAAAAGATGACTTTGGGAGCAAAGCTACCCAATAATCAGAAGTGGCAAGTAAAAGAGGGAAGGTGGTGACCTCTCTCAGTGACATGAACAAGAAGGAACTGGAGGAGCCTTTCGTTTTGCTTAGAAAGTGCCCAAACCACTCATTGCAGGGAGCGTGTGGCTGCGGATCACTTCTCTGAGACCTATTACAAAAGGTGAGCAAATCTGAAAGCGCTCCCCACCCCTCCCCAATTAGTTCAGATTGCAGTCGACCTTCGGAGATATCCATTGCATGGGGTGTTTTTCTGGTGATGATGCTGTGAAAATAATTTCCTTTTTGAAGGGCTTTCTTTCTATTCGCTCCCCATGGCAACTTTAGAAAATTTGTTACAACGCACACACACGCACACAGCCTCTCAGGCTGTCCCCAAGCTCTCTAGGTGAGTCGGAACAAATGGCAGCCTATCAGGGAAGTGCGCCCAGGACAACTGCACAGTTCTGATCATTTGGGGATCTCACACAGACTTCCCCCCCCTGGCAGCCCCCACTGCACCATTAGGACTCTTCTTTTAAGTAGAGGACAAGACAAGGTAGGTTGAACTCAAGTTGTTTGTTTAAGCAAGAAGTAGTTTGACCTGACTGCTCTTCCCAGTTGACAAGAGAGAGTTCTTACTGTGTCAGTACCTGCACTGGAAGAAAGAAAGCTAGAGCACCTGTATCTTCAGGGTGTCTGTGCATCTGTTCTATGGCTGAACTGAACGGCCAATACCAGAAACCAGCAGGAGAGGGAATCTGTGGAAAAGACAGTTTGAGGAATCATGGATGATTCAGAACTGCCGGGAAATGCTGGTATTAGTCATAGCACCCAGGTCATGTGACGACTGGCCGTATCAAAAGATATCTCTCCCCAATAGATGCGTATTTAATTGGTCCCACGTGGTGACAGAAATCACGCATACAGTTTTGGGGAAGCACTTGCCTCATTTTAAGCACCCTAACTTCCCATTGATGTCTCTCTTTCTGTCTCTATTTTAAAATGTTCTTTAAATTAGGTATAAACAAAGAAGAAGGCAAAAGCTACAGTGTACTTCACTCTAGTATAATTTCTGAGAGAGGAGGAAAATGGCTGTTTCCATTTTATCTTTCCTGCCTAGACACAAGAGTGTCATGCCGAGAATTAGGCTGGAGCTGGGATTTAACGGCCATGCCAGGAATTGGAAGCGGCACCTGTGGACCAGAATTTAAATACCATGGACAGTTTTTCTCGGCGCTTTTATACAGCATGAATGAAGATGTAATTTAAAAATAAGCCCTGCATCCTACTTAAAAAGATAAGAAGGAGCTGGATGTGTGTAAATGTTTGGATTAAATATGACCAAAGACTGCACCGTATTTAAGTGGCTTGGCACTTTGAAAATGATGGAATCAGGCTTCATAATGTTGTGAGCACCTACCTAATGGAACTAAATTTGCAATATAGGTGCATAGTGGAAAAGAAGGGCAGATGAGTGGCAGTGAGAATGCGAGAGCGTCGGCACCAAAGAACGAAACATATTGAGTTTAATGATTGACCTTATCGGAGGCTTTCTGCTCTGACAATGAAGATGTGAATTATCCTATTATGATAAGCAGATGGATCATCTTATTCATGCACCCTAGCCTTTCACATTTTTATTTAACATTAAATTAAATTGAACAATTTCAGTAACATTCTCCTGTCCCTTAAGGGAAAGAGAAGCTGATGCCCAGAACTATTTTCCGTGTGGCTTTATATGTGTTTTCTTCTTTCCAGAGACACACTTCCAATTCTGTCGCACCACAGTGCTTTGGCTTCCATTTGGATAGAGCCAAGGGGACTTGGAAGTTTCCGTGTAAATTCCTTCAAATCCAGAAGAGCTGAAGGAGGTTTTAGGAGGCTGTGCTCCTCTTAATGACTCATCGTGGAACAGCATCATTGAAATTCTGATTCTGACACCATCAGCCACTTGATAGTCATTGCTACAAGGAGCAGCAGATGAGCCACAATCAAATGTTTTCTGAATTTACCCCTAGTACAACTCTCCTTAAACCAAAATTAGGCAGTGCGTAATATTTGTTTAAAAAAACTTACCAGGCACCTGCTTAATACTATAAATGCTGTCCTGGCAAAGCCTTTGCACACAAAGGAAACATTTCACTGGGAGGTCAACATCTGTAACTACTGAAAGGATTGTATCTATTTCAAACTCTTGGACAAAGGCTTCTGTCTCAGCCTCCGTCCTCTCTCTCTCTCTCTCTTTCTCTCTCGGTTTTGTTTCCTTTCAGCATATTTTAGGAACTAGTCAGCTTTATAAAAGGTACCACTGATAATCTACTGTTTGTCTAGGCCTTCATTGTAGCTCCTTAAGAGATAGAATGCAAACAAAGCAAGAATTAAGGTCATTCCATTGAAATCCTTCAGAGAGGAAGACAAGAGCTAAGTTATTGCTGAGGACTAGAGAGAGAACGGCTGGAGGAATCCAGGCCAAAAAAGAAAAGAAAAGAAACACTCTTGTTTTTTATTTGCCAGCTTCAGAGCAGCCCCCGTTCCCATATTTGTGCAGGGATTACCCTCCCATCTTCAGAGATTAATGAGAGCCCAGACAAGTCGCCGGGGCCACAGTCCTCCCTGCTCCCAAGAGCATTCACCAGGAGGGTGGAGCTCCGTGCACCCAGAGGGACACCGAGTGGATCAGGGCTCACACCCCAACCTGATGTCATTCTTCCTTCAGCTGCTAGAGACACACGAGCAAACATAACTGTCAAGTGGATTCTATGCTCATCTAGAAGCAAAACTTTCTCTTAGGGGATATTAACTATGCACATGAAAATCTTAGCATGTATCAGATATAAAAGGAGAAGGGGAGCAAAAGTAAAAATAACCCATACAAAAGCATTACAGAAGCATGTAACAGTGGCCCCTTTCTTTCTGCTACAATTCTGATTGAAACCCCACTACCCATATTTTATTTGAAACAATTTATGTGTTGCTGCTGTAGCTGTTCATTAAGCATCACTAAAATACACTAGTGTTGAACTTTTTAAAATGTGTCGGTGCATTGGCCTGTTTAAGTGGATGATGCACTGTAAAGTTTTGTCTTTAAAGTAAGGTCAAGATGCAGATATTAGCCCTGGGCAGTGTGGCTCACTTGGTTGGAGTGTCATCCTACAAATCCAAAGGTCAATCGGAATCACAGATTCAATTTCCAGTCAGGGCACATGCCTAGGTTGTGGGTTCAATATCTTTTGGGGCACATAGGAAAGACAACCAATCAATGTTTCTCTCTCACATGGATATTTCTCTTCCTCTCTCTCCCTCCCTTCCCTCTCTCTAAAATCAATAAGCATGTCCTCAGATGAGAATTAAATCAATAAATGAGTAAATAAATAGTGATCTTTGAGTGAGGCCTTCTTTTTTTAAAAGAAAAAAAAAGCAGATTCTATGCTGCAGAAAGGAAGAAGGAGCTCCTACCTTTTGCAACATCATGGATGGAACTGGAGAGCATTATGTTGAGCGAAATAAGCCAGGCGGTGAAAGACAAATACCATATGATACCAAATACCTTTAACAGGAATCTAAACAACAAAACAAACAAGCAAGCAAAATATGACCAATGACACTCAAATATGGAACAGGCTGACAGGGTCCAGAGAGGAGAGGGGAGAGAATCATAGGGGAAAAGGGGAGGGACTCACATGAATAAGTATAAAGGACACATGAACAGTAATTAAGGTGGGGGGTGGAAATGGGAGGGAGATGGGAATCACTGGGGAAGGCAGGGCAGGGAATGTAAAACAGAAAACTGTGCTTGAATAAGAATTAAATAAATTAAAAATTAAAAAATGAACAAGAAATATATGATATCTATATAAAAATAAACTACAAACTTCCTGAAAGCCATAAAGAATATATCAATAAATTTAAAGCCATGCATTATTTTTGGATAATACAAAATACACAGACTTGAAATTCTTGCCAAACTATTTTTAACTTGTAAGAAAATTTTTATCAAAACTCTAAAAAAAAAAAAGCAGAAAGTGCCATCTCTGGCCAACATGCAGCCCTTAATTCCTAGTACTTCGCAAGGTTTGATGCACAGTAAATGTACAATCAGTATTTGTTGCATGAAGAGAAGGTTTAGTATTTTGACTCTTTTAACAATAGTAATTGTTATGTTTATTGAGCATTTACAATGTGCCATGCAGTGTGCTAAACACTTTGCTTATGTTATCTCACTTAACCCTAACATTGACATCATGAAGTTATTAGCCCCGTCTTACAGATGAGAAAACCCAAAACTCATTGAAGCTGGGTTACTCATAACATCACTTAGGCCCATGGTCGTATAAATAGGCGATAACAAAGACCACAGTAAGACTCCAGAAGGTCTTACTCTGGACCTTCTGTTCTTAATGTTACACTGCTTCCCCTTCAAAGAAGCATTTCTTATCTTGAGCTTAAAAATATTCAGTGATTATTCCAGATTCCATGCCATTTTATTGGACGAGCAAATTATCATCAGAGAGAATAAGAGTGTCACCTTTAGCCAAGGCCTGTGATGAGAGGAGCTGCCGTCATAGTGGCTTCCAATTTTCTCCTCAGCTCCCAAATAATTTAGCTACACGTGAAATACAATGACAACTTTGTTGGTACTTTGTTGCTAGTCACATGAACAGATTTCGTGAACGTGAACGGAGTAATGCTCCTTCCCTAGGGACATCTCACCTCCCCCAGTTACCACACACACACACACACACACATTCACACACACACACGTGCCCAGTGTCAAGTTTTCCCAGGCAGGGTGAGATCTGTTTGCAAAACCCTCGGCATACGGTAGGCCTGCCTGGCTTTCCGCTGTGTTTGAGTATGATTGGCCTAGTTAATTCATTTCATTGTATGTTCACCCCTCTTTGGGAACTGAATCAGATTAAACTGCATTTTTAAAGCCTTAGTAAATCACAGTGTGCTTTAAATTAGAATAAAGACAAACATTCAGATCTTTTTTGAGGAAATTCGGACAGCATTTCTGGCCGCGCAGGAATGTTTGTCCAGAGACTCTTACACTGTCTCCCGACCATTGGGATGCCCCGCTCCGAGTATATTGACTGCTGGGTAAAAAATGAGGAATCCATAATCAAAGACTAAACGGAGTGAAAAGCGATATGTGAAATTATTGTTTCCTCTTCAATAACCCTAAAACCCCATTTTAACAAATAGTGCAATTTATTCTTCCCCCAAAGTCTATTAACTTACACACTAGATCAAATTGGACTGTGTGATAGCGATGTGTATTACTAAGTCCCCTTCTTCTGGGGAAAGTGCTAGAAATACATTTCTAAATCGGTAATAGTAAACTAATGTTCCTGGAGTGAAAAGTTAAGGGATATTTGCTGTTATTTTCAAGTATATTTTACTGAGCTATTCAATAATTGCTAGCATGATTATTTATTCAGCCTCATCTGCATCATAGGTTGTAATGTTACCTTCCAAGTAAAATTAGTAGATAAATAAAACAAGTAGAAGGAAGGAGGTGCTCTCATTTGCGGAATCTGTAGCAGTACTGTACTGGAAAAGCTTCTCCTTACAGGTACCGTTTGACTTCACTAATTTCAGAGCCTGATGTTTTATCAAGAACCTTTGGATGCTTGTTTCATGTGGTATCATTTTTGTAGCATTTTAATATGATAAGAATCCAGTTTAAGGATGAGAAACCAGTGGTCACCACTGAAACAATCACGTTTCGTCCCTTTTCGTTTTCAAACATAACTCTGCAGGCTGTTCCATGAGTTTATGATGAAGATGAATTGGTCCTACACTTCACACCCAGCAAGGCTGCTCCTCATTTTGTGGTGAGTTTATTGGTCTAGTCATTTGATAAGCTTCCAGGGCTTTCTTGCTGGACAGGTAGTCACCCTAGAGGTACATCAAGTAGAAAATAAAATATATTGCTATGGTAATATAATAGTTTCCTTTAACAAACAATTTCATTTCTGAAGAAAACAGAAAGTATTCTTCTACTCTCTTTGCCTTTTCAAAAGAAAGGGGGAAAGAACAACAACAAAATACAGTAAATGGAACTTCTGCTTATGATTTCTAGGCATCAATGTTGTTTAAACACCACTTTTAGGAAATTTTGTATTGTCAGGAAATGCTTAGTTAAATTTTTTTAGCCCTGGCTGGTGTAGCTCAATAGATTGAGTGCAGGCTGGGAACCAAAGGATCAACAGTTCGATTCCCAGTCAGGGCACATGCTTGGGTTGCAGGCCAGATCCCTAGTAGGGGGCACGTGAGAGGCAACCACACATTGATGTTTCTCTCCCACTCTTTCTCTTTCCCTTCCCTTCTCTCTAAAAATAAAATAAATAAAATATTTTAAATTTTTTTAAAGAAGTTGTCTCCAAGATGGGACAAGCACACAGAAAGCAAACACCAATGGGGGTGCATTTTGAGAGATACTGAATCAGTACTTTAAGGTACCAACATTTATTTCTCTATAATAAAGCCTAAAAATGCATTGTTATACATCAAACTGTACATTGTGTTTATTATTGCAAGATTTTCAGAGCACAGAATGGTTGCTGAACAATTAATCACCACACAGTTGTATTTTGTTTGGTTTGTAAGGACAACCAAGTGGCCACAGGTAAATGATCTTATGAGTGTGCATCCGGGGAAGTACGAATCAGATAGCAGACCCAACAAACACATCTGCTCCTGGCTGCAACCCCAGAAGTATCTGGAATATCTGAAAAAAGGTAGGTATTTTAACAGAATGGATTCATGAGGATATTAAAAAATAAAGGAAGTTTTCATTAGCACACACGGAATTCTAAAGAAGCCTAGAAGATAGAGAAGCAAAGAGAGAGTGTTGCCTGAGAACAAGACCAGAGGGAAAGAACACAGCCCCCTTGGAGAGCAGAAGAGACGTGCGTATGCAGAGAAGTCTAGGCTCTTGGAGCAGGCCCTGGAGAGGACTTGAGGGTTCACTGAAGAACTGCCCTTGGAACAACGAAGGCTGGCAGGTGTCCCCTTTCTCTTGTGAATGCAAAGCTGCTGACAGGAGCTGCTTTTAACCATTCTCTAAGCCCTCAGGACCTCTCTCTTTGAAGAAGCATCCTGACTGTGGGCTCCCTGTTTGCATGCAAGGCCCTCGAAAAGGAGGAAGGTAGAATATGAGGAACTCTGGGACTTTAGAACCGACAGGGAAGGGGAAGATGTGATGGGGAAGTACCTCTGCCCAGGAGGCAAATGTACTGCCCGCCTCAGCATCAGAATCAAGCCGTGGAGAGTGGTTGAGGGGGTCAGTCCAGAGCCTGCTGCTGCAGACCCAGGCTCCCCAGAGGACGCCTGTCAGTCTCAGCCAACCCTCCCTGAGGGGGGAAACGGGTGAGTACTGCTTCAGAGGGGACCTGTATTAGTGGCCTGTGCTAAGGTACCTAATCTTTCCATCATTATTTATGTTAATTAAACAACTGGGGCTTGCCAGATATGAAGAAAAACAAATAACATTTAACAATAAGAATAACAAAAAGTTTCCATAAAAATTTAACATAATTGAAAGAATGAAAAAAACTTTTCTTTAAAATTTAATTGTTGTTCAAGTACAGTTTTCTTTTACTCCCATCCCAGCCCACTTCCCCAGTGCTCCCCACCTCCCTCCCATTTCCACCCCCCTTAGTTTTTGTCCATGTGTCCTTTATACTAGTTCCTGTAAATCCTTCCCCTTTTCCCCTGAAATTCCCTCCCCTCTCCCCCCTGAAAAAATAACTTCTGATTGGTATCTTCAAAAAGACTTAAGAGGTCACTGAATCCATAAGACAAATATATATATGGTTATTGAATATATATATATGGTTATTAAATCCATAAGACAATAACCTTAAGAGGTTATTGAATCCATAAGACACACACATATATATACACACACATATATATGTGTGTGTGTGTATGTATGTATGTATATGATATTATCTAGTGCAATAAGACCTAAAAGAACCCTAGCTAGGTAGCTCAGTTTGGTGGTCATCCTGTATACCATAGGGTTGTGTGTTCAATCCCTGGTCAGGACACATATGAGGTTGTTGGTTTGATCCCTGGACATGGTGTATATGAAAGGCAACAAATCAATGTATCAATGTTTGTCTCTCACATCCATCTCTTCTCTTCAATCTCTCTCTCTCATCAATAGACATAACCTTGGGTGATTATTTTAAAAAACCTAAAAGAAAAAATATTTTTTAAAAATGAAGTACAGCTACTGGAAAGGAAGAGATAGACTGTCATTGTCTGTAGACATACAATCTCCTACCTAGACATCTAGACAATGCAAGAGAATCCATTGAAACATTACTAAAACTAAGAAGAATGCTTACTAAGTCATCTGATATAAAATCAATAAACACAAATGAATAGCTTCCCTGCGAGCCAGTAGGAAAACACTGCGGTTGGGTTGACCGGACCTTCATCCTGATCCCCCTTGGCTCTCGCACTGCCCTGGCCGCTTGGAGGTGGTGCTGCGACCTTCTGGCTAGGAGAAGTGCGCTGACTCTCCTGAGGAGCTTCCTTCATTCCTGACACAGGCACCACAACTTTCCCTGTCCTTTCCCCATCTGACGAGGGGCTACAGCTGCCTGGCTGTGCTGACTGGGTATCTTGTAAAGATAAGGCCGCAAGGAGTGAAGGAGATGCTTCCTCTGCCATGATGAAGCTGCTAAGCCAACACTGGCAGCTGCTTACCTTTGGCCTTGCTTTTTTGTGAGGAAAACAAACTCCTGTTTCTTTAATCCACAGCTGCGATTTCTGTTGTTTGTGGCTAAACACATTCTTAGCTTGTACATTCACAACAATCCATGTAATAGGGGAAAATTTTGTGCGCAAAAGAAGCAAAAACTAAAACATTAGAAATAAATAAAATAAAAATGCAAGAGCCATGTGAAGAAAGCTATTTTTAAGAAAGGCTTCAAAGAATTAATGTACCAGTATCTGATTGGGAAGATTTCCTAGGATACAGATTTTTGTCTATGAGCTAATGTTCTGTCAATGGAAATTCTATTAAGATGTTTAATAGAAGTTACCAGCTGATTCTAAAGTTAATTTGGAAAAGAAAGTGAGCAAGAACAGACCTTCAAAATTTTTGGAAAAAAAGTGGAAAAATAAAGAATATTTATCCTGTCGGATATCAAACATACTATTTGCTATTATCTGTATTATCTAAAGTTGCATTATCTAAAACAGTACAGGAATAGGCAAATACAGTAATGGAACAAATAGAAAATCTGAAAACAGACTCATCTACATGGAATTTGGTATATAATAAAGGTGACATTTCAAGTCATCAGGAAAAAAATGGGTGTTTAATACATGATGTTGGAAAAGTAAAGTATCAATTTTACAAGAATCAAGTGTGTGTGCTATAACATGTCACACATACAAATTCTAAGTAGAATAAAGAGCCATGTGTAATAAACACAATCTTTAAAACATTAGAATAAAATGATTAATAAAATGGTAATTTTATAAAGGTAAAGGCTGACATTTATGATTGTCAAAACATAAGCAAAACTAAAGCATAAACAACAGCCTGGAACAAATTTTTTTCAACATATATAACAGAAAAAGGATAAACATCAATATTTATAAGGAATTCTAACAAATCAATGAAATAACAAACTCAATAGGAGAGTGAAAAAATTATAAACAATCAAGATAAGAATCTTTATTAGATGCACACATACCTAAAAAAACATGCTTAACATCATTAATAACAGAAAATTGCAAATTAACCATTAGTTCTTGCCATCAGATGAGCAAATGTTAGAAGGCATGTTAATATACAGTTATGAAGGGGTAGAAAGTTGTTTACTTTCATACACAATTGTAGAAGTGAATGAATGGAACATTTGGGGGGAGGCAATCAGCTATGATCTCTCTGTGTTGAAAATGCACATGAATTTTGACACAGCAACACCATGAATTCTTGTTTACCTCTATCACTCACCTTACCATCATAGTCAGTGTCCTTGAAGAAATATTCTGTAGTCACGTTCTCATCTCCCATTTACTCTGACTCTAGTAGTGTGGCTAATTACCTTCACTCACCCCCGATTCCATTGGAACTCTTCTGGTATGAGTCATAAATACCTATTGTCATATACAACAAAATCTTTTAAGTATTTTCCCCATTTGTCCTTCAAATATTTGAAGCTGTGGAACAGTTCTTTACTGATAGCATTTTCCCTTTGGCTTCTAAGACTCGTCAATCTTGTTTTTACTGCAAACTCTCAATCCCCTTTGCTAACTGCTCCTTCAAAGTTGATGTTCCCCAAGGGCGATTGCTTAGCATTCTCTTTCTTACTGTATATGTTCTCCTTGGTTGTGCTCAACCTATGGGTTTAATATCTATTTATATCTGTTTCAAGATTCTAAAGTAATCAGCATCTTTAGTCCAAAGTCCCTCCTGAACTCCAGATTCTTATGCCTCCCTTCTAACATCTCCACAAGAATATTCCACAGATAATTCAACAATCTCAAAAACATGTTCCTCTCTCTCTATCCTTTGTATTTGTAAAAGCTCTACTCTCTACCCACTCACCACACCTAGAATCATGGGAGTCACGGGAAACACATGGCCATCCTTAACAACACCCTCATATTCTATCTTTCAAACAAGTCCTGGAGATTTCTTAGTTAGACTGCTCACACACACCTGCTTTTCTCTCTCCTCATTGCTGCCGCAGTAGAGTATTCCCCCATCATCTCTTCAAGAAGTTCTTTACCTGGAATTTGTGGACTCACATGAATCTGTGAATAGACTTCAAGAGATCTGTAAGTTACCTAATATTAAACATAAAATATGTATGTATATGCATATATGATATTTAAAAGGGATACATGGCCCCAAAAGGGTTAATAAAAATGAGCTTAGTCTGCTTGTTGATAGCATCCTAGTTATTCTTCCTGTTTCTGGTCTCAACCTTCTGGCCTGTCCCTCAATCTTGCTGCCATGATGTCTTGCCAAAATATCAATCCGATCATGGCCCTGCTGCAAAAACGCTATAATATCTTACCATTTCAAGAGAAAGCCCAACTCTCCTGTAAAGCCCTCTGTGGTCTGGCTCCTGATGACTTCTGTAACATTTTGTGTATCTGTTTTCTTTCCTCCTTACATCCCAACCCCAGGCCATAACTTTTTTTTCAAATAGTTTTTTTTTTATTTAATTACTGTTCAAGTACAGTTTTCTGTCTTTTACTCCCATCCCAGCCCACCTTCCCCACCCCAGTGCTTCCCACCTCCTTCCCATTTCCACTCCCCTTAGTTGTTGTCCATGTGTCCTTTATACTAGTTCCTGTAAATCCTCCCCCTTTTTCCCCTGAGATTCCCTCCCCTCTCCCCTCTGGTCACTGTCCCCCTGTTCTCTATTTCAGTGACGTTGTTTTTATTTTGCTTGCTTGTTTGTTTTGTTGCTAGCTTCCTGTTAAAGGTGAGATCATATGGTATTTGTCTTTCTCCACCTGGCTTATTTCACTCAGCATAATGCTTTCCAGTTCCATCCATGCTGTTTGCAAAGGGTAGTAGCTCCTTCTTTCTTTCTGCTGCATAGAATTCCATTATGTATATGTACCATAATTTTTTGACCCATTCATTTACTGACTAGCACCTGGGTTGCTTCAAGCTCGTGGCTATTGTAAATTGTGCTGCTATGAACACTGGGGTGCAGAGGTTCTTTTGGATTGGTGTTTAAGGGTTCTTAGGATATAATCATAGCAGTGGAATTGCTGGGTCAAAAGGCAGGTCCATTTTTAGTTTTCTGAGAAAATTCCATACTGTTTTCCACAGGGGTTATACCAGTCTGCAATCCCACCAACAATGGATTAGGGTGCCCTCTTCCCCACATCCTCTCTAACACTTGTTTGTTGCTTTGTTTATGATAGCCATTCTAACCAGGGTAAGGTGGTATCTCATTGTTGTTTTAATTTGTATCTCTCTGATAGCTAGTGATATTGAGCATCTTTTCATCTGTCTCTAGATCCTCTGTATGTCCTACTTGGAGAAGTGTCTGTTCAAGTCCTTTGCCCATTTTTTAATTGGGTTGCTCGTCTTCTTGTAGTGGAATCGTGTGAGTTCTTTGTATATTTTGGAGACTAAACCCTTGTCTGAGGTGTCATTGGCAAATATGTTTTCCCATATAGTTGGTTCTCTTTTTATTTTAATACTGTTTTCTTTAGCCATGCAAAAGCTTCTAATTTTGATGAGATCCCATTTGTTTATTCTTTCTTTTATGTCCCTTGCTCTAGGGGACATATCAGTAAAAAAGTTGCTACGTGAAATATCTGAGATTTTCTTGCCAATGTTCTCCTCTAGGACTTTAATGGAGTCACAGCTTATATTTAAGTCTTTTATTCACCTTGAATTTATTTTGGTGTATGGTGTATGTTGGTGCTCGAATTTCATTTTTTTTGCATGTAGCTGCCCAGTTCTCCCAACACCATTTGTTGAAGAGGCTATTATTACTCCATTTTATGTTGCTGCCCCCTTTGTCACCATAACTTTTTAATAATTAAATTGTCCTTAATGTCCTGGTTGTTCTGTACTTTACCTTTGCTCATACTGCTTTCTTTACCTGGATACTGTTCTTCATAGCACCTTTGCTGTACTTCCTTTGCCATTAAGCCTGTCAGACCACCCAACCCAGGTGGAATTGGCTGCTTCTTCCTGCATGCCCAGAGAATACCTTTTATAGAGCTCTATCATAGTCCCTATATTTCTCATGTTACTTGACATTATAGGTCAACTCATGTACTGAACTGTACACTGTCTGAGGTAAGGGCCAGTGTCTTGTATATGTCCCCTCCAGTAAATAACAGTGCTTACTCCATCAATATTGATCGAATGGCTTAAAAGGGAACCTCCAACCAAGATGGAGGCATAGGTAGCAAATCCTTGCTTCCTCATACAACCAAAAGAAGGACGACAACAACTAACTAAAACTGCCAGAAAATTGGACTGTATGAAAGTTTGACAACCAAGGAGTTAAAGAAGAAACTTTCATTGAGACTGGTAGGAAAGGTGCAGAGATGGGCAGCCAGAGTGGAGAGGATGCAACAAGGAGGACAGGGTGGTTTGATATTTGCATGCAGATGAGCCTGGGAGAGGACTGGGGAGTAAGACAGACTGCACAACCCAGGGCAGAAAAATGAAGCCTCAAAACCTCTGGCTGTAAAAACCTGTGGGGGTTATGATGATGGGAGAAACTCCCAGACTCACAGAGAGTTTGTTGTAGAGACCCACTGTGTTCTAGAATGTACACAAGCCCACTCATCTGGTAACCAGCTTCAGAAGGGTCCAATTTGCTTGTAGGTAGTTGAAGAAGTGACTAAAAGCTGGCCAAGAGACAAGCAAGCAGCACTGTTCTCTCTCAGACTCCTCCCCCACATAGAGTGCCACAATGCAGGACCTGGGTTACCCCACCCTGGCCAATACCTACGGCTCCACCCCTTACAACATAACAGGTGTGCCAAGACAAATAAATATGGCCCAAATGAAAGAACACATTAAAACTCCAGAAAAAGGGCTAAGCAAGAAGGAGATAGACAGCCTGCCAGATGTTGAGTTCAAAACACTGCTAATCAGGATGCTCACAGAAATGATTCAGTTCAGTCGCAAAATATAAGAAGTGAAGGCTATGCAAAGTGAAATAAAGAAAAATATACAGGAAGCCAACAGTGAAGGGAAGGAAACTGGGACTCAAATCAAAGATTTGAAACAGAAGAAAGAAATAAACATTTAGCTGGAACAGAATGAAGAAATAAGAATTCTAAAAAATGAGGAGAGACTGAGGAGCCTCTGGGACAATTTTAAACATTCCAACATCCAAATCACAGGGGCGCCAGAAAGAGAAGAGGAAGACCAAAAAATTGAAAACTTATTTGAAAAAATAATGAAGGAAAAATTCCCCAATATGGTGAAGGAAATAGACTTCCAGGAAGTCCAGGAAGTCCAGAGAGTCCCAAAGAAATTAGACTCAAAGAGGAATACATCAAGACACATCATAATTATATTACCCTAGAATAAAGATAGGAGAGACTCTTAAAAGCAGCAAGAGAAAAGGAGAGAGTTACCCACAAAGGAGTTCCTATAAGACTATCAGCTGATTCCTCCAAAGAAATCTTACAGGCAAGAAGGGGCTGGAAAGAAATATTCAAAGTCATGAAAGGCAAGGACCTACATCCAAGATTATTCTATCCAGCAAAGCTATCATTTAGAATAGAAGGGCAGATAAAGTACTTCCCAAATAAGGTCAACTTAAAGGAACTTATCTAAGAAAAAGAAGATCAAAACTATGAACAGTAAAATGACAACAAACTCACAACTATCAATAACTGAACCCACAAAAAAAAGGCAAACAACTAGAGCAGAAACAGAATCACAGAAGTGGAGATCACATGAAGGGTTATCAGTGGGGAGGGGGAGGGGAAAATAGGGGAAAAGGTACAGGGAATAAGCATAATTGGTAGATACAAAATAGACAGGGGGAGGTTAAGAATAGTATAGGAAATGGAGAAGCCAAAGAACATATATGTATGACCCCTAGACATGACCTAAGTGGGGAGGAATGCTGGTGGAGGGTGGATGCAGAGCAGAGGGGGATTAAGGGGGAGGAATGAGACAACTGTAATAACATAATCAATATAATGTACTTAAAAAACAAAAAAGAATGACTTAAAAAGATACCAGTGTGGTTGTTTTATTACCATTCACTTCCTCTCATATGTTAAAAACAAAAGAAATGGAAAAAGCATCTCACATAATAGAAAGTGATTAGGAAAATTTGTGAGGTGCAAATAGAATCTTATGAATATCAAATCCTCATTTCAAAGGCTAAGAATTCTAAAATAATGTGAAATAAAAAACAGAAAAGTTTAATTTTTGCTGGGAGCAACATAGCTTTCTGTTGTCTTCATTCAAATATTAATTTTATAAGACTAATTTTTCATAACCTGTGTGTAATGTTAAAAGACATACTGGCCTGAAGTCTATACTAGAAAGTAAAATTAAGACATCAGTGTTTTGAGTTTACAAATAACTAATTGAAAATAAAAATAGAAAATAGGAATAAAATAAGCAGTTTTTACATTTAAGGGATAAAAATAAAGCAGCTGATTCTGATTCAAAGATTTTAACATTGTAGGCAAGACCATTTCTTTTCAAAATTCCTTGACATATAAATCTTGAAAATTAATAACGCCTCAAGAATATATATCATGTTGCATTTGTGTATAGTCAAATGTTGGAGGCAGGAAGGAAAATGGACAGAGATGAAAGAAAATATGCCATATGTGTACAGGGTGGGAGGGGGCTTGGGGGGAATTTCTAAAAAAATACACCAAGTTCTTGAAAAGGAAGTTTCCTACTTGCTTCAGTGAAATAACAACCTTACATAAAGAATGCATTATCATTGCATCATGCAAATATTGACCAACTTAGCTAATCGTGGCTGTACATCCACAGCCCCTTTTTTCCTCTGGAGTCTGCAGCGACAGCTTTGTGTACTCTGCAGTCTCTTGTGCCTGAGCCAACAACTGATAGAGTATTAGATCAAAGCCTTAATACACAGATGCCAGGCAATTTGGTATTAAACGAGCGATAAGAGTACAAAAGAAGTCTCAATGTACTTTTACAACCATTTGAACAGCAAATAGTTAATTAGGTTGATAATAGATGTCAACATTTCATATGATGTCATGGTTCTCGAAAGTGTAACTTCCCCCGCCCTGAGATGGAAAACTACATTATTTTATTTTTTAAAAGAAGCAAGGATGAATACCGTTTCATTATTTATGATTTTTCTCTTCTGAAGCACTTGGTTAAACACAGGTTCAATGATTTCTTCTGGTTTTTAAAATAAAGGGACAGAATATAATTTTTATCTGCATAATCTAAGTGAGGTGTTTAAACGGTGATATGATGAGCCAGTAAAGTTTGCATTCAATGCAAATAATCAAGGCCTGAATTCATTAAGGATGATGTAGATGCTGCTATTTCCAGATTTTTTTTTTTTTGGTTTCTTTATGTGTGTGATTTACAAAATATCTTACCCACTTATTCCAAAAAAAATGATGTCATGAAATATGAAACACCTGTATCTTCAAGCTATTTTTATTGAAATGAAAACAATCAACAATCTAGTTATTTTCAATAACTGCCATATTTTGCCATGTATAATCACACATTTTGCCCAAATTTTTGAGGGAAAAATAAGGATGCACATTATACATGGGTAGTATTAATTCTGTTTCTATATTATTTAATGCTAACATTCATTTATAATACAAAAAACAAGTATCTAAATATAAAGAACTAAATAGCTGAATTAAAAAGTTAAAACAAAACATTTTTTCCTCACAGTTTGGGCCAAAAACATGGGTGTGCATTATACACTGTAAAATATGGTAAATCAAACATCAGCAAAATTAAATACATTAAAACGCTTTTTCTACGTAAGTAGCACACAAATAGGTCAAAGGTATGGAATACTCTAAAGTATATTTTTAGCTAAAAAATGTATAAAGGTTATTAGATGATACAAGGGCTGTCCAGAAAGTATCCAGCCATGTACTATGAAACACGGAGGCCTTTACTAAAGAACATAGAAGATACAACAAACATTGTGCATAAGACGATGATGCCTGAGTCCTCTTCAAAGTAGACACCTTGGGACCTCACACAGTTCTCTGATCTTTGTTAACTGTAGTCCATACCCATTCAACATTCTTAGGTGTCCTGCTTGTCGCAGGCCTTCCAGAACAGATTGCTTTCGATGGGTTCTCAACCATCTTTCGAGCATCTGTGCCACACTTTTATTGGCACTGCACTCACTGCATCACACCCAAAAGCCTTCTGAATCATCTGAATGGTTTCTGCAGGGGAATGTTCAAGCTTAGTGCAAAATCTGATGCCGATTCATTACTCTACTCTCTCAGTCATTTGAATGTGACAGCCACACAGCACACATGATCACTCAATGCATCTACCGCCCCTGCTGACTTGTACAGTGAAGTTGTCATTGTTCATGCCTGCACATTCCAGTCCACTCTCCTTGGCTGCCAGATTACATCTATGTCATGCAAAATGTTCTCATTATATTAGCAATGGCTGCACTGTGTTTCCAGACAGACCTGTTATATCTTCCTAAGTCTCCATTGTCTAAGGTAAATAATAAATGCTTTCCCAATGTCCAAGGAAGCACAAAATTCTTGGAGTAAAGTTGACAAGTTGCATTATATGTATGTACAAAAAAAATCTAAAACAAAAAAGCCCTAAACCTCCTAAGCCAGATATCAGGGGAGAAGAAAATAAATATCATACAATCACATCACTGATAGGACTTTACCAAATAAGTGAAGTGTCACTAACTTTAGTTGGAACAACCACGTAGTAAATCTCTGGAACACTACTTCCCTTTCCCAGATTTTATAATAAAATCAATGTACATTAACAGTGCCATCTACTGCTTAGCAGTCACACTACAGTGCCCCAAAGTGGCCCCAAATGAGCCCCTGGTGGTGACTTTTATTTTCTTCAGGGGCTTTGTCATTGTCTGGTCCATGGTGCTCTTCTGAGGGCACTATGAAACATGTTAAATGTGTATAGTCATTGACTAATGGCTTTCTTTACTTAAAAAAAAAAGCCAGCTTCCAAGTAGCGAGTGAATTATGGGAACAACAATGTAGTGAAAAAGTATTGGAGTAAAGGTCAGCAGAGTTGGTTCTTGTTCTTTTTCTTGTTCTATTGCTGTTTGATCTAGTTTTCTGTTCAGCCCTCACAATTCTGCTTGGCATAATGTTAGCAAGGTGAATTTTTTATGATTTTTTTTACTTTTAGAAAAAAATACATTATGTCAGTTCCAGAATAAAGACATTGCATCCTCTTCAATATCCCTTACAAATACTTTTCAAACTTATTGAGAAATTTTTTAGCTGAGAGTGGGGATAGTTATTTTAAGGTCCTCGATCATGCAAATAAAATTATTTTAGATAAAAACTAAAATATACAGGCAATTGAGTTTTTAATATATGGAATTCTGGTATCTAAGTAATTTTGTAATTATGTTCCTTTCTATGGTTTTATAGAGCCCAAATCCAACCAGAATGGAAAAACTCCCCTCCCACAGGAAATTCACATCTTAAAATTTGTATAAATCATGATGTCATGTACCTCCTGTTGTAATGTAGTAAAGTGAACACATTACTAATGTAGTATTACTATCAGAAATACATAACCTGAATCTAATCATTAGGAAACATCATGCAAGCCAAAGTTAAGAGATTTGCTATAAAAAGAATTGGACTGTAATTTGCATAAATGTCAAAGTCATGCAAAACAAAAGAAACACTGAGTACGTTCCAGATTCAAGGAGATGAGAGAGATGAGAAGAGCAATGTGTGACCTTGGAATGGGCCCCAGAGCAGGGCAAAAGCTGGCGTAGAAAATATGACCACCGGCAAAACTTAAACATGGGCTATTTATTAGATAACAGTATTGTCTTGATTCAATGTTAACTTTCTTGAACTTGATAAAAATATCACAGTTATGAAAGAAAACATCACTGTACTTAGGACATATGTTCTAGAGTATATGGGGACAATACCTGCCCCTCAAATGCTTCAGAGCAAAGGACGGCAAAGCAAAGGAGGCAAAATGTTAACAACAGGTGAGTCTGAGTGAAGGGTAAAAGGGCTACTCTTCTGACAACTTTTCTGCAATTTTGAAATTATTTCAAATTAAAAAGGTTTTAAAATGGTAAGTATATTTTATTCAATTTTAAAACATAAATTTTAAAGCTGGAGGAGACTGAAGAAAACCACTTAGCTCAAGTATTTTACTTTATCGCTGAGGAAATTGTAGCCTAAAATCCCTAGAACTGCTTAAGGTCACAGAGTAACACAGAGCTCACATTTGCTGACTGCCCAGGCAGCGTCTTTTCCAACAAAGCACACTGCCAGTAAAATGATGACACATCACGGGTGCCCAAGAGCCATTTCAACAAGCAAAGACTTTGCTGTCAAAGCTGCCCAAACTGATCACGGTGCAAACATCTCACCCTCAAACGCACTGTACTGGCAGTCTGCTGCGAGTGAGAGGACAACAACGAAAAAGACCTGGTACCTTCCCCAGGAACTCACAGGCTGCGAACTCACAGGCTGTGGGGAGGTCGCAGTGCATACATAAGCCGAACTCTGGCCTTTGATCTTATTTTAAACCTCAAATTACATGTAAAGGGGTCAACTCTTGTGTTAACAAAACGGTTATAGGTAGGTATTTTCTATACATAGCACATTTTGTTGGTTTTTATGTCCTTTGTTACATGAAAAAAATGATAGAGTCAAAAGCACAAATACTGGGGCTCTTAGAATTCAACCTTAACACTTCTCTAGACTATATTTTTTCTTACACTGTACAATCAAACTCGTGAGATGAGATGAGTGAGCCTATTTTCTACATGAAAGTGCCAGCAGTTATAGTGAGAGAAAAGACAGAGAAAAGAAAGAGAGAAAAAAAATAAAGAAATAAGGGGAAAGAGTGTCTTTAAGTAATCTATATCCTTGAATTTTTTAATTTAATTCTTATTCAAGTACAGTTTTCTGTCTTATATTCCAAGCACTGCCCCCCCAGTGCTCCCCACCTCCCTCCCAGTTCCGCCTCCAACCTTAATTATTGTCCATGTGTCCTTTATACTTGTTCATGTGAGTCCATCCCCTTTTCCCCTATGATTCTCTCCCCTCTCCCCTCTGGACCCTGTCAGCCTGTTCTGTATTTGAGTGTCATTGGTCATATTTCGCTTGCTTGTTTGTTTTGTTGTTTAGATTCCTGTTAAAGGTGATATCATATGGTATTTGTCTTTCACCGCCTGGCTTAGTTCGCTCAGCATGACGCTTTCTAGTTCCATCCATGATGTTGCAAAGGGTAGGAGTTCCTTCTTCCTTTCTGCAGCATAGAATTCCATTGTGTAAATGTACCATAGTTTTTTGATCCATTCATTTACTGATGGGCATCCAGGTTGCTTCCAACTCTTGGCTATTGTAAATTGTGCTGCTATGAATATTGGGGTGCATAGGCTCTTTTGGATTGGTGTTTCAGGGTTCTTATGATATACTCCTAATAGTGAAATTGCTGGGTCAAAAGCAAAGACTGGACTGGTCAAAGTATTTTGACCAAGACTGGTCAAAAGCAAAAGGCATGTTCCTTTTTAGTTTTCTTAGAAAATTCCATACTGTTTTCCATAGTGGTTGTACCAGTCTGCAATCTCACCAACAGTGAACTAGGGTCCCCTTTTCCCCACAACCTCTCCAGCACTTGCTGTTTGTTTCTTTCTTTATGATAGCCATTCTGACTGGTATAAAGTGGTATTTCATTGTGGTTTTAATTTGCATCTCTCTGATAGCTAGCGATATCCTTTAATTTTTTTAAACTTACTGATTAAACAGTGAATTATAAAAAATGAATGAAATACTTTTTATGTGTAAATCAGCCACTATTTTCACCTGTGCCATAACAGCAGATGAAGGGAGACACACACACCTCACATACGTCCTCTGGAGGGCGGCCCCTTGTAGTGCATACAGGTTTCCCTGCTGCGTGAGTGTTCCAGAAACCTCTCTGTATCAGTGTACCAGTTGGCATTGCCGTGAGAGGCTGCGTTCGGCTTAGGTGAATTTTTTTTGAAGACCATTTCAATGTGTTTGCCCATTTCGCGAGGGTGATTTACAAGCACACCTGCCCACACCATGCAGAATATTCAGCAAATTTTGACCAAAAACGGCGTGACTCCTATGCACTAGCCCCCCGTGCACTGGATCTTGCACTGAGCAACTTTTATTTGTTTCCCCAGCTGAGAAAAGCCTTCAAAGGGAAATGCTGTGCTGATGGGGAAGATGTAAAACAAAAAAACCCAGAAGCACTAAAAGGCATCAGAAGCAACAAGTTTAAAATTGTTCTGAGTAACGGAAAAACACATCTTGATAGGTGTATTGCATCAAATGGAAAAACACATCTCGATAGGTGTATTGCATCAAATGAAGAGGACTTTGAAGGTGACAGAAGTTTGAACATGTAAGCATAAATACACACATTTTTATCGATGTAGTCTGGGTTCTTTTTTGTCCCTCCTTCTACATATTTGCTTAGCTACCACAGCCTCTGGCAAGGCCTCACTTATTACTTTCATATTATTTTATTCATTTAGAAGGTAATAACCAAGTAGTAAAGGACAATGACTCTTCATAATGCTCAAACATCTAATTAATTTGGTCGAAATTCTGTCAATCAACCAAAATTTTATATATCTTTCCTTCAGCAGCACTAAAGTGCAAAGCCACTGAACACCAAACAATCTCAATAATAATTGAAATCATCCCAAAGAAATTTCCCCCCAAATTAGTAAAACTTTATCAATATATAAATCAAAGATGAAAGTTCTAGACTGCATCAAACTGCATTTCAGCCTACCACGGTCAGCTCACAACCAAGAGGCTTGTGCAGCACTGAGGAGGTTCCTGCTCAGTGTCCTCAGGGGGCCCCATCGTAACTTTGCTTCCTGTTTACTGCAGACTATGCATTTCAGGCTGTGTTTAAATATGAATATCAGAGATGACGGTGCTAGGTAGAATTTCTAGAAGCATCAAGTTTTCATATCGGGAGTATCCACTGAAAGCCAAGTAGAAATGGGAGAGGCGGGATACATGTAGTCAAGGCAGTGGACAGTGGGTCAGACCACCTGTGCTGAGTCCTGGCTCTGCTATCAACTACTCTTTCTGTGTCTTGCTTTCCTCATCTGGAAAATGGGGTACTGAGTTGACCTAGATCATGAGTCTGGGGCACAGAAGCAGGTGTATGACAGGCAGCTATTACTAGGGAAAGTTTACTACCATTTAAAACATTATTTTGCACATGATTTACAAGACCCTTTCATGCATACCAAGTCTTCATAAAGAAAGAGTCATGCACCTTCTGCTGCAGGTGTGTGGATTCCTGGGGCTTTAACTTCAGAATGAATAAGAATGGGGGTGGAGAGGAATAGGGCCCTAGACACTGAATTTCACATTTTACTCAGGGGTCTGAGAAGCAGAATGTTATTTACTTATACACACTCCACTGAATCTGCTGGTTTCTAACAAATTTATGGCCTCATAAACCACAAAACATAATGATAAGAACACAAAATGCAAATAAATCTTCTTTGCTGAGTAATATATGTAACTACTCAAAATTAAAAATGGGGTCCTGCTGGCAAATGGTAGACAGATGAAAAGAACAGCAGCTACATCTGTTCCCTAGGTTTCTGAGGAGCTCTGCACTGGGCTTTATTCATAGCCAGTGTTTGCTGCCAAAAGACAGCTTTCCTCCTCAAGTGAGTCATGCTGTCAAGGTAGCAAAGCCAATAGAAAACTAGGCTGCCAGTTCCCACCAGAAACTAACACAGTTACATGAGCTACAGAGACCCAGAAGACCAGGCCCTGGCTCCTCGGGGACACTTTTCATTGTATCTTGCAAGTAGGTCCATTCCTTCAACAAAGGCTTCTTGAGTACCTCATACGCAGGACGGCAGTCTCGTGGCTGGTGGATGCCCTAAATTTGTTGGTCCAGCCCTTTTGCCATAACATCTGTACATTCAACCTCAGTTCTGTAGGAAGAGTTTGTGGGAGTAGGACATAGTGAGTGAAAAAGTAAATGGAATTTTTTAAAAAGCACTGGTAGAACTGAAATAAATGGACATTAAGATCTATTGTAGTAATTTGTACTCTCTGATGGGTTCTCATCTTTTCTCCCTAATCATCAGGAAGAGAACAGACATACGCGGTGCAGCACGGGGAGGCACACACCTGCAACTTCAGAAACTATTGTGGAAATCTGCAGCAGCGTCCTGGGGCAGGAACAAAGAGGGGAGAACCCCAGGGGGGCGGGGAAATGCCATTATGTCTGTGTCCTTCCCGGTCTTGACAGTATTCTCCTGCTGGATTCCCCTCACTTACAAAAACAAGAACTCAGGAGACGGGTCTTATTAGTCAGAAACAACCATCTATCCAGCCCCAAATTCTGACTCTGACAGTGGCACCAAGGGATGTTTGCAAGGACACCTGACCTCACAAGTGAGGAATAGACCTCAAGTGCCCTAACTAAATTCTTGTTAAGGGAAAGTTTAACTTCTTTGTAGAGAACAGTTTGCTCAGTCTACAAGAAATAAACAATATCGGGCTTTTGCTCTCTGCTTGTGATTTTCCCTAAGTAAACTCATGTGTCTGAACTTAAAGTGTGTTGTGTTTGTTCCTTCAAAAACGTGAAATTGTGGGGGGTTTCATAGAAGGAATGATGTAGATTCCATTTACCATAAACATTAAGCACTTTTCCCATTTAATTTTTCAGCTAATTTTATCACCAGTATTGCCAGATAGACTGACTATGCTTTGCAATAAAAAACAGAAACCAGAGCCCAAAGAAATTAAGGTTCCACGAATTTCGGAAAACACACAGGGGAGGCCCCATTTCCTTTCTAGCCCAACTTCTGAACTATTTTGACAAAGTTGTTCTGTAACTAAGCAAAATTCCAGAAGGGCATGCTGTACTAACTCTTGTTGGAAATAGGGTTAAAGATTATGTAAGAAAAGCCAGTCCCAGTATTTAGTTACCAAATAATTCTGTCAGGTTGTATTTATAATGCAGACCACCCTTGTGCTCTGACTTAAGCACATAGTTGTTGTTTTCTGTTACCTTTTCTAAATTCATGGAACAGTCCCTATCGGATATCAATTCCACGCTCTCCTCTACAAAAACTGGCAGCCAGCGCTTACTCTCATCACCGTGCAGTGTGTCATAGAATTATTTCTCGATGTTTGGCAACTATGGATGTATTTGTTCCCTTTGTTTGATTACGTTTTGTTAGAAGATATATTTCTCCTTCATACCATCTCGGCTTGCTTATATATTTTTTTAGTGGCTGTCAATTCATCTATCTTACTTTATGGCAGAAAACAGTCTCAAGTCTGTTGACATGCTCATTTCTTTATTAACCACTGTAAACTGTGTAGTGGGATTTTTATTTATACATAGCAGATGATCTCATTTTGTGAGAAGACTATAGGAGAAAAATAGGATTTTCAGAAAAGTCAATAAAATTATAGAATTGTATTTCCACACTTCAAAGTGTCTTTTCTCTTCATATGAACAAATGCGGTTTTCTAAAAATTATATTTGAAAAATAAAAGAAGTTGACGATATCATTAACTTGTAAAAGATATGATCAAGACCCCTCGGCAACAAACTCTGGTGGAGTCTTCACACGCATAACTGTGAAGACATGAATCATTGCCAGTGTGGAGAATATAACTGATTCTCTCATTCAAGTCACCAACTTCCCCAGTGTTCACCAAATTGTACTCATTTGCTTGGAGCCCAGCTCAAATCCCTCTTTTCCATTAATTTTATTTCAATGATGCTAAGCAATATGCTTTCCCCTCCTTTGCATAGTTATGTTGGCACCTATTTTTCAAATTTGTCAGAAGGCTTCAGAATTGAGCCAGGGGGCATTGCAATGCTTCAGCTGTTCCTGTAGTTTCCTTTTCTCACAGCTCTGCTATTGTTGCTGAGAGTTAGACCCAGTTTGGTGGCATCCACAGGCCCATGCAAAGTGATATTTTCACAGAGCCTTCATCACTACCTTGTGCAGGAAAGAGAAATTCTGGGTGATGTGGAAAGCCATTGAATATGCTACTATAGAAGGGGAGAAGAAAGTAAGAATGAGAAAAAGCACGAGAAAGCTAAGATCCAGTGCCAAGATGATAAAGCCCAATGGCAAGCTGGAGTCCAGCATCTCCTAGGCTTTCTTTGAGCTGCATGTGAGCTCAGACCTCAAAGCCCAGCTACAGGAGCTGACTATAATAGTAGCCAAGCCTGCCATAGGAACGTCAGAATGTTGACTGTTTCAAGAAAAATGGCCCCAATACTAATAGACACACTGGGTCCAAGGCTGACCTTTGAGCTCAGCTAGCTCTGCTCCGTCTGCCTGGGTCAGAATGGAGCAGGGTCACAATGGGCACTGGCTATAAAGGAGAGGCCAACATCCAAGGTTTCTCATTGCCAGCTGGGAAAGAGATGGGAGAGGAGCAAGCAAAGGATGTGGTGATATCTTTCTGTGTCAACGTTTCCTGCACGCTAACCCAGAACAATTGTGGAGAGCAGACGACCAGGGCAGCAGGTGGGCAAGGGGCTAGAGCTCTGTGTATTGGGAAAGGGCCTCCTGAGGACCCCCAACAGTGTCAACAGAGCACAGAACTGGATGACAGGAGCCTGGAGTGCCAGAGCTGCACCACCCAGAACAACACCATTTACACCAGCATCACCCAGGCCAGAATTACCCAGAACATCAGTGCTACTGGGGACCAGCATGCCATCCACACTATGGTGCTCCTCCCATGCCCGACCTGCAGTGTGGTGCTGCTCAAGGCTACTCCCAGCAGGACCAGCCTGCTCGGCAACCAACAGGAGCAGGGATGTTCCTAGTGTGTAGCAGGCTCCTATTGAGACCAGACCCAAGACATCAGGCACCCGGGCCAGAAGGGTCCATACTGTGGGCAACTGGCAGGCCCCTGACACCACTGCCTTGTTGCCTGTCACTCTCAGTAACCTGTGTAAGGCAAACCTGGGCTCCAGGTGTCAGTTTGCTGAGGACTCCAGCATTCCTCAAAAAGAAGATCAAAAATACTATCAGTAAAATGACAACAAACTCATAGCTATTAACAACTGAACCTAAAAACAAAAACAAAAACAAACTAAGCAAACAACTAGAACAAGAACAGAATCACAGAAATGGAGATCACATGGAGGGTTATCAGCAGTGGAGTGGGAGGGGGAGAGAGAGGAAAAGAATGCAGAGAATAAGTAGCATAAATGGTAGGTAGAAAATAGACAGGGGAGGCCCCATGGATATGAACTAAAGGGGGGCGGAGAGATGTGGGTGCGAGGGGTGTGCATGACAGAGGGGAATAAAAAGGGGAAAATGGGACAACTATAATAGCATAATCAATAAAATATATTTTAAAAAAAGAAAATCAAATATATGAACAATAAAATGGTAGTAAATACATATCTATCAACGATTGAATCTAAAAAGCAAACTAAGCAACCAAGAAGAACAGAGACAGTACCATGGATACAGAGAACATTTTGGTGCTTGCCAGTGGGAGTTGTGTATGCAAAGATGGGTGAAGAGGTGAGGGGATTAAGAAGTAGAAATAGGTCATTACAGAGTACCATGGGGAGGTAAAGTACAGTATAGGAAATGGAGTAGCCAAAGAACTTGACCCATGACCCATGGACATGAACAATGTAGTAGGGATTGCCTGAGGTAGAGGAGGGTGCTGGGTTAAGAAGGCAAAGGGGAAAAATGGGACTACAATAGCATAATCAATAAAATATAATTTAAAAAAATAAAAGAAATTGAGCTAAGAGTATAATAAGGATCTTCTTCAATGTGTTATCTAAAATTCATGGACTGGACACAACAGAAGCATGCCCACGGACTGTGATAACAATAGGGAAAAATAGTGAAAAGACCAATAATAGAAACTGAGATTTCCTAGCCTGCAGTATGGAAGATCAAAGAGTAATTTAATAATGCATTTTAAATATTTAAAAAGTACCTTTATATCATTATTATCCACCAATATTAAAGCTAAACCACAAAAGAAATAAGCTAAAACAGTTAAATAAGAAATAAAAATTAGGCCTGGCTGGTGTGGCTCAGTGGATTGAGCACCAGCCTGAAAACCAAAGGGCCAATGGTTCGATTCCCAGTCAGGGCACAGGCCTGGGTTGCAGTCTAGGTTCCCAGTGTGGGGCACGAGAGAGGCAACCATACATTGATGTTTTTGTCTCTCTCCCCCTCTATCTAAAAACAAATAAATAAAAAATCTTTTTTTCAAAAGGAATAAAAGATAAAAGTAATTTTCACAGCTAGAATAGCAATAAATTACTTGAAAAAGAATATTCTTCATTGTTGGTGTTCAACAGGGTAGATTTTCATCTGTTAGAAACCATTTAAATAGTTCAGAGTAATAAGCCAGTCGATCTTTTCAGATTAAAATGTATGAATCTGGTTCAACATATTATGATCACAACATTAATCCTAAAACTGAGATTAAAAATAAAAGCATAATTACTTCCCTTTCAAATGGAGTTAGTCTGCTGAGCAAGGCTATGGCTTTGATATAAGTGGAAGAGTCAACTGATTCTATCTTTATCAAGTTGAGCACTAGTACTTTGTCCTCTGTTACCTAGTTCATCTATTTTTTTGTTCTTTATACAAGACAGGAAGCATAGGATAATGCTTTTAAATGTATTATTGTAAAAGTATTTTGGACTACCACAAAATAACCATTTTTGTGTAACAATGAAATGTATTGTACATTGGTCTTAGTAAGCACATTTTGTGAAATACAAGGAGTAAATCAATATAAAAAAATCATGGTGCTATAAGACTCATGTATGAAAAGTTCCAATTAATGGCTTTTCAATAATCTTGGCCAACAATTGTATTCAACATTTAAAAACTTTACATCTTGTGAGTTAGTGAATAGTTTGCCTGAAAAGTCACTAACATTTATTATTTTATTTCCTTCTAGTTACTGAAGTTACAAGGAAGATAAACTTGGAAGAAAGAAGAAAGCATAACAAATAAAATGAAAATCTCTCATATTCTTTCTACCCAGAGGTAACTACTGTGAACATTTAGGAGTCAATTTCTTCCCAGTCTTTAAGATTATGTTTATCAGCAGGGTTTTTTTTTTCTTTTTAAATCTCTCTCCTCTCTTTTCCTGCATGAAATAAACATCTATATCATTGCACTTCCTTCTAAAACATTATTTTTTGGTTTTTGAAATGACACCCAACCAAATGAGCCATACTGCTCAGGGCTAATATATGCAAGATGTTCCATCAAAGAGATACATTACAAGATATTTAACCTTTCATTATCACTAGACATTCTAGTCCGTCCTAATCAAGAGTCCGAAGACAGAGCCTCTCTACTATGTTAAACAGAAAGGCCTTTGATACAAGGAATTGAGAGCTTAAAAAATTATAGAAGATTTGAAAGAGCAGACTTTAGGCTGGGGCGCAGGAATGACTCCTAGAAAAGTAGACAGAACAGATGTATGAGGGGAATCAGGACACCCCTCCTGGGATTGCTGATGGCAGGAGCACGCTGTGATCCGAGAAACAAGACCATTGCCACCACTGCTACAGCATCTCTCGATACTCCCCAAATGAGTGATAGACCCTGGAACGATCTCCAGTGTTTCCACCACATTCGCAAAACAGTCACAGGAAGATGTACTCTGCTTCACTTTCATTCTCTGTATCATGCGAGCACAACTACTTGGGGGATCTAATTTGTGGATGGATGATATGTCTAAGTGATATTGACCTGTGTCCAGTCTTAGTTTTCCAGTCTCTGCAGAACAGGACAGGAACAAGAACAAAGCTGAAAGGATACTGAGCTTTAAACCAACCACGTCTACCACAACTACTGTCAAAAAGATTTTAGGAAATGTCTTTGACATGGATGCTTGCATCACTGTTCACTTACTTAGGGTAGATCCTGGAAGTAAAGGTACTAAACCAAGAAATAGAAACTTTTATTTTTTTGTTTTTAATATATTTTATTAACTCTGCTATTACACTTGTCTCTTCTTTATTCCCCTCCACCCTCCTTCCCACCAGTGTTCCCACTGGGACCCCTCCCCACACACGGTGCAACACGGAGGGGACCCTGGTTGCCTTGCCCTAGTGAATACCTAAGGCTCCGCCCCTCACTAGGTAGCAGGTATGCCTAGACAAAAGAAATAGAAACTTTTAGATTCTTATGCCAGATTGTTTTCCAGAGAACTTGTATTACCATATAAGTATTGACTATTGAATCTCTTTTTAAAATCTTCAAGATTACCATCAATGGTGGAAGTCATAACATGTGGTTATCTCTTTGTAAGAAAAAACAGTCTCTCTTCTTCTCTCCTCCCTTCCCTTCCCTTCCCTTCCCTTCCCTTCCCTTCCCTTCCCTTCCCTTCCCTTCCCTTCCCTTCCCTTCCCTTCCCTTCCCTTCCCTCCCCTCCCTTCCCTTTCCTTCCCTTCCCCTCCCTTCCCTTCCCCTCCCTTCCCTTCCCCTCCCTTCCCTTCCCTTCCCTTCCCTTCCCTTCCCTTCCCTTCTCCCTCTCTCAGGTATCCACAAGCAATTTATAAGATTATATACATCCTAAAGATCCATTACAAATGAAGTGTCTACAACAGCACAGCTAATCACATTGTTTGTCTTCAGGCCTAGTTGTGTGGCTCAGTTGGTTGGAACCTTGACCCATACACCAAAAGGTTGCAGGTTCAGTTTCTGGACAAGTACATGTGAAGCTGTTTTTCCTACTAGAAACCAAGGAGAGTGTTAGGGTGTGAACTGGGCCTTCTTTACCCACTCACCTACAATTTCATTAGCACCTCCACAACACACCTATTAGACCATCTAAATCAAAACAATCTCTTGCTAGGCAAATACAGCTTCACAGCAATCCCTCTGGTGTCCTAGTCCTATTCAGACTGTAGCCCTGAAAGCTCTTCCTACAGACAAACCCTGTGTCTTCCCTATATTACCATTACTACGGGAAAAGCAGAGGCCAAAAAGTCCCTAAAGTCCTGGGTGGATTCCAATAGCTACAACTATATGCCATGCATAGAACTAACACCATTGCCCTAAAAAAATGATCGTAATGATCACTTCTATGTAGGGTGGGTTCCATTGTTCCATGAAAGCTCCAAAAGATCCTTTGGTGTCTGTCTCTCCCCCTCTCCATCAAGAACTTTCTCTTGATTTCAGACTCTACTCACATCCAGTTAATCCTTGGCTAATCCCCTCTATCAGATGTCCGCCTCTGGATCAACCAGAGGCCACCCATTCCCAAGGAAATGTCTACACTGCCTCTGACTAGGCGGCCTACAAGGGGAGGCTGTTCCAGCTGGACAGTGGTCCTCAACATCTGGATCACCACCAGCAGCAGCAGCATCTAGGAACTTCTTCAAAAAGCATATTCTCAGCTCTCAGGAAAGACCTACTGAATCAGAAAGTAGTGTACCAGGTGACACTAATCTGCACCTGGGTAGTTCTTCACACATCAAAGTTTGAGAACAACTGGGCTAGAAGATGGTGTGGGAGACACTATGACATAGTATAGTATTCCAGGGGCAAATAAATTTGGGGTTGGATTATATGACCTGTGGAGTAGACTCAGGTATAGTCATTTTGTATGAGAAGAACAACATGTAGAAAACTACATAATTTCATGTATCTGTGGCCAACACATTTTTCTTGCCAAAAGAGAGAGAGAGAGAGTGGACAAGAGATTTGACACGCAAGAGTCAATTCTAGTAGCAGTGCAAAAAGAGACCAGAGTTCAGAATAAAATGTTACTGTGCAGGTTCATTTTTGAAATTTGTAAAAGAAGATGGTACTAGAAGATAGCAGCTATCTTTAATGGTTTGACTACTGTATGATGTGGTAGAGAGCCCTGGACTGGGAGTCAGAGACCTGGGTTCTAATCTCAGCTATTCTGTTCAGCTGTTTTATGATGTTGGGGAAATTGGAACATCAGGCTTTTCATCTATAAAATGAGTGTAGCTCTGGCTGGTGTGGCTCAGTGGATTGAGCACTGGCCTGAGAACCAAAGGGTTGCCAGTTTCATTCCCAGTCAGGGCACAAGCCTGGGTTGAAGGCCAGTCCCCAGTATGGGGCACGAGACAGAAAATCACATGTGGACGTTTTCCTCTCTTTCTCCCTCCCTTCCCCTCTGTCTAAAAATAAAATAAATAAAATATGTAAGAAAATGAGTATAAACTACATTTTCTCTGAAGTCATATTTAATTGTAGAATGAGATTCTCTGAGATGGACCTAAAACTACGCTGATGGCTTTCTCTACGCTTGAGAGTTTGTGGTTGTAAACAATGGGTGGAGCCATCCAAGCGGACATCAGGGCATGGATTGTAAAGTGTTTCTCTTATGTGAAGTCATGACTATAAGAAAGAAGCCTTTTCAAAAGGAAAGAGGACAGGGTGATATCAGGAAAGAACAAAGCTAATCTCAGTTGTTAGGAACGTCTGGGCAGAGCTCAGAGAACAGAGAAAAAGGCAGTTGCAGAAAAAAGATCCCAGCCTGGGCTTTACAGGTAGAGCTTCAACTCACAAGTGAGTGAGCCTGGTTAGCGATTTCCTCGGACAAAGCCTTGGGCACCAAACAAAGATGGAAGGAGCAAGAAAGGAGCAACGTAATTCAGTGAAAAACTTCAAGTCAAGCATTTTCTCTTTCAGGCCTACCAAAGCAAAGGGCTTTCTGCTAAGGAACTTGCAACAATTCACATGTTCTCTGAGTCTGTTTCTTCCTGTCAAAAACCAGAAAAGCCAAAAGAAGATAATGCAGTTTAGATTCTAGCGTGATTCTTCCTCTGCCTCCCATCCAACCCCACAAAAAAAGTGACTTGTCTAAAGTCACAAGGCGGATCCAGGCCTTAAGACCAGCCTCAGGACTCAGAGAATTCCTTTCCAACAGCAGCAGCCTATACCCATTTTATATTCCTTTCTATTGTCCACTCGACTCAAAACATCAACTTTGTATAATCCCTATTGAGCGTAGAAACAACATGCACACACGTAAAGTCAGCCTTATTGGTACATAGAATGCAGTAAAGCATATACCTCCAGCACCAAGCTGGCTTCCCAAGGGAAAAAATTGTCTGTCTATCCCGTTTTCATCATTGTCCATTGTAAAAAGAAGTAAATTTTACTTGTTTGTGCCAAGGTTTGAAATTACTTTTTTAAAGGCTGAATTTTCTCAGAGAAGTTTGCCTGGATTAGCAATTCCTAAAAAGTTGTCATATATTTATTTTCATCTTTGCCTGAGAGAATAATTTCTGCACAGATGAAAGCATAGGTGAAAAGCAGCTATTGTGTATGCACAGTAGCATATTTTTAAGCCCTGTCCTATTACGAAAGAGAGGATAACAACAAACTGCGCCCTAAGAATCAAGGTCTACACTTTACGTTACTGGGAGTTATGCCATTAAATCCATGCATGCTGGGTGGAAACTTTTTGCCCAATGTGTGTACAATTTTGCAGGTTCTTTGACTACAGAGCAAAATTCATAGGTACTGTGAGGCTTCTTAAGTCTATAATTCTTTAATAGCTTTTGCTTTTAATGTTTCCTTCTCCATTTGTTCAGTAAATGTTTGTTTTATACTGCAAGTCAAAGATAATTGAGCATGAAAGCACTGACGTGGTTTTCTTTTCTAAAGGGTCAATGACCAATAGGTGGCGAGTTGAAATTAAAGTAGGTGAGATGGAGACGAAGGAAGGGCTGGGCTGTACCTTAAAAATGTTCTCCAGGTTGGGTAAGATTAGATGACTCGTGACTGGTGACCTCTGAACCAAAATCAATGCTGGAAACCCTAACCTGATAAGAGAGGTGTAATCTCTTTCTAGTTTCTAACTTATGGGGGTCATGGGGAACTAGGAAAAGTTCAGTGTTGAGCAACAATGGTAATTAGAGGACGGAGGAGAAAAGGGCCCCAAAAAGCTTTATAATGAAGATGGAGATCCAATGTTCCTATTTCTACTTAGCAGAGGAAATAGCATGGCCCGGAGCTACATGGTATTTCCTAAACTTGGTTGGAAAGCCTGGCCAAAGTAAAATAATAGAGAGGAATAAATTTAATACAAGAAAAGAAAAGAGTAGTCAAAATAGCAAAAATTATGGAGGTGAGGTAAGAAAGAAGAGAGCTAGAGATTCCTACTGGGAGGAGAAGAGCTGTCAAGGGTTTCGAATGGTGGAGAACATCCATCTTTAAGCTGCACACACTTCCCCATCTGCAAAATAATGGCAAACATCTCCACAGATGCCTGTAAATACAGCAGATCTGGAAAACGATGTTTTGTCTAAACCAAACACCTAATGGGGTTTCTCTTTTCAGAGATCTAGAGATAGTTCTTTGTGGAATGTCTAGTTATAACCAGTCAACAGCTGCAGATGTCCGGGAGCTGAAGAGGTTCTGAGAGGCAGGTTGAGTGCCTCTGCAAAGGCAGCTGTGATGACATTCAGCCCTCAGTAGCTGGGTGACCCACCAGGCCAGACAAATCCTTAAAGAGATACACACATGTTCAATGCGGGGTTGTGGGGAGGGGAAGAAATCACTCAGGCAGAATGGATAGTTTGAGTTTTGTGCTTAATAAGATATTCAACTGTAAACTACTGAGAACTGAAGTGAGATTGCAGTGCTTTACTTAAATAGTACCCTACTGTTTAGTCAGAGCTATTTAAAGAAAAAAAAATGAACTAGATTCTTCAAATGCAGACCAGTGAACCTGTTCACCTATGTCCAGCTGAATCCAGAAATCTCATCTGTGTATTCAAGGTGGTACACACTTGGCAAACCAAGATGTGTTCTGGTAATGAATGATTTAACCAAGCAGGACTTGGAAGCTGGAACACACAACATGAAGTTATGAGCCATGGGGTCATTTTTAGTTCTCTGCTTGTTTTTGGTTCTATCCTTTATACTGATCCTTGTATTAAAGGTTCTATCTATGCCTTAATTTCTCCACTGGAAAAAAATATGGTGTAATTCCCCTCCCCTGCCTGACTTACAAAGATGCTAGGAGATTTAAGGAGCCATGACTCATAAAAGCCTTCGAGCTCTTGATAAAAATGTGCCAGATGCATTCAATATGTCTGTTATTCTTATTTTCATTATTCACATCACTCCTTTGTCTGAGGCCTGTGTATAGCATGTTATTATTGTCTCTTCAGGTTAACAGCAGCTTTGTCCTTCCTCCCCCTCATTCTCAGCACCCAATGCAGTAATAATGAAATGCTTGTGTATTTCCAATATTTTTCCTACTAGTTGCCATTAGGCTATTTCAGGCCTGTATCTGGCTCACTAGATCACATACAACATTATTAGCTAACACAGAACTAGCAAATACATTAATCCAATAATGAAAATAAAATTATACTACTCATTATATGATCCACATCTCTGATCCACAAAGTAATTTTTAAGAATAACAGGTTGATTACAGATACCTGAAAATATAGATTTCTTTTTCTCTTTTTGAGCACAGTTTCTCAAAGCATCTTCCTTTCGGAATTTGGTTCAGGTAATCCAGATTCTTGTGTTCTTCATGAGACAATGTGTTTATCACTGAGTCCTCAAATTTTTAAGACTAAAAGTTTAGTAACCAGAATAAACATTTTATTAAGCATGAAAAGTGTCCAAACACTTCGTTGGAAAGAATTAAACCAATTTATTCTAGTCGCCTTGGAGGAGTGAGTGCACACTGATATCAGATTCCAAGTATCAGTTCTGCCATGGGAGGGCCAGTTTCTCAGAGCTGGTCTATAAACTGCATTCATGAGAATCTCCAGAGAGCTTGTTAAGAGGCAGATAGGTCTGTGCCTCACTCCAGACTTACAGAACTCAAAACTGCCCTAGGGCTTGGGTCGCCAGATTTAACAAATACAAATACAAAAATAAAAATTAAATACAAAAATATTCCAGTAAAAGTGCTCTAGGCTGGGCCCAGGAGTTCACAGTTTAACTGCATTCCAGCTGTGTCAAGCACACCAGTGTTTGAAAACCACTGGTGTAAAAAATGCAGATTAGCAATCACAGTGAAACACCACTACACACCCTCCAGAGTGGCTAAAATGAAAAAGGAAGGACAACACTTGATGTTGCCAAGGAGGCAGAGAAACTTGGATTCTCATGTTCTGCTTGTGAAAGCATAAAATGGTATAAGCATTTTATGAAAAGTTCTGACATTTTGTTATAAAACCACATACATACTTTATTACTCAGCAATTCTACTCCTAAGCATTCATCCAAGAGAAATGAAAACATATGTTCACACAAAAACTAGTACAAGAATGTTTAATAATAACTTTAATTATGAAAGCCAAAAGTTCAGCTCAGATGTTTCTCAATAGAAGAATGGACCAACAAATTGTTATGTATTTATTTAATGGCAATATGTCTTGGCAATAAAAGTGACTGAAGGATTGATATATGCAACAACAGCAACAAATCTCAAAAACATGGAAAGAGAAAGATGACTTGCACAAGAGTATATACTGCTGTACAAGTTATTTAATTTTTATTTATAAGTATATAATGATTTCATTTATGTGAATATATGATTTCATTTATTTTGTGAGCATATAAATGATTTAATTTGTTTCAAGTTCTAGAACAAGAACAAGCAGACCTGGTCTATGGTGGGAAAATATTAGAACACTGGTTTTCACTGGTGGAGGGAAAGCAGAGGCTAACTGGGAATGGGTATAAGAGAACTTTCTGGGATGATGGTAATATTTGTATATTGCTAAGTATCTGAGCTACAAAGATGTATGCAGTTGTCAAAATTCATTGAGTAGTACACTTAGGAGTTGTGCATTTCATTCTTTATAAATTTTACCTCAGGAGAAATGTAAACCATCATTCACTTCTGGTTTATGATGTATATGATGAAGTATTTAAAATTCAGGGCCAAGATGGAGGTATAAGTAGGTATGCTTTGTTTCTTCACACCACCAAAAGAAGGGCAACAACCAACTTAAAAACAAGAACAAGCAGAACTGCCAGAAAATTGAACTGGAAAATTGTATGGAACTCTGACAACCAAAGAGTTAAAGAAGAAATATTCATCCAGACTGGCTGGAGAGGCGAAGAGGACATGTGGCAAGGTGGCAGCTGGTAGACTGGCAGTCCCACATCTGTGTGTGGATAAGCCAGAAGGAAAAACTGGGGAGTGAAATAGACCACGCAACCCAGGGTTCCAGTGTGGGAAACTAAAGCCT
Source organism: Sturnira hondurensis (assembly GCF_014824575.4). Taxonomy (NCBI): domain Eukaryota; kingdom Metazoa; phylum Chordata; class Mammalia; order Chiroptera; family Phyllostomidae; genus Sturnira; species Sturnira hondurensis. The sequence continues at coordinate 3,964,222 of NW_028081579.1, forward strand.
CAAAACCTGTGGCTGTAAAAACCTGTGGAGGTTGCGATGGCAGGAGAAACTCCCAGTCTCACAGGAGAGTTTGTTGGAGAGATCCACAGGGTCCTAAATACACAGAAACCAATCCACCCTAGAATCAGCACCAGACAGGCCCAATTTGCTTGTGGTTAGCAGAGGAAGTGACTGAAAGAGGGAGAGAACCCAGCAAGTGACATTATTCTCTCTCTGACCCCTCCCCCCACATACAGCACCGCATCACAGCAACGTGGGTTGCTCTGTCTTAGCCAATCCCTAATGTAATAGGTGTGAGGAGACAAAGAAATATGGCTCAAATGAAAGAACAGATCAAAACTCCAGGAAAAGAACTAAGCAAGGAGGAGATAGCCAATCTACCAGATGTAGAGTTCAAAATACTGCTAATCAGGCTGCTCACAGAAATGTTTGAGTATGGATGCAAAATAGAGGAAGAAATAAAGGCTATGCAAAGTGTAATAAAGAAAACCATACAAGGAAACAACAGTGAAGAGAAGCAAACTGAAATTCAAATCAACAGTTTGGACCAGAGGAAAGAAATAAACATTCAACTGGAACAGAATGAAGAAACAAGAATTTTAAAAAATAAGGAGAGGCTTAGGAACCTCTGAGACAACTTTCATTGTTGCAACATCTAAATCATAAGGGTGCCAGAAGGAGAAGAAAAAGAGCAAGAAATTGAAAAATTATTTGAACAGATAATGAAGAAAAACTTGCTCAGTGTGGTGAAGAAAATAGACTTCCAGGAAGTCCAGGAAGCTCAGAGAGTCCCTAAAAAACTGAACCCAAGGAGGTACCTAGCAAGACATATCATAATTAAATTACCCAAGATTAAAGATAAGGAGACAATCTTAGCCCTGGCTGTTGTGACTCAGTGGACTGAGCACTGGCCTGCAAATTAAAAGGTTGCTGGTTCGATTCCCAGTCGAGGCACATGCCTGAGTTGCAGGCCAGGTCCCCTGTGTGGGGTGGGCAAGAGGTAGCCACACATTGATGTCTTTCTCCCTCTCTTTCTCCTTCCTTTATCCTCTCTCTAACAATAAATAAATAAATGATCTAAAAATAAAAGATAAGGAGAGAATCTTAAAAGCAGCAAGAGAAAAACAGAGAGTACATGCAAAGGAGTGCCCCTAAGCCTATCAGCTGATTTCTCAAAAGAAACCTTGAAAGCAAGAAGGGGTTGGAAAGAAGTATTCAAAGTCAAAAAAGGCAAGGACCTACAGCCAAGGTCTCACATTCTGCTTGTTAAAGTATAAAATGGTATAAGCGAAGCTTTCATTTAGAATGAAAAGACAGATAAAGTGCTTCCCAGGCAAGGTAAAGCTAAAGGACTTCACCACCACCAAGCCATTATTATATGAAATGTTAAAGGGACTTATCTAAGACAAAGAAGAAGATCAAAACTATGAACAGTAAAATAACAACAAACTCACAACTATTACAACTGAACCTAAAAAAAAAAGAAAACAAACTAAGCAAACTAGAACAGGATCAGAATCACAGAAATGGAGATCACATGGAGGGTTATTAGTGGGGAGGGGTTGGGGGAGAATAGGGGGGAAGGTTCAGGGAATGAGAAGAATAAATGGTAGGTACAAAATAGACAGGAGAGATTAAGAAGAGTGTAGGAAATGCAGAAGCCAAATATTTATATGTACAACCCATGGACATGAACTAAGGTTGGGGAATGCTGGTGGGAGGAGTAGTACAGGGTAGAGGGGAACAAGGGGGAGGGAATGGGACAAGTGTAATAGCATAGTCAATAAAATATACTTTATAAATGAAAAAAATTAGTAAATAAAAGTATGCTGATGTCTTCACCTTACTTTGAATGCACCAAAAAAATCAGGTGAATGGAGAATTAGATATGCACACACACATGATAAAACACAGTGAAATGTTAATGGTAGGACTTAGATGGTGGATGTATGAGTATTTACTATAAACTTATTTTACCTTCTCCATGTTTGAAATTTTTCCAAATCGAGTATTGGAGAAAAAATTCTCCAACCTAGTGGAACCACATGTTTCTGACTAGGGACACCAAATTTGAAGCTGCTTCTTCCATCCCCATCTTCAGGCACCTCTCACCGAACTGCACCACGGAAAGGAGACACTCTGCTCCGCCTCAGCACCTGGGGCACCTGCACAGGTCACAAAGCTCAGACCCATCCTCTTGAGGAAGAACTTGCCCTCATTGTCACAGTCCTCCCTTCACACTCCTTTGAACACTAAGTTAGCTCCATTCTCCTTTTCCTTGGTGCCTTGAGCTATCTGCACTTCTTTTGTTTCTACCAAGGACTGCCTTGCTCACTTGTCTAAGCCATGATGTGAGCTTTAAGTCATGTGCATTCCTTCTGTAGATGCACGTCCTTTTCTCTGGCATTTTCTTTTAGGTTGTTCATTTTGTTTATCGATTTATAGTACCTATTTATAAATTATGTTTTGTCATACATTGCAAGTATTTCCACAGAAATTATTATTTTATGAAATCTTATGGGATCATTGGCCATGGTGAATTTTAATATTATATATGTCGTCTAATGTGTCGGTTTTCCCACTTATGGTTTCTGACTTTACTGCCATAATTAGTAAGACCTTCTCAAACAAAAGATTTAAAAATGCAAATATTTTCTTGTAGTATTTTTATTACTTTATTTTCTACACTTGAACCTTAGTCAGTAGTCAATGTGCCAAACTTGGAAAATAACACAAAGAACAGTGGAAAAAAGAAAAACCACTGGCAACTCAACACCCAGAGATAATCAGCATAAACACCCAGTGTATGTCTCTTTGCCTATGTTTTACCACTATGCAAGACCACCCAGCTGAAAAGACAATATCCATAAACTACTTTGTGTCCTGATATGTTCCAGAAAATTATTTTTTAAAGATTTTAATGGGAGGAAGGTGGGGAGCACGGGGGGTGGGCAGGGCAGGGAATATAAAACAGAAAACTGTACTTGAATAAGAATTAAATTAAAAAATTAAAAAAAAACAATAAATACACAATTTTTTATAAATAATAATAAAAAAGATTCATCCAAAAAAAAGGATTTTACTTATTTACTTTTAGAGAGAGGGGTAGAGAGTGAGAGAAACATTCAATGTGTGAGAGAAACATTAATTGATTACCCACAACCCCTAACTAGGACTTGGCCTGCAACCAGGACAGGTTTTATGCCGGGACCAGGAATCAAACCAGCAACTTTTTAGTTTGCAGGACAATGTGCAACTCACTGATCCACACCAGTCAGGGCCAGAAAAGTCTTAAGGCAACTGGTCTAAGTATGAACTATGAATAGGCCTTTTGAAATTTCTTAAGAGATTTGATTGGCTTTTTTAAAGCCTAAAAACTATTTATCATGTTATAAAATATACAGAAAATAACTCAGCTGATAATGTGTATCAAGGTGAAATTGTAAGGAAGTTTTGTTATTGGTGATGAGAAAGGTGAGAGAAAGTAAATTCAGAACAAGAACTAGGTATATGACTTTACTGTTATTGCACAGCTTATCCTCACTAGGACAGACGTTTTTCTATTCTGATTCCAAAAACCCTTTTATAAATCTTCTATTGAGAAGTACTACATCATATCTCTTTTAACAATGAGGCAACAAAATAAATAGCTACTCAGGCAATGTTGGAATTTGTCAGGAGATTACACCTAATCTCCTGTAGTAATTATATGCCTTGTATAAGCATCCTTGCAAATCTTCATTTCTCTAAGCAATTTATCTAATGGGATATTGCCATGGGATGTATTTCCCTTTTCCAACACTCCCTAGAGTCCCTGAAATACAGAAGTACTCTTAACAGTTATTTTAATTGACGTAAAAAACAGTATTTAGTGTCTCATACAATAACATTGAGGATGCAGATGGCATGCAACCAAACCTCCAGCATAAAAGCTACTTGCCTTCCCATCCAGGCTCATCACTGTCCCAAGGAGAGTCCTAAGGTGACACCTGGAGTGAGCTCACCTCTGCGAGCAGCCTTTCAGCTCCCTGGGTCTTAGCTGCATTCCCAGAATCTAAAATGTCACCAAGAATTTCTTCTCACCTTCCCTAGCCTCAATTGAAGCATCATCTCTTTCTTGTGGACACTGGTTCCACAGTGACTTACCTTTGAGATCACTTTACTTTGGGGGTTTTAAGAAGCCACACACAGTTTAGATGACTGACACTCTCTGCCTAACCAAAGTCTCTGGAAGAAAGAGAAAAATCATAAACTCTTTCTCTTCTTCCAACTATGATTTTTTCTGCCTCAGCTAGAATCATCTTACTTGGCAACTTGGCCCTCCAATCTTATCTGCCACCGTCTTAAGTCTTCTGTCAAATCACTTTATTCAAAACATTATGCCCCTGGCTGGTGTAGCTCAGTGGATTGAGCGCGGGCCTTTGAACCAGAGTATAGTGGTTTGATTCCCAGTCAGGACACATGCCTGGGTTGCAGGCCAGTTCCCAGCAAGGGACGCATGAGAGGCAACCATACATTGATATTTCTGTCCCTCTCTCCTTCCCTTCCCCTCTAAAAATAAGTAAATAAAATCTTAAAAAAAAACAAACAACATTATGTACAGCCCTGGCTGGTGTGGCTTAATGGATTGAGCTTGGATTGAGCTCAATCCGATTGAGCTGTGAACTAGAGGATCGCAGTTCGATTCCCAGTCAGGGCACACGCCTGTGTTGCAGGCCAGTTCCCGGCAGGGGATACATGATACATTGTGTGTCCTTGGCAGAGGCAACCATACATTGATATTTCTCTCCCTCTCTCCTTCCCTTCCCCTCTAAAGGTAAATATATAAAATATTTTTAAAATCTTATAAAAAACATTATGTAGATGTATATTTAGAGAAGTAATGGTTATAACTAAAAAGAAAATTTTTAAATTCACAGTAATTTCCATTGGTTGGTCCAGGAGAGTAACAGAATTCCTCTTGAAGAGGAAACTGCTCTTTTGTTTGGGAAACCATCCAATGGGCTTTTTTAGCTGAGTGAGGCTAGACCCCAGGGAACTCTGAGTGGGAGGTGGTGAGCCTAAGGGGAGCCAAATTTCTCCGCATCATAAAGTTACAGGAATTTTGGAGTGGGTTCCTCCCACCACTGCAGAGCTGAGGAGGGTCAGACCATGAAAGAGGGATTAAAAACAGAAAGCATTCTTAGAGTCTAGAGAGCAGAAATGCACAGTAAGAGGGCTGCCAGTAACGACTCCTCGGAGCGAAGATTTCAGGTCACCTTAACAGTAGTGCTGCCCAGCGTTCAATTTTAAGCAGTTTCCCATTTTGTGGGATCCTTCCTCTATACTGTACAAACGGTACAATAAAATGTAACAGAACATGAGTACTCACACAGCTTCGACACGAAGGAGAGAATGGTAAGTCTGCATTTTGAAGCAAAGCAACTAGAATGGCCTGGGGCAGCATGTAGGAGCCTCGGGCAGGTGGAAAGAAAAGATGGAGTAACATCAGAAGTAAGAGTTTGATGCAGGAGAAAATGGAAAGAACTAAGTCTCAACTCCAGAATCGGCAGGAGCATCGAAGAACACATTGGACTCTCTATGTTATGTAGGAGGGCTATTTTTTTTTTACAAAAAAAGATGACCTCAGAAGGATAGAGGAGTTAAGGACTTTAAGTTATATAGATAATCCTTATATATAATATTTTTTTCACTGCTTAAAAAACAATAAACTGCAGAGTTTATTAACAGGACCTACATCAGAAGACTGAGTACAGGAAGTGAGGAAGGGCCGTGTCTCTGCAGTTTGTCTCAGGAAACCGTGACAGCAAAGGCAAGACATCTCACATATAATCGCCTATAATGATTGGAAAAAGTTCGACAGATGCTAATTGTGCAACACCCAGGATTTATGTAATACCCAAAGACTGGTTTATTTTTTTTTAAGATTTTTTATTTATTTATCTTAGAGGGGAAGGGAAGGAGAGAGAGAGAAATATCAGTGTGTATAGTTGCCTCTCATATGTCCCCTGCCGGGAACCGGGAACTGGGAACTGGCCTGCAACCCAGGCATGTGCCCTGACTGGGAATCGAACCGCGATTGTGTGGTTCGCAGGCCCGCGCTCAATCCACTGAGCTACACCAGCCAGGGCTGGTTTATTTTAATATTGCCATTTGTTCCTTTATTTCTTTCTGGGTATTTGCAGGCGTAGCTACCTCACACACCATTTTCACATTACTTTAGAACAGCCATGCAGACAGTACCAGGCCCAGTTCCAGAAATTCTTCTGGCAAAACCTGTAAGGTACCTTCACCTTCAGCATGAAGGAATGTTATATTTCTTTTCAGCAGAACTATCAAGACCAGAGCTCCAAAACAAACTCCCTCTTCAGGCTTCTCAGGACCTATGATGTCTTCCATTTTGAGCACTGGAGTATAAAATACTGGGGAGCAAGATGCATTGGTGATGGCTCAGAAAAAAACCCAGGGATTATATATTTTCTTCCAGAGGAAAACAGGATTCACAACCAAAAGAAGAATGGGGAAAGAGGACAAAGTGATCTGAGAGCAGATGTATTTCCTCTCATCCTCTTACAGACAGAGTAGATTGTTCTGGAAGTGGAAGGCTGATCAGAGCAGGCATCAGGCTTAATGCTTTGCACTAAGAGGGAACATGAGACCACATTGGTAAGCACTCCTTTTACTATGTTGGGATTCCTTTAGACATTTCAGCTTGTGTTATGGCTTCCTTAGTTCATGGTCAAGGCATCTTTGATGATTCACCCAAAGGTATAATTGCACAGAATCAGTATACATTCTTGGTCCACTGAGATCTCAACATTGCTCTCCAGAAAAAGGACAATCTAATCACTTTTGTGGCATTTTATATATAGGTACATATATTTATATTTTTATCTATATTTAAATCATTTTCTTAATTGAAAGGGCTCCTTCCACCTCCTTGATACTACCACACTGCTATTTGTTATCCAAAGCTTCCTTGTGTCATTGGCTCTTTTCTTCCTGACAAATTCAATATAATTATGGGAGTAAAGCTCTTTCTGAAATCAGGAGAGCCCTCCAACATTATTACCCCAGTTGCCAAGCTTGAAACCTATTTAGTTCTGCAACAAAACCATAATGATGATGTGTGATCTTAGAAAGTATCTTTCAGAGGATGTAATCAAGGCAAATTACAGATATAAATTTACTACTAGGCCTTTTTAGTTTTTAATGAGGTTTCTCCAGTGATCCCAAACAAAGACGTGCTAACTATAGTTGTAGACTCAAGACCATAGGCAATCGGTAGATAAGTCAGAACTCTAAGGAGTGGGTACTTTCTCCTTCCTTCTTTCTTTCTGTTCTATCCACCAAACAATGCAATGATTCCTAGAACAACATGTTAGTGCTGAGCACTTCACTAGATATGGCTTGTGTGACTATGTGATTTTGAGTTTGAAATGATTTAACGGTAACCTTTCTCTGAGTTTTTGCAACTGGGGTGTGGATATGTAATAACAACTCAAGGAAAGTGCCATGGTGCCTATGTTTCTGCCCAATGTGGGAATGTGATATCAGGTAGTACTGAAATCAAGAGATAACTAGTACCATTAAAATAAAAAAAGAGAGATGACTCTTCAACTGCTTCTAATGGATGAGGAGACTGATTTTGGACTAGACCAAAACACCTCTCAAACTGGACAAAATATGTGAGACAGCTGAATTCAGGCCTTGGCTAACAAGCTATGTAAGACCATGATCCTTAAGAGAAGAAAAATGCATGAAGTGAGCTGCATAACTGCCCCAGGCCTTTGCCTGTAGACAGTTTCCTGACCATGGATATTGGTGCAGAGACCTGGAATCTGAGCAGGGCGTCATGGTGCTGCTGATCTAAGGGGGCAGGTACCAGAGATCAGGGGAGCTGAACCAGTTAGCTGGTGTGGATGAAGGAGCAGCACAAGGGGGCGGGGGCACCTCTGACACTTATGTAGGAATCTTCTGAAAATCCATGGCTGTAAGCAGAGTTGTTCATCTCTGCAGGTGGGGTAAACTGAGCCTTTAGATATCAGCTGCTATAGAGTTAAAAGGGGAACCAAGATAATAGAGATTGAGCAGTGTTTAGAGAAGAATAGCAGCAGGGGATGCCAGAGTTCTGGTCCTACCTTACGGGCGAAATTCATTACATCAACAGAATTCTGACATCCAGCAGGCATCTCAGGAATAAGGGACGTGTCCTAGAGGGAGGCCTACTCCAGATCTATCCTAACAAGGCCTACATCTAAACCACACAGCAATTTGTATTACCTTACGGGCGAAATTCATTACATCAACAGAATTCTGACATCCAGCAGGCATCTCAGGAATAAGGGACGTGTCCTAGAGGGAGACCTACTCCAGATCTACCCTAACAAGGCCTACATCTAAACCACACAGCAATTTGTATGGAAGACACAGTTTGGAGAGTGAGACCTACCAAGTTAGAGAAACTTGTAAACACCTTGGACTTTTTACAAATCTAACTAACGATGCAAAACACCAGGATACCAGGATTGCACAAGTTAACAGTGATCAGCCAGTAAATGAACTGCCTGATAAAATAAAAATCAACCCTCTTCGAAGGAAGGCTATAGAATTTAGAATTTCTACAATGTGTTAACCACAATGTCCAATATTTAATCACTAAATGTAGAAATAGTTAAAGTAAAATCATGTTTAAAAATCAAAGAGAAAACGTGACCTTCATTGAATGATTAAAAAGCAATGGGGAATCTCAGGAAAATGGAGACCTTAAATACAATCAAGTGAAAATTCTAGAGCTGCAAAGTACAGAGCTGAAATTTAAAAACTTATTTGGCTAAACAGCAGGTCAGAGTTAGCAGAAAAAAGAGTCAATGAACTTAGATACAAATCAGTAGAAATTATCTAAACTGAAGAATAGGAAGAAAAAAGATTGAAGACAAATAAACACAAAATGAGACACCATGACCCGCCTATTAGAACAGTCAGAATCGGGAACACTGACAACACCAAGTGCTGACACGAATGTGGAGCATCAGCAATCACTTTCATTGCTGGGTAGAATGCAGTGGTAGATACTTTGGTAGAGGGTTTGGCAATTTCTTACAAAATGAAACATTCTTACCATATGATTTGGCAGTCACACTCCTTGGTATTTACCAAAAGGAGTTGAAAACTTAAGTTCACAGAAAATCTTGCACATGGATATTTAGAGCATTTTTATTTATAATTGCCAAAACTTGGAAGCAACCAAGATGTCCCTCAATAGGTAGATGAATGAATGAACTGTGATATATCCAGACAACGGAATGTTATTTAGTGTTAAAAAGAAATGAGCTATCAAGACATGAAAATACTTAAAAGAAACTTAAATGCATATTACTAAGTGAAAAAAGCCAATCTGAAAATTTTATGTACTGTATAAATCCAACTATATGACATTCTGGCAAGGGCAGAACTACAAAGACAGTAAAAACATCAAGGGTTACCAGGGGTTAGATCAGAAGGAGGAACAATTAAGCAAAGCACACAAGATTTGTAGAGCAACAAAACTACTCTGTATGATACTATAATCATGGATGCATATAATCATAAATTTGTCCAAATCTGTAGAAGGCACAACACCAAGAGTAAACTACAATGTAAACTATGGACTTTGGGTAATAATGATGTGTCAGCACAGGTTTGTTCATTGTAACAAACACACCACTTTGGTGGCAAATGTTGATAATGGGAAAGCTATGTTTGTATAGGGGCATAGAGTATATGAGAAATCTGGGAGGTCGGCTCAATTTTTCTGTGAACCTAAAGCTGCCCTAAAAATCAAGTCTACTAAAAATTAAAAACAAAAATAAAAGAGCCCCAGAGAACTGTGAGACAATACCAGTCAACCTATCAAGAGAGTAACTAAGTTCTTGAGGAAAAGAATAACATAGAGACAAAAGTAATTTGAAGAAATAATTACTCAAAACTCCCCACACTTGAAGAAAAACTCTGACATACAGATATAATAATTTTAATGAATCCACACAGGATAAATAAAACCACAAAAAGGCACATTGTAGCCAAACTGCTGAAAACCAAAGGTAAACAGGAAGTCTTGAAAGCAGAGGGGGGAAAAGATAATTTCTATACAGGGAGAATGAATAAGAATTATGACTTCTTATTAGAAACAATGGAGACCAGAAGACAATGAAATGACTTCGTTAAAGCACTGAAAGACAAAAATGTCAACCCAGAATTTCATATCCAGGAAACATGGGATTCACAAATAGAAATTAAATAAAGACATTTGCTGAGAAAATGAAGCTGAGAGGATTTGTGTCAGCATACCCAAAGGATGTATTTCAGGTCAAAGGGAAACTTGGATGTATAAAAGAAAGAAGAGCAACAGAAATACTAAATAAGAGGATATGGGTGGCTGAAATACAAAAAATTTAGGCCAATTTTTCAGGATCATGTTAAAGATAGAGATCATCACAGAACTGAAGTTCTCACAGACTTTTAACTTCAAATTACCTCTGCCTAAGAGTTGTCCATCTTAATATAGGCCCCTTGTAATCAGGATGGTAATAAAAAGTTGGCCAGAGAGTTTTTAAAATTAAAGCATTATCTTCTAGCGTTGTCTGGGAATTTATCATTTAATTTAATTTAATTTAACATTTAATATGAAGAGTTCAGAGTCTGGTGTCACAGCTCCTGTCTACATTCCATTGGCCAATAGAACAAGGCTATAATTCTGAGTTGAATTGTCGACTGCTTTTCTAAGACCAAGGTCCATAAATTTAGTACCTATGTTTTCTCCTATGTAATTTATTGCTTCAGGTCTTATATGTAGTTCTTTGATCCATTTTGAGTTAGTCTAGTTTTAATCTTTTGCATGGTGCTTTTCAATTTTTCAGCACCATTTATTGAAAAGGCTTTCTTTTCTCCAATGTATATTTTTGGCTCCTTTGTCAAAAATTATTTGCCCATATACATGTGGGCTTGTTTCTGAGCTCTCAGTTCTGTTCCATTGGTCTGTGTATTTGTTTCCTGCCAATACCATGCTGTTTTGATTATCGTCACTTTGTAGAATCATTTGAAGTCAGGGAGCATGATACCTCCACCTTCATTCTTTTTTCTCAGGATTGTTTTGGTTTAGAGAAGTTTTTATGAGTTTGACCCCAAAGGCAGGGGAAGTAAAGGCAAAAATAAATGAATAAGACTATATCAAACTAAAAAACTTCTTCACAGCAAAAGAAACTGCTAGCAAAGCAAAAAGGAAACCAATTAAATGGGAGAAAATATTTGCAAATAACAGCTCTAACAAGTGGTTACTATCCAAAATATATCAAGAACTCATACAACTCAACACCAAACAAACAAAAAATCCAATTAAGAAATAGGCAGAGGACCTGAACAAACCCTTCTCCCAAGAATATATACAAATGACCAACAGATACATAAAAGATGCTCAACTTCACTAGCTTTTAGGGAAACTCAAATCAAAACTGCAATGAGCCCTGGCTGGCGTAGCTCAGCGAATTGAGTGCGGGCCTGCGAATCAAAGGATCAAGGTTCGATTCCTGGTCAGGGCACATGCCTGGGTTGCAGGCCAGTTCCCTACAGGGGACGCACTAGAGGCAACCATAAATTGATATTTCTCTCCCTCTTTCCTTCCCTTTCCCTCTAAAGATAAATAAATTTTTAAAAAATTAAAAGAAACACTACAATGAAATACCACCTCACACCTGTTAGAATAGCCATTATCAATAAGACAAGTGGTGACAAGTGTTGGAGAGGTTGTGAAGAAAAAGGAACCCTCAGCCATAGAGTGCTACGGCCACTATGAAAAGCAGTATAGAGATTACCCAAAAATATAGGAATAGAGTTACCATATGACCCAGCAACTGCTCTTCAGGTTATCTACCCAAAAAATTGAAAACATTTATTCATAAAGATATTTGCACCTCTATGTTCATTGCAGCATTATTCATGGTGGACAAGACATGGAAACAACCAAAGTGTCCTTCAATAGATGATTGGATAAAGAAGATGTGGTACCTAGGTATACAATGGGATCCTACTCAGTCACAAGCAAAGGAACAGGAATAGAGGATTCATGGGCGTGCACACTGGGAGGCACTGACTGCGGGAGGAGCGATGGGGTAGGGGTGAGCCATGGGAACAAAGGTGGGACAGCTGTAACTGAACAACAATAAATTAGAAAAGAAAAGATAAAATACTGTCATTTGTGACAACATGGATGGACCTTGAGAATATCATGCTAAGTGAGTAAGTCAGTAAAAGCTAAGAACCATACGAAATCCCTCATATGTGGGACATAAAACTGAAAGCCACAAATGAATAAACATGAAAAACAAACAAACAAAGACATGTAGACACAAACAACAGTATGGTGGTAACCAGAGGGAAGGGGGTGGGGGACAAGTAAAGGGGGAAAGGGAGATAAATATGTGATGACAGAAGGTGATCTGACTTTGGGTGGTGGGCCCACCATGCAATGTACAAGTCATGTATCACAGAAATGTACACTTGAAACCTCTATAATCTTATTAATCAATGTCACCCAATAAATTTAATTTAAAAATAACTAAAGAAAATTGTGTATTGCTTCCACAAATACTGAGTAAGACTCTGATGCATCTAATGTGTGTAGAGTTTTCTACTACCCTTCTCAGCACGTTTTTAAAAATTCTTCCATAAGGTTGAAATAATCTTACTATATTATAACTTATAGTAAGAAATGAAGGAACTAGTACAGAAAACAATTTTCTTCTAATGTGTACTCACAGTTATCTCTCTTAGCACCTAATTTTGCTTTAAATACAAAACACGAAATTAATCAGAGTTTACCCGTAGAATCTCATAAAAGTGTCTATTGTAAAAGTTTAATACTTTTTTTCATTTGTTAAAACCTCTACTATGTGTTTGTTTCCTTTATGTATCCTGATAATTCCTGAATATTTTTTCTATTCTGACAAAAAAATAGAAGGGTAAGAAATATTTTATTAAGGATATAACCATACTTAAAAAAATAAACTCAAAGCAAATCTTAAGGTTTTTTATATTAATGAGAGTCAATTATTTTATAATGAGTGTGAAGGTGTTTTACTGCTAAACAAACCAAAACCAAATGTCCAGAGGGCTGGGAGGGTCTTTGAGATGGGAGAGTAAAAGAATTGGCAGGAAGTCTAAACGTATTGGGTTAAAGCAGCGTTGGGGTGTGGAAGAGACTACATTAGACCAATCAGATGTCAAGGCATGAAAGACTGAGCACTGGAATTGGATGGAGTACAGATGTCACAAGGAAATGAAAATGTATACTTTATAAGCCTGTAAACGCAATACTTAAAATGTAGTTGCAAGGCTGTGGGGAGATCATTTGAAAACAAGGGATATTAAGCAAATGTTCAGAATTGGTGGGGGCAGGGAATGAGAAACCTCTTAAGATATTACCATAATTTTCTGCAAATTTCTAGTAGCTCTGGTAGTTACAGAATTATTTACATATTTTTATGCTCTGAAAATTAAATGGTACCATTTTTTATTTTCCTGTTAATTTAAGAAAAGAACTAATCAAAGATCATTAGAAATTTCTTGAGCTAGACACTGATACAAATTTTTTAAATTCTAATTACTAAAAATCAAAATCGTCTATATTTTTAGTTAACAGAGTAGATGAGCACAATAAACAGCTTACACATGAACTAAAAATACTAAAAACAAAGTCTAACCACCTATACTTTTAAATATATTTACATGTCCAATCCACCCCTGAAAAGCCACTAAAACACAAATTCAGTCTGCAATCCAGTTACAATGCAAGCCAGGCACAAAAGCCTTCTAATGATCTTTGATTAGTTCTTTATTAAATTCATCAAGGGAGCAAAGAAAATTTAATAATCTTCACCAGTTGTCATCTTTCTGATTAGAGGTTTGATTAGAACTTTCAGCTTTTATTTTTCTCCTTGTGAGCCTTTACCAGGGCTTTGCCGTAGCTTCTACTTGAAGAGGAAAAGCAGGACGATGGGACACATTAAATATGCCCCATTTGTTAATATGCCTTGTCAGGAGGTTACTGAGTGAGGAAGTCAGGCGTGCTCTGCCTGTCTCCTCCCCACCACCTAGCCAGCCTCTTTGTGTGACAACACATTTCTTGAACGGTGAACTTGCTGCTTTCACCAGCTTCTTGTCCAGGAATGAGTGCATTTTGCTTGCCTTTGACAGTGATTTCCCCCAGGGGTTGAAACGGATTTTTCCATCCTGTTAAATTTACAAATACAAATCATACGGGGGTTGGTCAATAATGCTGTATACATTTCACATGTGAAAGCAAAGGGATTACAGGAGCTGCCATCCATAGGTGTCTGAGAAAGGCGCATTAGATTGTTCAGAATAAAGGACTCTGAAAGGTCACTCAATCTGGGATAAAGGAGGGAGATGGAAAATAATGATGTTTACGTTTTTCTTCCTCATACAGCATGCGAGAAAATAATGGCATTCAGATTCCTGTATAGCACATTTCTTCCTAGCGTTCACGAATATCGCCTCAATTATTTTTCTATCATTACTGAAAAGTAGGAAATGCATAGCTATTATCATCTCCATTTCCTATTGTGTTATAGCATGCTATTTTACTACCTGGTGCCGAAAAAGAAGGGCAGCTAGGTAGTGTGTTTATAATCACACTCAATCACCATTAGACCTCAGCACTGGAAAGAAATAATAGCAAAAAAGATAAAAAGAAATAATAAAAATGCAAACATAGGAAATCCTTAGCGTAAAAAAAAAGACTGTGTTTTAAAAGTGTATTTATCGGGCTATTGTGCAGAACTTTAAAAAATCTATATTTCCATAGAAACAACATTATAATTGGTGGTTAGTTTCCTAGGCTAGCTCATCATGGCCTGTTTATTTACGTAATTGGAAATACAAGTACTACCAAAATTATAACAGCATTAAACTATTCAGTTAAATTGTATGGTATTTTCACAATACTGAAAGTTAAATAAAATTTCATAGAATAACCTACGTGCCAAATGTCTCTTCACAGCCCCAGCTGATAGCCCCCAAAGTTTGGACTCTGTAAACACTGATGCTGAGGCCACCACTCAGGACCTGGGGATGTCACAATCACACACTCACAGCCACCAGGTCTTCGGAGGAAATGACTGACAACCCATTAAATAGGTGATTTTCCCCTTTATTTCCCAAAGCCACAATGGACATGGACAGTCTGCAAAAAAGGCAACTTGGTGTCAAAAAATTCTTTGAGCCAGGATCCCTCGGGAAAATCGCTTCCATATCACTTCAAGTGTGATACAGGTTTCTGATTCCTATGGCCTGTCTCCAGTTGATTAAATTATCAAAATATACTGAGTGCTAGGTATCACAATGCTGAAGAGAACACTGAAAATACTAATTTTAAGCTCTAACAACTTATAATTTTAATGCAAATAGCATATGAAAAATATAGTACATAATATGTAGGATTAGGGTGTATTTAGTGTCAAAACTAATACCTTGTTTCATCAACTCCAATACGCAAATTAAAATCTAATTCAAAGGACTTGTTTAATCAATTGTTAGGCTAATTGGCTCTGACTGGTGTGGCTCAGTGGGATGGGTGTTGCTCTGCAAACCGAAAAGTCACTGGTTGCCAGATGGGGCACATTCCTGGGGTGCTAGCCAGGTCCCCAGTTGGGGGTGTGTGACAGGCAACCAATGGACGCTTCTCTCACACTGATGTTTCTCTCTCTTTTTCCCTCCCTTCCCCTCTCTCTAAAAATTTTTTAAAATCTTCAAAAAGATCATTAGACTAATTTGAGTTCTTTTTTTTTTGGTTCGCAAGCCCACGCTCAATCCACTGAGCTACACCAGCCAGGGCTTGGAGTTCTTCAGAATACTAAACTGAGGCTCTTCTTTCCTTGTTGCTATTGAGAAATTGGTTTAAGCTCAAACTATCATCCATTCAACATGTACTGAATACCTCCTATATGCAAACAAAACCACAAAAATATACATTTCCAAAATGAAATAATCATAAATAATACCCTCCCTAGCATCAGAAAATCTCTAGTCACTTGAATACACAAACACAAAGCTGAACATCTCAAAAGGAACTTCCTGTTCAACAGCATAAGTGTCATTATTTCCATTTACAATTCAACATTCTACTAGGGGTGTCCAACCTTTCAGCGTCTCTGGGCCACACTGGAAAAAAAAGTGTTGTCCTGGGCCACAAATTAAATACACAAACACTGATGAAAGCCAATGAGAAAAAAAAGGTTTTAAGTAGATTTACAACTTTGTGTTGGGCCGCATTCATAGCCATCGTAGGCCACATGCAACCCATGGGTCATGGGTTACACATGGGTTGCACACATGGTCCTAGGTTTTTTGCAAACCACTATTACATCAGTTAATGCATAATACCATAAATATCCCCACTTGCCTATGAGCTCATAAAGGGAAAGGACTGTGTTTTGTCTATTGCCGTATCTTCAGTGCCTTGCATAACGGCTGGATCCTAGTGGGAAGTCAGTAAGTGGAGGAGTGGCAACACTTTCCCCAACTTTTTGTGTTTTCTTCCACAGGCATGGAGTTCTACCAGCTGCAATGCTTCTTCTGTATGCTTCCCCTCTCTCATCTGGTTCTTCTACTTTATTTATTTTGTACCGAAACTGAGAAGGCAAAGAGGTGCTATTTATTGCTCCCCCAAACCCACCCAGATCTGTAAGTGGAAAGATGGATAGAACAAATGAACAAATTAACCTGCTCCACATTCCTACCTCACTTCTAGTTGTCATTGAATCTATAACCACCAACTAGAGAAAGAGAGAAAACACTTCTAAACTTCAAAAAGTTACTCTGGCCCTGGCCAGTTCTCAGTTGGGTGGAACATTTTCCCATAAGCCAAAGTTGCAGGTTAAAGCCCTGATCACTGTATATACTAGAATCAACCAATGAATACATGAATGTATAAATAAGTGGAACAACAAATCAATGTCTCTCTCTCTCTCTTTAAAATCAATGAATAATAAAAATTTTAAAATAAAAGCTATTCTGGTTAGAGCAGACACCAGAAATAGACAAAAGAGTTGGGAAGACTCTGGTTTACCTGAATCCATTTATTTTACCCTCTCACAATTCTTTACTCTCAAAGAATTGCTGTCCTTACACACACACACATACACACACAACCATACTCATCAGATATTCAAGACACCATTAATAATGGTAATGCACATTGATAAATGTTTTGAAAGTGTATTATTTCTGCAATTGACATAGACCTTTGAGTGCTATTCTAACCTTGTATTACAAATATATATTTATGACACATTATCTATAAAATTTAAAATTCAAAACATATGTATGAATGCATTATGTTTACTCAACAGCTGAGTTTTGAATGTTGCCTCTCAGATTCAACACGTAAAACTGTAAGATTCCCGATTGAATCAAACGACAGATTCTGTTCCCTCTACTACTAACTCAGTTATGTAACTTGGGACAGTCTCCTTATTTCTGTGCTTCTGTTTCTTACTCTGTAAAACAAAGGTTTTGCTAGATAGTTCCTTAAGTCTCTGTTTTAGCTCAGAAGTTTTATAATTTAAATATAAATATGGTAATTGTATGTTTTAACTGTCTTCCTAAGCTAGTCTTAAAACCTTCTATCTTGTCTTTAAAAAAATCTGAATTTCTGCTAACATTACTTTACTCTATGAGACAGTGCCCCAGTTATGCTAAGGTTTTATAAGGGTTCTAACTCCAGCATCTGATTAGGGCAAAAGCAAAGAATCTTTGCAGCTTTGTAAAAAGGAGAAAAAAATAATATAATGAAATATCACAATCAATAGCTTAATTAAGCCACCAATAGTAGGTTTTAAGGGGAGGAATATAAAAAGGTATGATTGTTTAGTAAAGAAGAGATCATGCCTTTTATATAACTAAAGAGAAATGGAACCAACAGGTGGAATTCCACTTTCCAGAACACAGACAACGTCGATGAAACTGGCCTGACAAAAACAAGTGGTCTATCCAGCCAAAAATTATATACAGAAAATACCGTAGTAGAAAAAAAGCCACTCAGCAGTACCAGTTTTGAGCATCAGGGGCGACAATATTATTGACAGGAGCTTTACCTTTAAGCTCCCGGCCTCGCTGGAACTACAAAATTATAAAATTCACATGCCTGGGAACATGTAGGCCATTCGGCAGGGGAAGGAGGGGGCGTCTTCTTGTAAGAAAGCATGAAATTTATTTAAGGTACATTATGAAATGGCTTGGCAGAATCTTGGCGTGTAAATACTAAGGTTAGCATATTCTTTGTTGTAGCTCTACAGAACATAAAGCACTGTATTTTAAAAATCTTAACATTTTAGAGTGCTTAAAATGAGTACTCTTCCCATTTAATTGGAGCCCTTTTCCCCTCTGATGGGCAGACTGTGAGGTTTCCTAAGTGCTTTCCTTATGTCTCTGAATCAAAGAGGTTTGATTGGTTCCTTCCTTCACCAGCTTATTTTATTGTGTTGGTGATGACTTGGCTTTTCATGTAACCCTGAAAGAAAGGGATTTGTTTACACTCCCCTGGGCTTTGGGAGGGGACTTATGTCTCCGAAGAAGAAGGCAGCTTTGGCTCACATTGAGAAGCTAGGATTTGGTAGTGAGGTTGCATAATGAGACCTCATTCTCCCCAGGACCAAGCGCACCTGGCAAAGGCAACCAACTCAGAGCGTTTGGTGCCAGAGTTAAAATTGATTCAGTCTTCTTTGTGAATGAAGTCGTATTCTTTCCTGTGTTCTGGAGGCCCAGTTACAATTAGCCAGTTATGACGACGTACATCACGGCATCTATAAAAGCTAGAACATCTTTTCACCCCGAGGCAGAGAAAGCAAAAGAACTGACAAAACTTAAGGAATGGTACAGCTAACGCCTTCCATTCCTGTAATTTATAAGAAGATGATTAAGATTTCAATATAAACAATATTAATGAAATACTTAATAGGATTAATCTCCTGCAAAGAGGAGGAAAAGTGTGGAAATAACTTTGTGCTCCGGTCTGCTGGGTTTCTGATGGCCCCCTGGTTACTGAGGCACTTGTTTTAAATGCAGGAGGTTAACCCTCTCAGACAGGACCCAATCAGCTGTGAAAGGCTTTCTATCCCACAGAAAGAATATGGCGTATCCCGCAGCATCCACCTTGGAACTCCTGGCCGAAGGACCAGAATTGCCTGTCCTAACCCCGTGTATCAGTTCAGACGGTTTTCCCCAATGACAAGGCTGTCAGGAGAACTGCAGTTTTAACCTTCTAATGCAGGCAACAATGTGTACATTTTTGTCTATGTTAACTCTTCAACTCCTCAATAGAAGGCACACATTTAGAAAGAAAACCATCACAAACTTGGCAATCCCTCCAGAGTTGCCTTGCAATTTTCTCTATTAAACAACGTGAATGTTATCATAGTTTCTCTTTCTGCTTGACACATGAATATGACTGTTAAACTAAAGATAAAAAGTACATTCCCTCATTACCACCAAGATATTTGGAGGATAACTGCACTGATGAAGTAATTAAGTGTTAAAAGCTAATGGAGAGCAGCTAATGAATTTACTGACAAAAAACCTATAGAAATGTATCTATTTCTATCTAGAAGGATACACACCAAACACTCCAGCTTGGAAAGAATATTTTGCTTTGTCAAGAACGTTTAAATTTTTAAGAAATGGAATGGATTAATGTGTTACTTGCATTGAACTGAAAACAATTTATAACACAAAGCACTCAAACTTCAGACCCAGCGAGACTTAATAACACACGTATTTTGCTCTGCTTTGGCAGGATTATATTAGTCATTACATTCTCCATAATAGCGTATTGAAGAGGCATCAAGGACTCAGGCTGTCTGAAGTTAAAGGGAATTTTGCATGCTGTTGCTTTACCCAGACTACTCTAGTACACCATTCAGCACACAAGAAACGGGGGCTGGATGCATGGACGGACAGATAGATGGATGCTCAAAGCAATACTGCTAAGGCCTTTTGGACTTATCATTCATCTTGGCTGACCAATAAGAGAAACATATAAATATTTGGGCATGGTAGTTCTTTTGAGCAATTTTGATTTTGCAGTCGGTTTAGAATTGCTAGTTTTTACAGTGCCACTGACTGCCTTTGGCAGAATTTCTATCCTGTTCGCAGACAGCTTTTCCATATTTGGTGCACCCTACAAGTCATAACACCACTAAGCAAAATTTTTAAGAGTTTCTTAAAAGCAGAAAGCCCTAAAAATTCTATTTGCCCCACCAAATGTAAAACTTCCTCCCATGGAAAATACCTTCCTATAGCAGACATTGGAACTCCATGAATTTCTACTAAAACCAAAAAGAGAAGATAAATAGAACAGGGAACGCTTGTCTGCTTCGCCAGTTTCACTCCTCAGCTGGAACTATGGCTCGGTTAAGGGAAAGACAATCAGTGAAATACCTAAACCATTGTAAGTTTTTTTAAAAAATAACAATGCTAACTGTTTTTCTTTTTGACCCATACTTAAATTTGAATGATTTTTTTTGAGATCAGAAGCAAGATATTTATTTATTTGTTTGTTTGTTTGTTTATACTATCAGACCTCCTTTAAACAGATTTTTTAAAATAAATTTTCATATTTATTTTTAGAAAGAGGAGAAGGAAAGGAGAGAGAGAGAGAGAGAGAGAAACATCGATGATAGAAGGAAACATCAACTGGTTGCCTCTCACACACACCCCAACCAGGACTGGGCCCACAACCCGGGCACAGGCCATCACTGGGAATTGAACCAGTGACCATTTGCTTTGTGGGGTGATTTTTTGTTTTGTTTTGCTTACTTTATTAAACAAACATTAAAATAAACCTATTTTGAAATAAAAAGCAAATACAATGTATATTCATGATGCTCTTTTGTATAGTACTAATTTTTAAAACAAAATTCCACTAATACAAATTTAACTGCATAAAAAAACTTAGAGAAATTCAAATGAAAGAAAAGCTAGGTGAGTATAGACTGTTAGAAAGCCATGAAACTCTATATACTTTGCAGCTCAAATTACTAAAACACTTTAGATGGTCATGTAAATATACTGTCCAAGTTATTTTTTTAAGATTTTATTTATTTATCTTTAGAGGGGAAGGGAAGGAGAGAAGGAGAGAAACATCAATGTATGGTTGCCTCTTGTGTGCCCCCCGCTGGGAACTGGCCCGCAACCCAGGCATGTGCCCTGACTGGGAATCGAACCGCGATTGTGTGGTTCACAGGCCCGTGCTCAATCCACTGAGCTACACCAGCCAGGTGTCCAAGTTATTTTTATAATAAATTTATTGAAATCACTCAAGAGCCTTAATAGCTCATTGAAAGGAAAATAGTTTCTATGAACGAATAATTTATTCAATTTTAGGACTTTTCCCTTTTCTATAAAATATCAATAACAGGCATGTTAGGAATTAATCATCTTTCCTCATAATTTTTAGGCGGCAAATTTAATACTTACTCTACAAATGAAAATGATAAATGGCCCTGGCTGTGTAGCTCAGTGGATTGAGCACAGGCCTGTGAAGAAAAGGGTCGCTGGTTCAATTCCCAGTCAGGGCACATGCCTGGGTTGCAGGCCAAGTCCCCTGTGGGGACACATGAGAGGCAACCACACAATGATGTTTCTCTCCCTCTCTTTCTCCTTCCCTTCCCCTCTCTATAAAAATAAATAAATAAAATATTAGGGAAAAAAGGAAAATGATAAATGAATTATTAGCATTCTATGCTCCCCTATTACATCTGAAAAGTTTTACCCAGAGTCATTATGATTAGAATGTCTCCTAAAGATAACTCTTGCCTTGGAACTTGTAAGAATTTCTAAGGATGAGCTTAATAAAATTCCTGTAATAAAATGACCAACCAACAAAGGCACGATGGTCAGGGCTTTATTTATTTATTTTTTAGAGAGAGGGGATGGGAGGGAGAAGGAGAAGGAGAGAAACATTGACCAGTTGCTTACTGTACATGCCCCAACCAGGGACCCAACTGCAATGTAGGCAGGTGCCCTGACTGGGAATCAAACTGGCAACCTTTTGTTTTGCAGACGATTCCTAACCAACTGAGCCACACTGGTCAGGACTTAAACAGATTTTTAAGTGGACAATACAGTATTGTAACTATAAACATAATGTTGGAAAGAGTTACAGAATGTATTTATCTTTCATGACTATAACTTTGTACCCATTGCTTAGCATTTCCCCACTTCCCTCTTGGCCTAAATCCTGGAAACCACCATTTTACTCTCTGCTTTTATGAATTTGACTATTTTAGATATTTCATGTAAGTGGAATCACACACCATTTGTTCTTCTCTGACTGGCTTTTTCACTGAGCATAACGTCCTCAAGTTTCATCCATGTTGTCACACATTTCATGATTTTCTTCTTTTTTTTAAACTCTCAATCAGTTGTCATTATGCTGGGGTAAATAAATGAGGTCAATGGTCAAAATGTAAATTGTCCCTGGCTGGTGTAGCTCAGTGGATTGAGCGCGGGCCTGCGAACCATACGATTGCAGTTCGATTCCCAGTCAGGACACATGCCTGGGTTGCAGGCCAGTTTCCAGCAGGGGACACACGAGAGGCAACCATATATTGATATTTCTGTCCCTCTCTCCTTCCCTTCCCCTCTAAAGATAAATAAATAAAATTTTTAAATGTAAATTATCACACACACACACACACGCACAGCCTGTAAATCACCAGAGAGGTCATGGAAATAGAAAGGCCACAGACCACAGGATCTGGGACAAACACATAGCCAGGTTCTAACATCCAGGAGGGATGGCTGTGCATGGTGTGGTGAGGCAGGTACATAAAAAAGATATTGCCCTTTGACTACCTTCTCTAAGTTTCCTTCATTCTTGCTTTTTCACTGAGTCCTCTAATGTCCATTCATTGTAGGTTTAATGTAGTCTTGTGAACTGCTTCTTCTACTTCCCATTTCCTTCACTTCCAGCCATGCTGCTTTTGCCTGGGGATCCTAGAAACCATACCTTCATTAGCTGTGTACTCTTACATGAAAAAATCAGTGAACTGCAGTGGCTCCCTACCTGTAAAATAAGGGTACTAGCCTGGATAGACCAAGGTTCTTTCCAGGTCTAACATTTGATACTTTCGTGCCTTGGTAAGAATTATTTCAGGTAGAAACAGCAGGACTCATTGCCCTTGAGTTCCCGACCCCTTTTGTTGCTGATGATTTCCCTAGTAACTACAGGCAGACCTCAGACTGTCCTCACGAACCCTGTCTCAACAATTCAGATGCTCTTGGGTGTCTCACGATGATTGAATCAAATCCGGAAAACATGCCACTGGCTCAGAGTCACACGGATTAAAAACCAGCATAGGTGAGCATGTTATCACACAGATTTTGTTACTGCTAAATGTTACATCGCCATTAAAATAATAGTAGTGGCAAAAGGTTGGCTCAGATTGTGAGAATGCATCTTTGATAGCTTTAATTAATAAATCTTTAAGGGCTGTGATTCTATGACTACCAATATATCTTTGCCCCAATAATAGAGGCACTGGCTTATCATCACATTCTGGTCAAAGGAAGATAGGCTATTACCTGAAGAAATAACTTGTTCTATGGCATTTGTTTCATCAACATGAAGTACCTAGACTATGAGAATAGCATCCTCCCAGCTGTTAAAGGAGGGGGAAGCATGGGGGGCGGTGGGGAAATCTATAGGTTGTGATAACCAGTGTTTCAAAAGTGCCTGTCTAGATCTGAAAACTGAGAAGCAATAAATCGACAGGGTCTAAATAGAGATAGTTGTTTTATAAAAACACTTGTGATTTTTATTCATGTTCAAAGTTTTACTGAAAAAAATTCTACTTTAGCATCATTAAAAGAATAGCTGGTTTTTAAAGTGTAGTTGAACAGCCAAACAAATTCCCTTTATAAGAAAATAACACATGAATGCAACCTAGTTCAGGATTGCAACTCTGTGAAATCTTTCTACCAACCAATACTGGAAGTTTTCATAACTACTTATATTTCTCCTTTCAAACAAATGCTTTAACCTTAGTATTTTGCTAACCCCTTCCTCTACACCTTTGCAAATCAATCTCTACTTCTATGAGAGACATTTAGTAAAAGATATAATTTATTTTGCCCGTCTCATTCTATGTTATATGGCCTCTAGGTCTTAAAACTACAGGTGGAACCTGTCTATAGTAAATTGTTCCTATCTATAGTTTCCTAAATATTTCAGTGTTCAATTAACCATGGTTTAAATTAATCAGAACATCCAGGAAATGAACACTGGTGAGACTGAATGAGGCAGAAAATTTGATTGTGTTATACATGAAATTCAGCTATTCAGTGAAATTCTCCAATTGTGGTAATTCCACTGTCCTGATTACAATTATTTCATCTATGTGGTGCATATGTATTTTAATCTTCTCCTGACACTGTCTGTTGTTATAAATGAATTTGTCTTCCCAGCTATTCACGAATACATTTGCATTATTGAGGGCACGTCTGACTATAGGTTTGGTTTCATGATTTAAACAATACTTAATACTAGCTCTTGGATTATTTTTGCATTAGATGGTAATTGATTGGAAATCCACTGACAAATACTAAAGATAAACTTTGTTAATTAGCCTGCCAAAGCAGGGTTCATATCCACATATATTTTTAAAAGAAACATTTCTTGACCTGGAATACACTGCTAAAACTCCCTTCTATCATTAAACAGTCACAATGGAATGTTAAATTTTGCTGGTTTTAGTCAAAAGACCTTTTAGGTATGGGCATAATTCCTCTAAAATTGGACACCAAATATGTTTTCAGCCCATAATAGTCTTGATCTCTGGAAGCGAGTCCACTTCTATTAAATTCTGCATCCATATTTTCCTCCCTTCTTTTCTTTCTTTATTCCTCCTTTCTTTCCTTTCTTCCTTCCTTTCTTTCTTTCTGCTTCCCTCTTTTCCTCCCCCTCTTTCCCTTTTCCCTACTTTATTTCTTAATTCCTTACTTTGTTTCTTGTTCTTCCTTTCTTTCTTTTTCTACTGGGTGTCGAAATTGCTTTTTCCACTTTGCATTGTTGAGGCTGGATTCCACAGGGGAAAGGGGGAAAGGAATTGCAACCGCATCAGAAGAGCAGGAAATATGGGGGGCGGGGGGGAAGAACATGTGACATATTTTTGTGTCCCTTTTACTTTCTCTGCACTTAGGTTTATTTTTATTTTATATGTCACTCCATTTGTACAACAAAACCCGAGTCTTACTTTAAGTTTTAACTTTACTTTGTTTTTCAATTCTTAAGTAGCTATTTTAAAGATTGTTAAATTTTTCTCCAAAAAGAAAAAAAAAACCACTGACATTTCTATTTTAATGAAATTTTTGAAAATTTAAAAACATCTTTTTTGAAAAGACCTCATATAGTCTCAAATCAATACCTAGATGCTCACAGTACCAGTCCAAAGTCCATTACTGATTGACTCATAGCATGGTTTTAGAAATCACTGAACTTCTTTTTTATCCTTGTTATTGCCACTTAACTTCCTTATTAGCATTTCTTTGCCTAAAGTAGGGACAGTGATAACATCCTAACCAAAAAAAAAGTATAAGGTGATCTGTTATGGATTATCTGATAATACAAATTGCTTTCATCAACAATTTTATTGTGTGATTAAAACACCAAATCCCTGAAAGATACTGCCATCACCCTGGGGACCCAAGTCTAAGGACTATTTTGTGGAACTGTGTGGGATACAGGGAAAAGAAGGAAGATATTTTCAATTAAGCATATCTAGCAATAAGATTTGCCAGACTCAACTGTGCAGATGAGTTGAAATTTGGACTTCTTCCATTATTGATATATTCTCTATTACTATGTCATCTAAGAATGAGGGGCTATTCAAACTGCTTCTTATACTGCAAGTTATTGTAATTTAAAGACTAATGATACATATAAAAATATGTGCATTAAAGAGCCACTCAAATTCCTCAGGATTGGGGTAGAGAGGAACTTCTTATTACCTAAAGCAGTTTGTATATCATCATCTACTTAGGTTTTCTTGATAAGGAAAGCTTTTACTGCATAATCTCAAAATTGTTGTTATGGTCTCTTTCTTCAATGTCAGTATCTTTTCCCTTTATTCACATTAGGTATGTTGATAAAGGGGAAAATACTTTCTTTTTTAATATTTTATTTATTTATCTTTAGAGGGGAAGGGAAGGAGAGAAATATCAATGTATGGTTGCCTCTCATGGGTCCCCCACTGGGAACTGGCCTGCAACCCAGGCACGTGCCCTGACTGGGAATTGAACCGCAATTCCTTGGTTCACAGGCCTGCACTCAATCCACTGAGCTACACCAGCCAGGGCGGGAAAATACTTTCTTAGTCATCTAATTACTTTGGAGATCCAATAGTACAATTCTTCTGTTTTTGAACTCCAGAATTTTTAATGATGATGCAATTATAGCTCTCAGCCATTTAATCTTCATCCTGTACATTCAGACATTGTCTTACAGAAAGTTGGGCCTTTTTTTCTGATGGGTAATTTGTCATAGAAATTCACCTTACAGGGGATAAAGTACCCACAGAGAGAATGACACTCATTAAGGCACTTTTTCTCATTTATACGATATTTAGAAAAAAACTCATTTGTGAATGCACAGGGCCAGAAAGTGAAGGAATATGTTACTGGTAAAAATTATTTTATTTTCTGACTTACTTAATTCAGTTACATTGAATAAAGTATTAAATGATAACCATTTAAAGTGATGAAATTAGACATTTTAAGTAAGAATTTGAACTGTTTACAGTGAGATACCTCTGCCTGGCTGTGCCAAGGGAACCCAATGCCAACGTGTTTCAAACACACATGCACACACACAGTCAGCTCCTCTTGCACTCCTGATTTCAGCTTCTGGCACCTGCTCCCTTGCCAACCACACTATCTCCGCTCAGGCCCTCCTCCCCTCTCCCAAGGCTAATGCCTTTGGATTCTCAAATACCTTTCCCCAACCGGTCCTGCACACAGTTCCCACAACAATCTTCATTGTGAGTAATACTGAATATTATTTTCTGATCCTAAAAGTAACTTGGTTCATTGAAGTAAACTCGTAAAATGCACAAACAACTAAAAAGCCCACAAAAATAAAACTTCCACCATTCATCTATACACATGGTGAACATTTTGGAGTGTATCAGTCCAGTGCATCCATGTTTGAGTGCATGTGGTTTTGGAGAATACTTTACGCATTATTATATAATCTGGTTTTCACATTTCAGATTGAAGTGTAACTGACATACAAATCACAAGTTAACAACTTAAGTAACTTTGACAAAGTAAATACAACTATGTAACTACCACCCAGATCAAGAAATGGGCCATTCACTCTCTAGAAGGCCTCCTTTTGTTCCTTGCCACTCTAACATTTACTATTTGTGCACACAGTTCAATTTTATATATATACATGGAATCGTGTAGTGTTTTTTCTTTGCTGCCTTCTTTCACTTAACATTACAGCAGCATTAGTTTACTTTCTTTTTTTTTTAAATATTTTATTTATTTATTTATCTTTAGAGGGGAAAGGAGAGAGAGAGAGAAACATCAATGTATGGTTGCCTTTGGTGTGTCCCCTGCTGGGAGTTGNTTTTCTTTGCCGCCT
This sequence comes from Sturnira hondurensis, assembly GCF_014824575.4. Lineage (NCBI taxonomy): Eukaryota > Metazoa > Chordata > Mammalia > Chiroptera > Phyllostomidae > Sturnira > Sturnira hondurensis. The sequence goes on from NW_028081579.1 coordinate 3,991,922, forward strand.
TCTTTCACTTAACATTACAGCAGCATTAGTTTACTTTCTTTTTTTTTTAAAGATTTTATTTATTTATTTATCTTTAGAGGGGAAAGGAGAGAGGGAGAGAAACATCAATGTATGGTTGCCTTTGGTGCATCCCCTGCTGGGAGTTGGGACACAGGCCTGCAGGGAACTGGCCTGCAACCCAGGCATGTGCCCTGACTGGGAACCGAACCTCGATCCTCTGGTTCGCAGGCCTGTGCTCAATCCACTGAGCTACACCAGCCAGGGCTAGTTTACTTTCATTGTAGAGTATTTCACATACAAATATAAAGAAATATTTATCCATTCTACTTGTATTGAAACACGGGTGTTTCTGTTACCAGTTATGACAAATAATACCACTAGGAACATTCTTATATATCTTTTGGTGCCATATCAATGCTTTTGTGTTGTGTATTGATTATATTGTGGTATGTATTGACTGTGTGTTGTGTTGTGTAGTTGATACTGCCAAACAATGTTTCAAAGTGGTTATACACCAGTCAAGATGGAGGCATAGGTAAACATGCCTCACTTCCTTGCACAACTACAGCAAAAGTTACAACTAGGTCGCAAAGCAAATATCACCCAGAGTTGTCCGGAAATCAAGCTGAATGGAAGTCCTACAGCCAAGGATTTAAAGAAGCCACATTCATTCAGACAGGTAGGAGGGGCTGAGATGTGGAGACACAGAGGTGCAGAGAGCTGTGGAGAAGTGGAAAGGTGTGGAGAGGCACAGAGATGTGGAGCAGCGCAGAGAGGTGCACAGAAGCACAGACAGGTGCAGAGACACTGAATGGGTTGGTTCCACATCCACGTGTGGTGGGTAAAAATCTGGAGGGATACCTTTGGAGCAAGAGATCCCAGCCCCAGGCCAGATCACACAGCCCAGGTTTCCAGCACCAGGAAAACTAGTCCCCATAACTTCTGCCTATAAAACCAGTGGAGGTTGGGGCAGCAGAAGAGGTAGCAGGATCCTCAAGAGACTCCTCTTAAAGGGTCTGAAATGGACTTAGAACTCATGCAGGTTCTGGGATTCAGCACCAGGGCAACAATTGGAAGGGCACAGGTGGCATAAGGGGAGAAATTGAAGTGACCACAGCATAGCTTTCTCCCGGGCAAAATGCCAGAGGCCAGGCAATGGCATTGTCTCATCTCCAAGCCTTCCCCCGCATAGAGCCACAAAGCAGTGAAGTGGGTTGCCCTGCCCTGGCAATTACCTAAGGCTCTGTCCCTTGTGACTCACAGGTGTGCTTTTCTACAACAGGCCACACTATTAACACAGGGAGTCAAAGCAGCTCTACCCAGTAACAAATACAGGGAACCTGCCAAATGAGGAGACAGAGAAATATGGCCCAAATGAAAAAAACAGAACAAAACTCCAGAAAAAGAATTCTGCACAATGGAGATAAGCAACCTATCAGAGGCAGAGGTCAAAACACTGGTATTAGGATGCTCAGGGAACACACTGGGTACTTCAACAGCATAAAAAAGACCCAGGTAGAAATGAAGGTTACATTAAGTGAAATAAAGAAAAACCTACAAGGAACCACCAGTGGAGGGGATGAAGCCAAGAATCAAATCAATGATTTGGAACATAAAGGAGAAAAAAGTATTCAATCAGAACAACAAGAAGAAAAAATAATTTTAAAAAAACAAGGATAGACTAAGGAACATCTTAGACATCTCCAAACATACCAGCATCTGAATCACAGGGGTGCCTTGATGAAGGAAATAGACATACAAGTCCAGGAATCACAGACAGTCTCAATTCAGATGGACCCAAAGAGGACCACACCAAAAAAACATCATAATGAAAATGCCAAATGTTAAAGATAAAGAGAGAATTTTAAAAGCAGCAAGAGAAAGGCAGACCGTTACCTACAAAAGAGTTCCCATAGGTTGTCAGCTGATTTCTCAAACTTTGCAAGCTACAATGGACTGGCAAGAAGTACTCAAAGTGATGAAAAAGCAAGAACCTACAACCTAGATTACTCTATCTAGCAAAACTATCATTTAGAATGTAAGGGCAGATAAAGTGCTTCCCAGACAAGGTATAACTAAAGGAGTTCATGATCATCAAGCCATTATATGAAATGCTAAACGGAATTATATAAGAAAAAGAAGATCAAAACTATTACTATTTAAGTGGCAATAAATTCACAACTATCAGCAATTGAATTTAAAAAACAAACTAAGCAAACAAGCAGAACAGGAACACAATTGTAGATATGGAGATCATTTGGAGGGTTATCAGTTGGGAAAGGGAAGGGGAAGTATGGGGAAAAAGGTATAAGGATTAGGAAGTACAAATTGGTAGGCACAAAATAGACAAGGGGATGTTGAGAACAGTATAGAAAATAGAGTAGCCAAAGAACTTGCATGCCTTACCCAGGGGGTAGGTTCCTGGAGAGAATGGAGATACTGGGTGGAAGGGGGCAAAGGAGGAAAAAATGGGACAACTATAATAGTATAATCAATAAAATTTATTTTTATAAAGTGGTTATACAAATAAACTTCTACTAGTAGCATGTGAGAATTTCTGTTGCTCAACGTCGCTGTCAACACTGTAGGTTTTTATTGTTTTTATTCTGAATTTGCCCTTCTAGTGAGCATATAGAGTTATTTTATTGTGGTTTTAATTTATGATTCCCTATGGACGAATGTTTTGATAGGCTCACTGGCTATTTGGACATCCTCTCTTGGAAGTGCATGATCAAGATTTAGGCCATTTTTTAAAAAATTGGTTTATCTTAGTTTCCTTTGATTTGTAGAAGTTCTCGCATTCTGAATACAAGTCTTTGATATAGGAATTCTTTATACATACTGGGTATTAATCACTATTTGTAGTGCAAATATCTTATCCTACTCATTGGTTGTATTTTCACTATTGAATTTATGAACTTTAGTGAAGTCTTTTTCCCCCCTCACCTGAGGACATACCCATTGATTTTTTAGAGAAAGGGAAAGGAAGGAAGAGCAAGGGGGAGAGAAACATCTATGTGAGAGAGAAACACTGATCTGATGCCCTTCCTACGTGCACCATATCTCATATGCACCTCAACCACTGACCAAACACTCAACCCAGGTATGTGCCCTGACCTTAAATGGAATCCATAAATTTTCAGTCCATGGAATGATGCTCCAACAAAGTGAGTCACACCATCCAGGGAAATCCATCTTGTTCTTTATAGTGGGCGCTTTTTTGACTTATTTAAGAATATTTAGACTTCTGGCCAATATGGAGGGATAGGTAGACACACTATGCCTCCTCCCACAACCAAAACAAGGACAACAATAATTTAAAAACAAAAACAAATAGAACTGACAGAAAATCAAACTGCGTGGAAGTCTGACAACCAAGGAGTTAAAGAAGACACATTCATCCAGATAGGTAAGAGGTAGAGAGACAGGCAGCCAGGTGGAGAGGACTCATGTCAAGGTGGTGGCTGGTGGACACAATGAGGTGTCAGATTGTAGACTGGGTGGTCCCACATTCTCTTGCAGATAAACCGGGAGAATCAACTGGGCAGCAAGACAGACCTCCCAACCCAGGGTCCAAGCGTGGGGAAATAGAGCCTCATACCACTGATTGAAAACACCTATGGGGGTTGAGATAGCAGCAGGAGAAACTCCCAGCCTCACAGAAGAGTTATTTGGAGAGACCCACAGGGTCTAAGAATATACATAAACCCACCCATCTGGGAATCAGCACCAGAAGGACCCAATTTTCTTGTGGGAAGTTGGGGAAGTGACTGAAACCCAGTAGAGAGCAGAGCAAGTGCCATTGTTCCCTCTCAGACCCCTTCCCCACATACAGCTTCACAAGGCAGCAATGTAGGTTGCCCCACCCTGGTGAACACTTAAAGCTATGTAAGTGGTGCATCGAGACAAACAGAAATGGCTGAAATGAAAGAACAGATCAAAGTTCTAGAAAAAATACAACTAAGCAATGAAGAGATAGCCAACCTATCAGATGCATAGTTCAAAACACTGGTAATCAGGATGCTGACAGAATTGGTTGAATTTGGTCACAAATTAGATGAAAAAATGAAGACTATGCAAGTGAAATAAAGGAAAATTTACAGGGAACTAATAGTGAAGGGAAGGAAACGGGGACTCAAATCAACGGTGTGGACCAGAAGGAAGAAAGAAACATCCAACCAGAAAAGAAGGAAGAAACAAGAATTGAAAAAAATGAGGAGAGGCTTAGGAACCTCCAGGACATCTTTAAAAGTTTCAACATCTGAATTATATGGGTACCAGAAGGAAAAAAGGAAGAGCAACAAGTGGGAAAGTTACTTGAATAAATAATAAAGGGGAACTTCCCCAACTTCCTGGCAAAGGAAATAGACTTCCCAGGGGAAGTCCAGGAAGCTCAGAGAGTCCCAAAGAAGTTTGACCCAAGGAGGAACACACCAAGGCATATCATAATTATATCACCCAAGATTAAAATGAAGGAGAGAATCCTAGAAGCAGCAAGAGAAAAGGAGACAGTTACCTACAAAGGAATTCCCATCAGACTTTCAGCTGATTTCTCCAAAGAGACCTTACAGGCAAGAAGGGGCTGGAAAGAAGTATTCCAACTCATGAAAGGCAAGGATCTACACCCAAGATTGTTCTATCTAGCAAAGCTTTCATTTAGAATGGAAGGACAGATAAAGTGCTTCTCAGATAAGATCAAGTTCAAGGAGTTCATCATTACCAAGCCCTTATTATATGAAATGTTAAAGGGATTTATCTAAGAAAAAGAAGATAAAAATATGAACAGTAAAATGACAGCAAACTCACAATTATTAACAACCACACCTAAAACAAAAAGAACACACTAAGCAAACAACTAGAACAGGAGCAGAACCACAGAAATGGAGATCACATGGAGGGTCATCGACAGGGAAGTGGAAGGGGGAGAGGGGGAAAAAAGTACAGAGAATAAGTAGCATAGATAGTAGGTAGAAAATAGACAGGGGGAGGGTAAGAATAGTATAGGAAATACAGGAGCCAAAGAACTTATATGTATGGCCCATGGACATGAACTAAAGGGGGGCATGTGGGTGGGTGGGGTGTGCAGGGTGGAGGGGAGTGAAGGGGGAACATGGGACAACTGAAATAGCATATTGATTATGAAATAGCATAATCAATAAAATATATTTTAAAAAAGAATATTTATCAAACTCAAGTCATGAATATATATACAAGGGAGACCCCAAAAGACCTGGAATTTATTTATAAAAGACTGTGTATCTATTATTACATGTTTAAACTTCAGTAACCTTCAAAACACTATCCATCCGATGTAATACACTATCAAAATGTTTTTCCACTGCTCAAAACAGTTTTTGAACTCATCTGTTTTGATGCCTTTTAGTGCTTCTGCCATTTTTTGTTTCACCTCTTCCACATTGGCAAAACGTTTCCCTTTGAGGATTTTTTTGCATTAGGGGAAACAAAAAATAAGTTGCTCAGGGTGAGATCGGGTGAATAGAGAGGGTGGGGCATGGGGGTTGTGCTGTTTTTGCTCAAAAACACTCAGCAGGGTGTGGACAGGTGTACTAAAAAATCGCCCATCATGAAAACATTGACACAGTCTTCAAAAACAAAATCACTGAAACCGAATGCAGCCTCTCACAACAATGTCAGCTGGTACACTGATACAGATGGGTTCCTAGAACACTCATCTAGTGGGGGAAGCCTGTACTACAAGTGGCCCACCCTCCAGAAAGTAATTCCGGAGGGGGGAGTATTATAGAAATTCTATTCTTTTGCTTTTCATATTTAGGTCTAAAATCCACATAGAAGACTTATGGTTTCCACTCTGATATGTAAAGAGCTTGGATGCTGCCACTCCTGTCCTCACAACAAGAAGGCATTTGAATGCACTGAAAATCAGTAACTCTTCTCATATTCATCAGAGAATTTGGGGCACAGAATCAGCCACTGCCTCAAAAAGTGAAGACAGGACAATACAGAGAATCACCACTTCTCAGGAACTGAAGCTACTACCTGGAACCAGCACCCACAGGGACACTTAACTGTACAGACAAATTGCTAAGAGTGCAGTGCGAACTAGCCTGAAGTTAAAAACTTTGGGAGTCTGGCCCTAGGGAGGCCCCCACACTTTTGAGAGTTTTACCTCTAAAACCTATCAGGTTATCATGGTAAGGATCTGAGAAAAATCTGGTCTTCCTTCCAGAAGGGAGAGGAAAAAAAGTAGTCATCTTGAAATATATATACTCAGATAGGAATTACCCATTTTATAATATGCCCAAAGCATTTCTCTTCTCTGCAACAAAGGCCAGATCTCAAGGGAAACTACAAAAGCCTTATGAGCTAGTCTTTTAGTCTCATATAAGGAAGAGGGACAAGACTAAACACCTCTGGAAGTCACAGAGCAGGGACTCTCCCTCATCAAAAAGAAAGAAAAAAAGTATATCTAATCATAAGATAATAGACTATTATATAGACTATCCCAATATAATATTCTAACATAATAGTATATACACTGTAATATATATACTATAATATACAATAGACTATACTTTATAGACTATCCCAGTGTCTTGTGGTCACATATGCATATGATAGAATATAGAGAGAGAATATTCCAATATCTTGTCATTATAGTAACAGAGTTCCAGGATAATAACTGAGAGATTACAACTGAGAGAGCTGCAAAATATGGACAATTTAAGAAGTTTCTAGGAAAACCCAACAGAGGGAACAAAAGCAAAGACACCAGAAGAACAAGAAGCTTCTGATACCTACAGCTATGACAAACAGTAAACATAGCCTAACTTCTTACCAGGAAAACAAAAGCTCACACCAAAGGCCTATTTTCCTCAGTTCCTATTACCCAATACATTATGTCTAGCTTTTAACAAAAATTACAAGTCACGCTAAAAGGCAAGAAAAAAACAGTCTGAAGAGACAAAGTAAGCTTCACGACCAAATTCATATATGAATTTTAGAATTCAGACCAAGAATTTAAAACAACTTTGATTACTAGGCTAAGAGCTTTAATGAGTAAACAGACAACATGCAAGAACTTACAGGTAGTATAAGCAGAAAGATGGAAACTCTGGGAAAGAATCAAAAAGAAATGCTAGAAACCAAAACATGGTAAAATACTTCAATGACAGAATAACATTTCTCTCAAATTCATGTGGAACATTCACCATGACAGACCACATTCTGGGACATAAAACACATCTGTAAAAGTTTAATAGAATAGAAATCACACAATGTATGTTCTCATCCCACAAATGAATTGATATAGAAATAAATAACAGAAAGATACCTGGAGATTAGACAATGTACTTCTAAATCATATACTGGTCAAAGAAGAGGTTTTGAGAAAGTTTAAAAATATTTTTAACTAATTAAAAAAAGAAAATATATTTATCAAAATGGGCAGGATTCCCTGAGACCAGCACTTAAAGGGAAATTTACAGCATTGAATGCATATATTAGAAAGGAAGAAAGTTCTAAAATCAATCACCAAGCTTCAACTTTAGAAAACAGGAAAAATAAAAGCCATATAACCCTAAAGCAAGCAGAAGAAAAGAACTTATAAAAATTAGAGCAGAAATCAATAAAGTTGAAAGTAGAGAAATAATAGAGAAAAACAACAAAACCCAAAGTAGGAGCCTTGAAAAGATCAATAAAATTGATAAACCTCTAGCCAAGAGAAAAAGAGAGGATACCAATTACTAATATCAGAAATGAAAGAGGGGCCATCACTACTGATCCCCAGGCCATTACAAAAATAGTAACAGACTATTATGAACAACTCTCTGCTCATAGGTTTGATAAATCAGATAAAATGGAGTGATCCCTTGAATGATACAATCTACTAAAACTCACACAAGGAGAAACAAATAATCTGAATAGGCCTAGATCTTAAAGAGATGGAATCAACAACTAATAACCTTCTGAAGCAGAAAGCATCCAGAAGAGATGGTTTCACTGGTGACTGTGTCCATTAAGGAAGAATGATAGTAATTTTCTACTGTCTTTTCCAGACAATGGAAGCAGAGGTCACACTTCTTAGTTCATTCTACTAGGCCAACATTACCCTAATGTCAAAACCAGACAGAAGAGACATTATAGGAAAGCAAAATTACAAGAACAAAAGCAACCCAGTAGAGAAAGGGTGGTCTTAGCTGGAACAACTATACATTCAGATGCAAAAGAAGAAAATTAATCTAGACACAGACCTTACGCCTTTCACAAAAATTAACTCAAACCAGATCAAAGACCTAACCATAAAATGTGGAGCTATAAAACTCTAGAAGATAACATAGGAGAAAATCTAGGTAGTCTTGGGTTTGATAAAGAGTTTTTAGATACAACACCAAAAGCATAATTCATGAAAGAATAAATTAGTATATTGGACTTTATTAAAATTAAAATTTTCTGCTCTGTGACACCGTTAAGAGAATGAAAAGGAAAGCCACAAACTAGGAGGATATGTCCAGATATGTTCTTTACAAAACACGTACCTGATAAAGGATTTACATCCAAAATATACTAAGAACTTTTAGCATTTCACAATAAGAAAATAAACAACACTATTAAAGATGGACAAAATATCTAAACAGACACCTGACCAGGAATGATATACAGATGACAAGGAAGCAAATGAAAAGATGTTCAATGTCATATATCATCAGTGAATTCCCAATTAAAACAATAATGAGGTATCATTACACACTGATTAGAAGGGTCAAAGTTCAACCCAAAACACTGACAATACCAATGCCGTTAAAGACGTGCAAAAACAGGACTTTTCATTCATTGCTGTTGGGGATGCAAAATGGTACGATCACTTTGGAGAATAGCTTCACAGTTTTTTAGAAAGATAAAGATAGACTTACCATGAAAATACCAATATACTTCTAGGTATTTACCCCCAAAAGTTGAAAACTTATGGCCACATAGATATTTATGACAGCTTTATTAATAATTGTCCAAGACTGGAAGCCACCAAGGGCCTTTTAACAGGTAAATGGATAAACCAGACTACAGTATATCCATACAATGGATGCTATTCAGCCCAAAAAAGACATGAGCTATCAAGCCATAAAAAGATATGGAGGAACATTAAATACATATTGCTAAGTGAAAGGCGCCAGTCCTAAAACATTACTTACTCTATCATTCCAACTATATGAGAGTCCAGAAAAAGCAAAACTACAGAGGCAATAAAAAGATCAGTTGTTGCCACAGATTTGTCCAGAGGGCTGGGAAAAGCGAATAGATGGAGGAAGGACAGGGGGACTTTCGGGCGCTGCAGCTTCTATAAGATACGCTAATGGTGGATATAGACATTATGCATTTGTCAAATCCACAGACCTGTACAGCACAAAGAGAACCCTAAACTATGGGCTTTAATTGATAATAATGTATCAATATTGGTTTATCAACTGTCACAAATGTACCACATTAATGCAAGATGCTAAAACCAGGAGAAATGGTGAGCAGGGAAGAGTCAGTATATGATAAATCTCTATACCATACGCTCAATTTTTCTGTAAACTTAAAATGGCTCTAAAACAGTCATTAATTTTCTCAAAGTTTGTATAGAATTGATTTGTATGTATGTTCTGAACTAGGGACTATGATTCTATTTATATTTATTTTAATATATGTATGATTCCATAAGCATATATGATTCCACATATATTTGTGTATAGTGTATGTGTGTCTCTCTTTCTCTTTCTATATATATATATTCTATATATATTGATGTTAAATTTACTCAGCACTGCAGCAGGAGACATTTATCATAAAATAAAGTGATGAGTGTCAGAAAAAATATCTCTCTCTGGTCTCTCAAGTGTTTTGCTCAAATTCATTTCTTCAGTTCTCATTCCTCCCCTGAATTCTAGGCTCATAACGGCCAATAATGTAGTCAACATCTCTACCCAGGTGTCTAATACATGGATATCTAAAATCTAACACATTAAGACACAAGCATTAATTCCCACACCTCGCCCACCAACCACATCTGCAGCCTCCACTCCCTGCCATGTCAGTTGCTCCAGGTTATGTACGATTACACGTCTGCCTTATAGTTGCCCCATATCAGACACCGTGAAGTCATCTTTGACTCTTGTCTTTTTCTTCTATCTTACACCCAATTCAATAACAAACCCTCTGGGCTCCAATTTTAAAATATATCCGAAATCCAGCCATTTCTCATTATGCTCACTGCTACCACTCAGAGATCTGAGCCACCATCACCCCTAACTGGAATATTGTGACAGCCTCCTAACAAGTCTCCCTGCTTTCATCATTACTCACCCCCTCTCCAACGCACAGTTAATCTATTCTTTACCCAGCAGCACGATCATCATATTGTTCTAATCAAAACCATCCAGTGATTTTCCATATTATTTAGAGTAAAATCCAAAATTCTCCCAGAGAATTTTGTTTAACATCTCTTCTGTAAACTTTTAAAGATCTCTTTTCACTATTTGACGATATCCTATTTGTATTTGATTCCCTGGCACCTAGCATATCATCATTTAGCATGTATTTGATGAATAAATAAATAAATGTCTTGACAAAATTTCTACATTATAAGCATAACTAATGGGTAAATATTATGAATAAATCCTCCGCCTCTCCCTCTCTCATACGTTTACTCTTATCCTTCTCCCGACCATCCCACCCAAACCCTGGAACTTGCTGTTAGCATCTCTCTTACCCATGCCTTCTTACAGTCACATCTTCCTACTCTTACCTTTCATTGATCCCAGATAGGCAATCTCAGAAACTCATTTTAAAGTGTAAACAGAAAGTGCAAAATCACTGAAGATAAGCAGCCCTGAAGTTAAATATCTAATAGTTAATCCTCACCCCATCCTTTCGCCAGGGAGACAATCTTCTACAGAGAGTGTATCACCAATAAAAATTGGAGACAACCCTCCTCTTCTTGGCAGGAATCAGGCATGGGGTCCAAGTCCCTGGAATGTACGGAGGCAGCAGGAAATGGACCTGCCCCCTTAGCATCACGTCTTCACGGTTTTCAGTCTGCTGATCCTATCCTCAAATGCCAGGCCACAGGTTAAAAAAAGAGAGAGAGAGAGAGAGAGAAAGAGAAAAAACAGTCAGAGTCAGGGATAAGTTATGCTTCCAGGAGCAGATTGTTTTTATGTTTTAAAAATATTTTATTGTGAATTGTTTAAAATATATATTTTATTGTTTATGCTATTACAGTTGTCCCAATTTTCCACCTTTGCCCCCTCTGCCCAGCCCGCCCCTCATATGCATAGTCAGTCCCCACACCATTGTTAATGTCCATTGTTCCTTCATATATGTTCTTTGGCTAATCCCTTCACCTTCTTCCAACCAGTCGCCACCTCTACCCTCCCCTTTTACAGCTGCTAGTCTGTTCCATGTTTCTTTATCTCTGATTCTATTTTGCTTGTTAGTTAATTTTGTTCATTAGATTCCACTTATAAGTGAGATCATATGGCATTTGTCTTTCACTGTTTGTTTTATTTTACTGAGCTAATAGTCAACGGTTCCATCCATGCTGTCACAAAGGGTAAGGATTCCTTCTTTTTTTACTGCTGTGTTGTATTCCATTATGTACACGTACACACCATTTTTATTCACTCATGTACTGATGGGCACTTAGGCTGATCCCAAACCTTGGCTGTTGTAAAGATGCTGCTATGAACATTGGGGTCCATGTATTCTTTTGAATTGGCATTTTCAGAGTCTTAGGATATATTCCCAGTAGTAGAATCACTGGTTCAAAAGACAGTTCCATTTTTAATTTTTTGAGGAAACTCCATACTGTTTTCCACAGTGGCTATACTAGTCTGCATTTCCACCAATGATGCATCAGAGCTCCCCTTTTTCCACATCCTTGCCAGCACTTGTTTGTCGATTTATTAATGATAGCCATTTTGGTATATGTGAGATAATATCTTGTTGTGGTTTTAATTAGCATCTCTCTGATGGCTAGTGATGTTGAGCATTCTTTCACATGTCTATGGAATATCTCTATGTACTCCTGGGAGAAGGGTCTATTCAGGTCCTTTGCCCATTTTTTATTGCTGGTCTTCTTGGTGTTGAGTTGTATAAGTTATTTGTATATTTTGGAGATTAAAGTCTTGGCCAATGTATCATTGGCAAATATGTTCTGCCATAAATGGGTTTCCTTTTCATTGTGATGATGGTTTCTTTAGCTGTGCAGAAGCCTTTTAATTTGATGTGGTCCCATTTGTTTATTTTTCCTTTATTTCCCTTGCCCTAGGAGATATATCAGCAAAAATAGTGCTACACAAGATACCTGAAATTTTACTGCCTGTTTTGCTCTATTATTTACATGGCATTGCAACTTATATTTAATTCTTTTATCCACTTTGAGTTTATTCTTATGTATCATATAATTTGGTAGTCCAGTTTCATTTTTTTTGCAAGTACTAGTCTAGTTCTCCCAATGTGATTTATTGAAGAGACTCTTTACTCCAAGGTATGCTCTTGCCTGGCCATAAAGGAGTGGGTTTATTTATGAGCTCTCTATTCTGTTTAATTGATTTATGTGTCTGTTCTTATGCCAGTACCAGACTGCTTTGATTATAGTGGCTTTATAGGATAGTTTGATATCAAGTATTGCGAGCCCTCCAAATTTGTTCTTCTTTCTCAAGATTGCTAAGAATATTGGGGGTCTTTTTTTGTTCCATATAAATTTGGGGGATGTTTGTTCTAGATCTGTGAAATATGCCATTGGTATTTTAATAGAAATTGCATTGAATCTATAGATTGCTTTGGGTAGTATGGACATTTTAATAATGTTAATTCTTCTAATCTATGAACACTTTATATGCTTCCACTTATTTTGCATCTTTCTCAGTTTCTTTCTTCAGTGGCCTGTAGTTTTCCAAGTACAGATCTTTTATCTCCTTGGTTGAATTTATTCCTGGGTACCTTGTTTTTTGTTGTTGTTACAATAGTAAATGAGGATTGTTTTCTGATAATTATTGGTATATAAAAATGCCATAGTTTCCTGCATATTTACTTCATATTTCACTACTTGGCTGAATATATTTATTAGGTTTAGTAGTATCTTTGTAGAGCCTGTGGGGGTTCTATGTACAATATCATATCATCTGGGAATAAAAACAGTTTTACTTCCTTCTTCTCAATTTTAATGCCTTTTGTTGCTTCTTCTTGTCTGATCACTATGTCTAGGACTTCTAGTACTATGTTGAATGAGGGTGGTAAAAGTTGATATGCCTGTTTTGTTCCTGATCTTAATTTGAAACGCTTTTAATTTTTGCCCATTGAGTATGGTGTTGGCTGTCAGTGCTTGGTTCTTATTATGTTGAGGTATGATCCCCCTGTTCCTACTTTTCTAAGAGCTTTTATCATAAGTTTCTGGTAGATTTTAGCAAATGCTCTTCCTGAATCTATTATTATAATCATTTGATTTTTATCTTTAATTGCATTTATGTGATGTATCATATTTATTGATTTGAGAATATCATGCCAACCTTACACCCTCAGAATAAATCCCACTTGATCATGGTGGATGATCTATTTAATGTATTGTCGGATCCAGTTGCTAATATTTTGTTGACATTTTTAGCATCTGTGTTCATCAGGGATATTGGCTTATAGTTTTATTTTTCTGTTGTTTCTTTACCTGGTTTTGGAATTAGGATAATACTGGCCTCATAAAAGACCTTGGAAGTCTTTCCTCTTCTTAAATATTTTGGAATAGTTTGAGAAAGATAGGTGTTAGTTCTTCTTTGAGAGATTGGTAAAATTCACCTGTGAACCATCTGGTCCAGGACTTTTGTTTGCTGGGACTTTTTGATTACTGCTTCAATTTCATTAGTTGTCATGGGTCTATTTAGGTTTTCTGCTTCTTCCTGATCCATTTTTAAAAGATTGTATGTTTCTAGAAATTTATCCATTTTTCCCACATTGTCCAATTTCTCGGTACATAGTTGTTCATAGCCTTTCCTTACAATACTTTCTATTTCTGTGGTATCACTTCTTACTACTCTTCTTTTATTTCTGATTTTATTAATTTGGATCCTCTCTCTTTTTTTCTTAATGAGTTTGGTTAAACATTCATCAATTTTCTTTATCTTTTCAAAGAACCAGCTCCTGGATTCCTTGATTTTCTTAAATTTATTTTAGTCTCTAAGTCATTTATTTTTGCTCTAATCTTGATTACTTCCTTCCTTCTACTCACTTTGGGCTTTGCTTTTTGTTGTTTTTATAGTTCTTTTAAGTGTAGGCTTAGGTTGTTTATTCAAGATTTTTCTACCTTTAGGTAGGCCTGTAATGCTATGAAATTCCCTCTCAGAACTGCTTTTGCTGTGTCTTACATGTTTTGGGTTGTTGCATGTTTATTTTCATTTATTTCCAGGTCCTTTTTTATGTCTTTCTTCATTTCATTGTTGACCCATTCATTATTTACTAACATGCTATTTAGCTTCCATGTATTTGAATGTTTTTGAGTTTTTTTAATTGGGGTTGATTTCTAGCTTCATGTCATTGTGATCCAAGAAAATGCTTGATATGATTTCAATTTTCTTGAATTTGTTAAGACTTATTTTGTGCCCTACCATGTGGTCTATTTTTGAAAATTAGCCCTATACACTTTAGAAGAATGTGTATTTTGTTGTTTTTGGAGATAATGTTCTATAAATATCAAATCTATTCAATCTAGTGTGTCATTTAAGGTCACTGTTTGTTTATTTTTTGGCTGGAGTTCTATCCATTGTTGAGAGTGGGCTGTTAAAATCCCCTACAATGACTGTAGTGCTATTTATCTCTTCCTTAAAGTTCATCAAGATTTTCTTTATATATTTAGGGACCTATATTGGGTGCATATATGTTTACAAAGGTTATATTCTCATGTTGGATCAATCCCTGTCTCTTTTTATGGCCTTTGTTTTTAAGACTATTTTGTTAGATAAAAGTATTGCTGCCACACATTTTTTGTATCCATTTGCATGGAACACTTTTCCATCCCTTCACTTTCAGCCCATGTAAATCTTTTGTTCTGAGGTGGGTCTCTTGGAGACAGCGTATATATAGGTCATATTTTCCTATTCATTCAGCTACCTCAAATTTTTTATTGGAACATTTAATTCGTTTATATTTAAGGTTAGTATTTATAGGTACTTATACATTGCCATTTTATTACTCTATACTTATGTTCTTCTCTCTCTTTTCTTTCTTTCTCTTAAATCAGACTCTTTAATATCTCTTGTAATACTGGTTTTGTGTTTATGAACTCTTTTAGCTTTTATTTATTTATTTATTCATTCATTTGTCTGGGAAGCTTTTAATTTCACCTTCAATTTTAAATAATAACCTTGCTGGATAGAGTAAGTAGGCTTAGTTGCAGGTCCTTGATTTTCTTTAATTTTAATATTCAAGGCAATCCATTCTAGTCAGAAGGGTTCCTGTTTAGAACCCGGCTGACAGTCTTATTCAAACTCCCTTGTCTGTTACTAGCTGTTTCTCCCTGGCTGCCTTTAAGTTTCTGTCTTTAAACTTTTCCATTTTAATTATGATATGTATTAGTTTTGTTTTTGTAGGGTACCTCTTGATTGGGACTCTCTGTGCTTCCTGAGCTTGTGTGACTTTTTCCTTCACCAGATTAGGAAAGTTTTCTGTCACTATTTGTTCAAACAGGTTTTCTATCCCTTGCTCACTTCACTTTCTTCCTCTTCTCGTATCCCTGTGATGTAGATAGATATTGCTATATTTTATGTGGTCCAAAAATTTCCTTAAACTATCCTCAGCCTTTATATGTTTTCTCTGTTTTTGTTGCTCTGATTTGGTGTTTTTTCTATCTTGTATTTCAAATCACTGCTTTGATCCTCTGTTTCATCTAGCCTGCTTTTAATTCCTTTTAGTGTATTCTTCTTTTCAGATACTGCATAATTCATTTCCAACTGGTTCTTACTCAGTTTCTATGTTCTTTTTCATGCTGTTGTAGTTCTCACTAAGTTCTTTGTAGTTCTCACTAAGTTTCTTTAGCATCTTATAACCATTACTTTGAACTCTATGCCTGATACATTGCTTGCCTCAATTTCATTTAGCTCTTTTTCTGGGGATTCTTCCTTTTCTTTCATTTGGTGGTTGTTTCTTTGTATTCCCATTTAGCTGACTTTTTTGTTTGTTCCTATGCATTAGATAAATCTACTTTGATGCCCTATCTTTGTGGAGTGGCCTTATGTGGTAGGAGTCCTATGGAGCCCAGTGGTGCAATCTTCTTGATGTCCTGATTTGGACATTTTAGGAGTGTTCCTTGTGTGGATTACATGGCTCTCCTGTTGTATTTGGGTGCTGATTGTTGTTGGCCTGTTTAATTGTGGAATCTCTTCTTTGGCTCACTGACTGAGAGGCTCAATTCCCATCATATCTTGCATTCTGTTCCACAGGTGCTGACAGAACAAAACAAGACAATACAAAACAAAAGGCAAAAACAAAAAAGATCTCTAACAAGCAAAATAAATGATAAAAAGTAGAGAATAATAAATGTGGAAAAGACAGACTTCCGGCCAAGATGGAGGCATAGGTAGACACACTATGCCTCCTCGCACAACGAAAATAAGGACCACTAAATTTAGAAAAAGACAAACAGAAAAAAACAACCAGTACTGACACAAAATTGAACTGTGTGGAAGACCAACAACCAAGAAGTTAAAGTAGACACACTCATCTAGACTAGTAGGAGGGGTGGAATCGGGCAGCCAGGTGGAGAGGACTCATGGCAGAAAAAGCGGTGGCTGGAAACCCCAGGTGCAAGGCAGCAGCTGGCAGACCCAGCAAGGTGGCGGATTGTGGAGGGGTGTGGCATGCAAGGTGGCTGGCAGACCTGGCGGTCCCACATACATGCACAGATAAACCAGGTGAAACTGGAGAGCAAGACAGACCATACAACCCAGGATCCTAGCACCGGGAAATAAAGCCTCAAAACACCAACTGAAAACACCTGTGGGGGTTGAGGCACTGGGAGAGACTCTCAGCATCACAGGAGAGTTCGTTGGAGAGATCCACAGGGTCCTTCAACATACACAAATCCACCCACATGGGAATCAGCACCAGAAGGTTCCAGTTTGATTGGAGGAAGTGGGAGAAGTGATGGAAATCTGATGGAGAGTGGAGCAAGTGACACTGTTGCTTCATAGACCCCTGCCCCATATACAACATCACAACCCAGCAACTAGGTTGACCAGCTCCAGCAAACACCTAAGGCTCCACCCCTCATTATGTAACAGGCACATTGAGATTTAAAAAAATGGACCAAACGAAAGAACAGATCAAAGCGCCAGAAAAAAATACAACTAAGCAACAAAGAGACAGCCAACCTATCAGATGCACAGTTCAAAGCACTGGTGATCAGGATGCTAACAGAATTGGTTGAATTTGGTCACAAATTAAATGAAAAAATGAAGGCTATGGTAAGTGAAATAAAGGAAAAGGTACAGGGAACCAATAGTGATGGGAAGGAAACTGGGACTCAAATCAATGGTGTGGACCAGAAGAAAGAAAGAAACAACCAAACAAAAAAGAACGAAGAAACAAGATTCCAAAAAATGAGGAGAGGCTTAGGAACCTCCAGGACATCTTTAAAAGTTTCAACATCTGAATTATATGGGTACCAGAAGGAAAAGAGGAAGAGCAACAAGTGGGAAAGTCACTTGAATAAATAATAAAGGGGAACTTCCCCAACTTCCTGGCAAAGGAAATAGACTTCCCAGAGGAAGTCCAGGAAGCTCAGAGAGTCCCAAAGAAGTTTGACCCAAGGAGGAACACACCAAGGCATATCATAATTATATCACCCAAGATTAAAATGAAGGAGAGAATCCTAGAAGCAGCAAGAGAAAAGGAGACAGTTACCTACAAAGGAATTCCCATCAGACTTTCAGCTGATTTCTCCAAAGAGACCTTAGAGGCAAGAAGGGGCTGGAAAGAAGTATTCCAAGTCATGATAGGCAAGGATCTACACCCAAGATTGCTCTATCTAGCAAAGCTTTCATTTAGAATGGAAGGGCAGATAAAGTGCTTCTCAGATAAGGTCAAGTTCAAGGAGTTCATCATCACCAAGCCCTTATATGAAATGTTAAAGGGACTTATCTAAGAAAAAGAAGATAAAAAACATATACAGTAAAATGACAGCAAACTCACAATTATTAACAACCATCCCTACAACAAAAACAAAAGCAAACTAAGCAAACAACTAGAACAGGAGCAGAACCACAGAAATGGAGACCACATGGAGGATTATCAACAGGGGAGTGGGAAGGGGAGAGAGAGGGAAAAGGTACAAAGAATAAGTAGCATAGATGGTAGGTAGAAAATAGACAGGGGGAGGGTAAGAATAGTATGGGAAATGTATAAGCTAAATGTATAAATGTGACACACAGACATGAACTAAAGGAGGGGAAAGTTGGTGGGAGAGGGTATGCAGAGTAGAGGGGAGTGAAGGGGGTAAAATAGGACAACTATAATAGTATAATTAATAAAATATATTTAAAAATAAATGTGGAAAGAGATACAGAATAGTAAAAGAAAAACCGAACATGAACAGGCCAAAAGCAAGGAAAGTGATTATGAGAAAAGGAATAGAAACATAAGAACAAGAAATAGAAAAAGGAAATAATCAAAAAAGAACAACAAAAGAGAAAAAAATAAAAATTAGAAAAGGAAAGAAGGGGGAAATGGAGTAAGAAAAGGGAAGAGTAAAATAAGAGGTATGAAAGAAAAATAGAGAGAAATCAAAAAGTTTAATAAAAAAATTAAAAAGTGATGCAGAAGAAAAATGAACAAAAATAATAATAAAGAACAAAGAGGAATTTGTCTCAGCACGGTTTAGTGCTTGCTGGCTGGGTTCTCCCTTTGGACATGGCCCTAATGTTGGTATAAGCCAGTGCTGGTGTAAGCCAATGTTCAGATGCTGTCTATGTCTAGCCCTTGGCAGCCTATTGAAAGCCATGAGAGATCCACAGTTTGTGGCTTCTCCTCCAGCCTTAGCTGCACGCAGGATGCACTGCAAGGCTGACTTTTATCAGCACAGAACCCAGGGGCTGGTCAGCAAACATTTGAAGACACCTCAGGATCGCCTCTCCCTGCCTCGGCCTGCCAGCTAGCTATCAGTCTTCATCTAATCACTGGCGTGACTTTCTGAGAGGGCCTCTGGCNAGCCATGAGAGATCCATAGTTTGTGGCTTCTCCTCCAGCCTTAGCTGCACGCAGGATGCACTGCAAGGCTGACTTTTATCAGCACAGAACCCAGGGGCTGGTCAGCAAACATTTGAAGACACCTCAGGATCGCCTCTCCCCGCCTCGGCCTGCCAGCTAGCTATCAGTCTTCATCTAATCACTGGCCTGACTTTCTGAGAGGGCCTCTGGCAGAATCAAGAAGATGGGACCCCTAAATCTCCCATGGGAGGTGCCATTCAGACTTCAAGAGTTTGTGTGTTCCCCCATCCCTGTGCCATGCATCTGAGTCTGTCCTGGTTTATCTCCCTGAACTCAGATAGCCAGAGCAGAGTCCCTACCAGGAAAGTGGGTGCGGCCTCCAAAGCCCAGAGTTTTTATCTTCCAGAAACCAGGAAGATGTTCCTATGGCTCCCCTGCGAGGGAAGGGCAGCACCAGCCTAGTTCCCTGGAATGTGTATGAAATGGCCGTACCCCAAAGTCAGCCTCTGACACCCTCTGAGTCTGCGTGGGAGTGTTGCTGTCTCCCCAGCAGGGGTCAATATGTAGGTGGGGGAAAGGAAGAAAAGCAAAGATGTAAACTGGGGAGAGCAGGATTCCAGAAGGTAGGGCAAATGGTTTCCCTTAGGGTGGAATAATTGCTTTTCCCCTGAGAGGGGCTTGCTCTTCTCAGGAGTAATGGCTGCCATGGTAGTGAGGTGTGTGCCGGCACGGGTATCCCAGCCGCCGTCTCCTTCTCGAAGCCTCCCACTCCAGACTCTCAGGTGACTCCAGTTCACACCACCTCTCTTCTCTTGAGTCCAAGGTGAATGGATGTGAACAAAAAAACTGTGCTTTGGGTCCTCAAAAAATAATAGCTTTTTCTCCAGCGAGATCCATCTCTCCCTGGCAGACAGGAACCCCATGGCCTTTCCCCACAAGATGCTAAGGCGGGCAGGTGATCTCAGCTCTGGCACTCTGTGCTTGGGGGCCCAGTCTGGGGTCCAGGCTTCACTCCTTTCAGGGGGGAGCTCCCACAGCCGTGCTGTAACTCTGGCCTGTTTAACCAGGGGAGTAGTACTGGCCCCGTTTGTGTCTCTGCCTTTCTTACTGGTCTTGAAGTGGTTTCTGCCCCACCTTGGTTAAAAGTCTCCTCTTCAGTTGTTTATTTTGAGTGCCTGTTCTCCTCATTTGTATTTCCAGTTTGGTTCTCGGAGGAGGTGCAAGAAAAGTCTTTCTACTCCACCGCCATCTGGCCCCCTCGCTCCCAGGAACAGTATTTCATGACATTCTTAGAAAGCTTCCTAATAAATATATTTAAAATACAACAAATATTCAAGTTCATGCACTTTCAACATCACTCTCAGCACTACCTTTATCACCCCAAATTATTATTAAAGCCTATGACACACCATAAGCAGTGTAGAGAAAACTTCGAGGTCAGTGGCTCTGGGGAATCACAGTTGCAGAGGCAAATACCACAGTTTTGAGCAGTTATCCACAAGTGAGACACTTCCCCAGTGGGAGCTGACCACCTCTTTCTTAGAAGAGAGATTGCAGAACCGTGCATAATCAGAGCATTCAGCCCAACAGACTAACTGACTGGCCTAAGATCACTCAGCAAATGGCTAAATCAGAACTTGAACTCAAACTCAATTTCTGGAAAATTGTACACACACACACACTAATGTAAATTCTGTTATCTTTAGATGTGTTTCCTTTTTTCTTTATCCATGATGATAATAACAAGA
The DNA here is from genome assembly GCF_014824575.4 of Sturnira hondurensis. Lineage (NCBI taxonomy): Eukaryota > Metazoa > Chordata > Mammalia > Chiroptera > Phyllostomidae > Sturnira > Sturnira hondurensis. Next base: position 4,012,876 of record NW_028081579.1, read on the forward strand.
AGTGAAAGCTCTTTTATTTAAAGTAAACTTACGTTTTTTCTTCTTCATAGGTTTTCAGATTTCCTCTAAAAGTATTTAAAAGTGCTGCTCGGACTGTTCTTATTTGTCTAGAATGATTTATGCTGCCATTAGCTTCTATAGCACCATCATTAGAAAAATGGGCTGTATTTCTTAACCCTCCACATGCAGCCAAAATTGGGTTACTTTAAAGGGCAAGATGTCAAAAGCAGATAAACCCTTTGTACTATAATGATCATAATGATGAAAATGGCACTTATGTGCAATAAATGATGCCCAGCCCATAAACAGCCTTTCCAGCCACATACTCTAATGCAATAATATATTCCAGGTAATTTGTGCAACTAGACGAGAAATTATTTTAACCAAGAAGGCTAACTGTGGAATTTACTCAAATACGCCATGTTGAAAATAATTAATGGAAGCAGAGTTTGCAGAAGTAAAATTATATCATTAAAAAAAAACCCATTACAGAAATTCACCTTCCAAGTGGCCTGCCTGATAGCAGCTGTAGAGATGAGGGCATTGTGGCATGGCTGATGCTGGTAAAAATAATAAAAATAATGACACACTAATAATATCTATATACCATGGTATTCAGCCCTTTTGTGTTTGTTTTAGGAACACAGATGATAATCCGTAGGGTCTCCATCATCTCCCACCTGGACTACTTCAAAACCTAATCGACCTCCCTGCTGACTATATTCCACAGAAGAAACAGAGTAATTTTTTAAAATGCAATCATATCATATCATTCCTCCAGTCTAACTACTTTATGGTTTCCCACCAGAATTGGAATAATCCAAAACCCTGACCAAGCCATATAATACTCTAGCAACACCTATGTTGAGACTACCTCTTTGACGTCATCTCCTATTATTCTCCCCCCTTGCTAGTTAAGGTTGGTTACACTTGCTGTATTGATAGTCCTCGGATATTTTCAGCTATTCCTGCTCCAGGGCTCTTGTTCATTCCCTGAAACTCATTTTACATAGATTGCTTCCTTCTCACATTCAAGTATTTGCTTATCTATCACCTCTAACTTCTATTTCCAGCAATCTAGCAGACTAGCTACCTTGGCGGGGGGCAAAGCCTCCCCAGCATAGCTAAAAATGTTAGATAACATATATTTTTTAATTTTTTGCATATATTTGAGAGAGAGAGAAAATCAATTTATTATTCCACTTATTTATGCATTCACTGGTTGATTTTCATATGTGCCCTGACCAGGTATCAAAACCCACAACTTTGGTGTATTGGGACAATGCTCTAACCAACTGAGCTATTCAACTAGGTCTAGATAATATATTTTTAAATATTTTAATGCATAGTTTAATGGAGAAGTTTTTCTTAGAACAAACTTTTTAGTACTTCATCTTTTATAGATATATTTATATACTATAATATTTTATATTAATATTAAATAAACATCTGATTTTTAATTTTAAATAGTATATTAAAAATTATGCATTTATATGCTATAGATAGTACATTATATAACTAAAATGCTAGATATTTCAAAAATATTTTTCATGTAGAGCTTCATGGAAAATACATTTTTTTAAATCCCAGAAACAAAAAGTTAAAGCAAAAACATTAATCTCAAAAGATGAGAAAGCACTGAAAATAGTTTCTAATATGTGGGCAGCTACTGATCCCGGATCTGTGCTAATACAGTCAAAACTTGCCACATGTGGCTATTTAAATTTAAATTTTAAAATATGAAGTGAAACTGAACACTCAACCCCTCAGTTGCACAAGCCACATTTCAGGTGTTCAATAACTGCAGTTGGCAGTGGATACCATGTCGGACAGTATAGATGCAGAACATTTTACACCACAAAGTAAAAGTGGTTCCAGCTGCAGCCCAGCTTCAGCCCGCTCCTGTTTAGAGTGATGTAGGAGGAAAGCACTGTACAGTTGTCCCACTTCAAGGCAAGAGGCTTGGACATGTTTTAAAAGACCCAAATAGTACTTATTAATTCTTTACGTCAAGTATCTTTTCCATCAATGAAATTTTAATTGGTACTTTAGAGCTATGTTTACACAAATCATTTAGGCACTATTTATAAACTTTATTTTCACTGTTCATTTTAGTTTTTTCTATGTAGTAGTTTTAACATGTGACATTTTTTGTGTTTTATTACATGTATGCCCAATAGAAAATTATAGGAAATATGCCAGATATCAAGATATTCACTACTCAAAGGTTAAGGGATTAAGAAAAAGTAGCTCATAGACACAGACAACAGTGAGGTGATTCTGAGAGGGAAAGTGGGGTCAGGAAGGAAGAAGAGAGGGAAGGGGGGATAGATGGTGATGGAAGGAGACTTGACGTGGGGTGTTGAACACATAATACAGTGTACAGATGATGTGTTATAGAACTGTACACCTGAAACCTATATAATTTTATTAACCAATATCATCCCAATAAATTCAATACAAAAGAAAAAGCATACTACTGAGATTAAATATTATTAATATTTTGCTACATCTCTTTAGATTATCTTTATTTTCAGAGAATCAAAACATTGCAAATGCAGCTATAGTCCCACTTTCCATCCTTTCTCTTCATCCGTACCTACTCGGAGGTAACCCCTTTCCTGAAACAGGTGTTACCAAACTCGTATACATTTTGTTATTCCTTTGGGTAAACTTCCTAAATGTTTTGTACTATATCTATGCTCAACTTATTTTTTTTACCTACAAGGTTATGTTTTTGAGACTTATCCAGGTTGACACATTCAAATTTAGTTCATTCGTTTTCTTTCTTATGCTTCCCATTGGACCAAACTACAATGTATTTTTCAGTTCCCCTATTGTCTGACAAATAGGTTGTCTTAGCCTTGTAACAATGAACAAATAACTCAGAAATAAATGACTTTGTACATGCCTCCTCAGATGTGAGTTTCCCCCTAATAAGCAAGCCCCCAAAGCAGAACCACTGAGTATGGAGAACATACATGGCAAGTACAAGTACTTGGTACTTTCACATGGCCTTCCAGAGTGGTTGTACCCACTTTCCCTCTCCAAGGCATGCTTATTCCTCTACATTATCACTAGTTAATATCAAAAGTAATAAAATTTTAAATATAAAATGGTATATTTTTCTTTTCATTTACATTTCACATTACTGAAGCTGAATATCTTTACATATATTTGACATCTATCATTTGTCATCTGAATTTATTGTTATATCTTTTGAAATATTTCTCTTGCTGATATTTTCAATTTCTAGAAACTTTGATATATTTGGACATTAATATTTCCTGGGTAATAATAGTTGCAGCTATCTCTCCCCAGTCTATGACTTGTATTTTCATTTTTGTCACCTTTTATCATAGAGAAGTTTTCTGTTTTAAGGAAGCAAAATGTATCAGTATTTTTTTCTTGCTTTGTGTGTTTTGTGTTTAAGAATTATTTCCTGCTAATGCCCTAAAGATATTCTCCCATGTTAGATCAAAAGTTTTCGAACTTTACTTTTTATATTTAGATCTTTAAGCAATCTAGAATGTATTTTTGTGAATGATGTGGTGTAGAAATCTAATTTTATCTTATATTATAAAATAGCCAATATCTTCAGAATTATTTGTTATATAGTTCATCCTCTTCCTACTGATATTATTATTGCCTCTCTCATATATAAAATTCCCAAATATGCACTGGTCTGATTTTAGTCTCTCCATTGCTTATTAGTCTATTTGTCTATCTGGGCTAGCACCTCATAGTTTTAAACAATGCAGCTCCCTATTACTGCCTAGTATATGGTAAAATGGTCCACCACCTTTTGTTGTTTTTTCTAGTCTCCTTGGCTAAGGTCTTAGGCTCTTGCATCCTGCCCCTAATATCAGTCAGTCATTGGCTACAGTCTACCCTCAAGGAAGGAGGGACTAGCATCCCAGGCATTTCTGGGAAAGTGGCTCCCCAAGTCCAAAAGCAATCCTCTGGAAAAGCGCACAGTTGTACGCCATTGGCAGCAAACACTCACAGCAGCGCAGCAGCGGAACGAGGTGTCCTGGTCTAGCTGAGGGGATCTGGGCTGGGGGGACATTAATAGTTTCTAGTACAGGTCTCAAAAAGAAATAGATGGCACACTCAAATTGGGATAATTTAAAGATAGTGTATTTGCAAACAGACAATTTATAAAGATGTACTTGGGATTAGGCAAACCACAAGGGCCAGAGCTGTTGGAGCTGTTACTATTTCTGGAGCTAGATGAGGGGGTAGAGTGGTGACTAGAGCCAAGAAGGAGAGGTGTTGTTTAGAGAGAGCTACCTTGGGAGAAGGACTAATTTTCATTAACCTGAGGTGACTACTGGGAAGTGGGGACCAGGGAAGTAAGTACCCAGTTGTGCTTTTCTTCCTCCCTCTGACCCCCCTCTGGGCTGCCCATTTGCCATGCCCAATGGGGAGCCAGAAAGTTTTTAATATTGTGCATACAGGACAGCCCCCGTAGAAGAGCTCAATGGGACAGATGAATAATGAATCTAGAGGGGCAAATGGACAGTGTTCTGCACAAAGGCAAATAAAAGATGTTTCACACACATAAATGTCACCCCTCTAAGCAGTCTTTCCAACCATTCTGTGTAAAGTAATGTGCCTCCAGATTGAGCAAAAAGGAAAAAGACTCATGGACATGGACAACAGTGTGGTGATTGCTGGGGGGAGAGGGGTATAAGGGGACTAAAAGGTAATGCATAAAATACAATAAAAATTAAATTTAAACAAATAAACTAAATGAGTCCTAGGAGACATTAAAAAATAAATAAATAAAATAATGTGCCTCCAGTCTCTGACCTTTGTCATTCCTCTAACCAGTTTCTCTGCTATTTGTTTCCACTTTGATTTATGAGAAATTACATTAAAACTTGCACAAAATGGTGAAGAAAAGCAAATACACAAATAAAAAATGGGGAAAGTACAAAATGTAACAATTCACAAAGAAAAGTATAAATGTTTAACTACATTAGTATTCAAACAAATTAAATGCACTATAAAATACATAATTTTCACCTATCACATCGACAGATATTTAATACAGTAATTTTCAGTGTTAGGGTTTAAGGAAAACACACCAAGGTGGGAGTATTGAGTAGATGTAATACTTTTTTAAAATATATATTTTATTGATTATGCTATTACAGTTGTCTCATTTCCCCCCTTTATTCCTCTCCACCCTGCACACCCCCTCCCACCCGCATTCCCCCACTACTTCACGTCCATGGGTCATGCATATAAGTTCTTTGGGTTCTCCATTTCCCATATGATTCTTAATCTCCCCCTGTTTATTTTCTACCTACCATTTACGCTACTTATTTCTTATACCTGTTCCCCCTTTCTCCCCCTCCCATTTCCCCACTGATAATTCTCCATGTGATCTCCATTTCTGTGGTTCTGTCCCTGTTCTAGTTGTTTGCTTAGTTTGGGTTTTGGTTTTCTTTTTTTTAAGGCTTGGTTGTTAATAGCTGTGAGTTTGTTGTCATTTTTCTGTTCACAGTTTTGATCTTCTTTTTCTTAGATAAATCCCTTTAACCTTTCATATAATAAGGACTTGGCGATGATGAACTCCTTTAACTTGACCTTATCTTGACCTTATCAGAGCACTTTATCTGCCCTTCCATCCTAAATGAGAGCTTTGCTGGATAGAGTAATCTTGTATGTAGGTCCTTGAGTTTCATGACTTTGAATACTTCTTTCCAGCCTTTTCTTGCCTACAAAGTTTCTTTTGAGAAATTCAGGGAGAGCCTAATGGAAACTCCTTTGTAAGTAACTGTCTTCTTTTCTCTTGCTGCTTTTAAGATTCTCTCCTTATCTTTCATCTTGGGTAATGTAATTTTGATGTTCCTTGGTGTGTGCTTCCTTGGGTTCAACTACTTTGGGACATTGAGCATCCTGGACTCCCCCACAGTCTATTTCCTTTGCCAGATTGGGGAAGTTCTCCTTCATTATTTTTTCAAATAAGTTTTAAATCTCTTAGTCTTCCTCTTCTCCTTCTGACACCCCTATGAGTTGGGTGTTGGCACGTTTAAAGATGTCCTGGAAGTTCCTACGCCTCTCCTCATTTTTTTTTGTTTGAACTCTTGCTTCTTCATTCTGCTCTAGTTGAATGTTTCTTTCTTACTTCTGTTCCAAATCCTTGATTTGAGTCCCAGTTTTCTTCCCATCACTGTTGGTTCCCTATAGATTTTTCTTTATTTCACATAATGTAACCTCATTGCTGCCTGGGTCTTTTTTATGCTGTTGAAGTACCCAGTGAGTTCCTGGAGCATCCTGATAATTAGTGTTTCGAACTGTGCATCTAATAGGTTGGCTATCTCTTCGTCACTTAGTATTTTTTCTGGAACTTTGATCTGTTCTTTCATTTGGGACAATTTTTTGTCTTGGCACAAAGACAAAAAAATTGGCACCTGTTACGTAGTAAGGGGCAGAGCCTTAGGTGTTCACCAGGGCAGGCAACCCACACTGCTGTATTGTGATGCTGTATGTGGGGGAGGGTTCCAAGAGGGAACAATACTACTTGCTCAGTTCTCTGCTGGTTTTCAGTCACTTTCCCCACTATTCACAATCAAGTTGGGCCCTTCTGGTGCTGGCTCCTGGGTAGGTGGGTTTGTGTACATTCTAGGCCCCTGTGGGTCTCTCCAACGAACTCTCCTGTGAGGCTAGGAGTTTCTCCTGCTGCCACCTCAACCCCCACAGGTGTTTTCAGTCAGTGGTTTGAGGCTTTACTTCCCCAAGCTAGAACCCTGGGTTGCCTAGTCTCTCTCACTCCCCAGTTTATCCTCCTGGTTTATCTGCACATGAATGTGGGATCATCCACTCTGCCAGCTGCCACCTCGACTGGTCCGCCAGCTTCTGCCTTACTATGGGTCTTTGCCACCCAGCTGCTCAGCTCCACCCCTCTTACCAGTCTGGATGAATGTTTCTTCTTTAATTTCTTGGTTGTCAGACTTCCATACAGTACAATTTTCTGTCAGTTCTGGTTGTTTTTTGTTTTTAAATTTGTTGTCCTTATTTTGATTGTGTGAGGAGGCACAGTGTGTCTACCCATGCTTCCATCTTGGCCGGAAGTCTGAGATGTAATGCATCTGAAGATTAATTAGAGAATTTATATTAAAAATTTTGAACATGCTATTTTATCCAGCCATTTTTAGGGAAGTACTTATGAAATAATTCAAGATATTCTCAAAAATGAAAGTTATTTACATTAACTAAAACTGCTGATAACCTATATGTTTGATAACAGGAAATAACTTGTCAATGTTTCTGAAAGTGTGTTCCTTGGGGCACTAGTCTCATGAGATTCTGCTTTAAAAAGGGTTCCAGAGTCAAGTAAAAGTTCATTCCCTTAGAATGAATGGTAAAATTTACAAACCAGGCTAACATGGCATAATTTGTGGTCAGGACAAAAGCTAAGACTATTTGGGTTCATAAGTGGGTCAAAAAGCACAAATTTAGCCTCATTTTCGCTGTGTTCCAACTTTTAGAACTCCCCAGTCTAACCATGTGTTCCAGCCATTGGAACGCACAAAAGCAGGTTGTCCAGGAACGGTTTACCCCAGGTCCACCATGAGCCTGCTGTTTCCTGACCCATAAGGGGGCCCCCTTTTCTACCACATCCCATTTCCAGGTGAAGGGCTCTCTCCAGCCGAACCAGGGCAGCAGGGCCTGAGTATGCCAAACAGGTAAGAGCTACAGCCTGACTGTGGGGACAGCTAGGGCAGCTCTCTGAAGCCAATAGAGACTGGGAGGTTATGGGGGTGGTGGGGGTCAGAGGTGGGGGACTGCCAAATCATTGTGCCTCTGTGGGATTCTGACTTAGAGGCATTCGGCCATAACGCCACAGATGATAGCTTCACCCTTTGGCTCCTCAGCCAAGCACACATACACCAAATGTCTGCCTGGCAAGTTCCAATTTAACATTACTGATTTAACTAATTGCTTAACTAGTTTAACCAATTTAACATCATTTTGACTGAAATTCACTTTCTGTAATAAATGAGAGGCTTCATTGTTTCTTATTCATCCTGTTTCCAACGCTTAGAGGCTTAAAACCAGAAACATTTATTATCTCACAGTTTCTGTGGGTCGGGCACCTGGGCACAGCTTAGCTAGATGCCTCTGGCTCAAAGCATTTCATGAAGTTTCAGGCAAGCTGTCAGTTCGATGTGTGTCCATCTCTGAGGGTTTGACAGAGGAAGGAGATGCCTTCATGCTCACTCATGTCACCGGCAGTGTTCAGCTCCTCACTGGCTGTTGGCCAAAGGCCCCCTGGTCCCTCCCATCCACAGGGTACCTCTAACACGGCAGCCAGCTTCTCTCTGAGTAAGCCAGAGGAAGTGCCAGAGAGAGCTTGAGAAAGAAGCCACGGTCTTCTTCTAACCTAATCTCAGAAGGGACTACTCATCGTTTTTGCCACATCCTATTTGTTGGAAGCAAGGCACTAGGTCCAGCTCACATTCTAGGAGGGGAAGGGGATTGTACACACAGGCAGGAACACCAAGAGGTGGGGATGCCTGGGGGCTACCTAGCAGCTGCCCACCATTATCACTAGTATGAAAGCCCTTGAACTTCTTAAGTGACTAAGACTTGCTAAATAACCCCTTCACTAATGCAGGTCTGTCTCACAGAAGGTATGGAGGAGAGAAACTGAAAATAGATGGATAAATACTTAACATCATGTGTTTTCTCCCTCCCTCAATTTAATTTGGTGAAGACCCTCACTGACTAGGGGAAGTTTTGGTGCTCCTGGGGTAGGAAAAGGGGAGTGGGTGACAGGACAGGGAAGGGGTAGAGGAAGAAATAGAAATGTCTCAGAAACCAAGAGAAAGGAAACCAGGACTACTTCACAATTTTGCTAAGGGCTAACTCAGCTTTGTCACTGCCGTGTGACTTCAGCACTTGAGGACTGCAGGCTCATTTCTGGTGTGAATTATCTAGGAGTCCTGTGTTTCATCTGCTCTTGCTGCTCTTATGGACATTTTTGCCTTTGTTACTCTTGTACCTCTGGAAAATTCAGAAGGGAAAGAAGAGGTTGTGAGATTTAGATCAATCCAGTATTTTGTTACACTTTATCTCCAGAGTGAAAGAATAACGTTCTCTACCCTGGTTCCAATGCTCATATACATACACAGATAATTGGAGAAGTTAAACAGGGAAACTAAATAATTACACAATTCAACACGACCAATTTGAGGAATTTTAAAAACTTCTTTTGACCTTGAAACCCTAAATGTGGGACCTCAGCCAACAAATTGGTACCCCTCTTTCCCAATATCGGCGGGAATACTGTTTTTCCTCCTGAACTGACGCAAATGGTCTCATCCTGCCACCTGTAATTTACTCAGTGAGACGAGTGAAGAGTGTGGTCTATTTTTGGCTGCCCTAGCAAGACTGCCTTAGGGTATAATCTTTTTCTCTGCCCTACCTAGGATGGGCTAGATGACATAGGAGATCTTTTCTATTTCTAATTTTACATCTTTCATCAAACAGCCAGTAAACAATTTTAAGACAAGGCCATTTTCATTATATCTACTAGAGGAGGAGCCCCCAACCCTGAGCCACTGAGTGGTACCGGTTCGCGGTGGCCTGTAAGGAACTGGCGCAAGCAAAGCTCACGTCGGTTCTGCCTCCAGTCTCCTATGCCCCTGACCATCCACAGCGGGTGGCCATGAATGAAGCTGACCTGAGCTACGTGGGGGGGGGGGGGGGGGGGGGGGGGNCGCGACGCCCCCCCCCCCCCCCCCCGCCGCCCTTCCTCCAGGAAACCAGCCTGTGGTGCCAAAAAGGTTGGGAAATGCTGCACTGGAGAATATGTCCCTGCATTAAAATAAATAGTAATAATACGAAAAAAAAGTTTGCTCATACAATAATAGCAACCTTTCTAAATTACAGCGATTGTGCAGCCCAGCAGTGTGATACAAAATGTGGTTTTTATCTCAGAAGACACAGAATTTATTATTTTCCACCTACCTGACATTTTAGAGCAATTGGAATCAGGTTTCTGAAAGAACAATTCAGTACATTAGCTCTCAAATACAAAAAATATATTTTCAGCATTGAAAGGACTCTTTGAAAGCAGCACTTCAACAAAACGCTGTCCACCCTGCCCTGGTAATTATGTCACGTCTCGTATGTACTAGTTTACACAGTGTATTGTTTTCCTGCATAATTAAGGCTATTAAGCTGGATTCAGAGGCAACAGTACACCTACAGCCCTTAATTAATTTAACAAGCACATAGAGAAGTTTCTGACAGAGTCTGAGCCTTGTCTTCTCACTCCTGGTGGGCAAGATGCTGAAGAAATGGGCAAGAAGGCTGTTGCCCTGAACCCTCCTTCAGTCCCAATTTTCTGTTCACAGGGGGAAACCATACAAAGTCATTTCCCAGAATGTAGACACTGTAATTCACTGCCCTACAATCTCTCATTGTTGAACCACTAAGCAGATACAACATTTAAAAATAAAAGCATATACCGAGATTGGTTACCACGTCTTCATAATTTCATCAAAGTGAAGAATTTTCCAATATATTTACTTCAGGCTCCCTTTGGATACTAGCTCTGCAAGGGCAATACACTAGATTAAGTTAGGGGAAGCGCTTTTGCCACCCTCTTCATTCCCTTAGAGGCCACCCAAAACCCCATCTCCTTCTAGCAATAATAGGCCTAAGTATTCTATGTGTCAGCCACTAGCTTTCCCCACCTGACGCGTGAAGAAGTGATCACTGGCCTTGGCTGAGAAAGAACTATGAACATTTCTACTTTCTTTCACACAATACCAATATTGTGCTTCACACCAGTGCGCTAGCCCACAGCGCCACCCAAAATCACTGAAAGAAAGTGGGATACCCACAAGTACTGACCTTCAATATCTTTTCTTTATGGTTATAATAACATAGCCTTGTCAAACATGTTCTCAAAAATTAAAAATCTATACATGTGTCTTTTAAATGTTCTCTTATTTAAAAAACTATATAAAAGCAAATTTGTATGACAAAACAAAGATGTGTTGGGAATTTCACAACGACTTAGTTTTTGGCAAATTTTACTCCTCTCTTTTACTACTCCTAGTGATTAGTATTCGATTATTATGGCTATACTAATTATTACAGGAATAATAGTTAAATTAATTGAATTTAATGATGAAACCCATGTTCCAGAACCCTGATGCTATGGCCGGAGAAGAGGGGAACACACTGTATGAAATAACCCTACAAATCACACAAATGCCAGCATATGGTACTATTCTGTGTATGTTCCTGCAACATAATTAGGAGATCAAGTATAAGAAAATTCAGGACTCTTTAATGCACTTAAAATCACTGTCATGAAGCAATGGATGGCAAATTTGCATGTGAAAGGACTGTGAACAGCATGTAGGAAGAATTGTGAAAATTACTATAGTATTTATTATTATAACTTGGTGTCATGCTAGTCTCATTTTAGAATGAACTATAAGAATAGATTAAATTAGTGCCATTTTCCTCCCTTGTTAACATCGTTGTCACAAGAGCAAGCTGTCAGAATTTTACTATCTAAAATAGACCATGGCATGTTCCTCAGAATAGTTGGTCGTTTCTAAACTCTGGGCTTTGGCTGTTCTCAACCCTGCCCTGCAGATACGTGGGTTGAACACAGGGAAATAATAATTTTTAAGCAACTATTCAGGCTGCAGACACCCTGATAAAGGTAGGAAAGACAGTATAATGTTATAATTTTAAAACAATATTTGATCATAAAATATTATCTCATAAGAAAATGCTTTTGACCACTTCCGCAAAATAGTTTGACACGTGATATTACAATCATGACGGCTCAGACATGTATAATTTTAATAGCATCTCTCTGGGTTTTTTCACTTCACAAGATAATGGGCCATGGACATTTCTCTGGGGGTCAGGAACACCATGCCCTAGTCAACCTTGAGACATATGATGATCAGAATTCAATGATCTGTTACTTTCTTCACATATCATTATCTCACTCACTGGTCCCCCGGCCTCAGCTTCTATAGGCAACATGGATGCTGTATTAGTCAGGGTTCTCCAGAGAAATAAAACTGATTGGATATAAAAGGAGATTTACTATGAAGAACTGCTCACCCCATTATGGAGGATGAGAAGGGCCACAATCTGCCTTTTGCAAACTGGAGACTCAGGAAAGCCAGTGGTGAAATTTACTTCAAGTTCAAAGGCCTGAGAAACAGGGGAGCCAGTAACATGTATCTCAGTAGATGGGCAAGCTAAGATGAGGTGAGGCCACCCACACTGGGCAGGGTGACCGGCTGTATGGACTCCACTGATTCAAATGCTGATTTCATCCAGAAATGTCCTCACAGACAGACCCAGAAATACTTAGTCAGACATGTGGGCACCCCCTGATCCAGTCAAACTGACACATAAAAGTATCTGTCACAGATGCCCCTCTCCACTGTGATCTTTCCCTCCCACAATTCCCCACAATGATGGCGACTGTAAGTCTTGGTTTCCTGCCCCATTTTATATCTTAACTTAATAATCAGCAGCATGTTCTTTAACTCTCAAAAGTGTTCCAGTTTAAACAATACACTATATGATCATTCTACCCCAAATGTTTTCTCAGTGCCTAAGACTTACCACTCTTTATACTGTGTTGTACTAACATATGGCTGTGTAGAGTTATCAGTAGGTACTTACCTTGTGTATCTTAGCTCCGCTACTAGACTGTCACTTAAGGACAGAATCTAACTTAACTCATCTTTTTGGTTATCACAGGGCCTTGAACAGGGCAAGTAAGCAATAATTTTTCTCTTCATCCACTCAGTTTGGATGAATGGCAGTACTGCATCACATACTACAACAATTTAGGTTGAGAACTTTCTAATAAACCTTTCTGGCATTAAAATTGCCTCCTTTCATATCACTTAAAGTTCCATCTTAAGTAGAGGGAGGAGAAGGCTCGGTGCACCCTAAGATCCTTGGGGAAATCCAAGTCGATGTGTTCTCACTTTGCAAGGAAATGGGGCAGGGAGAGCAAGTTTTAACCCACAAAGAAAGGACTAACAAGCAATAAACTTACTGCCCCCTCCTTTCTGGCGTATAACCCCGGTGCATTAGGATACCTTCTTTTAGCAAATTTTACAAAGATATGTGCCTATATGAACAGATTTATAGGGCCCCATGGGAGTGAGATACTTTGAAATTTACCTTCACGGTGGCTCTTGTTGTTCTCATGCTTTTACAGAAACAGAAAATGCAATTTAAAGAAGAAAGAACTAGAATAGAGAAGGCTTTGTGGGCACACAGAACAACCCTCCAGCACTGTCGTGTAGAAGTTGTATTAGGATTTAACTGAGTGGGACTAAACTGAAGATACTGAAGTATATGTTTTGATCTCTAAGCATGATTGATTTAATAATCTGTATTTTGGAGTCCAAACCACACCAAAGCAATTTTGTAGAAGGTAAGAAAGAAAACTAGTCAATCATCTCAATATATCAACTACACAATCTTGGATAGCCAGTATACAGACAAAACTTTTGGCTCTTCAGTTTAGAAGATTATCAGCGAGAACACTATCTTTTTATTTGCATCCTTTTATTTGTCTCATTGCTCTTAAATTTCTTCTATCTCCAGAGTCTAGCTCAGCACCTAGCTGTACATAGGAGGTACAAATACGTGTAGTTTTGAGTCAGTTAAGACTGACTTATGTGGGAAAACACCTCTTATCCATTGGAAATCACAGTCTATTTAAAACAATAAGAATTATGGTGAGAAAAATGATAGTTAATTCAAAGGAATCAAATGGCTCTAAGTGAAATAATTGGTTACCAGAAGTTGCTTGGCCACCACTTCCTGGCCAGTGTCACATTTGCTCAAGTTCGTATGCAGCCTGCAGAGTGCAGATGCTCCATGACTCTGTCAGATAAAAAAAGAACCATTCCTTCAGCAACAACTTGTATACCTTCCTTATGGCAGGACTGTGCTGTCCCTTAGAAATACACTGAGGTTGACAGGTCTCTTTCATGTGGAGTCAATAGTCTGAGAACTGGATACACACAGTCACAGGCGGAATGGGATTCAGCTGCGCATCGAGCAGCTGCTAGTGTTCTTTCACTGTTAAGGGTATCCTGCCCCCGGTTTCCAATGGCCAGGGTTCCATTCCAACAACATCTGCCCGAGACAGCATCAGAGTCCACAGTTTAAGAATGCAGTCCTGTAAGACTGTCCTCACCTCACAATGCCCCCTCTGCTTCAAATGCCAATGGCAAGCCCAGGGTGTCATTTAGGTTTCAGACCCAAAGGCTATTGATGAGAGGTTTCAATGACCCCCTTCTTGGGTTTGTTTAGTTTGCCAAGGTGGCTCAGAGAACTCAGAGAAACATTTTACTTACTAGATTCCCAGTATGTTACCGAAGGGTGACTCGGGAACAGCCAAATGAAAGAGAGACATAGGACAAGATACATGGGAAGAGGCACGAGGCTTCCATACCCCCTGCCACGCTCCCACCATCACCTCCACATGTTCATCAACCCAGACACTCTCTGGCTCCAATCCTTTCGGACAGAGGTGTCCAAGCCTTTGGCATCTCTGGGCCACACTGGAAGAAGAAGAGTTGTCTTGGGCCACACATAAAATACATCGCAACACATAATCATTAAAAAAATCTCATAATGTTTTAAATAAATTTACGATTTTGTGTTGGGCCACATTCACAGTCATCCTGGACTTTATCCAGCCCATGGCCTGCAGTTTGGAAAACCCTTTTGGGGGGGTTTTATGGAGACTTCATTACATAGGTATGATTGATTAAAGAACTGGCCATTGATGGTTGAACTCAGTCACTAGCCCCTCTCCTGCTCTCAGAAGTTGGGGGTAGGATTGCAAGTTCCAGCCCTCTGATCACACGGCTGTCTCCCCTGGCAACCAACCCTTATCTTTAGATGCAGTCCAAAAGTCGCCTCATGAACAAAACAAAAGACAATTTTAGAGCTCTCACTATTCAGGAAATTCCAAGGAATTTAGAAGCTCTGTGCCAGAAATGGGGAAAACACCAAATACATATTCCTTATGCATTACAGTATCACAATTGTTACATTGATTGAATTCTGTCTCATGCAGTTTGCAGGTGGCGGCGGCTGCCCAGGTGAGGTAATCTAAGATCCCATCCAAGTATGACCTACAGATAGCAGTTAGCACCACCAGAGTCCCGCAGCGCCAGATGCTGACCTGGGACTCTAAAGCAGAAAGAAATTGAGAATTGTAACAAAAGAATTTTTAGTTGAATTGTTGTTGTGAATTAAATGTATGTGCCTCCCCAAAATTCATATGTAGAAACCCTAATTTCAGTGTGATGGTATTTGAAGGCAGGGCCTTTGTAATTAGGGTATCCACATATTTTAGGGTGGAATCTTCAGGAATAGGATGTGTGCCCTTATAAGAAGCCAGAGAACCAGCTAGCTGACTTTCTATCACGTGAGGGCACAGCAAGAAGGCAGTCATCTGCAACCAGGAACAGGGCCCTCACTAGACCCTGACCATGCTGGCACTCCGATCTCAGACTTCCAGCCTCTAGAACTGTTAGGAGTAAATTTACGTTGTTATAAGCCACCCAGTTTATGCTATTCTTGTTATAGCACCCCAAAATGCCTAAAACAACTGTTCTTAAGTTTTCTTCAATTCTACTTTTTTGTGTGTGTCAAGTTTTGACTTTCAAATATTAACCATGCTTAGTCAGTAGACATGCTGTTTACAAACGAGGACAAATAAAATATTAAATAAAAACCAGTGCTCATCCCTGACCAGTGTGGCTCAGTTGGTTGGGTGTCATCTCACAAAGCAAAAGGTTGCTGGTTCAATTCCCAGTCAAAGAACATGTCTAAGTTTTGGGTTCAGTCCCCCGTCGAGGTGCGTACAAGAGGCAACCAACTGATGATTCCCTCTCATATCACTGTTTCGCACCTTCTCTTTCTCCCTTCCTTCCCCTCTCTTAAATAAGTAAATAAGTAGCCCTTGCTCATCTCAGTGAATTGAGCACTGGCCTGTGAACCAAAGGATAACTGGTTTGATTCCCAGTCAGGGCATATGCCTGGGTTGTGGGCCAGGTTCCCCAGTGTGGGGCATGTGAGAGGCAACCTCACACTGATGTTTCTCAAAAATCAAATAAATAAATAAACAAATAAATAGATAACAACCAAAGTTCAATTGGCTAAAGCAATGTCAGTCTAAATCTCAGATATACTAAGAATGGTATTATGAATGGTAAGAGATAGGAAAATAAAGCAACATGAAAATGGATGTTGATTATTTGGGTTAGGTGGGAAAGAGACAGTCGTGTTTTACTTCCTACAATAAATCTGATACATTCAGTAAAATGAAGTATAAGTGCTTGAGTACTATACGCCATAATATTATAAAGATGAAAATTTAATGTGTAGCATCAAGAAGTATAGATGTTTGTTATGTCTAAAAGAGACAATAAGAGGAAGTGGTCACTGGAGTTCAGAACAAGAAGTGCGGTCAGTGAGAGGACGTGAGGCTGGGATGACGCACCCAGGCCTTGGTAAAAGACGGCCTGGGTTGGAGTCCTAGCTCCGCCCCTTCCGAACTCTCAATGTTGAGCCTGTACCTTAACCTCTCTGTGCCTCAGCTTCCTCATCTGCATAGTGGAGAGGAAGTAAGATGGCATCGTACTCTCTCTTACTACATGTAACCTACTATTCCTACTTTAATTATACTGATTTGGTGTTGTGAGGAGTAACTTAGCTAATTCATTTGATCCACCTGGCTCAGTTCCTGGCACTTCGTAAACACTCAGTAAATTCTCAAAAGAGTATCTTTCAGATTTCACTGACATTTTCACCTGGTTCTATAAACTCATAATGTCACTTTTTCTAAGATTAGTTTTTAAAGACCGCTATTATTACTGTAAATATTGAGTGCCTATTACTACATCATAAAGTGGGTAAGAGCATCTAAGTACACTGTATGGCAACATTCAGCATTTAATCCAAAAGGGCAATCCTGGGCCCTCTTGCAATTTTTTCCATATAGTAATTTGTTATTAGGTTCATCTGGAGGTGCCATTTGTGCGACCCTGCACAACCAAACCATTAATCAGAATTAATCACGGAAGTAAGATAAAAGCCCGTGGCCTGCCCTGGGCCAGAGCAGCCGGTTACACAATCAGAATGCATTAAAATCACAGCCACGTAATTTCTTGTAAAGGCTGCGGGGGAAGGGAGCGAAAATAAGCAAACATGTTTTAAAGATCATAGACAGTATTCTCTTCAAATGAACCTAATTTAATGCCTCTTGCAAGGTCAGATCAAGGGTGAAGAAATAAGAATTGGCCAAACACTAAAGCAATTTCTAGCGAAATAAAAAGCCAGATATTCTTTTCTTCGCTGACAACAGAAAGTACACTGAGGGACACAGAGGGCTGATCATTGATGCCAAAAATGTACTTTCCATTCTTTGAGGCATCTAAAGTCTCTTCTTTTATCCATTTTCTATTTTTCCTCATATTGCCATTCTCTGTTTTTGTCAATGACCTTTCTTCAAGCCAACTCAGCCTCTGTCTAATGGCCTGAAGAGGACTTCTTCACATGATAGAAAGCTTTAGATTGAAGATCCCCCTCCTTCATTAGAGGGAAAAGTGAACAGCCTCTATGTGCTGGGTGTTAATGAATGTGAAGAAAGATTTTTTTGTATGTGTTTTACACATTATGTTCTTGACTCCTAGAGGTGCTACAATAAATTGCCACGCTTCATTTACAAGGAGCCATAACAGAAGCAAAATGAGAATCTGGCGACAAATTGCTTCTCAGTCGCCCTGGGTCAGGCTGTTGGGGCTAATGAGAAGAGGGCTCTAATTTTAAACCCCTCCTCAACCAAGCCATTCCTGCATTAACGTTCGCTGTTGTAAATTGTAAAGTCAAATGAAGGAGCACTGTTGAAAATTAACCAGTATTTTTATCCTTTGAGTACCCAGTAGAGCATATTTTGGCTTCTGTAGCTGGTGGTTACGGAAGGCGGCTCAGCTTACACCAGGGGTGGCAGCCTCCTCCGTGGACCCCCTCCTCCTCCACACAACACCCCTCTCCTAAACCCTTCTCTTCTTACCCCTGAGCCTGCCTTCCACCTTCACGAAGAAAAATCCGTGGGCAGAAGGAAGTAGTAGGTTTTCAACAAGATTACAATGTCACCTGTAGCAGGAGTGTTTGAAACCAGCCTCTTTGTGGGTCCGTTTGGCAAGACACGATACACAGACAGTGAAAGTTAGAGAATTGTACCAGCTATTCAGGCCTGCTGCATGCCTAATGATCAGTAATTGTGTGTATGGAGGGAGAGCCAGCAAATCACTGACCCTCTGATGGCTGGGAGCGCTTTGCCGCTGGAAGCCTAAAGCAGGATTTGAACAGATAATGAGAAACCAGTGCAGCACCTGCCTCACACAAAATACTTTCCTAATCCCACTTTTCCAGTTTATAGAATCAAATCGCAGGCAAAAAGAGGTGAGAATAAAGGAAGATGTTTTATTAAAGTGTGCAGGGTTTTGATCCCATGTGGATGTCCAGGCAATAATTCAAAATTCAAGTTTGTTTTTTTGGGGGGCGGGAGGGGCAGGAGGGTTTGGTCACGTGTTTCAAGTGAGCATTAATGAAACGAAGTTCCCCTGTGTGTAAAGTGCCTGTCCGGGTGCATTCTTCCATAAAATCACTACATAAAATACAAATTAACCACACTACCCTAGTCTAATCATTGTAATCAGTTATGTTTTCATGTGTACATTAGTGATATATAAGGCTGTTGTAGTTCTTGTGTGTGGTTTAATTGCTTGTTTTTGCATATCTTGTGTGATTGATGATGTTCTAGAAATCTTTTCCCCTAAAGGAGACTTTGTAAATTACTTTGTTTAGATGCTAATGATTGTATTTCATTAGTGGCCCTCTCATCCAGAATCATCTTTAAATGAATGAATATGCCATAATTAAAAATCTGAATTATGAATTACTTTGAAAGGAGACAACATTGTCCCGATTTCCCACTGCGACACAGTGTTATTTCAATTATGTAAATATGTTTAATCATTCCCCTTTTGTTTTTCTAATTATTTAATATTAATGTTGCTTTACCCCTTTATTGCTACAAGAAGGGATATGGCGTCTTAAATGAGAGTACTTAGACAAGTGATACACAGATGACTAGATTAAAGCAGACATTTATCAGAATGCATAACCCATTTCAAAAACAAACATGCTATTAACATTCATACTAATATAGCAATACTGGCTATAATTGCACTTCATGCATGTTTTGTCTGTACAAATCTAATGTATTCACAATGAACAATTTCCAATTATTTTTTTTTTCTTATAGAAAGTCTGAAACCCCCTAGTGAAACTTTCAGATATCTTGAGGTGTACATCTGGACCCGCTGTAAGACCGCCATTTTTTCTACAGTAGGAACCCGGCAGCTGCTGAAGTACTACTAGACTTGACGTATTCAAATTTCACCTAGCCACACTGAGCCTTCAGAAACCGTTGGCAGAAAAAAGAATGTGTTTTTAAGTCTTTCTGCTCTTTTTTACTTCCTCCCTGAAGTAAGAGAAATATTAGGAAATTTTAGGAAATATTGGGAAATTCTGCTCAACAGCTCTCACATAAGCCTTCAAGAAGCTCCCCTTACGAGAGAGGCATGAACCCAGCGGAGGGGAAGCCTAGAGGGGTCACTGTGTATGACAGTCAACTTGATACATTTAGACTTTAGGCAGCTTTGTCAAACTAACTGCAGCAGTCTGATTTATTCTTCAGAGAACAGCGCACTGACTTCAATTTAGGCGTTTCTATTTCAGTGCAGCTCGACTACATAGGAGTTCATTCCTCTACCATTTAGCAATTTAGATGTTTTCAGTATTATTGCTAACTGACTCTTAATGTATAAGAGCCATAATTACGTTGGTTTAATATTTTGTACTTAAAAATTATTATTTGTAAACTAACGGTGGGAAGTGCTACTACTTCCCCCATGTTTCTTTTTTATTTCAATGTTATAATAAAATACGTTAACGCTGTCTGTCTTGTGAAGCTTTATTAATTATATTACTACCATTAAGATTATGATCAAAATGCAGGCATGGGCAAAAGTAGGTTTACAGTTGTTCGTATGGAAAAAGACATCGAGGTTATAATTATTACAGTAGCTTAATTAACTCAAAAGAATGTCACAATGACACAGTAAACCTACTTTTGCCCACCCTGT
Source organism: Sturnira hondurensis (assembly GCF_014824575.4). Lineage (NCBI taxonomy): Eukaryota > Metazoa > Chordata > Mammalia > Chiroptera > Phyllostomidae > Sturnira > Sturnira hondurensis. The sequence continues at coordinate 4,033,134 of NW_028081579.1, forward strand.
ATTTGGTCTTTCTCTGCATATTAAAAGAGTGAGCAATCTTTAAAGACTTCTTTTCGAAACCACTATTTTTTCTAATCCGAACCCTTAAAGTTAGCAACCCTGGAGACAAAGACGGGTTTAGTACAGCACCTGGGTAAAACTTGTACACAAACACAGATTACTTACTTTGCTTCAGCGTGGGCTACCCGACAGAACACTCATGATGTTTATTGTTATACACAGATGAAAGAAAGTGATATTTATGGACGAGTTATACAGAACATTGTGTAAATTACTTCCCATCTAATTTAACACATTTTATTTAGCATATTTTTTTCTCTCATTGAGAAAAAGCTTATCATACAAGGGAACTAATGATTTCCCCTAATTAAGGGGAACCTTTCTATTTAAAATGTGTTATGATTAACAGGATAAAGCCACAGGTTGTCAAGATCAAGGGGGAAAAACTCAAAGATTTGTGTAGGTGACAAGAAATAATTACTGACAACACATTGGTTTTAATGACTTTCTTTTGGAATTTTCAGATAGATACGATTTTCTTATTTTTAATTATATTTTTCCACACATCTAACTGGAAATCCTGGAATTTTGTAATACCAATTTAGACAAAAATCCCAAAAATCCACTGAAACTGATGTTTGGTGCTTACAGATACATTTTGCTTTTGATCAGCTAAATATTCTGTCAATCCCTTGGAACCCGAAGGAAGGAAATTCATGAGAAGAGAGTGGGAGATGAGAATTCACAGAAATCTTCAGCTGAGTTTTTAAATCATGATTCTACCAGATTTTTAAAAAGTAGATAATTAGGATGTGGTCTAAATATTCATTATCCAGGAAGAAAGATGAGGGAAGGAAGTATTGGAAAGTCCATACCTACATCATTACCAATATTATTTGGATATTTCATTTCAAGCAAAATTGAAGAATAAAGAAGGGTCTGGATCTATTTCCTTGAAGGCCAGGGCTGCTGCTCCCCAAGACAGAAGACAGACTGGACAGGCCATGGAACTGTGTGACAGCAGCATGTCAGGGGAATCAGTCAAGGCGAGTAATGTCCCCCCTAAATGCATCTTTGTCTCCAACACAGGAGGAAACCACACTGCTTTTCACTGAAGAAGCCTTGAGATAAACAAATGGTCTTTCCACGCACATCCTCCTCAGACCAAGTACCCTAGCAGCTTGATTTTAGCAGCTAGATGGAGACGGACAGTTAGAAATAGAAGTACACTTGTACTTATCCAAACCTGGCATTTCTGGAAGACAAGACTTGCCAATAGGTTCTCACTGGACACGCTCAAAATATAAAATAGCCATAAAAATGGTCTTAACTTCAGATCCCTAGAAAATTCCCTCCTAGGAGTTGATCAACCCACAGAAAATGATTTAGTTAGTTCCAAGTCCAAGTACCAACTCTTTTAGTCCCAATTCTACTCATAAAGGTCAGCCCAAGGCAATTATATCCTGATTAATCATCACAGTTTTGGTCAAGCAAGATGGAAGGGAATCATTTTCCCCCTAAGTTTTCCTTCATTCACTGAATAAATATTCTAAGTGTCTACAACAGGCAAAGCCCTCTTCTGGGGGCTTCGGAGGCTACGTCAGTGAAAAACAACCATTGCACTCACACAACTTACTAAATACGTCTGATATTTCTTTGTCTTGTCCTATTGACCTAAGACTGCATAACATTGAACAGGAGTGAGGAGAGCAGACATCCTTGCCTTGTTTGCAGTCATAGGTATGTAGCATTCAGTTTTTCACTTTTGAGTATAATATTATTGGTAGATTTTTGTGTGTGTAAATGTTTTTTATCAGGTTGATGAAATTCACTTCTCTTCCTAGTTTATTAATAGTCATTATAAATGAATGTTGTGTTTTTTCCAGATGTTTTGACTCCCTCAATTAATAAAATCATGTGGATTTCTTCTTGAGGTTGTCAATATAGTGCAATACATAGATTTATTTTCAAATATTGAGTCAAACTTGCATTCCCACACACAATCGAGCAATATCACTTGGCTGTGCTGTATTGTTCTTTTTGTATATTGCTGAATTTCAATTTGTTATTTTTTTGTTAAGGTTTTTGCATGTATGTTCGTGAGAAATATTATTCTACAGTTTTGGGGTTTTTGTTTGCTTGTTTTTGTAATACCTTTGTGTGATTTTACTATCTGATAACATTGGCATAATAAAATAAGGTGGAAAGTGTTTTAACTTTCTCTATAGAATTGGTGCCAATTCTTTTTTAAATGGTTCACAGAATTTGCCAGAGAAACCAACTGGGCTTGGAGACCTCTTTTACAGGAAGTTCTCAACTACACATTTGATTTCTCTAATAGTTATAGAACTATTGAGGTTATCTATCTGGGGTAAGTTTGAAGAATTTGTTGTTTTAAGAATTGCTCCATTTAATCTAACTTATTGAATTTATGAGTGCAGTTTTGTTACATTCCTTCATTTTCCTTTTAATGTTTGCAGGATCTTTAGTGATTTCTCTTTCTACTCCTGGCACTGGCAATTTGTGCCTTTTTTCTTTGGCAGCCTTGCTAGAGTTTTTCCTAATGTATTTTTTGTTGTATTTTTTTTCTGTTACCATTTATCTTTCTTATGCCCCCTTCCCTCTGGAATCACCACACTGTTGTCCATGTCCAAGGGTCCCTTTACCCTTTTGGTTGATCCATCCACCTCCTAACCTCCACTGCCAATAGATGTTATCCCGCCCTCTATCTATGAGTCTGTCTCTGTTTTGCTTGTTAGTTCCATTTGTTCATTAGATTCCACATATGAGTGAAATCATATGGTACTTGTCTTTGTCTAACTGGTTTATTTCATTTAGCATAATGTTCTCCAGGTCCATCCATGCTGTTGCAAAGGGTAAAATTTTCGTCCTTTTACAGCTGAGTAGTATTCCATTATGTCAATGTCCCATAGTTGTTTTATCCTTCCATCTACTGACAGGCACTTGGGATGCGTCCATATTTTGGTGATGTAAATGACATTGCAATGAATATAGGGGTGCTTATGTTCTTTCAAATTAGTGTTTTGGATTTCTTTGTGCATATTCCCAGAAGTGGAATCACTGGGTCAAAAGCCAGATCCATTTTTAATTTTCTAAAGTATTTCCATACTGCTTTCCACAGTGGTTGGAGCAGTCTGCATTCTCACAAACAGTGCAAAAGAGTTCTGTTTTGCCATATCCTTGCCGGCACTTGTAGTTTGTTGACTTACTGGTGATAGCCATCTGACAAGTGTGAGGTGATATCTCATCATGGCTTTAGTTTGCATTTCTCTAATGATTAGTGATGCCAAGTATCTTTTCATGTGTCTATGGGCTGTCTGTAGGTCCTCTCTGGAGAAGTGTCTACTCAGGTCTTTTGCCCATTTTTATATTGCATTATTTGCTAGAGTTTTTGTTGATTCCATTGATCTTTTCAAATAATCAGCTTTTGATTTCCTTGATTTTCTGTTACTTATTCTTTTGCAATTTTAATATTATTTCTGCTCCTTATAATTCTCTTCCTTCTGACTGATTTGGGCTTAATTTTCTCTTCCTTCAGTGGTCCTAAAGTAGAAGCTTACATTCTCGGTTTGACACCTTAGTTCTTTTTAAATATATACATTTAATGTTAAAATGTCCTTCTAAGCACTACTTTTGTTTCATCCCACAGTTTGTATTTCCATTTTTATGTGTCTTGGAATATTTTCAAATTTCTTTTGAGACTTACTTTTTGATTCATTAATTACTTAGATATTTGATGATAAATTTCCAAGTATTTAGAGATTTTCCTATTATCTGTTACTGATTTCTAGCTTGATTCTATCAGTCTTAGAATATTATTTGTGTCATTTCAATTCTTTTCAATTTGTTAAGTTTGATTTGTGATCTAGGATATAGTCTATGTTGTTCAATGGCCCATGTGCACTTGAAAAGAACTCAGCTTCTGTTGGATAGAGTGTTCTATAAACAGTCAGATCCAATTGGTTTACATCATTCTTCATTTTTTCTATATCCTTACTCATCCTTACATCTATTCTTCATAACTATGACAAAGGGGAATGTTAAACTCTTCAACTACAACTGTGAATTTGTTTTTATTTCTCCTTTCATTTTTGTCAGTTTTTGGTTCATGTATCTGTTATTAGTTACATATACGGGGTCTGTCCAGAAGGTATCCAGCCACGTAATATGAAAAATAGACATTACAAGAAACATTGTAAATAGCATAATAAGGACTCAATCCCCTTCAATGTAGGCACCTTGGGACCTCACACAGGTTTCCCAATCACCACCAGATGCTCCGTCATAGTTTCCTGAATTTCAATGATGTTCTGAAATCTCTTACCTTTCAAAGGTAATTTTTAGTTTTTGGAAAAGCCAGAAGTCACAGGGCACCAAATCTGGGCTGTAGGGGGACAGAAGCACCTGGGTGATTTGATGTTTTGCAAAAAACTTTGCATGAGACATGATGCACGAGTAGATGTGTTGTCATGAGGAAGCTGCCAATCACCAGTTGTCCAAAGCTGTGGACCTCTGAATTCTCCAAATAGTTTCCATGGTGGAATGCTCAAGCTTAATAAAAAATTTGATGCAAATTTGTTGCTGTACTTGCTCAGTCATTTTGAATGTACTAGACACACAGTACACATGCTCACTCAACAGCATCTACCGCCCCACTGACTAGTACGATGAAGTTCTCATTGTTCACACATGTGCATTCCAGTTCACCCTCCTTGGCCGCTAGGTTACATCAACATCATGCAAAATGTTCTTGTTATATTAGCAATGGCTAGACTTTTTCCAGACAGACCTCATACATTTAGTATTTAAATGTATTCACTGAATTAATCTTTCTAATAGTATGTAATATCTCTATCCCTGTCAATTTTCTTTGCTCTGAAGTCTATATTAGTCTCTCCAGCTTCTTTTTATTTGTGTTCTATGATACATCTTTTTTCATTCTTTTACTTTTAACTTACCTATATTATTATTAAATTAGAATTGTCTGGAGTCAGGGTGGGGAGACTAGGGGATAAGAAAAATGAATAAAAGAGAAAAGATGAGAAAACAGGACTTAGGGCATTTCTCCCTGAACATTAGGCCTTTCCTTTCCCAGGGCTCAAGCCGAGAAGAGAGACTTCTCCTGGAACTCCGTCTGAACTACAGTGCTCACTTCCATGTGTTCAGGCACATTGAGTTCAAATTAGGGTATTACTAGAGGGAAAAATGAAAATCCACCCTTAATTTAATTGTACTTCAAATTCCATGTTGCTCTAATCTGTCTGTTGCTATTTCATTTTTAAAATCTTTCAATAATATCCCCATACATACTGTCCAGGTTGTATAACTATATTCAGGGGGAGAGAAAAGACAAAATATGTTTACTCCAGCTAATTCATAATCATAATTTTAATCTTTAATCTTTTTTTAAAAAAGTCACACCTGAAAGTGGTCTATGTAACTGCTCCCCACATATTGCTGGTCAGGACTCAGTCTATATTCTCTATTTGCAGAATCCCTCACTTCTGCTGAGAAAATCAGAAAAACGCTAAGAAATGTAATTTTCACATCCAGAAGAGAAGAAACTGTGGTGAATGCATAGGATTTTTCTCTACCCTTTTGATTATTGAAATATTCCATTCTTCTTTCCACATGAAAACACCCTACTCCAAGGAAGAAATCCAAAGGCCCATGCAATTGCTGAATCCAGCTCAAAATCCAGGCTCTCCAGGTGGTATTCAGTCTGCCTTTCTGGGCTCCCTTTGGGCTGGTAACCATGACTAAAAAGACAGTTCTCTGCTTCCACCACATCTGTTATACAATAAGACAGCAAGGACATGATACCCCACAATAAATACCATTATAAATGGAAAATATAAAGAGATATACAGCATTCTCTGGTCCATAGCAATCTTAAAACCCTACTGGTATAAACCGTGAAACAATTCCCCATCCCCCAATGCCCTGCAACCTTCAGGAAAGGAAGATTTCTTGATTAGAACCTGATGCTTCACTCTGGGTGGAAGGAGCTCCTTTGTCCATTTTTCTTCCTTTTGTACCTGCAAGTACATTCTGCAACTTCAGCAGATGGGTTTGTACTTATTAATATATCAATGCTAGAAAGAGAATAGTACGTGCAATCTTAAATGCTACTGATTAATCCAAAATAAGGCTTCCATATTTCACAAAAACCTTTATTCTGATAAAGCTTTTATCTCAACACCTCAAAGTTTAAGTGTGTAGGTATGTGTCCATACGCATCTTCAAAAGAAGAAATGTATTTGGTTTTAAAACGATTTTGAGCCTATAGTTTTACAGCAGCATTTAAAGAATTTAATCGGTTGAAACAAACATTTAGGTGTTCATTTTGAAATCTAAGACATAAGCATTTCTGCTTGAAAATTATTTTATAGGAAAAAACTTCTAAATGCATTGGTTCAGCTTCAGAGAGTATTCATATCACTTATTTTTTCTCTTCTAAATATGTGAAACTATTTCAGACATAAGCATAAAATAAAATATGTGGATTTCCCATTTATTTTATTTATTGCTCTTTCTAGCTTAATGGGTATTTGAAATAAATGCTTTGTATTCTGTGAATCACTTCCCTGTAGTTCAACCCTTTGATACTGTGTATTATTTGCCACATCACGGAGAGTGACTGATGTGGTTTTACAAAATCTACCTCTAATGCAAAATCAAATCAATGCACAGCAGTTATAAAAGTGGTCCTTTTTCTCCCATCTACTTCCACTGTCTCTTTGCAAAAAAAAAAAAGAGAGAGAGAGAGAGATTTAAGTTCTTCATTTGTCCCAAGTGAGTACAGCTTTGACTTGACATGTTATGATCAGGCAAAGACACATATTCTCAATATAAAAAGAGGAACCAGAAGAAGCAGAACTGTGGACTCTCCTATGCTCTGACCAACTGCTTTGCCGTACAGGATGGAAAGTAGATTTGTCTCATGCTCTCTTAGCTCAAGAATTTGGTGCCCTGGCTGGTGTAGCTCAGTGGATTGAGCGCGGGCCTGCAAACCACACGATCGCGGTTTGATTCCCAGTGAGGGCACATGCCTGGGTTGCAGGCCAGTTCCCAGCAGGGGACTCATGAGAGGCAACCATACATTGATATTTCTCTCCTTCTCTCCTTCCCTTCCCCTCTAAAGATAAATAAATAAAATCTTAAAAAAAAAAGAATTTGGGAAAGTGAGGAAGAGTAGTGATAAAGAGAAGAAAGGAGAAAAGCCAATGATGTTTTTGCAACTGGCTAAAGCTTCCCTGGTTATAATTTAAAAACTCATGAACAAATCACTTAATACTAATCAGCTGAGCAAGCTTCTAACAATTTGCTGAATCAACTTATTAATCTATTCAACAGTTGAAATGGTGTTGTGTTAATGGAAAATAAAACTAAATTTAACATCTATACAAATGTGTAGGGTAAAATAGAAAATATTCTATGGCCTAAGAAAAGTATTCCTATAAGCCAGGTTTAATCCCACAGTGAGAATAGTATGGTTTTATCTTCTATTGATACAAAAAGCCACATCTCAAATAGGAAATAATAATAGTGTCTTATATTTACACAGCATTTGATACATTTCTTTGTATTTCACAAAAATCTTGTAAGGTCAGAAAGACCTTGCGTCTTGTGGCGCACATTCTGGAACATGGAAATGGAAGGCTCGGAGAAGCTAAGCGGCGCACCTGGTCACAGAGGGTGCACGGTGGCCCTGCGTCCCACTCAGTGCTCCACTCCCCACTCCCCGCTCCCCTCAACATTACTCTTCTACCATAAATGTGAGGCCTTATTGCTAAACAAATCCTACAATAAACATATTGAAATAAGTTCATTTGACTTAAATTCCTGATACTATTCACATTCTTTTTTAGATAGATTTGAATTTGTTTTTAAAATTAAAAATTATCATTTATACCTCAAGTTTTTATCTAAAAATTGGCTAAGTTAGACTCTTTTTAGAGACTGAAAAATCTATCTCATTCTCCAGCCCATATACACACTTGACTTGTGTGGTGTCAGAGCAATCTTCTAACTCCTTTCAGCCTTGGTTTTCCCACCTGCAAAATCAAGGTAATACTAATAATGCCTCTCGCAGGGCTGCCATGAGGTTTTAAATGCAACACTGATGAGTAGACATTTAGCCCAGTGCTTGGCAGCAAGTGAGAGAATCAGAATTTAACTCAAGTTTTTCTTGCTCTAAACAAAATGCTTAACCGCCACACGATAGCACGTTGGTTGGCACATATTAAGAAATAAGAATAGAAAAGTAGAATATAGCATACTAAATTAAAACACTTTGGCAATTTGAGCTATTACAGATGTTTGAGCAGAAACAGAAATGTTAAAGTAAAAAATCTAGGAAAATCATTTTGAAGACATACATACATAGGACAGATTGAAAAGATAGTGTAAGAAGTTTGATTTATTAGAAGGATACTGTTTCACTTTTCTTAATTACTATTACTATAATCAAATTAATAATTATGAACAAATTTTTCTTAGCATGACAATATTTCTTAATTTTGTAGTAAATCAAATTAATTCAGATTCTTCCTTAATTGTCAATCCTTGCCTTAGTAATTAGTTTGTAAGTCTCTTTGTACAAAAAAGAGAAATCTAAGGAGAAAAATAAACAAACAACCAAAGAGATAACTCACAAAAAGAAAAATCAAACAGTTTTGGAGATGGTCTTGATTTAAGAAATCAATCTCCATGAAGAATGTAAAAATGCAATATAAAACTGGAATATTGATACCTAAAGATCACTTCTGTTTTAATGATATTTTAAAAATAGATTAATAGCTAACATTAATCTATTTTTAGATTGACTGGTGTGAGGTGATGTCTTTTAAGTATATTTTATTGATTATGCTATTACAGTTTTTTCCTCCCCCTTATTACCCTCTGCCCTGTACCCCTCTACCAGCATTCTCCCCCACTTAATTTATGTTCATGGGTCATATATATAGCTTGTTAGTTTCTCCAATTCCTATATTATTATTAATCTCCCCCTATCCATTTTTTACCTACCATTTATGCTTCTTATTCCCTGTACCTTTTTCCTCATCATTCCCCCTCCCTCCCCTGCAATGATAACCCTCCATGTGATCTCCATTTCTGTGATTCTGTTCCTGTTCTCATTGTTTGCTTAGTTTGGTTTTGTTCTTGTTTTTTAGGTTCAGTTGTTGAGAGTTGTGAGTTTCTAATCATTTTACTATTCATATTTTTGATCATCCTCTTTTTCTTAAATAAGTCCCTTTAATGTTTCATATAAGGGCTGGGTGACAATGAACTCCTTTAACTTGACCTGATCTGGGAAGCACTTTATCTGCCCTCCCATTCTAAATGATAGCTTTGCTGGATAGAGTCATCTTGGACGTAGGTCCTTGCTTTTCAGGACATTGAATTACTTCTTTTCAGCCGCTTCTTACCTGCAAGGTTTCTTTTGAGAAATCAGCGGAGAGTCCTGTGGAAACTCCTTTGTAGGTAACTGTCTCCTTTTCTCTGGCTGCTTTTAAGTGTCTTATCTTTTTTTTTAAAGATGTTATTTATTTATTTTTAGACAGAGGGGAAGGGAGGAAGAAAGACAGGGAGAGAAACATCAATATGTGGTAGCCTCTTGCACTCCTCACACTGGGAAACCTGGCCTGCAACTCAGGCACGTGCCCCGACTGGGAATCGAACCAGTGACCCTCTGCTTCGAAGTCTGGCGCTCACTCCACTGAGCCACACCAGCCAGGGCTCTTATCTTATCTTTAATCTTGGGTAACTTCATTATGATGTCCTTTGGTGTGTTCCTCCTTGGGCCCAATTTCTTTGAGATTCTCTGGGCTTCTTGTACTTCCTAGAAGTCTATTTCCTTTGCCAGATTAAGGAAGTTCTCCTTCATTATTTGTTCCAACACATTTTCAATGTCTTGTTCTTCCTATTCTCCTACTGGCACCCCTATAATTCAGATGCTGGAATATTTCAAGTTGTCTCACAGGCTCGTAAATCTCTCTTTGTTTTTTTTGAGTTTTTGTTTCTTCATTCTGTTCTGGTTGAAGGTTTATTTCTTTCTTCTGGTCAAAACTGTTGATTGAGTCCCGGTTTCCTTCCCTTCACTGTTGATTCCCTGTTATTTTCCTTTATTTCACTTTGCATAGACTTTACTTCTTCTGTTTTGTTACCATTCTCAACCATTTCTGTGAGCATCCTGATTATCAGTCTTTTGAACTCTGCATCTGCATCTGATTTGAACTCTGCAACCTATCAGTTGGCTGTCTCTTCATTGCTTAATTCTTTTTCTGGAGTTTTGATCTGTTCTTTCATTTTGGCTATATTTCTTTGTCTTGGTGCACCTGTTATGTTGTAAGAGGCAGAGCCTTAGGTATTAACCAGGGCAGGGCAACCCATGTCACTACATTGTGGCGTTGTATGTACGAGAGCAGTCAGAGAGCAAACAATGCCACTTCCTCAGCTCTCAGCTGGCTTTCAGTCACTTCCTCCACTACCCACAAGCAAACTGGGCCTTTCTGGGACTGATTCCAGGGTGGGCAGGTTTGTATACATTCTAGGACCCCATGGGTCTCTCCAACAAACTCTCCTGTGAGGCTGGGTATTTCTCCCACTGCTGCAACCTTCACAGGTTTCTACAACCAGGGGTTTTGACGCTGTAGTTTCCCATGCTGGAGCCCTGTGTTGCATGGTTTGTCTCACTCCCCAGTTGTTCCTCCCAGTTTATCTGCATGCAAATGTAGGACTGCCAGCCACCACCTTACCTGCTTGGTCCTCCAGGTGCCACCTTGGTGTGTGTCCTCTCTGCCGCAGCTGCCCATCTCTGCCCCTTCTACCGGTCTAGATGAATATCTTTTCTTTAACTCTTCGGTTATCAGACTTCCATACAGTTTGATTTTCTGCCAGTTATGGTTTGTTTTTGTTTTTAAATTTGTTGTTGTCTTTCTTTTGGTTGTGTGAGGTGGCAAAGTGTATCTATCTATACTTCCATTTTGGCCAGAAGTTGAAATTCTCGAGTTGGTATCTCATTAGGGTTTTAATTTGCATCTTTCTGATGATTAGTGACACTGAGAATCTTTTCATATGTCTATTGGCCATTTTTCTTGTTTGAAGAAATGTCTATTCCGGTCCTGTTCCCACTTTTTAATTAAATTATTTGGAGGTAGGGGTGGTGTTAGGTTGTGTGAGCTCTTTATAAATTTTGGATAGTAAACCTGATCAGATGTATCATTGGTAAATACCTTCTCCCAATCAGTAGTTGTTTCTTTGTTTTGTTGATGATTTCCTTTTCTGTGGCAAATTTTTAGTTTGATGTAGTCCTGTTTTAGTTTTTCTTTTGTTTCCCTTGCCTAAGGAGATATATCAGAAAAAAATATTATTAAGAACCATGTCCAAAATTTTACTGCCTATGTATTCTTCTAGGAGTTTTATGGTTTTGAGTTTCACATGTAAGTCTGTAGTCCATTTTGAGTTTATTTGGTGTAAGAAGGTAATCGAGTTTCATTTCTTGCATATATCTGTCCAGCTTCTCCAAAACTATAAATTGAATAAATCAAAACTCATTGTATAGTTTTGCCTCTTTTTTCATAGATTAATTGACCACATAGGCTTGGATATACTTCTGGTCTCTCTATGCTATTGCATTAATCTATGTGTCTGTTTTTATGCCAGCACCATGATGTTTTGATTACTATAGCCTTATATAATAGTTTGATATCAGATAATGTGAAACCTCCAGCTCTATTCTTCTTTGTCAAGACTGCTTTGGCTATTCTGGGTCTTTTGTGGTTTCATACAAATTTTAAAATTATTTGTTTTAGTTCTGTGAAAAGTGCCACTGGCATTTTGATAGGAATTGCATTGAATCTACAGATTGCTTTAGGTAGTGTGGAAATTTTCATGATATTCTTCTTATCCATGAGCACAGTATATGCTTCCATTTATTTGTATTTTCAGTTCCTTTCTTCAGTGTCTTATAATTTCCTGAGTGCAGGTGTTTTACCTTCTTCATTAAATTTATTTTTAGATATTTCTCTTTTTTGTTGCAAATGTAAATGGGATTGTTTTCTTAATTTCACTTTCTGATAGCTCATTATTCATGTATAAAAATGGTACCAATTTTGAATATTTATTTTGTGTCCTGCCACCTTCTTGAATTCATTTATCAGCTCTAGTTAGGTTTTTCTTTTGGCGTGTGTGTGGAATCTTTAGGGTTCTCTACATATAGTATCATGTCATCTACAAACAATGACAGCTTTACTTCTTCCTTTCCAATTTGGATGCCTTTTTGTTTCTTCTTCTTGCCTGATTGCTATGGCTAGGACTTCCAATACGATGTTGAATAGAAGCGGTGAAAGTGCACATCGTTGTCTTGTTCCTGGTCTTAAGGGAAATGCTTTTAGCTTTTCCCTGTAGAGTATAATGATAGGTCTGGCTTTGTTACGTAGGGCCTTATTTTGTTGAGGTACATTTTCCATATTTTCACTTTCCTGGGCATTTTTACCATAAAAGGATGCTGGATTTTGTCAAATGCTCCTTCTGCCTCTATTGATATGATCATATGATTTCTATTCTTCATTTTATTTATGTGGTGGATCACATTAATTGATTTGTGGACTTGTATCAACCTTATATCCCAGAAATAAATCCCATTGGATCATGGTGTATTATTTTTTAATGTACTGCTGAACTCAGTTTGCTAATATTTTATTGAGGATTTTGCATTTATGTTCATCAGGAATATAGGCTTATAATTCTATTTTTTCCTAATGTCTTTGCTTTTTAAATCAGTGTAATGCTGGCCTCATAAAGTGAACTTGGGAGCCCGCTGTCTTCTTGAATTTTTGGAATGGTTTGAAAATAGGTGTTAATTCTTTGAATGTTTGATAAAATTTACCCGTGAAAACATCTGGTCCAAGGACTTTTTAAAAAATTATTGATTCAATTTTGTTGGCAGTAATTGGTCTGTTCAGATGTTTTGTTTCTTCTTAATTTAGTCTTGGAAAAGTATATGTGTCTAGGAATTTATCTATTTCTTCTAGATTGCCCCATTTGTTGGCATATAATAGTTTTTAGTATTGCCTTACAATTCTTTGCATTTCTATGGTATTAGATGTCACTTCTCTTCTGACTTTATTTATTGTGGGTTTTCCCTCTTTTTCTTGATTAATCTGATTAAAGGAATATCAGATTTAGCTCTCTTAAATCTAGAAGTTTTCACCATTGAAGTATGTGGAACATTTTTTAATATTCTCAATGTTTATAACTATTATAGTGAAGTTACCAGAAATTAAAGAGATTAAGAGAAACACATAATTATAAAAAGTTACTATGAATTTCTTAATGCTTTTAAGTAAATTGCATGATTTACAATTATATCTACATATATGTTTTAAATAGAAGTATACATATGTAAAGATGTGTCATTTAATTAATTTGCATACAGTACTCAATATTTTTATAAATTCAAGGATCTTTTGTAATAAATTCAGGGTCATCCAGGAGATTGAAAATTCCCAAGTTTTCTTATAGAATAATATTATCTTCAAAAATGTCAAGAGTACCTCTCATTGCAGATGTGTGAATAGAATTTTTTTAAATTTTCTTTTCAACACAACTATTAAGAATACTAGTAAGTGACATGGTTCTCATAGTTCTTTTCAAATATTAGTATTCTTCACCTAGTCTCTTGCTCTCATCCCATCTTTTATCAATATTTATTTAAGGGACCAATTTAAAATCTGAAGACCATTCATTTTATTCATTCTCTTAATAAATACTTACTTAATTCAGGCAGAGATCATGAGCTAACCAGTAGTCTTTGCCTCATAATGATTACATTCTAGAAAAGATAGACAATGCTCCAAGTACAATACAAATAGTTGTTCCTGGTAATACCATAAGGGAAAAGTACAAGGGAAATGCCGTAAGTGGAGGGCAAGGGAACCTGACAGAATTTCAGATTAGGAGTTGGCCAGGAAAGAATTCCCCACGTAAGTAACTTTTGAACTAAAATTTAAATATGATAGATGATATAAGAAAAAAGCAGGGGAAGAATACTATTGTGGAGAAAATCATTATATCATTGAGAAATTAAAAGAAGGTTAGTATGTTTGGCTTTAGGAGTAGGGTAGTTTTGTAGACAAGAACCACATCATATAGGATTTTATAGGGCACATGAAGGTATGTGGTCTTTATCTTAAAAGCAATAAGAGACTTCTGGGTCTTTTATTTACTAGCTGTGGAATTGGGACAATTCCACAATTTATTCTACAATTTATTTATCACCTATGTGCCTCAGTTTCTTCTTTCATTAAATAAAAAAATAATAGTAATTATCTCATATGGGTGTAATGATGATTAAAGGAAATGGTATGGGTCAGTGCCAGACATATAGTAAACACCATTTAATATTAGCAATTTTTATAACATTATGTTTTTTGCCACTTTCTTTGCTTTTGAGCTAGTTTTGTGTGGCTTTTTCCAAGTACATATACCAATGAGATCTTTTCCTTCTAGCCCACCATCACCTTGTTGGATATTCAGGGATCCATCTTTATGTTATTGGTTTACAAAACTCCAGGAAACTTGTGTATATGGGGACAGAGGGAGAAAGAGAGAGAGGAGCTCAACCTGTTTAAGCTCTGTAGTAACCAAGCAAAGTCTTAAAACACAGATAAGTACCAAATTCAGTCAATAGAAGACTTACCGACTACTGTGGAAAGCCCTCACAATATGCCAACAGAACCAATAACAAACAAAGCTCTAGGGATGAAAAGGTGAAGCTCTCCTACAGAGAGCTTCAGGCTGGGTTTGGACACAGACTTTCCTGCTCTTCACATGGTATCCTCATGTCCAGTCCCCTTCCCTAAAGCCCACTAACCTTCTCTCTCATTTTATTCCCCCTCTCATTCCTTATCCTTTCTCCAAATTTGAAAATGTCTTACACGTATCGGGAGGTTTATTAATCTGAATGATTAGTATTGGCTACTGAAATTAAAGTACAAAACTCTCAGCAACTTAACACAATCAAGGTCCATTTCTCTTTCACAGCATAGTCTCTTATGGGTCAAGTGGCTAGCTTGGGCAACCCTCCAAGCTCTGGGACCCAGGTTATGCAATATGGAACATATGGCTTCCAAGTCTTTCCAAAAAAATGGAAAAAGAGGACATCCTGCAGTTGATGCAGGATGTTTTTAAGGATCAAGACTGGAAATAGTGTGCATCATTTTGACTGATATTTTCTTTTCCAAAATTCAATGTGGTCCCAAATCTATTTAAAAGGGAGGCTAGGAAACATACACTTTCTGTGTAGTGAAAAAAAGACAGTGTAAAGTACTCAGAGCATTGTCTCTGACAGTGGGTGAGGGAATCTGGCGTTTTCTCAGGGTGTTTTGTATATCCCCTGGGTCCCTTTCTTTCCAGCAAAGTAGACTGGTAGACTCACTAAACATTCAAATCTACAGCTTACTCTTACCATTCTTAGCTGATGAAAAATATTTTATCTCTATTTTAAAAGTGAAAAAATGAAGATTTATAGAGCAACATGGGGTCAGTGGCTGGCCGAGACATGTCTGAAGATCTTCAACTCCTAAGAATAAAAAGAACCCTAGGCTTTCCCAAGAACAGTCATTATAATTTTTAAAGACCTTATGATATTAGAATCTTCACGTCAACTTGACAGTTGAATTTAATTCATCTACTATTATGATGTGCTAACTCTCTCTAAAACTTCTGTTGGCAACTACAAAGATGAAGCACACATAGACCTTACCCTTAAAGAATGAATTAGTCTAAGGCATGGCTGGGGGAACAACAAACAACTAAATTTAGGAAATTTGACCATTTTATCATTATTTAACTTAGATATTTTTGATCTGTTATAATCAGCCAGAAGTATGGAGAGGGGCTCTCAGTTCAAGGAACCAAATTATTAGAATTTTTTATTTTTTATTTTTAGAGGGAAGGGAAGAAAAAAAGAGAACAAGAAACTCCAAAGTAAGAGAGAAACAGTGGTCAGTTGCCTCTTGTATGAGCCCCAACCGGGGAATGAACCACAACCTGGGCACGTGCCCTGAATGGAATTGAACTGGCCAACTTTCTCTTTTCAAGACAACGCCCAACCAACTGAGCCACACAAGTCAGGGTGAGGCCCCCATTTATTAAATATTCTTCAGGAAATTTGGTAAAAGCTCGATAGTAAGGAAATATTTTGAAACAGGGATACAATTCCATTAAAAAACAACAACAACAAAAAACAAACAAACAAAAAACAACAACAACACCCATCTCTATTTGAGATCTAGAAAGTTTAATTCCACAAGAGTAGGAGACAGGAGAAGACCTAGAGCCTCATTAGACAACCACCAATTGAATCTGAGGATCCCAGGGATAAACTCTAGCTGAGACCAATTCTGTGAATCTCAGCCTTTTATCCTCTAAGAAAAGGGAGCTTGATCATTGCCAACTCATTGCCAAAATTACAAATTTTGTTATAATTTAAATTCTTCTAAGTAAACTTAACTTTGACTTTTACCAACCAATGGAATCATACAAATGGAACCAAAAAAACTAAAAGTGCATATGTATATACAAGATCTGTCCAGAAAGTATCCAGCCATGTACTATGAAAAAGAGACTTTTATTGAAGAAAATGCAAGATACAAGAAATATTGTACATAAAACAATGATGCCTCAGTCCCCTTCAAAGTAAGCACCTTGGGACCCTACACAGTTCTCCCAGTGTCTCTTCCACTGTTCAAAACAGTTCTCAAAGTCCTTTATCAGAATTACCATCAACTTCCCTGTTGTATTTTCTAGAATCTTATCAATGGTCTGAAATCTCTTCTCTTTCAAAGGTAATTTTCACTTTGGGAAAAGCCAGAAATATTAAGGTGCCAGATCTGGCTGTAGGGAGCCTGACTCATATGGGTGATATGATGTTTCACAAAAAACTCTGCAGGAGACATGATGCATGAGTAGGCACATTATTGTGATGAAGCTGCCAATCACCAGTTGCCTATAGTTGTGGCTGTTTTCATTGTATTGCATCTCTCAACCATTGAAGAACATTGAGGTAGTACTCCTTATTAATTGTTTGGCCTGGAGGGGTGTACTCAGGATGCACAACACCTTCCCAATCAAAAAACACAGTTAACATGGTCTTGATCTTGTTGCAGCTTTGCTGTGCCTTCTTCATGTGTAGAGAACCAGGAGACTTCCATTGGGACAACTGAGCCTTCCTTTCCAGATCACACTCATGGCTGTGGACCCACAATTCATCCCTATGTCATGAAACAGATGAGAATTTCTACACAAGTAGGCAATATGATGCAATTATAGTTGTCTAAATTTTCCCATATCTGAAAACAAATGGCAAAATATTTTAATTCATGCAAGTTGAGTCAAACACAAGCAAGAATAAAAACAGATAGAATGGAAGGTAGTGTTTCTAGGTAGACACAGGTTTATGATCTCAGCTACCATGTATATTTCAACAAATATTTTTTTCCTTTTGGTGGTCCTTTTTCATTTATAAGGGCACATAATTTATTACAAATGCACAAATTAATAAACTGTAAGTGTTCAGATTTTCATAAGAATTTTCTTATAACAGCTAACACAAATATAAGTTGGTAAAAATATTGTCTTGAAGCATCAATCCATAATGCAGTCAAATACTCAGACAGAAGGATGAAAAGAAAAGTAAAGACCTCCATTCCTGGGACAGGAAGGAGAAGGGAATGGCCAGGAGTGTCAGAGGCCACTGGTCACCAAGGTCCTGTCTCTTTCATCACAGCTAAAAACAGTAGATTATAAATTGCTGGGGCAGACATTTCTACGGAGGCATTCACAAATTGCCCTCACTGTCACCTTACCGATTGACTACTCTTTTCACCTGACAGTTTTTAAAAATTAGAGCAATTGTTTAATAGAATGAGCAGCAGATACCTGTCATAAGATCCCATTCCTCTGTTTCTAGGCCTCTTTCCCTTGAGGGCTCTTCCTCACCAGTGAGCCCAAAGCAAACCTTGCTTGGAAAAGAAGCAAAGTGCTACATTTCAGTACTGCAACTTCTTCAAAATCATGTTTTCATTACCCAGAAAACAGCTTTTTTTTTAATGCTCTACACTTAGCATCTGTATTTTCTGTGAGTCTAGCACCAAGGAGCACCTCAACAAGCTCTGGAAGGAACTTACTTTCCTGTTCGTTGAAAGAGAAAGGCAGCAACAACAATGTGGCGATTGCAGTGGGTAGGGAGGTGTAAGGGCACAAAATGGCAACAGAAAAAACTACAATAAAAAATCTAAGGGAGGGCTGGGGTGTTGGGCTGGGGTGGGCGGAAAGGGTGGAGAACTGTGCTTGAACAAAAATTTTTAAAAAATTAAAAAATATGAGAAGTTGAAAATCAAAAATATTAAGAAATAAAATAAAATGCAAAAAAAAGTTAAAGACAAGTCAAGGAGTAGACTGAAGTTCTGACTCAGAGAAGGCGCCGCACCAAGCGAGCCACACTCAGAAGGTTGCGTCTGGTTCATTCCCTGAGCCCTGTCCTGGTTCAGCAGTCAATGCAGATGAAAAGACTAACCCCACCCTGACTTCCACAGCCAGTGAAGGCAGAGCCAGAGAACCCCTCTTCTGAGAACCCCCTATGCACAGCTTTTCAAAGAAATTCCCAAACTTTACTCCCTGCCCCCACCCCCGTTTACCTCTGCCACAAGGGAAAAGCTATAAAATTTGTGCCTCAGAAAATAGGTTCCACAAGAAATCAAGCATTATATCTTTAAATAATAATAGAATAGTGAAATACAACACTTCAATTCTGAAGGATGTATAGGGCTTTTCACATCTGCTTTTTCAATTGCCCATAGAGATGTTTAATTTAACATTTGCTAGCAGGTATGCCCTGAAAGAAGAAAATGGTAAGTAGACAGATCTGCATTTTAAAAGGTAGACCTGGTGACTTCATATTCCCCCAAGCCCTCATGCTTGTTCTATAGCATTTTATTTTGGATTCATGCTTTTTTATTACTGTCAGGAGAGAGCAATTTACAAAACATAAAGCAGGCAAGGATTAATCAATTTTCACAAAAGAATTCTTCATGGGTTAGTTTAAACAGAACAGTAAATATAAATCTTGTTTGGGTTTACAAAATTATTCACTATAAAGTAGACAGAGTATAATCTCCCAGCCCTAACAACATCTGAATAAAATTAAATCTAACACAGTTCCAAAGAGGTATTTTTTTACCTTCATGCATTTGACTAGTAAAGAACTATTAAGCACCTACTGTATGCCAGTGTAGACACAAGAGAAACCGAATCCAGTAAGACAGGCTTCCTTTCTCTGAAGCATTCACAGGGCCGACAGGATTTCCAGCACTGCAGGCCACTGGTACGGGTTCTGAGCGTGGCACTTCTAAACGTGGTATTGTGCAGTTTTGAGAGATCAGCCAGACACAACTATTCCCTCTCCTGCACCCTCATCTGCCCTCAGACCTCCCCAGCAAAACTACAAGCAATGATTTGGGACAATAGGAAAATGCCCAAAGGTCCTCTGGGAGAGGAAATTACCCATGTGGTGCCGCCTACACTAACATGCATAATTGAGAACCCAGTTTGAAACAAACAAGGCACTGAAATAACTGTTCTTTTTCTTTTTTAAAAGATTTTATTTATCTATTTTTAGAGAGGAAAGGAAGGAGAGAGAGAGAGAAATATCAATGTATGGTTGCCTCTGGTGTGTCCCCTGCCGGGAACTGGCCTGCAACACAGGCATGTGCCCTGACTAGGAATCGAACTGCAATTGTCTGGTTCGCAGGCCCGCACTCAATCCACTGAGCTACACCAGCCAGGGCTGAAAGAACTGTTCTTAAAGTGGGGAAATCAAGAGTGTTCATAATGGCGAAACTAGGTACCAAAACACCTATTCACTTTATAAAAAGCTAACCATTTTAAGCTTTAAAGTGAATAATATGTAATATTTGTTGAACATTTATTGTGTCAAACATTGTGCTATGTACTTTACATATAAGAACTCTATGAGATAGGTATTATTATTATCTCCATTTTACATATGAGCAAATCCGGGCATGGAAAGTTAGCTGACTCACCCACCCTACACAGGCACACGGCCAGAGACTGGTGGAGCTAGGAATTTCAGCTCAATCTCTAAGCAACATTGCCATATCATGAAAGAATATTTCTATGAAATCCCAGTGAATTTGATTTTGAAATCATTGGCAGAAAATATTGTGAATGCCGCCCTTCACAAATAGGAAAAGCAGAAAACCACTCCTATGGCAAACACTTTGCATGCACGATTTCATCACACTCTCACAACCTTATTAGGTAATGACTATGGTTATTCTAATACCCATTTAATCAGTGGGGAAAACTGAGGGATGAAAAAGGAAGATCACATGGGGGCCCAAGATTAAAAACTAGATTTAAACTTAACCCTGAGTGAGTCCAAAGCCAGAGATTTCACCACTTTGCCAACTAATACTTATAATTAATATTTAAGATTAGAGCATGAATGGGTAAGATACATCTTTAAAACAAGGTAATTAAAAACTCTAACTCTAACAATAGTTCGCTACTAATTTGCTGTCCTAACTCTGTGTCTAATCAACCTAAATTCAGGGGCATGGGATCATATCAGAGGCAGAGACTCCAGGAATCTAAGAAATAAAGCAAGACAGAGTCTAAGAAGAATGCTTCATTTTTTTTAGGCAATGTTCTTCCCTTATATAAATTTAATCAAGACAACACAATCCTTACTTTTAAAATAATATTTTAAAATGCTAAAATTCTCACGGAAGCATCAAAACATCGAGTGGGTAGAACAGACTCTTCTTTCCCTTGAGTGGCTAGAACAGTCTCTCGTGTGAGTACCTAAACACCTTCTTTAGATCATTCAAATGCCATACACATCAAAACACTCCAACTCAACACTTCCTTTGAAGGCACGACAATCAGTTTTATATTAGTGTCATTATTTAGCATTTCTATAGCACTTCATTTTTGACAGGTGCTTTATAATTATTTATACTCTAAGTTAACTCCTATTCATTCATTAGCATGCAGTTACTTTCCCAATAAAATATACCGAGATCCCTTGACAACACTGAACCTGCCCAAAACCAAGAGATTCAAATTTAATCAGAATCTCAGACAAACATTATATCTACAGGAAGAATCAGGCAGATAAGATAAGATAAGATATAAGAAGCTAATTCCAAAGAACAGTAACATTCTTGTATTCTTGTCCTGGTTCCACTGCAGCTTGAAGGAATTATCAGTCATACCGCTACGTTGCCAATAAGAGCATAAATAAAAAGAAAGCCCATGGTCACATAGGAATTAAAACTGATGGAAGAATAAGTGAATATGGCAAAAACCTTATTGGTCATTGTCCATTCCTTCTCCCTTCCTTTAAGTAACAGAATCTCCTGCCATGCATCCAGACAGTACATTTCCCAGCTACCCTCAAACCTACAAGTAGTAATAGTAAGTTCAGGCCAAACAGATTCAAAAAGTGATGTGTGCAGCCTTTGAATCACCTCCTTAATCACCATGGCTGCTTGCTAAGAGCCTCCTCTGTTCCCTTCCCCCTGACTTAAAAATGGCACTAATTTCTCAGCTACTCTCTTTGCGTCACGTGGAGGCTACGTATTTAGTGCTGTACGGCTGTCTCATCAGCCCAGATCCTCAAACCTCATGGGAAAGAGTTACTGCTTTTCTGAGTCTCCTTGTTACAGACATTTAGCCTGCATCACAATTAATGAAGTAACCAAAAAAGGAGAAAAAGTATACAGATGGACTATAAGACTGACTTGACTAGCTCTTTATAAGAAGAGTATAGGAAACAGCCCAAAATCTATGAAACACAGCAAAAACAATCCCCCGAGAAAAATTTATAGCAATACAGGCCTACCTCAAGGAACAAGAAAATCTCAAATAAGCAATCTAACCTTACACTTAAAGAAACTAAACAAAGAACAATAAAAAGAAGTCCAAAGTGACTTGGAAAGGAAATAATAGAGATCAGAATGTAAACAACAAAAGAGTCTAAAAAACCAACACAAAAGATCAATGAAACCACGAGCTACACCTTTGAAAAAATAAACAAGATTGATAAACTTTCAACCAGACTCCTCAAGAAAAAAGGAGAGATGATCCAAATAAAATCAGAAATAAAAAACAAGTGACAATTGTCACCACAGAAATACAAAAGATTGTAAGAAAGTACTACAAACAATTATATGCCAACAAATTGGACAATCTGGAAGAAATAGATAAATTTGTAGAAACATACAATCTTCCAAGGCTGAATCAAGAAGAAACAGAATATTTGAATAGATCCATTACTAGCAACAAAATCAAACAGTAATCAGAAAACTCCCAACAAAAGCCTCGAACCAGATGGCTTCACAGATGAATTTTACCAAACATTCAAAGAAGAATTAACTCCTATCTTTCTCAACCTATTCCAAAAAATTCAAGAGGATGAAAGCTTCCAAGCTCATTTTAGGAGGTCAGCATTATCCTGATTGCAACACCAGACAAAGAGATTACAAAAGAAAAGAAAAGAATATTATATGCCAGTATCCCTGATGAACATAAAGGATAAAAAATCCTCAACAAAATATTAGCCAACTCAATTCAGCAATACGTTACAAGGATAATACTCCATGGTCAAGTGAAATGTACCCCTGGGATGCAAGGTTGGTTCAATACCTGCAAATCACTTAGCGTGATGTGCCACACACTCAGGAGAGTACAGGAAGAAAGGAGAAGAAAGGAGAGTACAGGAACTTTTGAAGGAAGGTAGCTGGAAACATGACAGAAATTACTCTAGACTGCGGTAAGAATATACTACTAACTCTCAATTCCAAGTAGAAAGTTCTATGAGCTATATTTTAAAACTATGACAGATTTCAAATTAATAATGCTCTACTGAAGTTGAGAAACTCATATAGCATTAAACTGATTCATCAGTGTCAAAGACTTATTATGTTGATGGGGGCTCTCAAAAGGCAGGAATATGCCTTACTTATTTTTGTAAGACATCCTCTCATGTCTTCCTTCCTTACCCCTGGTATGTGGATAAGTACCAATATCTTGGAACAATTTTAGGATTAAAAACAACTGCCTATTACAGAATTTATTGCTGTTATTTTTATCCCAATAATCCTCAACTTCTCCCATTTTCAGGCTCTGAGAAATGCAAGCATATTTTCCACCCTTAGAGACAGTGTAGACCCTGTCTACACTATAGACATTAAACTTACAGACATTAATTTTTTAGACGTAGAGTTAACAAAGATTTATTCAGTATCTAGTATATGCTTGGCTCTGTGTCAATTACTTCACACAATATTACCCATTTAAAACAAACATCACCATCTCCATTTAAAGGATAAGAAAACTAAAACATAGATTGAGTGACCTTCCCAAAGTTTTAACAGCTGCTTAATAACAGAACTGGGACTAAAATCCAGGCTTCCTGACTGACAGTCTAGTCATCTTGCTGAGAGTTCTACTCTGTTGCCTTATCACTTTCTGATATATTTTTACGTTTCAAACCTCAGGCCAAAAAAAGCCAGGTGGGAGGAGGGGGAACCTACCAGCATAGTAATGACTGTAGGTTTGATGGATAAGAAAATGAAAAAGTAGTTCTAACCAGACAAGCAGGAGCATGTGTAAACACATCGGACAATTGTTCTCCAAATAAAAACTGGAAAACTTTCCAAGATGAAAGTGAGCAATTGGATACCACCATTAAAATAAATATTTTCATTCACTTTAAAAGATGCCACCGAGGTCAACATAATTCTTTACCATGGGTCTAATTAGAATCGGTTTGGACCCAAAGGCACCAACAAGCATGGATATATCAAGGTCAGAATTGACCAGCTAAAAGATTCTAAGTGCTTGAATTAAGTATATATGCCTTCCTGTAAAACTTCATACCTACTAGAAGAGATAGCTATTCCATATCCTGAGTTTTAGGCCCTTTGACTAGAAAAGGTCCAGAAGTAGGAAAAAGCAGAATCTTTGAACCTTTGGTCTGATGTTTTCTTTGTTTGGTATTATTTACTACCTGAATCGGCTCTTACTAAAGCCAAAGAGAGAAGGTTAGGAAAAATTGAGACTGAGACAATTGATGAAATGAGTTATTGACGCACTTCTTGGCCCTGACAAGGGGAACATAACAGTGCCTAAGAATCTCAGGTGCCAAGAAAATATCAACTTGGTCTCACATCTCTCAAACTAAACTTGCTGTTTTCCAGACACAGAAATTCGGTGTGAGATCATAAACAAGCACATATAAGAGGAAATTAGAGTTGCAAATTGAGATGTCGGAGTTCATAATTCCGAGAAATGTCATGACATGACCCATGGTAATGACTTTCAATCTTTCCCAATAAAAAGTATGAGTCTAACTCAGAAGCCCACCCGCTTTGTGCACTGAAATACTACGGGCCATTTTGCCCTTCACAAAAGAAAAGGCTGTCAGAGTTTTAAATAAACACATAAGAGTTCCAAGCAGTGTTAAGAAATTCTAGATTAGATGCCTCACTCCAACTGACTATTAAATAAGGGTGGAGCTCGGAGATAAATAGAGAGAATCAGCAGAATTGTGTGGAAAGACCTATGTGTGAGGCACTTTGATGGACCCAGTGAGCACAGATGGTCCCCTCCCATTCGGGGTGTCTAGAGCGTACCCTTGATTCTTGGTGCTTCTGATGAAGTTTCTGCTTCAATGGGACAACGGCTTTCTATCAGAAAGTGTCATAACATCCAATCAAAAAGTGTCATAACACAGAACCCTTCTAATTGGTGTGGAGAGCTCTGCAAGAGCATATTAGTTATCAGCCATAGCATCACCTCTCTTTAGGCAAAGGGAATGAAATTTAAATACACAGAAAGGCAGAGAGATAATTAATTGCCTTCTTGGCAACCCACCACTCTACTGCCAATGGGATCACTGTGACAAATTATGAAATTCAAGTCAAAATATTTAACTCTGCCACTTACTCAAGTGGTAGACCCAATTTTAGGCACCCCACAGCTAGGGTGCTGATAGAGAAA
Source organism: Sturnira hondurensis (assembly GCF_014824575.4). Classification (NCBI taxonomy): domain Eukaryota; kingdom Metazoa; phylum Chordata; class Mammalia; order Chiroptera; family Phyllostomidae; genus Sturnira; species Sturnira hondurensis. The sequence continues at coordinate 4,058,250 of NW_028081579.1, forward strand.
AGTCTTCTCTTCATTTTCTGCAGTAGCACATTTAACTATTAGTATCTATGGGTGTCCTGTTTCCTTTATGAAATATATTATCTATAAACATGAAATATATGTCTGTAAAGTACACACATATATTTCTATCAATGTAAGGAATAAATGATGAATACAGGGAATTGTGAAAATCTGGATAGACTCAGAAACACATAGAAATAAGAATAGAATAATTTGATAGAAGCCTTCCAAATAACCTGATAGAAAGTAGATGTAATAAATAGAGTGTAAGAAGGAGACTTAGACAATATTCCTAAAAGAATTGCCAATTATACCAACTTAATTAATACCTCCTGGAAATTTAGATCTCCGGATCACTGTAATGAAGCCTAATGATGTAAGCTGTACATCCAAGAAAGGAAATTTTGAAACCCAAGATTCAAGGGGAAGGGTGAAGGGCATTTACACCATAAACATATCCATCACCTCCAAAAGTTTCCTCTTATTTATTATTATTATTATTTTGTAATAAAAACACAGCACAAGATCTGCCTGATTAGCAATTTTAAAGTATACATTACAGTATTATTAACTATAGGCACTTTGCTTTACAGTAGATGTCTAGGACTTTTTCATGTTGCATAACTGAAACTTTGTACCCTTTCATTCCTCTCTATTTCCCCCTCACTTCAGGCCATGTAAATCACCACTCTACTCTCTGCTTCTATAAGTTTAACTACCTAATGAGATTCCTTATATCATGGTTACATTCACTATTTGTCCTTCTGTGTCTGGCGTATGTACCTTAACCATATGAAACTCCAGTTTCATCCATGTTGTTACAAATGGCAGGATTTTCTTCTTTGTTAATGCTAAATAACATTCCACAGTATTTATATAGCATACTTGCTTTATTCATTCATCTATCAATGGACTTTAGGTTGCTTCCATGATTTGGCTATTGTGAACACAGTGGTCTCCCTCAGTCCATGAGAGAGACCTGAAACCACAGGTGTCTGGCACAACCTGTTGCCATCAGTCTGAACACATCTGATTGTGTCTTCTACCTACAAACTCCATGCCTTTGTCATCTTAACTAACTTATGATACACTGAGGCCATAACTTCTGCAGTTTGAGGTGGGGCAGCAAAACTAGCACGAATTTCTTTTTCCTTCTTCACAATTTCACAGATAGATTTGTTCTTACCATGGACCTTAGCTCCCCCAGCATACAATTCCTTTTCTTTTCTTATCCAGTTGAGAACTTTCACCTTTTCACTTTTAGCTTCTCTTTGGCATATTCAAATTGCCAGCATCACCATTCTTGAGCTTTGGGGCCACTATTAGGTAAAATAAGTGTTACTCGAGCACAGCATTGCCATACTAATACTTCTCCAGTCAATTGGATAACCACGATGCTGCTGAGTAACTAACTGGCTGGCATACAAGGCACGGGTACGCTAGACAAAGAAGGATTTGCTTCAGGGTGAGATATCGTGAGACTTCATTACACTACTTGGAACACCATGCAATTGAAAATTTATGAATTTTTTACATCTAGAGTTTCCTCTTAGTATTTTCAGACTACAGTTGACCAAGAATAAGTGAAATACAGAAAGTGAAATCACAGAAAACGGGGACTACCAAAAATCTCTCTGAAATCCTGATTTCAGTCGTCTCCTTGCATGTGTGCCCAGAAGTGGGATTGCTGGATCATACGGCAGTTCTGATTGAGTCGTGTCACTCCATTTCCAAATTTTTCTAACTCTGATTTGTGGTGGAGGTTTTTCCTGCCTTGTATCTTCTTCACAGCTTTTAGCTCATACTGAAATAGGAATTGACAGTGTTAGTGTGTTGTGTTGGCACGTCTTTCTAGCATGGTTTAATTGAAAGGATGATTTTTTTTTGTTATAATTTATGTAGTTCTTTCTATTTGCTTGTATCTTCATAGGAATGCCTTATGTCTCAGGCTGTGAATGCCAGAAGCATCACTAAGATGGAGTTTGGAGGACAAAATGTTTGTTAGAAAGTAACACCAACCAAGGGAATGTGAGGACACAGCAATGGGCAGAAGGAGCCGTAGAAATGCGCGGCGCATCTGTCAGGCCTTCACCGACACAGCGGGGAGGGCTGGAGCGGATATTGCCCGTCAGAGTTGTCCCGTTTGGACCCAAATGGCCATGAGTTTACACCTCATTTCATTCCATCACTGGAGCAGTGTGGGCTGCCCTGGGGAAACCATGATCCCAGGCAAGGCAGCTCTCTGCAGAGAGGCAGACAGTTCCCGAAGGCTGGGCAGCAAGTGTTTTCTTGAAGAGCACATCTCCGTGTCTACCATAACTTATCACCTTGTTTTGTTCTGCACATGATCTGCTACAGTTTTATTTGGATTACATTGAGTCTATAGGTGAACTTAGGAGAATTTACAGCTCTACAATATTGAGTTTTCCAGCCAAGAAAACAATATATTTCTTCACTTTTGTAGTTTCATGACTTTCTGTATCAGTCTGTTCTTCCTAAATTCACTCATTAATGCTAAGTTTCCGCAGATTCATTTGGATTTTATAGACACCTAATCATGTCACTTTAAAAAAATGAAAGATTTGTTTGTTTCTTTTCAATCCTCATACCTTTTATTTCTCTTATTTCCCTTTTCTCTGTCTGCAATTTCCAGGAAATGTTGAAAAAGCTTTTACTATTTCACTATTATATATGGTTTTTTGAAGATACACACTTTCAGATTAAAGAAGTTTTTTCTATTCCTTACTTTTAAAAATAATAAATATAAGTGTTGAATTTCAGCAAATGTGTATTCTTTAGCTTCTGAGATAATCATATTATTTTTCTCTTGTATTCTATTAATGTGGCAAGTTATCTACATTGATATTCTTAATATTAAAGCAAATTTGCATTCCTGGAATAAAGTGACTTACTTGTGATATGTCATCTTTTTTCATAGATCACTAGATTCTATTTATAAAAATTTTGTTTAGAAGTTTTGTGCCTCCGTTCACAGAAAGATTCCGTTTTTCTTTCTTACAATGTCTTTATCACATTTGGACATCAAGGTTACGATGACGTCATAAAACATGTTTAAAAGAATTTCCTTTTCCCTATTCTCTGGGATAATTTATGAATGATGTTCTTCCTTTCATGAAGGTTGAAAGGCATGGAGCAGTCTAGACTTAGAGATTTCTAGATGGCAAGACATTTCTTTTAGTAACTGTAGCACTACTCAGATTTTCCACTTTTTGTATCATTTTTGGTAAGTTTTTATTTTCCAGGACTTTGTCCATTTTATTTACATTTTCAAAATTATTCACATAAAGTTTTTTATAATGTCCTACTATTTTCTTATTAATTTTGTAGGGCCCATAATGACGTCCCCTTTTTCATTCTTTTTTTAAAAGATTTTATTTATTTATTTTAGAGAGGAAGAGAGAGAGAAAGAGAGGGAGAGAAACATCAGTTTGTTGCCTCTCACATGTCCTCAGCTGGGAATCTGGCCCGCATTTCAGGCATGTGCTCTGACCAGGAACCAAACTAGCAACCTTTTATTTAGCAGGCCAGCACTCAATCCACTGAGCTAAACTGGCCAGGGCTCATTCTTGATATAATTTTGTCCCTTACTCTTTATTTCCTGATTAATCTTGCTAACGCTTATTAATTTGACTCTTTCCAAAAAAACCCAAAATCTGGCATTTTTATTCTGTTTATTACTTCTTTATATTCTTATCTTCATTGTTTCCCTTTTCTACTTTCTTTGGGCTTGATTTTCTGCAACATTTTTAATTTCTTAAAATAGATAATTTTTTTAAAGATTTTATTTATTTATTTATCTTTAGAGGGGAAGGAGAGAGGGAAAGAAACATCAATGTATGGTTGCCTTTTGTGCGTCCCCTGCTGGGAGTTGGCCTGTAGGGAACTGGACTACAACCCAGGCATGTGCCCTGACTGGGAATCGAACCGCGATCCTCTGGTTCGCAGGCCCGCGCTCAATCCACTGAGCTACACCAGCCAGGGTTAAAATAGATAATTTGATCACTGCTTTTTTCCCAGCAACACAAACATTTTTAAGGCTATAAATTTTCCTCTTTGCCTGGCTTTAGCTATATGCCACAACAAGTTGTGCTATCTCATATTTTCATTATCATTCAGTTCAAAATACTTTCTAGTTTTCATTGTATTTGTCTTCTTTAAGCCTTGAGTAATTAAGTAATTTATTTCCAAACATTTGGGTATTTCTTGTTATCTCTCTTTTGTTATTTAGCTTAATTGCACTGAGCCATGAGAATATAATGTACACAATTTCTGTCTTTTAAACTTTGTTTGTTTTATGGCTCTGTATATGTTAAATTTTGGTGATGTTCCATGTTACCTGAAAATAAAGCGTACTCACAGTTGTGGTTACTGTATTCTATATTTGGTAATGGCATTAATTTTTTTAGTTTCTCTAATCATATAACAAAAATCTCCTATATACATATAGATTGTTTTTGCCTTTTAGTTCTATCAGTTACTGTTGAATGTGTTTTGGAGTCTCCCATTTTATTATGATTGTGTATTTCTCCATTTCTCATTTTAGTTCTACCAAATTTGGCCTTGTATATTCTGAAACTGGGTTGCACACAAATTTATAATTGCTTTATTCTCTGGGTCCTTGGCCCCATTTATCATTTAGAAGCCTCCTTTTTCATTTCTAATATATTTATCTTCCAGTTTACTTTGGTTAAATCAATATAGCTTTCTTTTCCTTAGGGTTTTTATAGTATATCTTTGCTTATTGTTTTTACTTTCAACCTTTTACATCTTTATGTTCAAGGTGTGTCTCTTCTAACAGTATATAGTTGAGTAGTTTTCTTTTTAAATGTAGTTTGGTAACTTTTATCTTTTGATGGGAGAATTTAGTCCATTAATAGTGAATATACTTACAGTTGGATTTGGGCTCGTATATACCAACCTATTGTTTTCCTCTTTTTCTTACCATTTCTTCGATCTGTTTTGTTACATCTTTTGCTCCTTCAATTCTCTAATTAACAATGTATACTTTGTTTCATTTCCCCTATATTAACTTGTTTATGATATATTACTTCACTATTTTTAGTTATTACACTAGTTTATAGCATTCTTTATTTCTTAGACTGTATTTTATTCTTCCCCAGATAATTGGGTCCTTAGAATACTTTAACTTCATTTACCTCACTGCCACTTTTAGTTGTTATTTTCATGACTCTTTATTGGTTATGCTATTACAGGTGTCCCAATTTTTCCCCCTTTGCCCCCTCGCCCAGCACTTTCAACTCCCTCTGGCAATTGCCCTCTCCTTTGTGCATGTCCATGGGCCACACATACAAGTTCTTTGGGAACTCCATTTCCTACACGTGCTGTTAACATCCCCCTGCCTATTCTGTAACTACCAATTTGTGCTTCTTCATCCCACACCTTTTCTCTCATTCCCCCAGACCCACCCCCCTCACTGGCCACCATCTCAATGTTCTCCATATCTATGATTCTGTTTCTTAGTTTCTTAGTTAGTTTTCTATGTTTCTGTTTCTTAGTTAGTTTTCTCTGTTTCTTATGATCCTTTTTCCTTAGTTTGTTTTTTAGATTCAATTGTTGCCAGTTATGTGTTTATTGCCCTTTTAATGTTCATAGTTTTGAACTTCTTTTTCTTACATAAGTCTCTCTAATGTTTTATATAATAATGACTTGATGATGATGAACTCCGTTAGCTTTACCTTGTCTGAAAAGCACTTTATCTGCCCTTCAATTTTAAATGAGCACTTTGCTGGATAGAATAATCTAGATTGAGGGTCTCTGCTTTTCATGACTTTGAATACTTCTTGCCAAACCCTTTTAGCCTGCAAAGTTTATTCTGAGAAATCAGCCGACAGTCTTACGGGAATTCCTTTGTAGGTAATTATCTGCTTTTCTCTGCTTCTTTTAAAACTCTCTATCTTTAACCTTTGGCATTTTATTTATTATGTGTTTTTGAGTGGGCCTCTTTGTGTCCTTCTAGTTTGGGACTCTGTGACTCCTGGATGTGTTTGTCTATTTCCTTTACCAAATTAGGGAAGATTTCTTTCATTCTTTTTTTAAATAGGCTTCTAATTTCTTGTGTTTCTCTTCTCCTTCTGGTGCCCCTAAAATGCGAATGTTGGAACACTTGAAGTTGTCCCAGAAGCTCCTCAGACTATCCTTAATTTTTTGGATTCTTTTTTCTTCTTGCTGTACTAACTGGGTATCTTTTCCTTTGTTATGTTCCAGATCATCGATTTGATTCTTGGCTTTATCTACTCCACTATTGATTACCTATATATTGTTCTTTATTGGTGTCTCCTTCATTTTTGATTGTATCATTTTTATGCTGTTGAAGTACCCACTGAGTTCCTTGAGCATCCTTATATCCAGTGTTTTAAACTCTGCATCTGATAGATTGCTTATCTCCATTTTGTTTAGCCCTTTTTCTGGAGTTTTATTCTGTTCTTTCATTTGGGCCATATTTCTTTGTCTGCTCTTTTTGGCAATCTCCCTACATGTGTTTCCATGTATTAGGTACAGCTGCTTTGACTCTGTATCTTGGTAGCATGGACTAATGTAGTGGGTGTCCTGTAGGGTCCAGTGGCACAGCCTCCCCTATCACCCAAGCTGGGTATTCAAGGTTTGCCCCTAGTGTAGGTTGAATACTCCCTCCTCTTATAGAGTCATCATTGCTGTGAGCAGGTCAATGGGAGGGATTTACCCAGGCCAAACTGGCTGTGACCACTGGCCACCAACCATCTCCCTCTGTGGCTAATTGAAGTGGATGGGTGGTAGTGCCCCAACATGGTATATAACTGTCTTCTGAGGGCACAAGCTCTGGGGTTTCCCAGAGGGTACAGGCCAAGGTCGGCCACCACCTGTGTTCTGTCTGGGGCCCTGGGCATAAGCCATAAAGCAATCTGTAGGTGGCTGCTGATAGTACCAGGCCTGGGGCCACTCAGCAAGACATACTGGGCTCAGCTATTGTTTGAGAGGATTTAGGGAGGTCTGAAACATGCACCTAGCCTAGCCATTCATATGGAAAAGCCACTATTACCAGCTTGGGTGGGTCCTTAGGTTGGATGGGGCAGAGTCTTAGGTAATCATCAGGATGGGGCTAACCATGTGAGCCAGGTTGTTGGAGACTCAGGTATGGTGGGGCGGCACTGTGGCTCTGTTTTGGGGCTCTGTTCCTCAGAAAAGGAACAATGGCAAAGGTCGGCAGTTTTCTCTGAGAGGGAGCTGTCCCCCAGTTCTTGTCCTGATTCCAGACACTTCAGTTGCTCCCAACATGCCACTGGTGCCCTTCAAGGTGCTGCTCTGGTGTTGGAACCCAGAGGGAGTGAGTCTGAGTAAGTCCATGTGCAGGGCCCTCCAAAAGGAGACACCTGAGGATCCCAGTTTCTTCTGTCAACCCAGCCCCCACTGGTTTTTACAGCTACAATTTACGGGGACTTATCCTCTTGGCACTGAAACCTTGGACTGGATAGTCCAGTGCAGGGCTGGGATCCCTCACTCCCAAGATATCCCTCCTTTTTATATCCACCACACGTGGGTTTAGGACCAGCCCGTTCTCAGTCTGTGTCCCTGCCCCTGCAGCCCTTCTATCTGTCTGGATGAATGTGTTTTTTTAAGTCCTTGTTATATTTTCATACAGCTCAATTTTCTGATGGTTCTGAATGACAGTCGTCAGTAGTTTAGTTGTAATTGTGCTGTGGCTGTATGAGGAGGCAAGGCACATTTACCTACACCTCCATCTTGACCAGCAGTCTCTATTATCATGACTTTTAATTGTACATATATTTTAATTCTATGAGCTATTATTATTGTTTTGTATAGCATATAGTCCTTTAAATTTATCCACATATTGAACTTTTTTGTGGCTCTTCTCAATGCCTCTATTTCTGTGTTTCAGTCAAGTTCACGTTACTTTTGCCTAAACACATTCCTTTAGTATTTTTTTAGTATAAGTCTGTGAAAAATTCTATTTTTATCAGAAGATATCTTCACTTTATCTTCTTTTTGAAGGATATTTTTATGGGCATAGAATATTATATTGGTAATTATTTTCCTTCAGTTCTTAAAATTCCCACAGCTCTCTAAAAATATTTGCTAATTTAAGCACAAGGGAGCTTATTAAAGTGGATTAAATAAAATGTCTGATTCTAGGAAGCTTGATGACTATAAGGTGGCATGTCACTAGTCAGGTATCCTTTTGAATAATAATGATAAATTGTAATTATATCTTAATCATATACTCATTTCTTATGTATACTTAACATTTCTTCTGCGTTATATATTATATTTTACTGATTACTTTGCCTATTCTTGGTACAGAAAAAGTCTGTTTAATTACTTATTTTTTATTCCTAATACATTAAATATCTCATAATATAGGTTTCTTCACTTCATTACTTTTCTTTTGCAAAATTTTACTGACATTCTCATCCATTTATTCTTCCAGGCAGTCTTCAGAATTGTATAAATTTCCTACATAAATGTCATTAGGGTTTTGATTTCAAAGCAACATAGTTATAAATTAATTTATAGTATATTTATAAGTCTGTCTCTCCCCCAGCAACACAATGGCTTCTCAGTTATGGAAGTCACATGTCCCCGAGAAGATGTGCGTGTATTCTGTGCATTTTATCTTACTGCTGTCGTAAGTACAGAAGCTTTTCTTGATATTATAGATGAAATATTCCTCCACAATATTTGCTACCCCGTTGTTCTACAGGAAAGTCACCATGTGGAGTACTCTAATTAAATATACCCATATTCCTCAATCCTTTTGGCTTTCAGGTACACAATTCAATAATCAGAAAATAAGGATGATTTTGTCTTTTACTTCCAAATGGTCATGCTTATTTTTATACTAAGTTAGATATAAGTTAAAGGAAAATTCATTAAATAGGAGTTATGAAATGCAGTGTTTCCATATAACATAATATTCTTTGGCTATAAAAAGTCATAAAATACTGATCATACTATACCATGGGTGAACCTTGAAAACATGTTAAGTGAAATAACATGTTTTTTCATGTTACTAAAGACCAAATGTCGTATGATAAAATTCGTATGAAAAGCCAAAGTAGGTAAATCTATAGAGACAGAAAACAGATGAATAGTTGTTTAGGGCTGCCCTGGCTGGTGTAGCTCAGTGGATTGAGCGCGGGCCTGCGAACCAGAGGATCGCGGTTCGATTCCCAGTCAGGGCACATGCTTGGGTTACAGGCCGGTTCCCTGCAGGCCAACACCCAGCAGGGGATGCACGAAAGGCAACCATACATTGATGTTTCTCTCCCTCTCCTTCCCCTCTAAAGATAAATAAATAAATAAAATCTTTAAAAAAAATAGTTGTTTAGGGCTAAGTGTGGGGAGGGACGTGGGGCTGAGAGGGTGACAACTGAAAGATGCAGAATTTCTTGCTCAGGTGATCAAAACTCTAAAATTGACTATAATGTTGGGCTCAGATATCTGTGAATACATAAAAACCATTGAATTGTACACTTCAAATGGATGAATTATATGATATATAATTTAGATCTCCATAAATAAATTTTTTAAAAGAGTTTTGCCTTGGCCAGATGAGTTGGTTTGGCTGGAGCATCATCCTGTGTTCCAAAGGCTTGCAGTTCAATCCCCAGTTGGGATGCCATGTTTAGGCAGACAATCAACATTTCCCTCTCACATAGTTGTTTCTCTCTCTCTCTCTCTCTTTCCTTCTCTCTCTCCGCCTTCCTCTCTCTAAAATCAATGGATGTGCCCTGGTTGGTGTGGCTCAGTGGCTTGAGCACTGGCCTGCAAACCAAAGGGTCACCAGTTTGATTCCCACTTAGGGCACATGCCTGGGTTGCAGGCCAAGTCCCAGTAGGAGGCACACCAGAGGCAATCACACACTGATGTTCCCTCTGTCTCCTTCTCTCCCCTTTTCTCTAAAAATAAATAAAGTCTTTAAAAAATAAAATAAAATAAATGGATGTATCCTTGAGTGAGGATTTAAAAAAGAAAAAAGCGTGATAACTTGCATCTTTGCCTCATCTCTGACTTTAAAAGAAAAAAAAATCCAAGTTAGTATTTCAGTTTTGTATGATTGTGTTTACAGGTTTTATATGGCCAACAATTTTGGTCTAAGGCCTTATTCTCAATATTTTCTGCTTTGATTTATGTAGTTAAGGGGGCTGATATAACAAAAGCTGCATTTCCCAGACAGTCTTGCCAGCTGGCTTCTGGTAGGTTCTGTCAGTGGAAGGCCCTGCTGGAAGACGAGAAGACAGGAAGACGAAAGCAGCAACCCTCTTCCTACTTTTTGGCTTCTGATGATATATCTGGTGGTAGTAGCAACAGTGAGGACGGTGTCAACTTGTAACAGTAGCAACAATAATACCGAAAGCAGCATTAGCAATGGCCAAGGGCAACATCACCAAGGGGTGGGGAGTGTAGACTTCTGAGTCCTGACAGCATCTGACTCCAAAAAGCAGGAGCCCTTTGGCACAGCGCTCTGACTGCTGGGAGACACTGTCCTTTAGCCCAAGTTCTGGCTGTTTATTGCAGTTGCTATTCTTAGTAACCTTGCCTTCCTCCAGTCCTTTCATTCTGTTTATAATCAATTCCCATATTAAACTTCTGTTTTACATATGCGGAATGGTTTCTATTTTCTTGACTAACTAACTATAGTAAGGAATTTTTTTCTATTCAAGTTTTAGAAGTACTTCTTATCCAAATGGATGTTGAATTATATCAAATGCTTTTTTTGAATTTGTTAATTCCTCTATTGACATACTGATTAATTATGTTAAGGAATTTCCTAATAATGAATCATTTTTCTGTCTTAGCTTAGAGTCTCCCAAAAGCAGAGCCTGACACAGGGACCTCCGTATGTACAGGTAGTTTACTTGAGAGGTAAATCCAAGAAACTGGAGTAAGCAGTGGGGAGAGCAGGACAGAAAAGAAGGAAAAGAAATAAAGAATGCACTGATGAGCCAACGATTACTAAAAACTGGGCTTCAATGTCCTTGGGGAAACCTTGGAGTAATTACGTGTGATGCACCTGGGATTGCCTCCTCATTGAGTTTTTGTCCCAATGTCTGAAGGTTGTCTCTGGGGACATGAACTCCTCCACACCTCTAGGCTGCACCCCAATCGTAGACTGCAGCTCCCAAGGCTGGGGAAGCTCTGAGGCAGAAGAGCTAAGAGACCGCAGTGGTGGACATCGAATGTGGGTGGTAGGGTGTGAGCGGAACACCAAGGCGTCTGCGGCACCTGTGTCCTAGAATAAGCCTTAGTCCAGCTTGTTTGTTTTAAACTGTTTAATCTGATGGTTTTGCATTTAAGTTACTTTTACACGTGGTTTTCTTTGGGCGTCAGAGTTACTATAAAATGAACTAAAAAGCTTTGAAATATTTAAAATAGTGTCTCTTTCATGAAAGTTTGCAAGAATTATCTGGAAAACTATTTGGACCCAGTGCTTTTCCAGAGGTAAGTCTCTGATGGCCTTTCACGTTTCATCTCCATGTCATTGACAAATGCCTTCCTTTGCTCCATTTACATCAGCTGTGGAAACAGGCCCCCCCCCATCCATTTTTGTTTGTGGGAACCAGCATAATGAGCCAAATGACCCAAACTCTGTTTTTATGATTCACATAAAGAAAAACACAAAGCAAAATTTTCTACCAGATTTAGATACAGATAGACATATACGTAGATCATAGACATAAACATGAGTGTCAAAATAGATCCATCTCTGTTGAGGAGAAAAATAGTTGAAAGAATATCCAAAAGATCTTGTCCACCATAAAGGCCACGAAGTATTGCCGGATTTCTCAGTTTATAATATTCAGTAAAAACAATTGAGTGCTTCATACTTGGCATTTTTGTTACACTGGGCATATAGAATATTTGCTATGTAATAAATAGAGAAATACACCTGAGGAAAGAGGCAGCAAAGACAGAGGGGTCCCGGGGGCGGCAGCAAAAGATGTTTACATTTGGAGAAAGTTGTTTTTTCTCATAAAAAACAAATTATAAGATTTTGCATGAGATGTTTTGACTCTCCCTTCAATGCAAAACCATTTTTCTCAAATAATTNAAGATCTTGTCCACCATAAAGGCCACGAAGTATTGCCGGATTTCTCAGTTTATAATATTCAGTAAAAACAATTGAGTGCTTCATACTTGGCATTTTTGTTACACTGGGCATATAGAATATTCGCTATGTAATAAATAGAGAAATACACCTGAGGAAAGAGGCAGCAAAGGCAGAGGGGTCCCAGGGGCGGCAGCAAAAGATGTTTACATTTGGAGAAAGTTGTTTTTTCTCATAAAAAACAAATTATAAGATTTTGCATGAGATGTTTTGACTCTCCCTTCAGTGCAAAACCATTTTTCTCAAATAATTTACCTAATAGACATGAAGAATTGCTATCCAGCCTTTTCTCCTCCGGTTACAGCAGCAAGAAAATTATTTTACATCAGCTGCTGACAACTAGTGTCCCTCTCAGGGGCACATAATGAGGGAACTGTCAGGCGTGATGAGTGTCCAGTATGGAAATATTTAATTAATGAGCTCTTGTCTTGCCTCTAGGTAATTCTTCACAGTCCTAAGGATGTATACAAAGCACCCTCTGATCAGCCCAGAGGTTTTTTTTTTTAAGTTGCTGCTGAAAGACTTCCAATTTTCATTTTTTAATCCAAGCTACCTATAAAATTNAAAATTATTTTACATCAGCTGCTGACAACTAGTGTCCCTCTCAGGGGCACATAATGAGGGAACTGTCAGGCATGATGAGTGTCCAGTATGGAAATATTTAATTAATGAGCTCTTGTCTTGCCTCTAGGTAATTCTTCACAGTCCTAAGGATGTATACAAAGCACCCTCTGATCGGCCCAGAGGTTTTTTTTTTTAAGTTGCTGCTGAAAGACTTCCAATTTTCATTTTTTAATCCAAGCTACCTATAAAATTCGATGTATATCTTAACATGCTTAAGATGGTAAAGGAGTAAGCTGCTGTAGAATCTAAACTTTATAGCTCATATTTTAGGTCCTATATTTATATTAAGAAAAATACAACAGAATGCTACTGTGAATTCATTTGCACATAAATTTGTGGAAGTAGCTTTGTAATATGGTAAGTAAAACAGCACTTATGTATGTTGGAATACAGCGGTGCAATACGTGTGAGTACGTGTTCAGTGAATTCATGAGGCTGGACGTGTCTTCAGGATTCACAGGCCCTGGCAACATGTCTGGGGTCCCGGTGTCAGAGCCACCCACACTCAGGACTAAAACAATGTCAGGCTGCTCTGGAATGTTGCTTTCTAACATCAAAGCCTTTTTACCCTTTTTAGAAGGGGGAGGTAAAGACAACAGATGTCTGTTCATACACAATTGTGGTTCAATATAACTTCCTTCTGTTCGGTCCTCAGTGAAAATGAAGAACTAATCATCTCTCTAAATATCACAAACTTTAATGCTTGTATAAGAAATGTGTAAGCCTCCCTGTGGCCTCCTGTTATTTTTAGTCACGCTTCTCTTTTGCCAAGGCTAAGTCAGAGGTCATTTATTGAGTTTTCCTCTCAATAAATAACTTTACTTTTATTTTAGAAATGATTTGCTCTACCAGGGTTTGTGTTAGGTAGTTGGGAATCAACAAGTGTTGTTTCTGTTGTTGACTCTGGTTAAATCGCTCCGCATTCCACCCACGTAGCTGCTTCCCACTGCAGGGGGCAGCACCGCCTAGGGCGTATCGGCAGCATCAGAAACACAAGCCGGTTTGAATTCCGACTCTGTCACCTACTGGCAGTTCACCTAGCCTCCCTTGACCTTGGCTTCCCCGTCTGTAAAATGGGGCTCACCACAGTTGTGATGAGGGTTGCATGAACTAATATTTGCGTCTGGCGTCCACCGGCACTCTGCGTTCTTTCGTAACAAATACCTATCGTTCACATATTGCTCATCCCTAACGCTGCTTGATGGCTAGTGGACAAAGTGAGCATTTGAAAAATATTTATTACTTGTGTGATTAAATTGCCAGACAAACTTCCTTAGTTCATTCACATCTTCTTTCCATTTCTGGTGAACCGTTCCTTTTAAGTATGAGGTGCAGAAGGAATTCTTCTAAACCAACAGTAACTCACGAACTGATATAACCAAGGCTGGCATGATATAATAAAGGTCCCATAAATTTCCCATACTTGAAAATAAAAAATCAGTTCACGATCCAGTAGTTGGAAAATACTTGGGGTCAAAAGTGGTTATCACCAGAAAAAAACAGTTCGTTGTCCTTATCGCTTTATTTCAGAGCCTAGAAAGTCTAAAGATCTGTTACTCCAAGCCAGTGGTTCACCCACTCTACCTCCCTCTGGGGTGTTAGGAGGGTTAAATGATTAATACTGACACATGAGAACTGCTGAAACTACGCGGGCTCAGAGCAAAGAGTCCACCCAGGGCATCTGGGATTATCACAGGGTTTCCCACCCGGATGAGGGAGGTCAAGCGTTGCAGCGACAGTCGCAGGCAACGACGCCCCAAAGGTGCAGAAGGCATCCATTTCTCCTCCCCTCACCCAGACAACAAACAACCCAGCACACACACGCCCCTGCCCCTTCGCAACCAAGAGGAATGATCATTAAAGGAAGGAAAGCTAAGAATGAGAACTTTTAAAGATCACCAAAGTGTATGGTCTGAATTATTTGGACCAGTTCTGCTGTGACTTTAGCCAATTTATTCTCTGCCCTTACTTCTTCACCTAAAAAAAATAAGCACATTTAAGGTCTTTCTTGTGCCCAGGCAAAAGGTGCTGTTGGTGATGAAAAGTGTCATAAACAACCTTCCTAATCATTATATGAATATTAGTGAATGTTCCAACTCAAAAAAAAGTGCCATGGTTTTAGTAGTCTGGAAAGTATTGCAATGTGTTCAAACCAGTAGCTGTTGATTTTTGGATGCTAATCATTAAGTACCATTTACCTTGGAAGCCTGGAAAATGTGTGGACTGTGCAAGTGCGCCATCTGCTGGCCTCAGAGACTCCTGTTGGGCCCTGGCGCAACAACGTTTGCAGTGGAGTTGCCAAAACTGTTTCCACCACCTCAGGTTCTGGTCCTACATTAGCACGGTGAGTACGCAGCTTTTTCAAAGAAAAATGGAGAGGGAGATAGAGATAAAGAGAGGGCTTATATTATCACCTAGGGAGAAAAGATCATTTTTATTGCACTCTCCGAAATGAAATAACCCAAAGAAATCATCTTCTCCAAATACCTCATTTTACAGACACGAGAAACATGACGTTTCAAGAGCCACACAACTTTCCCAAGTGGCTGCAGGACAGGGCTCCAAAGCTCCAGCCTTGACACTGAACCCTGCTACAGTGGGGACGGTGGAGGAAGACAGAGACACGTGCCCAAACAAAGCAAACTCCCCGACCAGATTCCTGAGCCTCCTGAGGACATCCTACTGGTGCGGGCACTTTAAGCGTCATTTGAAAAGAACCATAACTTCTTTTACGGCCATATAAAAACTTTCGCTTCTGGTCATAGCCTAAAGCAAAAGGCCTTGTATGGTTCTATTACACTTATCAAAGACAGGAAAAGTAATAGCCGGGAACACTTTCTCTTGCGATTATTTTTATTTCGCGAAAAGACAAGGATCTGGCGGCTTAATCACACCTGCCACGCCATTCAAGCAGCAGATGCCCGCCTCTGACCAGGCAGGCACCAGAAAGGAAGCAAGGGCCTTTCCAGCCAGAAACCCTAGACTCTTACCGCTCTGGCCAGAGACATGTTTTTTCTGGTTTATACAAGCCAACTATTAAAAAACAAAAAACTGGTTTTAGTCCAATGCCGACTGATTTGCTGGGGTGCCCTGCGGTCAGACCAGGAGCCTCGTTCGCTTTGGGGCCCAGCCAGAGGAGTGCTGGCGCCGCCCGACAGAGGGCAGCGGCGGTGCACAGACTTTGCACTGCCCGCGCCGCCCCTCTGTGGGGACACAAAGCCGCCCTGTGTGCGTTTTGCAGCTCCAACAATGTTCTTCCGAGAGTGGAGCCCACCGGTCCTCAGGTGCCAAAATTAATGTTAAAGGCAAATGATCTGACAAGGACATACATGAACCATTAATTCTTGTTATTTTCCCCAACTCATGATTCCAGGTCCATGTTACACCCCAAAAGCCTCCCAAATCAAAGTTCTTTTACAACATGACAGAGACAAATTTCGGATTCACCTGAAAAGAAGGCTGACAATTTTCTCACCACCTAGCAAAACAAATAACACTAAACACAATCCAAAAAAACCCCAAGGAAAATAGCTTCAAGAATCTTGAAAATCATACCTATTTTTGTTTGTAACATGTGAAATTATTACAAGTATGTTCACGGAGAGGACTATTGATGGATGACTCACAATTTAGCTAAATTCAATGAACCACATACTGTGCCTGTCCCAGTAGGTGACTCATGCACTTTTTATTTCAAGTGTCGAGTGTTTGCCAAAAACAGTGTTTAAAAAAAGTAATGAAAATTGTTCTGAAAGAGCTCGTGAATAGGGTAGGACTACCCACCGACAGCCTCATTTGTACTCTGACCACTTACATGGGATTTGGTGGGTCTGCTCCGGTCAGGCTCTGCGGAGGGAGCCCGCACCACAGCAACGCTGGCAGGCTGCGAGCAGGTTCTCCGCTCGCTGTGCGCGGTTATCCCTCTCAATACCCACGTCTCATGAAAGGTTTGGGACACTTGTGGGCGCCCCAACTATGGGGTACACATGGTCTGGATAAAATACACACATTCGATTACAATTTCTCTTCTATTGAGCTTACCTTTTTTTCCTACCTTTTTAATTAGTTTTTAAAAACTAATTGTCAAGAAAAAAAAGTAAACAAGGAACAAAAGGTCACCCAGAGGAAATAATGAAAATGACTACTGTTGGTGAAGAACAGTTAAAGGGCACACATTTCATTCTGATCCTGAAGGGTTTCATATGCACCTGCTAATTGGCTATTCCCAAGGCCCTTTTCTCAGCCTGCCCCTCAGTCCAGCCAAAGGAAGAGTACATAGGGCCCCACTGGCCCACTGATGTTCTCTCCGAAATAAAATATTGAACCTGCTCTTCACTAAATAACTTTCATAGGACCCTGAAAGACATTGCATATTAATTTGTGTTTTAATAAATACGTAAAGTTAATGTTATTTCAAGGGAAAGGATTTTAACCCTTACAAATGCATTTCCTTAAAATCCTCACCCAAGGATATACTTATTAATTTTAGAGAGAGAGGAAAGGGAGGGGGGAGAGAGAGAGAAACATAAATGTGAGAGGGAAGCATTGATCAACTGCCTCCCATGAGTGCCCCAACTGGGGATCAAACCCACAATTCAGGTATGTGCCCTGACCGGGAATTAAACCTGCAACTTTCTGGTATGTGGGACAACACTCCAACCAGTCAAGCCCCCTGGCCAGGGCCAAATGTGTTTTTAAATGATGTTAGGATAACAAGAGACAAAGTTAGTAGTGCTATTAGTATTTATTCCTAAAGAGTTTATTCTTTGAAATCACAAATGACCATTTTTCAGGTCATGGGTTGGCTTTTTAGTTTGCTCATCATTTTAGGCAAATAGCAATGAAGTGTGCACTGTCCCTTTAAGGTCCTTTGAGACCTTCCTCCCCCCACACTGTAGACATCACTTCTTCCTATAACAGGTTTTCAAAAATAGGAAGTGCATCAAGAACTTAGTAGGCTGACCCAGTGCTTTGCATTCTGTGGTCACCTCTTAGCTGTTTTTGATCTCTTATTGCTTAGCAACATCTACATAGATATAATTTCCATCTAATGGTGAAATCAAGTACTTTTGGCTTCTGTTAATGTCAAGATAAGCAGATCTCTAGAAACCCTACACAGCAAAGGATACTTGGGTGTTATTTTATGTTTACAAGAATAAAAAAAAAAAACAGATGAAAGTGGCTTTTTCTTTCTTACATGTTTCTTCTCCATTCTGTTTATCAATTGCTGCATAACAAACCACTCCAAAACTTAGTCGCCCAGGACAACTACTTACATCCTCAGTTTGCAGGACTATGGTTTGACTATGCTCAATTGGATGCCTGTGGCTTTTGACTTTTTACTCAAAGCAGGAGCTAAAGTTTTCTGAAAGCCAGCATGGGCCAGACACCCAAAATGACTTCTTTCACACCCTGATGCCTGGGCTAGGATGGCTGCAGCAGCTGGCTAGACATCTCTATTTCCACATGGCTACCTTGGGCTTCACAGCATCGGCTTACAGGGTGTGTATGTGGGGTGGGGGGGCAGGGGGTGAGGAGAAGCAGTGGTCCGTTCATAGGAAGGGATATTTTATCACTGACCTTGTTTGGAATTGCTTGTGCATGGTAATAATAAAAAGCAGATCAAGCTTTGGTTGGTTTTAATACTGTTTTTAAATTCTCTACAGACAATTCACCTCCTAATTCTCCACACTCTAAGTGGACTACTTCCACGGTCTCAGTGCACTGCTGCTTCATAACATGGTTTTCTCTGGAGGGTTGGACTTGTTGCCTGGTCAGGGACTTCCTGCAGAGCTAGTGTTCCAGAAGGATAAGCAAAAACTGTGAGCCTTGTTGTGACCAAGCCTCAGAGTAATGGAGTGTCACATCCATTGGGTCCAAAGCAAGTCTCGTGGCCATCCTAGAGTCATGGGGAGAAGACTGAACGAGTGGGAATGCTGGAAGGCAGACTTCACTGGGGGCCGTCTTTGGAGACAAGCAACTTCTTTCTCCATTCCCATCTGTAGTTCCAAGCCACGTGTTTATTTAAGCAAAGCTACAGTCACCTGGATTTCAACTAGAAACCTTCCACACCTTTGAAGGACTTTGCTGAAAGAGATTTAGAATTTTCTTTTTCTTTCTTTCTTTTTTTTTTTTTGAGCTTTGAGATCCTCTGGTGAAATTTTAAAAATAATTTCTTACTTGGATAACAGAACTTCAAGCGCATAGTGTTGCCATTGATTTCAGAGTCAATCCATTTCTTTCACCTTAATCTTGCACTAAAATTCTTCCAAATGGTCGTATTAATAACTCAACTCCATTTTTCATATGTACTCATCTGAACAACTTGGAACTTTCCAGAGTTATGTCACTTCATTATAACTCGAAATTACTCACAGAGGTCCTAGGCCAGCTGTGAATAGAATCTTCAGGTTTCCTGACCCCATAAATTATGACTAACTTGAATGTCAAGACCCTAGAGACTTTAATATCTGTTATACAATAGCAACAGGAGCCCTTTTTATGTGGCAGGCACTATTCTCTTTGTTTTATGTACATCAACTCTCCTAAAGCTCCCAAATGTGTAAAGCAATAATAGTTGTTATTCTTATTTATGGATGAAGAAACTGAGGCCCAAAGAGGTTAAGGAATTTGTCTCAGACCCCAAAACTAGTATAGTAATGAGAAGAACCAATGCAATCTGATTCTAGAACCCAAATACTTAATAACCACGCCATGATGCTCCATAAATCACAGAGTAGATATCACTGAGCAAGAAAAAACATGCATAAGATTGTGCACCAAATCCTTAAGAAAAGTTTTTGCAGTCAATAGTTAAATCAGCCAAATGTCTTCAACATGTTGAGGGATACCAATGCTATGCCTTGGTCCTCACATGCAAACAGGTCAATACCTACCAAGGGGGACAACACCGATCAATAACCAAACTGTGGCAGAAGAGTGGCAATTGGTACTGTACGTAAATAAGTCCTACACCGTGTGCTGATTTAGACTATAGGTTGTAGGAATTGAGCTGGGGTCAGAGAAGACACTGCGACACTGGACAGAACACTTTCTCACTCAGCCAAATCACAAACTCACATTTTCTTTTCACATAGGCATTGCCATCTGTGACTCTCAGTCCCTCTATGACCGCACAATTAATACAGAGTGGTCCGCTAGACATCAGACACATGATTTATACAGCAGCCTGATGTCAGTAGCCCTCTCTCACAAAGCCATCATTCCAAACTGTTAGGGTATCATGAAGCAGTAACAAGGATGAAAAATTCCTTTAAATGTTTAACAAGGAGTGTGACTTACTATCTCAGAGAGTGGTTATCTTGAGGAATAAAAGCTGAGCCCTCCACTGATTCCTCTGCTAAAGTAAAAGCTTGGCTCAGCTCAGAGAATAAAGCTTCCTCACGACGACCAGATTCTAAGCTCCGAATCTGGCTCTGACCTTGGGCTGGTCACTTAACTTGCAGAGAGAAC
Organism: Sturnira hondurensis; assembly: GCF_014824575.4. Taxonomy (NCBI): domain Eukaryota; kingdom Metazoa; phylum Chordata; class Mammalia; order Chiroptera; family Phyllostomidae; genus Sturnira; species Sturnira hondurensis. Next base: position 4,078,492 of record NW_028081579.1, read on the forward strand.
AGATAATACAGATAAAGAACTTACAGGTGAATAATGACATTGAAGCTGCAGCAAATCTATTATTCTATGACACAAAAATGCCAGACACTACGTCTGGGTGAAAGCAATCCTTCGAGAGCACCGACCTACTCTACTTTAAACAAGGTTCTGGGGAGATCCAGGATGACAGGGGAGCAAGGGGAAGCTACACTAACCTCTTCCCAGGACCACTCTGGAATCACAACTAAACTGTAGAGAAATCACCCTGAATGACCAACTGAACACCAGCTGGAGAGAAGCCTTATAACCGAGGACAGACAGGCAGAAGAAACCACTTCACCAGAAGACTGGTAGGGAGCTCGAAGGAGGCACGGAAGGTCTGGCTCGACTCCCTCAGGTGGCAGCTTAAGTTCTAGAGGGATAGTTCAGCAGCTGGGAGATCCCCCTGAGAAGTGTGGGGTCTAAACCCCAACCTAGGCTCCCGGGCCAACAGCAACAGAGCCAGAAAGGAACTCAGATGACATCCAGCCGTGAAAAGCATCAGGGTTTCCGTCTGCCAAGGAGAAACGGCTGGAGATGTAGAGAGCCTCTTAAAGGAGCAATACACAAAATTTTGTCTGTAGACACTTACCCGGGGCTCCCTTATCCTGGGCAGAGTAGACTAGAGACACTTCAGAGCAGTCTGGGGCTGGTGATTGTGGGGAGAAAACTGAAGGAACAGCTACCAGAATCCCTGTGCTGAGTCATTAGCCATAATGCAAAAGCAGGCTTTCTGGGGCAGAGAACTCCTCTCCAAATGGCATCAGCCTGAGGGGAAGCAATAGCCCCACCCCCAGGAATTTCTCTGCCCCACCCTATGGTGCTTAAGCCAGGCTGCTGATTACAGCTTGATTAGATTAACAGCTGATTGCTTTAAAGGTTGATTAGTATAGCAGATGGAGCAAAAATACAAAGAAGCGGGGAAAATGGGAAGACAAAGAAACATACACCAAGTGAAAGAATGAGAGAATTCCAGAAGAACTAGATGAAATAAAAGCACAAGAGGGGTGGCTGGACTCCCTCAGTCAGAGAGCTTAGAGTAATGATAAGTATACACAAAAGCATGAAAAATGACATAGAAACCATAAAAACATGAACAGTCAGAAATGATGCTATATCAGAAATAACTATTACACTGGGAGGAATAAGCAGTAGGCTAGATGAAGCAGACAATCACATCACTGTTCTGGAAGACAAGGTAGAAAACCACACCCAGACAGAACAGCAAAAAGAAAAAAGAATTTCAAAAAATGAGGAGAGCTGAAGAAACATTTTGGACAACATAAAGCATAACAACATCTGTATCATGGGAATACCAGAAGGACAAATAGTGAGCAAGAGATCAAGAACCTATCTGAAGAAACAGCCTGGCTGGTGTAATTCAGTGGATTGAGCGCCAGCCTGCAAACCAAAGGGTCACCGTTTCAATTCCCAGTCAGAGCACATGCTGGGTTGCAGATCAGGTCCCTAGTAGGGGGCGCAAGAGAGGCAACCACAGATTGATGTTTCTCTGTCTCCCTTACCCTCCCTAAAAAAAAAAAAGAAAGAAAGAAACAATGACCCAAAACTTCCATAATCTGGTGAAAAAAAAAGTCACACATGCTCAGGAAGCCCAAGACCCAAAGAGGCCTACACCAAGACACATCACAATTAATAGGATAAGGCTTAAAAACAAGAGAGAATCCTAAAAGCTGCAAGAGTAAAGCAGGTAGTAACCTACAAGGGAGCACCAATTAGACTGGCATCTGATTTCTCAGCAGAAACATTTCAGGACAAAAGGGAGTAACATGAAATACTCAAGGTGATGAAAAGCAAGGATTTACAACCAATACTATTTTACCCAGCAAGGCTATCATCTAAAGGTGAAGGAAAAATAAGGAGCTTCCCAGACAAGAAGAAGCTGAAGGAGTTTGTTAGCAACAAACCAGCACTGCAACAAATGTTAAAGGGCTTGCTTTAAGGAGAAGAAAAAGAAAAAGAGAAAAAATAAAGAGGAAAACAGTCCAACAGTAAACAGGTACTACATACGTATCTGTCTATAATCACCTTAAATGTAAATGGCTCAAATGCTCTGACTGAAAATAAGACCCATATATATGCTTCCTCCTAGAGACCCATCTGAGATCCAAAGATACACACAGACTAAAAGTAAAGAGTTGGACCAGATATTTCATGCAAATGGAAAAGAAAATAAAGCTGTGGTGGCAGTACTTATATCCCACAAAATAGATTTTAAAACCAAGGTCATAGTAAGAGACAAAGAAGGACACAACATAATGATAAAGGGAACAATCCAACAAGAGGATATAACCCTAGTAAACATTTATGCACCCAACATAGGAGCACCTAAATATGTAAAACAAATCTTAGCGGACATAAAGGGTAGATCAACAGAAATACAGTCATAGTTTGGAATCTTAACATGCCTTTGACTTCAATAAGTAGATCTTCCAGGCAGAAAATCAACAAGGAGACAGTGACCCTAAATAGCACACTAGATCAAATGGATTTCATTACAATCTTCAGAGCGTTTTACCCCAAAACACCAGAATATACATATCTTTCGAGTGCACATGGAGTGTTTTGTAGGATAGATCACATGTTATGACACAAAACAAAGCTCAATAAATTTTAAAAAATTTAAATCATATCAAACATCTTCTTTGACCACAATGCTATAAAACTAGAAATCAATCAACAGAACAACACTGAAAAACATGCAAAGACATGAAAGCTAAATAACATGTTATTAAACAATGAATGGATCAACAATGGGATCTAGGAGGAAATTAAAACCTTCCTTGAAACAAATGAAAATGAGGACACAACAATCCAAAATCTGTAGGACACTGGGAGAGCAAATGAGTAGAAAATATATAGTATTACAGGCCTATCTCAAAAAATAAGAAAAAGCTCAAATAAATTATCTAACTTCACAATTAAAGTAACTTGAAAAGTACAACAAAGACTAAAGAGAGTAGAAGGAAAAAAATAATAAAGAACAGAGCAGAAATTTTAAAAAATAGAGTCTAAAAGACAATACAAAAGATCAATGAATCCAGCCAGTTCTTTGAAAAAATGAACAAGATTGACAAATATTTAACTAGGCTCATCAAGAAAGAAAAAAAACCCAAATAAATAAAATTAGAAATAAAAGAGGAGAACTAACACTGACACTAAAGAAATACAAAGGGTTGTAAGAAAATATTCTGCACCATTATATGACAAGTAATTGGACAACCTATATGAAATGGATAAATTCTTAGAAACATAAAATTTCCCAAAAATAAATCAAGAAGAATCATATAATCTGAATAGACAGGTTACACCTAATGAAATAGAAACATTAACCAAAAAAATCACAAAAAATAAAAGCCCTGGACAAGATGGCTTCACAAGTGAATTTAACCAACATTCCAAGAACTAACATTTCTTCTTCTCCAACTATTTCATAAAGTTCAAGAGGAGGGAAGGCTCCCAAACTCATTTTACAAAGCCAGCATTTTCCTAAATCCAAAACCAGATAAAGACACAACAAAGAAAGAAAATTATAGACCAACATTACTAATGAACATAGATGCTGAAATCCTCAAGAAAATATTACCAAACCAAATACGGCAATGCATCAAAAACTTCATATACCATGATGAAATGGGATTTATTCTGGGAATGCAAGGTTGGTACAACATCTGCAATTAAATAAATGTGATTCACTAAATTAAAAAAATGAAGGATAAAAAATGACATGATCATATCAATAGATGCAGAGAAAGCTTTTGATAAAATCCAGCATCCATTTATGATAAAAACTCTCAGCAAACTGGGATTAGAGGGAACATACCCAAACATAATAAAGGCCAGTAATGGAAGTAGTACTTCCAATACTTCACTAGATGAAGAATTAAAAGGTATCCAAATTGGAAAGGAAGAAGTAAAACTGTCTTTATTTGCAGTTGACATGCTACTGTACTTTGAGATCCCCAAAGATTACACCAAGAAATTGCTAGAACTGATTGATGAATTCAGAAAAGTAGCAGGATACAAAATTCAGAACCAGGTATCAGTTTCATTCTTATATGCAGTAACAAACTAACAGAAAGGAAAAATAAGAAAATAACCCCATTCTTGCTTCAGAAACAATAAAATACCTAGGAATAAACTTAGCCAAGAAAGTAAAAGATTTGTACACACAAAGTTATAAGACATTGAAGAAGATACAAATAAGTGGAAGCATATACCATGTTCATGAACAGGAAGTATCACCATCATTAAAATGTCCATACTACCCAAAGTAATCTGTAGGTTAAATGCCATTCCTACCAAGATTCCAATGATGTATTTCACAGAACTAGAACAAATATTTCAAAAATTTACATGGAAACATAAAAGGCCCTTCATAGCAATAGGTGATCCTGAGAAAGAAGAACAAAGTTGGAGGAATCATGCTACCTAATACCAAACTATGCTATAAGGCCATAGAAATCAAAACAGCCTGATACTGGCATAAAAACAGACACATAGGTCAAAATTACAGAATTGAGAGCCCAGAAATAAACCCACACCTTTATAATTAATATTCAACAGAGGAAGCAAGCACATACAAGGGCTAAAGATAGTTTATTGCATAAATGGTGTTGGGAAAACTAGACAGACATGGGCAGGAAAATGAAACTAGACCACCTTCTTACATCACACACAAGAATATACTCAAAATGGATCAAAGACTTAAATGTTAGACTCAAAACCATAAAAATCCTAAAAGAAAACATATGCAGCAAAATCTCAGACATTGCTTGTAGCAATTGTTTATCAGATATATCTCCCCAGGCAACAGAAACAAAAGAAAAAATAAACAAATGAGACTACATCAAACTACAAATTTTTTACACATGAGGAGCGGAGCCCTAGGTGTTCAGCAGGGCGGGGCAACTCAGTCACTGGGTTGTGATGCTATATGTGGAATAGTCCAAAATATGGCTTAAAAAGAACTCAAAGCCCCAGAGCAGGTAACTCTAAGCAACCAGGAAATAGCGAACCTCTCAGATGCACAATTCAAAACACTGGTGATCAGGATGCTCACAGAACTGGTTGATTATAGTCACAAATTAGAGGAACATATGAAGGCTAAACTAATTGAAATGAAGGGAAATGCACAGGAAACCAATAGTGATGGAAAGGAAACTAGGACTCAAATCAATGGAGTGGACCAGAAGGAAGAACGAAACATCCAACCAGAAAAGAATAAAGAAACAAGAATTCAAAAAAATGAGGAGAGGCTTAGGAACCTCTAGGACATCTTTAAACATTCCAACATCCAAATTATAGGGGTACCAGAAGAAGAAAAGAAACAGCCACGAGTGGAAAACTTATTTGAACAAATAATAAAGGAGAACTTCCCCAGTATGGCAAAGGAAATACACTTCCAGGAAATCCAGGAAGCTTAGAGAGTCCCAAAGAAGTTGTACCCAAGAAGGAACACACCAAGGCACATCATAATTACATTAGCCAAGACTAAAATGAAGGAGAGAATCCTAGAAGCAGCAAGAGATAAGGGGACAGTCACCTACAAAGGAGTTCCCATCAGACTGTCAGCGGATTTCTCAAAAGAGACCTTACAGGCAAGAAGGGGCTGGAAAGAAGTATTCCAAGTCATGAAATCCAAAGACCTACAGCCAAGATTGCTTTATCCAGCAAAACTTTCATTTAGAATGGAAGGACAGATAAAGTGCTTCTCAGATAAGGTCAAGTTCAAGGAGTTCATCATCACCAAGCCCTTATTATATGAAATGCTAAAGGGACTTATATAAGAAAAAGAAGATGAAAAATATGAACAGTGAAAGGACAGCAAACTCACAGTTATTAACAACCACACCTAGAACAAAAGCAAACCAAGAGGACAGCTAGATCAGGAGTGGAACCATAGAAATGAAGAACACATGGAGGGTTAGAAACAGGGGGGTGGGAGGGGGAGAAGGTAGGGAAAATAGCATAGACAGTAGGTAGAAAATAGATAGGGGGGAGGGCAAGAATAATGGGAGAAATATAGAATCTAAAGAACTTGAGACACATGATCATAAACTATGAGACACATGGTCATAAAGTAAAGAGGGGGAATGGTAGGGGAGGGGGTGTGCAGGATGGAGGGGAATGAAGACGGGAATAGAACAACTGTAATGGTATAATCAATAAAATATATTCAAATTTTAAAAAAACTGATGTAAAATATTTTTTAAAAAACGACAAATTTTTGGCACAGCAAACAAAATCATCAACAAAAAAAAGACAACCCACAGAATGGGAGAAGATATCTGCCAGTGTATCTTATAAGGGGTTAATATCTAAAGTTTATAAAGAACTCACAAAACTTAACCCCGTAAAAAACAAACAACCCAATTAAAAAATGGGCAAAGGACCTGAATAGACACTTTTCCAAAGAGGACATGCAGATGGCTAATAGACATATGAAAAGATGCTCAACGTCACTAATCACCAGAGAAATACACATTAAAACCACAATGAGATATCATCTCACACCTGTCAGAATGGCTATCATCAATAAATCAACAAACAAGTGCTGGTGAGGTTGTAGAGAAAAGGGAACCCTAGTGCACTGTTAGTGGGAATGCAGGTTGGTGCAGCCACTGTGGAAAGCAGTATGGAGATACCTCAAAAAATTAAAAATGGTCTGCCTTTTGACCCAGTGATCCCACTCTGTGAATGTATCCACAGGAACCCAAACACTAATTTGAAAAAGCGTAAGCACCCCTATGTTCATTGAAGCATTATTTATAACTTCCAAGATATGGACTCAGCCCAAGTGTCCATCAGTAGAGGAGTGGATAAAACGACTATGGGACATTTACACAATGGAATTATGCTTGGTCATAAAAAAGAAGAAAATTTTACCTTTTGCAGCAGTATGTATGGACCTGGAGAATATTATGCTAAGTTAAATAAACCAGTCAGAGAAATACAAATATCATATGATTTCACTCATAGGTGGAATCTAATGAACAAACAGAACTAACACGCAAAACGGAGACAGGCTTGTGGTTGGAGAGCAGATGACAGCTGGTGCACTGGGGAGGTTAGGGGTTCAAAGGGACTGAGGAAAAAGGAAAAAGGAAGGACTCGTGGACATAGACAACAGTGTGATGATTGCTGGGGGGGAGGGAGGTATAAGGGAATAAATGGTAATGGAAAAATACAATATGCATGAAAAAACCAAAAGAATGTTTTGAGTATGCTTTAAATCATGTTCCATTCATATTTTTTACCAATGTGCCAAAAACTAAAAATCACCTTGGGAGGAGGGAGCTAGATGTATAACATGGAACAACCCTGCTTTGCTGTCTCTGTGAGGAAAATGAAATATGAGCATGGTGATGAAATTAAGTTGACTTATTCCTATCACATCTAATAGGACTACTTGAGGAACCATCATAAAGTGTCAGCAAATAAAGATTCCTACTTCAACAGTAAATAAATATTTGTCACAATGTTACTAAATGTTCAAGACTAGACTCTGAGAGCATAATACATTATCGCAGATCTTAAACTTGGAGCCCAGAGAATATTTAAAGAAATACATTCTTTTAGGAGAAAATTTAACAGAATCTGTTGTATTAATTGAGAATTCCTTAAAAATTTAGTCAACAAATGCTTCTTACTGTTTTCTAAGCACCTCATTAGCATGGACAGTGAAATTCAAAATTCATGATTAGAGTTAACAACAGCTAATATAACAGCATATCTTTTAATATTATATTTTTGATGACTTCTATTTTCATAATTATCTCCAGTTATTGAAAAATACACAATTTTTACTAGCAAATTAATTTAAGGTACTTATCTCAAAAAAATTTACAGCACTAAAATTAGCTCACAAGAAGAAATCAGGATGAAACTGCTGAAAAACATATAAAAGATTAGGCAGGATCACTTAACCTATCAAAGTAATTATAGAATTAGGTTAATATCCAAAATTTATAAAGAAATTATAAAACTCAACACCAGGAAAAAATACCAGAAAGATAAACACCATATGAATTCACTCAGGTGTGAAATCTAATGAACAAACTGAACTAAGGAACAAAATAGAGACAGACTCGTAGATAGAGAGTAGGCTGACAGCTGTTGAGAATTCCTTAAGTCTCAAGGGGTAGGCAGTTGGGTGCTGAGAAGGGGCAGCTGGAGGGATTAAACAAAAAAAGAAAAAGAGAGAAGAAACTCATGGACACTGACAACGGTGTGATGATTGCCTGCAGGAGGAGAATGGGGCGGGAGGTAGAAGGTATAGAGGGAAAAAGATGGAAGGAGACTGTTCTTGGGGTGGCGAACACACAATACATTGTACAGAGGATGTGCACCTGAAACCTGCATAGTTTTGTTAACCAGTGTCAACCCAACAAATTCAATTCAAATAAGAAACAAAATCACATATTATTGATGCCATTAGTTGTGTCAGCTCCATTAGTTAAAAATAGATAAGTAAAACAATCCATTTATCTTTAAAAGTTATAGAACAAACATCTTTTTCTCTCAAATTCCCCAACAAATACCAAACCTTCCAAGTCACAGAGTTCCAATAGTCTTCTTTTTATTTTTGTATTTATTCCATTACCATTTAGTCCCTTTATACCCTGCTCCCCATAGCAATCACCACACTGGTGTCCATGCCCATGAGTCCTTTCTTCTTTCTGCCCAATTCCTCCACCCCTGACCCCAGACAAGCTGTCATCTGTTCTCCATCTATGAGTCTGTGTCTGTCTCTGTTGGGGGGTGAAACGAGTTTCCACCATGAGATATTTTTGTTGTGAAAGATAAAGCTTACTGGGCATGAAATGAAAGATAAATTTAAAAGTAGAGCTAAATTGCTTTGGGTAGTAGGGAAGGATAATCTGGTATTTCAGGGTGACAGCCTGGGTAAAATGGGGGCAAAGACATAGGACAGAGAAAAAAGTAGTGGAAGGAAAGTATGTGAAAGAAAGTAGTTGGGTTACGAGACAGAAAAGTACTACCGGGAGTTGGAGGGTGCCCAAGGACTACATCGAAAATGTCTACATTTTCATTTTCCCTCGGGGTTTGAGAACAATCACATTAAATGTAGTAGTAATAAGTGCTTTCTAATTTTTAATTCACAGCTGCCTTGTTTATATGTTATTTTCAGGGAAAAAAAAGAAAGGGGATGGTATCCAGAGATGATGAGAGCAGAGCAAATGTGAAGACAAGATGCTACAAGAGAGGGGGATTCAGGAGAACATCCTGGACCACAAACAGTTCCAGGAAATCACAGAAATAATGGGCAGGGGCACACTGGACTCCGTCCTTCGGATGGAATGGGTCTTGAGCCATTTTAAGTGGGTAACAGAGGAAAGGTTGGTTGACCGCAGGAGGCGGACAGAGTTTGAACCACTCACATAGATTTCTATTCACAAACTGGGATCTGGAGGGGGATAGAGGCCTGATATGATTAAGAGCATGAGCCCTGGGATCAGACAGTGTTTCAGTCTCAACTCTGCCACTTAGAACTGTGCATCTTTGTGTAAGTTATTAAAGCCTCTGAGATTCCACTGCCTTCTCTGTAAATAGGGAAATAATATCTACCCCATAAGGCTGTTATGAGGATTAAATGAGATGTAATTGTAAAGTACTTAGACAAGTAGTTGGCATATACTAATTGTTGTACAAGTGCTTGTTAAGTAAAATAAATAAATATGTATCAAACTGTCAGTGGTGATTATTTCTAGTGAATAGGATTATGGGGGGGGGTAAATTATTTAAATGCAATGCTCATTTCTGAATTGTTCAAATTTTCTACAATGAGAATATGTTACTTACAAAATCAGAAAAAATAATAACAAATTTTCATTTAGGGAAAATGCCAATTATCTACAAGAATCTTCATGGTAAGCATCAGGAACACATTCTTGTCTACAACAAATAGTAGCAATCTACTTATGGTAGTTTCCTGTTAAAATATAATCCCTATATTTGAAAGAAGTTCAAATCTGGACATGTGTCCAGCTCAAGATTCAACTCGTCTATCATCAGAAGACAAACTAGACTACTGAACACATTTGTTCAGATTCTGCTTCTATTTCTACAGTCTATTACCTTCATAGGACTCGTAAGTGTCTTGTTTGGTTCTCAGCCCACGCTCAATCCACTGAGCTACACCAGCCAAGGCTATAGTGTCTTCTTGTGAGAGATAATATGCTTGACTCATACAAATCTTGCATTCCTTAAATAGGGTCTCAGATTCACCATTATTGGCGAATAATTATAATTACTATAGACATATAATATTCTTAACATTGTGTGGTTGACAAGTAGAATTATAAATAGGAATCTGCCTGTTATTCTCATTGGACCACAAGAGCAACATGCATACTAGATGCAAAATATCTATGTTTCGGGATCTTTACAAATCACCATGTAGTTCTGACTGCATCTCTGACTTTATCATACAGGCTGAATCCGGTTCAAACTAACATCAAATCCACAGATATATGTTATACTTTTGCTTTGTGTAAAGACCATACCCACAGCTCTCCTCCTCAGCAGCTTGCCGTCCACTAGTGTGGACCACACAGTTCACTGGCAGGTAGGAACAGAGTAGAGGGGCGAGTAGGAAGGAGACTTTACTACAAGACTCTCAGATCTTCTTCTGCACTTATTGCAAATACCATCTGTTAGCCTATCCTTTCTCTTTCCTTATGTCCCTGAAGCTAATCGATTACAGAAGCAAAATAACCCCACTACCTAGATGAGTGAGGGGCCCAGGAAACCCTCTGGCTGTTTTATTTTCTCATGTGTAGGAAATGCAAGGCCCCTGCACCTTATTTGATGGGAACTATGGAACATCTAGTGCAAAATTCCCAACTTTGGATTTATAACCAGTAGGGGGCACAAGACGTATTAAGCAAAACAAGGATTAGATGCTACTCCAGCCCTGGCTGGTGTGGCTCAGTTGATTGAGTGTAGGCCTGTGAACCAATAGGTTGCTGATTCAGTTCCCAGTCAGGGCACTTGCCTGGGTTGTGGGCCAGGTCTCCAGTAGGGGATGTGTGAAAGGCAACCATACATTGATGTTTCTCTCCATCTCTTGCTCCCTCCTTTTCCTTCACTATAAATATAAATTAATAAAATCTTAAAAAAAAACTTTTCTAAATTAGTTAGACATGGATTTCAGACACTTTTCAGAAGTCTAGTGACTCTAGTAAGTTTTTCCCAGCCCACATAAACTATGGAGTAATCTTTAAATATGCTTTGTATACAGCCAGCCTAATTCTTTACATAACAAATTCAGCATTATATTGATGTACTATTAGACTGATTGCTATCATGGATTTCTCTAATTAGCAGAGGTTTCATATGAAATTTGTATGATAGATTTTTATCATTGGGCTATCAGGTTATTTGGATGGAAAGACACTTATATCAATATTTTCGTTTCTTCTCTTTCATCAGCATTGCCTTATATTAAACAACAAGTAGCAAACCTCAGGAATCCTCTGGTTAAACTCCTTCTCCCATGGTAAATTGGGCTGTATGCAAATTACTCTTGGTCAGATTTCATGGGGTCATAGGACTGGTAGGAATTTTATTACTTTTATAGATCTTTTGTTGGAAGCCATCTGAAGTCTGGTAAAAATCTCAAGTAATCAAATATGTATATATGCAATTGATACATCCTCTTTAGAACACTTTTAAATTACTACTGTTGATCGAAAAAAAAGCAGTAATACTATATTCCACATCAATGCTGTCGCATTCCATTTGGGAACTTTAAAGAGTCCTCTTTCTCAGTCCTTTAGGACAGAGACCGATATGCCTTATTATAAAATAAGCAATAACAATATTAAAACACTCAGCTGCTCTGGCTGAGTGGATTGAGCTCTGGCCTGTGAACCAAAGGGTCTCTGGTTCAATTCCTAGATGAGGCACATGCCTGGGTTATGGGCCAGGTCCCCAGTAGGGGGCGCACCAGAGACAACTGCACATTGATGTTTCCCTTTCTCCCTCCCTGCCCTCTGTCTAAAAATAAATAATTTTTTTTACGAAACGGTGCATAAAAACAAACCACACAACCTCATCCCTTTGAGAATTAGTGATTACAGGACTGCTGATTACCTGCAGAGGCAAAATGCTACCAGCAGCAATTGCAATGGATTAGCTGGGGTTCACTGGCATACTTTCAAGAATTTAGAATTACCCATGGAATGATGTTAATGGAATGAAAACCTCCATTCCATCTACTCAGCCCATGGCAAGCCAAACTAATTGTTTTTCCCTAGAGCAACACAGCAACTAGGTATCTCAGCAGCCCACTCTTTCCCTTTATCCTGGAAGAAGCAGGAGTCTTGAGAGATTTGGAAAGCCCTGAGATTTTTCTTGGACTTTTATTAGATTATCTGAACCTGCACTATATATTTGAAATGAAGGATTAAACCAACAAAATGACTGTATTTCTAAGTAAGCACAGTGTCCAAAGGGGACACTTTATGTTAGTAAATGAATATTTATTAGGAACCCACTATGGACTAAGTAAGCTCTGTGCTGGATGTTTGGTCCACCAACCTTGAGAACAAATGTCGGAGACTTTCAGGGATTCAAAGATGTTAATTTATTGGCCAAGTTTAACCTGCGCAGGGGCGATCCCTCAAAGTGTCCGGAGACACAGTGCCCGCTGGGGGCTCGTCTGGGATTTGCACCTAGCGCTTACAGCTAAATCCTTAGATATAGGCCATCAAGCAAGCGTTTGCACAGAAGCAGATTATTGGCTTACAGGGCCCACACTCGAGAAAAAGGGTGGGGTCTGACTCAACTGAAAGGGAAATTTTGAAACTAAACAGATGGCAATCAACTTACAGGGTGTCTGCTGGGGTTTCAGGCTCCTTGGGGCTGAGGCCATTTTTCTTGTTCCCAACACTGGACACTCTTCATAATTTTTTAACCAAGACACTAAAAGGGATCATTATGTCCTCACAAATTAAAATGTGAAACATCTATGAAAAAAGGAATGAGGACAACTAAGTAAAACTAATGTGTGCACGATTCCTCCAGCCCCTCACGACCCGGAGTGCGCTCAGCCAACTGGCAGCGTCCGCATCCCATGGCAGCTGAAGAGAAACGTGGAGGCTCCAGTGCCACCCCAGACCTCTGAAATCAGCGCTGCATTGGGCTCATATCTCCATTTTCACATTAAAGTTTGAAAAGCACTGAATGAAACAACTCCTTCACCTTATAATTGAGGAAAATAGGGCTCAGGAAGGTTAAATGTGTCATCACCAAACAGCTACTTAGGGACCCGGCTGGGACTCCCAGTCTCGTGGCTGTAGGCCAATGGAGGTCAGGGTACCGTAGGATTTTAGACAAGAGAAAGGTGAGTGTGTTTCATTCAATCATTTCATCCCTCAAACTGATACAGGGTGCAGCTGGTGGGGGGGGGGGCAAAAAAGATTTGGAATGGTGTCCAGAACTCCAAGTGTATAAGAATATTGGAGGAAATATTAAGATGTCCTCACCAACCCCCAGGTGTCAGCTGGGGGAAGGGACAAATGGAGCAGGGCCATTAAGAGTTGTTTTGCATAGCAACAGTTTCGAAGCTAAACCTCTGGAATGGTCATTTAACATATCTGTAACCTTTAACTAGTTTCATAGATATGTTAAAGAGCTGTGGCCAAGTTTTGGGCCAGGGAGAAGTGAGTGGCTTGTACCTAGGATGTAACTGGGGGCTGCTTCTCTGGGACAGTGCCTGCGAGAGAGCCATGTGGCTTTAGCAGAGTGAGGATCCCCTCTTGGCCAGGTGAGGGGGAGAGTCATGCCATTTTGGAAAGATTTAGACCCCTGTAGCCATTAGGAGAGAGAGCCACACGGTTTCAACAGAGTTAGGACTCCCTCTTTCCCAGGTGAAAGGGAAAACCACGCAGCTTTGCCAGAATGGAGATCCCTGTGGTCAGGTGAAGAAGAAAGACTTGCGCTTTTGGTAGAGTGCAGACTCCTGCAGCTTTTTGGTAGAAGAGGTCCACACAGTTTGGGGGCGCCCCCTTTGGCCCAGTGGCCTGGAGAGCGGGAGAGACTTTGACTGGAACTTGGTACAAAAAACTCTTGCCAGTGGAAGGTGCCGCATGACTTTGGATTAATTGGAGATCCTGCCTGGACAGGCGGCACAGCCCACAGCGCCAGCGACCTGAAAAACGGACATGTGCTCTTTTCCTGATTTACGGTACCCGGAGTTGGGACAGTGGGAGAAGGGAGCGCTGTGCGTGTGTGTGGGTAGGTGTATACCTTAAAAGACTTTAATATTTTAATGAGGGCATTAGGCCTAAGTAGCGTTAAATAAACATTTTGCTTCCTTTTCACAAATCTCTGGCATTGAGAGATGTCTTTCCAATTGGCAGTGGACAGTAGAGCCCAATAGATATTAGTATACCGTCCTTGGGAGGGGCCTCTGTTTTCTGTAGCAGTTTTTGGCATCCCTGGGTGGGCCAAGTATTGCCCCCCCACTTGGACCCCTGTTGTTTAGTAACAAAACGACCATTGATTGTTCCCAGCATCTCCAAGCAAAGAGTACATAGAGGGCTTGAGTGAGTTCAGTCACAAAGCCTTTTCTGGGCAACCCCCCACGAACCACGGTCAAGGCCTAGCCCTCCCTGGAGGGACTTACCCTTCACAGGTCCTCATTCTAACCTTCCCCCACCCCCACCCCAGGCCCTGTTACACAGTCCACCACCTCAGGAATCCCTCCCCAAAGACTGCAACCCTTTTCATTCTCCCCCTTCTTAACTCAGATTTGCTCCTACTTTCTGCAGGGTACATCTCAAATATGTCCTTATTATATAAGCTGACACATGTGTTCTCATTTTCTACACTGCACACGTTGGCAAGCGATAATACAGATGCAATCTCTCCCTCTATTGCCCTTTTCAGAAATTCTACCTATGTCTCCTTTCCTAAATAGACTGTGTTTATTTCATATTAGACTAACACACAATTCAAGGCACAGAAATCATTCTAAACTCTTACTGGTTTGTTGGGAACTGACCTGCCTGGTTTCAGGAATTGTAACTGCCTCCCATGTCTAAGTGAGGGACCTCCAGAAAGCAGGCCACAGGAGACAAAGCTTGTCTCTGGCATCAAGCACTGCTTCTGCTTCTTTCCCTGCCCCCAAAGCATGGTCAATTTCCATGGGGGGTTTGACCCCTCAGAGAGGGGTAACCTAGGCCAGACACGATCACTTGGGAGGCCATCATGGAAGGACTGGGGGGAGGGTGGGGGGGGTGCCCGGCTGCGATAAAGAGGAAGTGATGATTTCTGTCTGGGAGAAGCGCTGCCTGGCTCTAATCCACTTAAGTCTAAAAGCCAATGATGGGGAAGGTGGTGCAGCCCTGTGCTAGAAAGGGCGGGTATCCGGGTAAATCAGGCATAAGAAAGGATAAGTAAAAATTCTGCGAAACCTGCTTTGTTTAGAATGCTCTCATTTAAATGATAAGGGTCCAAGCATGAAGTTGGTTCCTCAAAGTTTTATGGCCTATTAGCTGTCTGACCCTGACTGAGAATAAGCCCTCATAGTTTTTGAATGCTATCTATTGTTTGATCCTTACCTGTATTCTTGTGCAAGCGAACCCAATAAAAGCCCATTGAGCAGGGGGCTCTTGGCCCTTCCCCTTTGAGGGATCGGCCACCTTTCCTCACCTTTCCTCCCCAAGCAGATCACGTCTTGGTAGTGTTTACTTTCATCCGTGGCAAACGGTGGCGGGGGGTGGGGGGGGACTTGCGAAGAAAGTCAGCCCCACAGTGGTGGAAGGGACCAACCTCTTCCCCAGAGTGGAGGGTCTCTCTGAAGCATCCCTGAGGCACAGTTATTCAGTTTGTATTTGCATGCTCTCTGTACTCAGAAGCCCTCTACAAATGTAAGGCAACACATTTTTTATTCTGAATAACTTGTTAGAAAATTCTAGGCTGAAATCTACTTCCTGGTAACCTCTATCATGTCTCCCCAGTACTGCCTTTGAGGTCATTGAGAACAGGTCAAATCCAGGGTCCACAGAAAACTGCAGCAGGTCTTTGACCTGATTTGCCATAAGTAATCTGGCAACACAAGCCAGGCCTTGTAGTTAGAAGCAATGAAGATCTTTTTTACTTCAAGCCTGTATCCTGCAGTTCCTGCCTGATCCCTTCTTAATAAACTCACACTATCAAGAAATTTGTGTTGAATTCCTACTATGTGCTAGGCTCTATGAAGGACATGCATTTCTGAGAGTTCACAGGACAAAGGGAAGACGACAAGATGACACACATCCCTGACACAATGCAGAAAGAAAACAATTTCACATGGAAGCCTGAGGCCATCTTATCCCACATTGCATTTCCACCAGTTCTTCCTAAACCCCAGCGTGTAAACCCCTGTGGTCATTGTTCTTCTCTCTACGCCTATGCTGATTTGATTCAGTTTCTTCCTGGGCAAATCATCTACTCATGGCTGCCCTCCTAGATAATCCTTTCCATACACCTTTCAGAGTTCCAACTCCAAAATAAACAAACTCACCCAAACCCTCAACCCTTTCCCAGAATGCTCTCTCGCCTGCGTGCTTGAATGTCCCCCAGGATGCTGCTTCCCTTCCCTATTAAAGTGAAGGCTGCTCATTTTCCCAGTGCCGCCCTACCACCAAGCCAGGGAAGGAAGGAGGGCTTGTCACCTTAAAGCTTCCCAGCGGCCCCCAGTTTCCTCACATACACTCGTTCCTCACTCATTCAGAATTGAGTACCTCCTGTGTTTCAGGTGCACAGGAGGGCCCTTCACCCAGTATATAAACAGCTGTTTTTAAAGGTCAATCAAATCCAGTTACAAAATAACTGTAGAGTCATGTAACAGTGCTTCTCTGCTATAAAGACAATTTGTTCTTTCTGCGCAACTACAATGCTGAGGCAAAAACTGTTGAGTTGAGGGTATATTCTCAGTTGCATTTCTGAATTTCGTTTCCCTTCCTAGGGGAGCAAGCGAAGCCTTCCCCGCTATTTTGGGTGTGGGGGCGGGGATTCTTTCACCATTTCAAAGGAATGGAAGATAAACAAAGGAAATTAGTAATGTAAATGCTTGTAGAGTTCTATCATGACTTAGGAGATACCTGAGAGCAAATACTGTCCTGGAAATCTGTAAATTCCCGCTTTTTCCTTAATGATGCAGGTCCCAATGAAGCTGCTGTTCGCAATTTTCCCTGATTGCTTTGCACTATATGAACCTGAGGACTAAGGGACAAGAGGAAAACGTGGGCAATAATTATGATGGCTTTTTGCGGATTCTGCAAAGCCGCAGGGCCATCTGGCTGCAGAGCACCCCACTGGTTATCACCCAGGCCATGCCAACTGTTCTCTCCCACCCAGGTTTCACCACTTCGTGCCCCCAGCCTAGCCTCACTGACCACCCTGCCCTGGAAAGTCTCCGTTACAGCGAGGCACCTTGCTCCTTGTGTTGTGTTTCACGTGTGCTTGTGTTTCCATCCCCAAGGAAAGCTGTCTGAGAACAGGGGCTGTTCTTCCTAAGTCTTTTATCTATAAAAAAGTCAATGAATTCAATACACATTGAATTGAAACCTCTATCATTCTGTTCTCATTAGAATACACAGTGTTTCAAGAACAGAGTGCAAAATCTGTGAGCGGAGGACTCCGTATCAAAAAAGCTCCCTACTGACTCGCCTGAGATAGGGTGAGCCAAATGAGCACCTGATAAACGCTTAATGACACCATACTAAAAAATATTATGCTATTTAATAGCTGTTTGTCACATATACAAATACACATATTTAAAACAGGAAATACAAAATAGATGGGTTCTGATACTTTCCCTCCATTGAAAGCCGGCTTTTAAATAGCTGCAGCATGCTGGTTAGCACCACATTGGTGAATCTAAATGTCTAAGTAAGAATATTTAATATTTCTGAATATATGAATAAGTGAGTTGTTCTAAGGCATTCAACACATACACACACACACACACACATTTTGATCATTGGCAACTCTTCCCTGAATTATTCAGTTTGAGTCAAGTGTGTTCATGCTCCCTGCCTTTTACTGGTGCCATCTCTTCATATACCCATAACTCTCTGGCACAGGGTGGAATCATGATTTAGCAAAGGGGCAAGTAGGAGGCGAAATGGAGTGCTATCTCCCCTAATTGCTATTTAAACAAGGCAATAAAAAGGATGACACAAATTAAATTAGCTAAGAAGCAAGAGCATCCCAATGAACTGGCCAAGATAATCAACTTGGAAAATTAGCTGTTAAACTTCAACACATGCTCATTTTCATAATTTTTTGTGTGTGCTTGTGAAGCGCAGTCCCCCATTGAAGCTGCTGGGATGAAGATGCTCTTCATTTCTCTGAGACAAGTCGATGCAATCGGCCTGGATGCAGTTGGCAGTGATATTTTTTTGCAGCTCCTGATCTCATCATTCCCCACTTCAGTGCTAGAGTGTCTTGACTGGGGTTGGGGAAGTACATGGAAGAGGAGGCTAGTCACCTTTCTGAAGTCTTCCCCCTGGTTTGATTCTCATTTCCAAGTGTCTGTGTTAGAGGATGGGCTTTGGTCTTTCATTTCATTACCTTTATATCTCATCATCATCGTCGTTTTAAATACCTGATCTATACCGATGTTCAGACTGCCTCCCATATATTTTTATGAGACATTCCTATTTTTAAAGTCTTTTACCTCATCATTTCTTGCCTCTCCACGTTAGTGCCTCTAAAATGTAGTTCCTTGTTCCTCGAACTTATAGCTTCTAATTCTTTATTACTCATGGTAGTTGTTGAAAAGAGCACACACATTAACATAATCGGCAGACACTACATAACCATGCTTAAATTTACCCAACAATTCTAATTTCATAGTCCACGGAGCTGCTACTAGAAAACCAAATACGCGGCCAAATGAGGTTGTTTGAGGTTCGCCTCTCGCCCTCCCTTCCTAATCACTGCTTTGCTAAATCGTAATTGCTACCCAGGGCGAGACAGGTATTGGAGCACATCATTTAGATGGAAAAAAAATTTTAATAAAAGGAGAAGTAATGAATTTGAATGATTCACAATCAAGAAATGTGAGAGCCACTGTCCTGAAGATTAGCTATTCAGATAAAAATGTTTTAATTGAAGATTATTATGGTTAATTTTATGGGTCAACTTGACTGGGCTAAAGGATGCTCAGATAGCTGGTAAAAATTATTCCTGGACGTGTCTTTGAGGATGTTCGTGGAAGAGATTGGTATTTGAGTCTGAGTAAAGAAGATCACCTTCACCATTGCAGACAGGCATCATTCAACCCACTGAGGGCCTGACTAGAACAGAAAGGCAGAGGGAGGTGAATTTGCTCTCTGCCTGAGTCGATACCTCCCCTCCGTCTTCTCCTGTCTCCTCACATGGGCAGGCCTGGTTCTCAGCCCTTCAAACTCATACCAGGACCTATATCCTCAGCCTCCCAGTTCCTGGGCCTTTAGGGCTGGGCTGGTTTTCCTGGCTCTCCGCCTTTGGGTTCCGACTGGAATTACACCACTAGCTTTCCTGGGCCTCTTGCAGAGGGCAAGTCATGGGATTTCTCAGCCTCCATAATCATGTGGTCCAATTCCTATAATAAATCTCCTTTTGTGTAATCTATGCATATCCTATTGGTTCTGGTTGTCTGGCGAACCCTAGCTAATACAAACATTAAGAGTAGATTTTTACTTTTTAGAAGTTTTATTTGTAGACTTTTAGAGAGGGGGGAAGTGAGGGAGATAGAAAGGGAGAGAAACATTGATGTGAGAAACATTCATAGGCCACCTCTTAACACCCCCAACTAGGGACCCATCCCAAAACTCAGGCAAGTACCCTGACCAGGAATCAAACAGGTGACCCTTCGGTTTGTAGTACGATGCCCAACCCACCAAGCCACACTAGTAAGGGCAAGAATACATCTTTCTTAGTGGAATATTAGTGAGGCCTACCCATATATTTTAAAAATTATTTTCTTGGAGCTGTTTTTCCATCAAAAATTTGAATCTAACCCGCCTACCCCAGAATCATTTCTATAACTGTTTTTCTGTTTGTGAATGAGCTGCATTCTGAACTCAGAACAAGACTGAATAACCTCAGAACTCTCAGACTGAAACTCTAGAGACCCCAGGTGTTTCATGGGGCAGTTTCCACCGGCCCTGGGTTGCAGAAAGGAGCCCAACCTATTCCTGGTACTGAGGAACCAATGTCCAAATGAAATGGCGCTCTGCATGTCCAGTCTTATTTATTCTTTATCATTTCTAGAAGAAAAAAAAAAAGGAAAACAAAATGAAGAGGGAAACTCTAAACCAAAATGAGTAGATGATACTTCAGGTCAAGTGTCTGGTATTTGTATTAATTTTTGCTAAATAGAAAATGCCAGGCTAGAAGTAGCAGGATGTGGGAGTAAGGGCATGACATTGGAAAATGCCTAATGGCATGTAATTAGATTAAAATACATTTTCCCTAGAAAGGCAAAGGGATCTTACCTTTTGAGGTAGAGATAAATAGGGACCCTTTGTAGATGTACAATTATGCTTTAATACTAACTTCTTCACATTTTTGGATTTCTTTATCAAAGATAGAATGATGTGTGTCCTTGCTTTACAAGTGTGTTAAAAACAATTAAAATGAAAAACGCATTTACTAAGCTGTCGCACCACCAGATGGATTTCTGCTTCATTAGCAGTCAACACATTAGAGTCTCAATTAAGACAGACATCTACTAGTAAATTAGTAAATTAGAGTTATTGTATAGCATTTTAGATATATTCAGATTATTTTATTGCTGTTCAGTTTTACTCCCCAAATATTTACTGAGTACCTACTGACTGTGTTCCAGGGCACCGTCTTTATTCTGAGGATACAATGTCAGGGCTGAATTAGACGTAGCCCTGCCCCCAGAGAGCTCACGGGTGTGGAGCTCAATGACAGACAGGGAAACACTACTATGCAGCTTGGAAAATGAAGTGATTATGTTACAAAAGATGAAATAGAAGATTTGTACTTTCAAGCAACTCAATTCGTTTTGTTCCTCTGAATTGTAGTTAGTTCTTTATTGCTTGTTAAATCTTACAGTTGCCTTAAAGTGAAAGGAGAATAAGTGATAAATATACATAGAATTGCAGCTATATTCCAGGTAATTTACATTTTAAAACACTGCATTGCTATCTCAAAGAATCACAGACCTTAAGAATTAAAAGAAAACGTATATTTTTTTAAAAGTAAGATAAATTAAAAGGAAGCTGATAGAAGAAGAGAGGTTAAAGATAAGTTTCAGAAACAAATCTAAGTCACATATTAAATAAATAGGCTTCTGTGGTCTATTCTGGGTGCTGGTGGTGGATTAAAGCTGGCTTCAAATTCTTTGTCACTTTTTCCATTTAGTGGGAGACTCTTCCTTATATCTGGGTTGTCTCTGTCAGAGTTTTGACCAACAGAATATAGCAGAAATAATGCTGTATTAGTTTTCTGGGCCAAGCCTGTAAGAAACTGGCAGCTTCTACTTTCTGTCTCTTAGAACACTCACTCTTGCCTACAGCAGCCATCCTGTGAGGAAGCCTGAGCAGCCCACGTGAGGGGGAGCCACGTGGAGACACCCTTGCGGAGAGGAACGAAGAACCCTGACCAACAGCCCTAGTCAGGCTCCGGTCTAACAGCAGGTACCAAGTCACCAGCCATGTCAGTGAGCCATGTGGAAGTGAATTCCCCAGCCCGGGGATAGCTGCCTCAGGTAATAAACACCACTAGGAGCAAACACAAACTGCCCAGAGGAGTCCCTCCTGAACTTTTGACAAAACTGTGAATAAAAAATGTTTATTTTTAAAAAAATAAGAAAGAGGGAGAAGGAGTCGATTGTTACATAGCAATAGACCATCAGCCTAACCACGATTAGTACCATGACCTTGATGTATGACGCAGTTAGGAGTACAAGTTCCAGGGTCGAATTGCCTGGGATCCAGCTGTGTGATCTCGGACGATTTAATTTCTCTGTGCTTCTGATTCTTCTTCTATAAAATTAGTTCAATTGTAACCTAAGCCATAGGATTTTTGAAAGAATTAAATGAGACAATTCACATAAAGCCTTTAGAAAGTGCCTAGTGCATGGCTAACATTAGAGAGAGTTCAGTATTGTTAGTGAGAAAATGGACTCGGTTAGAAACTATTGATTTTTAATGAGCTTTGAGAACACGGCTGTTCACAGTTTAGGAGCTTGTCTGTCTATATATCAGATTCTTCAGTTTTACTCTGTGAAGCTTCCCGTATAGAATCATGAATGTTTCAATATTATCTCCCTCGGGGTAAAGTTGTCCCAAGCGCTTACATTTCATGTACTATGAAAACATTGTTTCAAAAAATGGTCTTCTCATCAAAACTGTGTACCTCAGTTGTGTTAAGTATATGATGACTTGCCATGTTAGCAAGATAAATCTGGGGCTTATTGAATGTATTTGAGATTTATTTTGTTTTCTTTCTGGCTCTGTGAATTTAAACATTTCTTCAACTTAATTCTTTTTTGGTGTTTAGTTAGAAGCATTATTCCAACAAGCAGATCCATGCACCAAATTTGTAAATACCGCTTTCCAAACTTTTGAGTTGTTCGAGTTGAGCAAGAGTTTCATCCCCATAAGCATTTAAAAAATTATTTATACTCTTAAAAGTTATTAAATTCTGCTACCACAGATCAGTCAAATACTCTGTGGGTTGTCTTAGGGTCTAAATTTAATTTTGAGCAATTCTGCCAGCTATACCTTGTGAGAGTGTTTATAGAGATAAAACCAAAGAAAAGCTAAAATACACACACATGCACATATGAGTCTGCAAATTGAGTCCTGATGAATAAGGCCGTATCATCAAATGAACGTTATTAATCCAGAAACCATGAGTCTTCCTGTGAGGTGTGTACGTGGGAGCGTATTCTTAGTGGGTTGTTGTTAGGCACTCTGTGCCGTGTCACGTATCAATACATGGTAATCTCCTGACAGATCATGAATGGCATTACTTGAAATATCTTAATTTGTGCATTAGATTCTTCTGAGTGGGAAAATTCCTTGAATATTAGTGCACACTGAAGGCAAAGAACACTGGAAATTAAAATGGTATAAACGGAGTTTATTTCCATGGCACAGCTTGGAATCATCTCTGTTTGAACGTTGCTGGCAAAGAATGCATTCTTGATTAGGCTTTGTTGATAAGCAAAATGTGGAGCAAGTCTCTGAGACTCTAAATATCTAATTCAGAGCTCCATAAAATAGCTCAGCACAATTCCCCCAGCCCCCAGCCCCCATAAAGCAATGCTCAACAGGGATAAAACAGACAGCACAGAGGGGAAATAACAATTTCCAGCGTGGTCTCTGAATACATAGGGTCTGGCAGAAAAAAGGCCTGCTTGAGTGGGGTTGGCAGGGTAATGATACGGGTGTGATAATTTATAGTTTTAACTTGAACATTTCACCTAAAATGTCCTAGGGTGTGCTTGGGTGAGATATTGTTATGTTTCAGAATTACATACTTATGATTTTGTAATAAAAAAGGGCCGTTATTTATGCCAGACCCTGTATATGCAAAAATTTGCTTTTAAAATAGATGTTAAGAAAACATCCCAGTCAGCTCACGCCAAAGGAGAAAGAGGAAGAAAATGAAAGGAATAGGGACAAACCAAGAGCCCAGCCTATTTGTGGAGGGGAGCTGGGAGATACTCATGGTGGGATCGTATCATGTGTTATCAGAATTGCCTCTAGAGCAGCTGTGCCAGAAGTTGCTGCCCTGCATGTCTGCTGATGTATCATACAGGTAAGAAGGACGATTCCTGGAATCCGTTCTCCATTCCACCACTAACCAATTGTATGAGGGAAGTTACATCATTAAATGGTCAGTATTTGTTTCCCCAGCTATAAAATGACAGCAATGACCACATGACCTCTAGTTGTCTTATTGAAATCCATGAACTGAAGTTTCTTGAAAGTCATACAACTTGTGGCTTGAATGATAGAGCTTTGCAGTTATAATTTGTGTCATCCTCACTCCAAGAGCCCATCCAAGGTGTGAACCTTCATGAGCACTGAGGCCATGCTTTTCTTAAAGCAGCACCACTGAGAATGTCACTAGTTGCCTTATTTTTACTATTATCATTGACTCTTACCTACAGGCCTCCCTCTGAGCAGAACCCCCCTCTCTGACTCCACATCTCACAGGGCTACAGCATTTCTGTCTCCGATTACCTCCGATGTTTACCAGCCCTGACAAACATGAAGGCTAATGAAAACATTACCAAAAGGCATTAAAAAGTGAGCCTGCATGTTTTACATTTCCTCTAGAGTCTTGCTCTTGGTGATTTACATAACTGCTTCAGAATATTCAAAGTGCATTTTTAAATGTCATCATTTGCAGGGATTATTTGTACATTGCTCTTAATTAACTTCAACTTCAAAATCTAGTTGGTCAGAATTGGGGGTTTTGTGCATAGTATCTCTTGGTGTCTCTCAGCTCTGGTTTAATTAGGTTCCCAGCTTGCTTTCACCTAGATCAAAAGCAGGAAGAGGGGACTTGAGGAGGATTATCATAATAAATAAAATACGCCTGCCTGTTCTTTAGTTCCTCGTTCTATGTTTTTTCAATTTGCACGATAGAAATAATGAATGCACAACATGCCTATTCTACATATGATAATGCACCCAGGGTTTGCAGACCCTTTAATATTAAAACAACAACTGTGTTATTTAAAAACTCAACCTAGTTTCAAGCTCAACATATTGTCTAAAGAGACTGCAAAAAAAATAACTCATAATATGTTTCTAATGGCCTATACTTTTCAGAAACAATAGCAATAAATCTTATCCAAACCATTTACGCATGAACTCATAGCCATACTAATTTTAAAACTGACAGAAAAATCATGAGATAGAAATATCAATGATCAGAATAAGCAAAGAGAAATGAGAGATCTCAGACCCATAGAAAAATGAAATATAAGTGAAACACAAAGTAGAGGAAACCTCATACATATTCAATCTTTTGATGCTCATTTGAAAAATTTTTGAACAATACAGGAATATACAGTATAAGAAATAAAAGTTTATCTTATATTCACTCACAACCTTTCAATTAAGTCCCACTCCCATTTCATGGAAGCCACTACTCAGAACTTATATAAACATTTAAAAAACATTCTGAGGCCATGTATACACTGATATGAATATATAGGGTTTATAAATAAAATCACAACATAATATCTATAAGAATACACTCCATGTATTAATTCAATCATTTTCCTTTTAATGGAACATTTAAGTTGTTGCATATTCTACTACATACACCTTTGGGCACATGTTTAACTATTTTTGGAGTTCATATTCCTGGGATTATAATTGCTAGTTCAAAAGATATATATATATATTGGTCTCTACAGCCAACTTTGCCTCCCAGAAGAAAATGACTAAGGCAATCAAACTCTCACTACCTGTATATGAAAGTGAACATTTCCCTACATTCGTTCACACTGGATATCACGTTGCCTATTTTCCAGTACACTTATAGATTTATTTATTGTACTATAATTTCAGTGGAATCCTAGAACAGAGCAGAGGTAAACTGTTTACTCACTTGGTCTTCTGACTTTTCCTGAAGGTACCACTAAGCGAAATATCAAAAACCAGGAACAAAATATAGAAACCTTTTTTTGGAGCAAAATTTTGTGAAACACATACACATGGTTTTCTTTAAAATACCCATGTAAGGATGGAGTGACAACCTGGAATTCTTAAAAAATACAAAAGAGCCATGAGGTTGCAAATACCAGAAAGCCACACGTTGCTCCTGAAACTTTGCATAGTTCAAACCATAAGCTCTAGAGAAATTGAGACGTTTTTAAGACTGGAGATAGTTTGGTATTTAAGAGCATCCCAAAAAACTGTCATGAGCAATTTTGGAAATAAAATATATTAGAAAAATTACATTTATGATGAGATCTGTTTATAAATAACAATCCAGACATTATTATTATTATTATTATTACTATAACAGTTCATCACATCAATATGACACTCACCACGAACAGTTTGTCCAGCCTTTGTGTGGACGGAGACAGCAATAACAAAAGAGGCACAAAGCCAACCTTTATAGGCGCCATTTATGAAGCAAAAAGGATTCAAACAAGTATAAATTTACACCTTTTGGATCACATAAAAGAATGGGGAGATAAAATATATATACCAAATGTACGGTTTAAATGTGAATATATTATAAAATAACACATTATTAAATATGGATTACTGAACAGATTTAGGGCTGACTAAATCAAAATTTCATTGAAAATGTAGATCTGTACTTTATAACATTTAAAGAAAGCAAAATTCAGATAGAATCAAGAGAGAATAGAAAATCAATTTTTGAAAAATTAGCAGGTAGAAAATAGAATGACTGTCAGATTGATGGAAAAAGATGAATTTCCTATCCTTGAAATCGATACAAAGTCACAGAAGTACAACATTCAAATATAAAAAATTGTTTTATATTTTTAATGAAAATAAAAGTTATAAATGTGACAGTAGCATTGCTATTTTTTAAGAAAAACATCAAGGCCAAAGACATACACAGATGATCTGTAGAAAGAGTGAACGCACACAGAGGAGCAAAGCCCACTGATGCTGGCACCCCTGACGAACGGGGCACTGAGGCTGCGCCATTGGCAGTGTGTCCTAAAATGTGGCTGAAGCTGTTGTATAGCCCTTTGGGAAAGATTATGGCTTTACAAATAAAGAGCCAGTAGATCATGCATACATTTTAATAAGAAATGCCCTAGAAATCTATCCTAGAAAATAAAATGAAACTGTTTACTGTGCTTGGTACCTCACAGATATTATCTTATTTAACTTGACAAAAAAAAAAACCCATAAGCACAAATATATTCATTGTAATGCTTTCTACAAAAGTTAAAGCATATTAAATGCCAACCACAGAAGAAAACATTAAGAAAATTATGGTCCTCTGATATAATATGCATCCACTTAGAAATAACAACATTAGAAACTGTTTTGAAGCCTAAGTAGATAAGAAATAAGATAAAAATTATTCATTTGAGGAGATTCCAGCTTTCTCCTTTTTCCCTCTTGCTGGCTTATAGCATGTATACATTCTCATATCCCTTTGCACCTTGTATATGTGTCGCCTTGGACAAATTTCCCCCTAAAATTATAGTCAAGTTGGCGGTGGAGTACAAGAAGAGAATTAGCCTCCCAGGAGTCCACACACTTTACTATGGAAGAGAGGGGTTCCTGGCGGGGGGGTTCAGCTACAAGGAGAGAGAATACTGAGGGACCATAGCAGGGGTGGCAAGGTAAGAGAAAGCACCTTCTGCAGAGGGTGCAAGAGCAAGAAGTTCCCCAGAGTTTCTAGGGGTTGGAAACAGCAGCAAACATCAGGCTTTAGCGAGATTTGCTGCTGTCTGTGGACACAAAGGTCTCTTTAATGTTTGAGAGAAGTGTAAGTCAAGTCTGAAATTCCTTTCTGAGCCCTCCTTTTATAAAAGAAACCTATCTTCAATGACATGATTTTATGATCATTATTCAATGTTACAGAAAATGTTTATGATGTAACTTCCCATCACTTACTGGAAGGAATAGGAAGTGGCCAGTGGGAGCTGCTTGTGAGGAGAGCTACACAGGTCTGGGAGCAGCTGGGGACCGCCAACGGCTGTGATCCCGAATTCCGAGTCCATAGGTCAGACCTCCATGGCAACTACCAAAGCTTAGGAACCAAGAAAAGAGCCAATCGCTTTTCAAGCTGGAGGGGCTAGTAACTATCGGCAAGGACAAGGTAGTCAACAACGGGGCATTAAAACAGGCAAGGAGGTTTTCAAGCAACAGGTGCCCACCCAGGCCTACCATTTGCAAGGCCCAGTCCACTGCACTGATACGGAGGCAGGCTATTAATGATGGAGCATGGGAATGTTAAAATTTAAGCATAAAAAGGCCAAAAAAAGGGAGGTGAGATGATGCATATAGCCAAAGACTAAGAAGGCAATACCCCTAAATTAACAGTTTGATTGAAATGTGTGATTTGGTACTCCTTAAATTTTTCATAAACATAAAGGTGGTTTTAAGATTATTTTTCAATTCCTTATGCAACAGAAAAAAAAATGAAAGTCCTGGGAGAGGCCACACATTTCTATGTCTCAATGAAATACAGTAGAAAAATGGAATGGGGCTACATCGTTCCTTCAACGGGGGAAGAAAATACCTAAAAGTTCATCTTTCTGCATGATAGTTTTCCCACAGGGAATGGAACCTTGAGATACACATTGTCACCTCCTATGAAACTAGTTTTTCTTACAATTTGATGCCTTACTGGGCCCTCCATATGGGCAGGTACTGCACTTGTGGGTTCAACCAACAGCAAATAGAAAATATTTGAAAAAAGCGTTGTTGGTATGTACCATGCAATTAGGCCTTCAGTGGTTATGTCTGTACTGAACAGGTACAGATTCTTTTCTTGTGATTATTCCCTGAACAACTACATAGTATAACAACTGTTTACATAGCATTTACATTGTATTAGCTATTATTAGTAACATAGAGATGATTTAAAGTAGTCAGGGGCACATGCATAGGTTACATGCAGACATTACCCCATTTTACATGTGACTTGAGCATCTATGGATTTGGTATCCTCTAGGAGCCCCAGAACCAATCCCTCAAAGGCATCAAAGGACAACTGTATTTCAAACTACGTGGCCCATTTGGCACTGAACAGGTGAATTGCAATGATTTGTCTAATCCATCAAGTTTTCATGGGCCATCTGAGATGTATATAAACTTAGCCAAGCTCTGCAATAATTTTTCTATGAATTAAAATCACTGTAGATAGAAGGGTTTTTTAACTTTTAAGATACTATACTATTAGAGCTCATTGCAATTCAATTGCAAATGATGTTTGCATAGCTGGGGTATGAGTACAACTCTACAGTGAGCTCACCAGTATCATTTGTGATGGGAAATGAGTCTGTGCCAGTGGAATGATGATCACACTTGTAATTTAACACGATTTTTATAATCTTAAATCTCCTTACCATCAACTTCTAAAATACAAATGCTACTTTTTTCTTCGTATCTAATTTGAAAGCACCCATTCATTACTTATGAATTACCTTGCCATTTAAGGTGGCGAAACAGTCAGTGGAAGTCATTAAGTGGTGTGACAACTGTGCTGGAGTCCTTATCACACCTCAGTGTGTTAACAGTCAAGTCTTATTTGAACATTAACTAAGTGTACAATTACTTGTTAGTGCCCTGAACAACAGGTAATTTCTGCCATATTTTTCTCAACTAACCTCATCAAAAACAAAGTGCAAAATGCCCCAAAATCAAGGAAGTTTAAAAGCATTTATCTCAAAGAGCAAAGAAATGTTTATATATAGACACACAATTACATAATTTTTACATGGTTTTAAATTTAGCATCTTGGATCAGATAACATACTGTATGCTATTTTATATTTTTGCAAAGCACAGTATAAAGATTTTTTTATTATAGGCTATATTTAAGATAATTAAGATTCTTGAGAACTAACTGAAAATGTCTTCCTTAAGAATCAGATATACCTCATACATATTATTGAAACAAAACATTTCCTGGGCTAGAAATAAGAAGAATTAGAACCTGACCTTAAGCTAATCAATGGTACAACATCCTTAAAAGAAAAACTTGTTGTTCAGAGGAAGATAGGTTGGAATGGAACACAGCACAATGATTGCTCATACACACATTTGTCTGAGGAAAAGGAGGGCCTCACTTGGGACTCGACCAGTCCTGGGAGAGAAATTTCCTTATAATGGTCGTAGGTTCCTCAGACTCTCATAGACTAACAGCCTGATGCCTTCAGCACACAGACTTGAGAGTTAACACCCCCTGACCTGATCCTAAGCTTCTCAGGTCACCTTCTGCCTCTAAACCTTTTGAGGTAGTTTCTATAGGAAAAACTTACATTTTCTTAGAAGTTCTTCCCTTATATTTCTTATTGCAGATTAATACAATATTCTCTTATGACTGTCAAGAGTTTGGTTAATATGATCTCTTCCTGAGAAACTGAATCACTCTTAGTTTACTGACATAATCCTATAAATAAATCAAACCCTTACACACATGCACCCAGGCACGATATTTAGTTATTTGTAGGATATTGATTTAAATTTTTGGAGCGCTCACCATGCTAGATGGTCTTCAGCAACTTTTTAAGAATGCAGTTTGTCCGTGTAGAGGCAGAGTCCAAGGCAAATCCCACTTTCTTCACCTACATGTTTTACTTACCATGTGTGTTTGTTGACATCTCATTTTTAAAGTATATTTTATTGGTTATGCTATTACAGTTTTCCCAATTTCCCCCCTTTTCCCCTCTCTGCCCTGCACCGCCCCCCCCCAATCCTTCAGCATTCCCCCTCCATAGTTCATGTCACTGGGTGGTACATATAAGTTCTTTGATTTCTGTTTTCTATACCATTCTTAACCTCTCCCTATCTGTTTTATACCTACCAGTTATGCTTCTTCTTCCCTGTACCTTTTCCCCCTCCCCACTGAATTCCCTCCATGTGATGTCCATTTCTCTGATTCTATTCTTGTTCTAGATGCTTGTTTAGTATTTGTGTTCATTGTTGTTGTTGTGGGGTTGTTTTTTTAGGTTCAGTTAATAGTTGTGAGTTTATTGTCATTTTATTGTTCATAGTTTTTGATCTTTTTCAATTTATTAGATAAATCCCTTTAACATTTCATATAACAAGGGCTTGGTGATGATGAACTCCTTTAACTTGACCTTATCTGGGAAGCACTTTATCTGCCCTTCCATTCTAAATGATAGCTTTGCTGGATAGAGCAATTTTGGATATAGGTCCTTGCCTTTCATGACTTCAAATACTTCTCTTCAGTCCTTTCTTGCCTGTTTCTTTTGAGAAATCAGCTGATTGCCTCAGGGGAACTCCTTCGTAGGTAACTGTCTCTTTTTCTCTTGCTGCTTTTAAGAGTCTCTCTTTAGCTTTAATCTTGGGTAACTTAATGATGATGTGCCTTAGTGTGTTCCTCTTTGGGTCCAGCTTCTTTGGGACTCTCTGGGCTTCCTGGACTTCCTGGAAGTCTATTTTCTTTGCCAGATTGGGACAGTTTTCCATTATTTGTTCAAATAAGTTTTTAACATCTTGCTGTTGTTCTTTTCCTTCTGGCACCCCTGTAATTCAGATACTGGAACACTGAAAGTTGTCCGAGATGTTCCTAAGCCTCTCTTCATTTTTTTGAATTCTTGTTTCTTCATTCTGTTCCAGTTGGATATTTATTTCTTCTGTTTGTTCCAAATCATTGATTTGAGTCCTGGTTTCCTTTCTGTCACTGTTGGTTCCCTGTATATTTTGCTTTATTTCACTTTTGGTCTCCTTCATTTGTTCTTTCATTTTGTGACCAAGCTCAATCAGTTCTGTGAGCATCTTGATTAGCAGGGTTTTGAATTTCACATCAGATAGGTTGGCTATCTCCTTATCACTTTGGTCTTTCTCTGGAGTTTTGTTCTGTTCTTTCATTGGGGCCGTATTTCTTTATCTCGGTGCACCTGTTAAATTGTAAGGGGTCAGGGCCTTAGGTAGCCTCCAGGGCAGGGCAACCCTTTCTGCTGGTTCTGGCACTGTCTGTGGGGGAGGGGTCAGAGAGGGAACAATGCAGCTCGCTTGCAGGGCTCTAGCCCCACTTTCCAACAAACTCATGTGAGACTGTGGTTTCTCTCACTGCAGCAACCCCCACCATAGTGCACAGTCAGCTGTGAGTCTCAGTTTCCCATTCAGCAAGCCCCGTCTGCACAGTTAGCCACCTGGCCCTGGGTTCTCTCTGGCTGCGTGTCTGCCCATCTCCCTCCTACTGGGCTGGTTGTTCTGGTTGACTGTTTCTTTAATTTCTTGGTTGTTGAAGCTCCATGAAGTTTGATTTTCTGGCACTTCTGGTTGTTCATTGATTTTACATTGGTTGTCATCCTCCTTTTGGTTCTGTGAGGAAGTGAAGGGCTTCTACCTGTGCCTCCATCTTGGCGAGAACTCTTTTATTGACATTTTAAACACTATTCATCTTCTATGACCCTTAATGAAAATTTTAAAAACAGATAAATGATCCTTGCTTCAAAGGCTTGAAAGAGCATAGAGCCACTTCAGAATAGAGACAGCAAAATTTTAGAAAGAAGCAAACAGTGTGGAAAAAAAATGAATTAAAGACTATTCAGAGTCTCCTGAGGCAAATCCCTTTAGAAAGACTTAAAGAGAAGAATATTAGATGCAGCCGTATAAGCACAAACACTTATTTCAAAAATGTAATAATAGCTTTGACAACTCACTTCTCTGTATCTATGACTATACATAATTAAGAACTGACTGTAGTCAGAAAAGCAGTAATATTCCAAAATGGGTCTCACAGAAGCCAGTATCAAGCTGCAGGTCCGAGCCCTGAGGCACCCGACTGCTGCGGGGCCCTGGCCTGCACGGCAGAGACCTCCAGCTTCAGAAAACAAGAGGCCGGTTGTTATATGATGTAAGAAATAACAGTGTTTAACAAATCAAATGGGCGCTGTGTACAATAAGATTGGCATGGTTTTTACAAAGTACTTTTCCCCTAAATAATTTTTGGAAAACTGTAAAAGTTGAGTGATGAGGGCGGAGCACTGCTGATTCGTGGAGGAGGGTGGGTTCGATCCCCAGGAGCACAGTGAGTGACAGCCATCCAGTTCTGTTAAAACTGCTCCTGACGTGCTACAAGTCTGCAACAAAAGTCTTGTCAAGGGAAACATTAAAAATGACAAAACAAAGATAGAAATTAATAACAAAAATCCTTAAGACAGACAAAAAAGAGACAATTAAGAGTAGAAGGAATAAAGTTTTAAAATTAGAAAATATTTGAAAAACAACATTAGAAACCAAGAAACTCTCTCTATTTAAAACTCTCCCTTTACTAAAACCCTCTTATTCTGGCTCTCAACACTCCCATTCATCATCAAACTCTTGTTTTTGTTTTCATGTTAAGACTTTCCACCCTGGCTGGTGTGGTTCAGTGGATTGAGTGCCAACCTGCAAACCAGAGGGTCGCTGTTAGATTCCCAGTCAGGGCACATGCCTGGGTTGTGGGCCAGGTCTCCAGCACTAGAGACAACCACACATTGATGTTTCTCTCCCACTCTTTCTTACTTCCTATCTCTCTGCAAATAAATAAAATCTTTAAAACACAAAAAGACTTTCCTCCTGTCCCACAACTTTTCCCACCCCGTCTCTGTCCCTTCTTCTCTGGTATGGGCTAGACTGGCTTCCTGAAGGCTGGTGGGGGAGAATTTGAGCTCCACCTCCTGGAGCCTCGGAGGCCTCTGCACAGGGCCTTGATGCGGCAGAGGGGTCTCGAGTCCCAGTTGCCCATCCTCAGCTCGGGCCCTGCCTCAGCCTTCCACCCATGGCCTTTGGCCCCGAGGGTTCTTTTGCTCAGTTAACATCCCTCTCTAATAACTGGGAACCAACAAGACTAGCCCAGCCACCCCCAGTAATGTCTACTTGATTCAAAGGACACTCTCAAGTCTTTGTTGCACCGTGTGGTGGGAATAGTGGTTGCCCCCAAGCCCAGCCCCGGCACTCCTTCTCACGCTGTACTCTCCTTTCTTCTTCTCGGTTATCCTGGGTGGCTTGGCAACAGTCAAGCAAAACATCACTGCTCCCCAGTTTACTGAGGCAGGGAATCATTCAAGAGCTGCCAGTTCTGTTAAGGTGGAGGACAAGTGGGATGACCCATAGCCATCGCCCCAGGACAGCGGAGACAAAGGGAAAAGGAATGCTGTTAATCCTCAAGCTGTGCGTTCCCTCAAGAGGCACATCCTCCTTCCCCCTAGTCTTTCTGACAGGTGGTTGTCAGTGTCATTTCTGTTTGTTTTCTTCTGTATGGCTTTACATACGGTTAAGGGTCTTCAAAATGAGCTGTTACAATTGTATTTTTAAAATGAAATCTACCCATCCTTCTAGATCAATTGAATGGTGATTCCTTTCACAAAGCCTACCTTGATCACTCGTGTGATCAAAGGGAAACCTCCCTTCCTCTTGCCTCTTATTGTTCTCTTTCATTACTAACATCTACCACCATAGACTATCTCATACTGTGGTTATTTATATATGTTTTATGTCACATATTAGATATGAAACATTTTGATAAATATATTTGATAAATATATTTGTGCATCCCCTGCAATGCATCCCCAAGCGCGGTGATATGCACATACAAATCCCTCGATAAATGTTTCTTAATAATTAAGAGTGTTTTCAGTTTATAGAAAGGAGTACTAACTAACTGTCAAGTTTGATTATATCACTAAATCTCTGATGTTTACTACCAACAGCATGTAAGTACAGAGTCCGTCTCTAGTTAAGTTTTATCAAAAGCCAAATTTGGATAGATAAACCCTACTTAATCAGAACAGTATTTCTTTTTAAATTCAAGTGAAAATTTGTGTCCTTTTAAGTAACTGAAAAATATATAGGGAAAAACATTTTTAAAAAGATAAAGGCTAAGCCAACACAGGAAGAGAATAAAAAACTTACT
Organism: Sturnira hondurensis; assembly: GCF_014824575.4. Lineage (NCBI taxonomy): Eukaryota > Metazoa > Chordata > Mammalia > Chiroptera > Phyllostomidae > Sturnira > Sturnira hondurensis. The sequence continues at coordinate 4,113,123 of NW_028081579.1, forward strand.
TGTTTGTTGTATATTTTCCCACTAGGCTGTAAACCCCATGAGTGCAGAGATTATTTGCAACTATAAGCCAGCAATTGTCCCAGGGGTTGGTATGTAGATGTTGCTCAGTAAAAATTGTGAATGAATGAAGGAAAACAACATTAAAACTAGAATTTTTATTGGTCACAAAGGTATAGAGAAGTATTTTAAAAGGAAAAACTTTGTAAATCAAAACTTTATGGAAAAGTAATGGAGAGCCGGTATTCTGTTGCTCAGAAGTCAAACCTCTTATGGTCTGACACCAGACCTCTTGACAGTATCCCAATTTTGAAGTTGGAGTTCAAAGGTTGAATCAAGTGTTTTTATTTTTTTCTTTATTGTTATTATTGACATTGTTACAGATGTCCCCACGTCCCCCTCCTTTGCCCACCTTTGCCCATCCTCCCCACTCCTTGCCTCTGGCCATCCAACTACACCGTTGTCTGTGTCTGTGGGTCATGCACACATGTTCCAATCCCTTCACCTTCTTTCATGCAGTCCCCACACCCCCCTTTCCTCTGACAGCCATCAGTCTCTGATTGTGGAGTTCTGAAAGGCTCTGAGAGCTCAAAGAAGCTACCTGGCCACTTCTTAATAGTTCTTTCTTTCAAAAAAGTTACATGATTCCTGTTATCTGGATTGAACTGTCAGTCACGTAACCTAGGAAATGGACTTGGAGCTTTGGGACAGCACCACCACCACTGGGCCCAGTAGCCCTTGCACTTCTACAGGCCACAGAGGGAAGTGCCCCTCTCCCTGCAAGTTCAATTTACAACAACTGTTCCTCAACAAAAGAGAAAGCAGCCCATTCTAACATGTCTTTGCATAGGCTTACAGATTACTGCTCACCACTTTAAGAGCAATAAGAAAGTCATGCTATGTCAGTTCTGTAATTTGGCTATGCCTTTTCAAGCAAGAATAGCACAGGGGATTCCTCATGACATTAAAAAATAAAACTGTTAGTCAATTGTCAAGATTTAATATAGAAGCACAGAAAACCAGATTTAGTCTAGTGTATATTTGCAACGGGGGCAGAAGAGGTGAAAAATGCACAAAATAGCCAACAAAAGTGCCATATTGTGCCAGGATATGTCTAAGTTTCGTGGCACTGTTTGCCCACCCCTGAGGCCTGTCTAAACAACCATGTACTATTTTTAGATTCCTTAAGGGAATATTTTTTTCCCTTTTCCCAGGCATAACACAAAACATTTCACTGAGGCTAGACATGATCCCACCAGATCAGATTTGGAGAAGACTGCATGGGAAAGCTTGCTCATTAATAGTTTGCCTCAGCTGGGAAAATAGAAAACGTCATTCTCCAGTGGTGTGTATTTAGCTACCCTCAACACCAATAAAATCATATCTATTCTTGTTTCCAAGAATTTCTAAATGGGGTGGAAGGAGTCAACAATATCCAAATAATTACCACCATTTAAAGGTGCTGGAAGCTTTGGAACTGCAGCAGCAGCCCATGAGTCAAACCGAGACACTGGGACGCTCGTGGAAGCCGATTCGAGAGCTGCCAGCTACGCCTGTCCCTCCACGAATGTTATCACACTTTGCTCCCACATCACTAAAGTTCATCCCCAAGGTCACAAGGGCTCAGAGAATAACTAGGTCAGTACTCTTTTTGTGCTTTAAGAAATCTAGCTTATAGACTATAAAGAAAAATACCTTCTCTCTGGAACACAACTTGGGCAAATCAGGAGACATTTCTCTCCTGTCAAATACCTGAAATGTGAGTGCAAATTCTGAAAAACACCATTGGATTAGCTCTGAAGCCACCGTGCTAAAGTTCAGGAAAATGATAGTCTCTGCCTTCCACAGGAGTTTTAATCCCTGCCCACATCATGAAGTCACCATGCATGGCCGAGGGTGATCAATTCCCTGCACGGCCTGAGAGATAAGAGAAGGGGACATGATTTTTTTAAACAGCTTCATCGTCATCACCACATAACTACACGACATGAGAGAAATGAATGACCCAAAGAAAAGAGAGCGAGACACTGTTTATTAGCAAAATATCCATCCTCTATAAATTCTGCATCATATTCCAACACAGAAAATACGCAGGCTAAAAGAGTTCTACAACTAACTTAGCAAACTCTGTGTGCTCTGTGTGATAAAAGAATGTTTGTATTTCGCTAAGTGAATCAAAATCTTTATTTCTTAAATTTTCTTCAGGTGGTCTTAGAAGAATGGGAGGATTTCCCATGATCAGATTTAGGTTTTTTAGAGAAACACTAGGGTTCCTGGGAAGAGAATAAACTTGGGGCAAGCATGGTGGTCAGTTAAGACCACCATGGTGGTCAGAGAAACAGGGAGGCCAGTTAAGGAATTATTGTGTTGGTCCAGGAGAAAATGGCAGTGGCCTGCATCAGGGAACCAGAAGTAGAAATGATGCAAGTGGTCAGGTTCGGGATCTATGTCGAAGTCATAAATGGACTTGAGACTTCCAATCCAACTTCCAACAGAAGTCATTCGTGGATTATACAGGGTGCACAAAAAGGGAAGAATCAAGAATGATCCCAAGTGTTTTCATCAAATGAAACCAAGTAAGGGGTTTTGCTGAAATGGTGAACAATGAGTCGAAGGCAGGATTAGGAAGGAAAATAACGTAAGCTTTGTTTAGATGTTGAATGTGAAATACCCATTAGACATCTAAACAAAGGTGTCATTAAAAAATATCTACCTGAGTCTGGGTGTCAGAAGAAAGGCAGAGGTTGAAAATATAAACTTAGGTCATCTGCATACAAATGACACTTGAAGTTATGAGACAGGATGGGATCATGATTTAGACACAGAGAGGGAAGATACCACTCAGACGTTTGGTGTCAGTCAGATGAGGAGGACACACCTAAGGGGACTGGGAAGGAGTCGGCAGGGAGACCAGGAGGAAACAAAACAACAAACCAGGACAGTGTGGCTCACTAGAAACCCAAAAAGAACATATTTCAAGAAATGGTCAAGATCACCTGGATCAAATGATCCCGAGGGGCCCGGTATGATGAAAGGTGAGAACTGATCACAGAATTTGACAAAATGAAGGTCACTGGCAACTTGACAATGAAAAAAGATTTTTGTGAGAGAACACACATAACACAAATTGTATAATTTTTACCATTTTTCAGGACACAATTCAGTGGCATTAAGTACATCCAATTGCTGTTCAACTATCACCATCTTCCACCTCCAGTACTTCATCTTCCCAAGCTGACTCTGTACCAATGAAACACCAATTCCCCCAGCGCACGGAAATCACCATCTGCTTTCTGCCTCTATGAATTCGACTCCTCTAGGCTCCTCATATAAGAGAATCATACCATGTTTGTCCTTTTGTGACTAGCTTATTTCACTCGGCATAATACCTTCTACATTCATCCATGTTGTAGCATGTGTCATAATTTTCTTCTCTTTTTAAGACTGAATAATATCCCATTGTATGTTTGTACCACATTTTGTTTATCCATTCATCCATCAATGGAAACTTGATTTGCTTCCATCTTTTGGCTTTTGTGAATAATGCTGCTATGAAGATGTGTTTACAAATATCTGTTTCAGCCCCTGCTTTAAGTTCTTCTGGGAATGTACCCAGAAGTGGAGTTAATGGATCATATGGTGATTCTGTGTTTCATCATTTAAGGAGCCACCAGACTAGTTTCCACAGTGGCCGCACCAGTTTATATTCCCATCAACAGTGCACAAAGATTTCAATTTCTCCCCATTCTTGCCAACAGTTATTGTTTTCTGTTTTGTTTTGTTTTTTCTTTTTTATAATAGCTATCCTAATAGATGTAAGCAGTAAAAAAAAAAACTTTCAAACTTGTTTATCACTGCACAAACTTATACTTGAAAATTGTGGTATAATCTATTTTTCCATTGTAACATCTTTTTAGGCAGTGATTTGTCCCAGTGACGGGAGTATGGTGACTCCCAGCGGACACTGATGCTGGGCATTGATTCAACAAAAGAACCACTGTAAAACAAAACTCAGTCTCTGGGTGAAATAAAGGGAGTTTCTAACTTCAACTTTGGACAGTCAGCCACTCAACAAATATTTATTCACTGTCCTCTGGTTGCCTGGTTCTATTCTAGGCCCTGAGGATACAGCACTAAAGAAAAAGGCAGACAACAGTCTCAAAGCATTGACATTCCAGTGGGAGAGGAAAAGACTTTAAAAAATAATCTTAAGATAGATACATATACAAATCATCAGTTGCCAAGCTTTATCCATCCAGAGGCCACTTCAGTGGGGGACAGTGTCGCTTGGAGTGTCCAAACCTTCTCTAGGGAGAGACTAAGGGGGGAAATGGCACTGCTACGGACAAGACCCAATGAGCTTTATCTTATCACAAACTCATGTTTTACTCATAACAAAATCAAGGTTTTTAGCATAATAATAATAATGTTACAAATATTAGCACTACAAAAAATAAAGCTATGTGCCCCCTCGTGACCACACCTGGAAAATCAAAGCTTTAAATGATTTTCCTTCTTATTTGAAAACTTTATTGAGATGGATACACATACCATAAAATGCATCCCCTAAGGAGTACTATTCAGTGGGTTGTGGTATATCAGATGAGTGTAATCGGAATCGGCACCACAGTTTTAGAGCATTTTTGTCTCCACAGAATGAAACCCCTCTAAGCTTTAGCAACCACTTCCCTATCTAACAATCTTCCTCCTCCAAGCCACAGTCCTAGGCTCATTCTCTTCTCAGCTATTTTCTTCCTTCCCGAGGACTGCCCAATCCTTGGGAACTCCTCCTCCCTCCATGCCATTGTATCTGCTCTCTAAGTCACTGCAATGCACTGGTGTCCCAGTGGGGAGGACCTCTTCATTGGAGCACCAGGACACACTGGGATCCCCATGTGGCTGGCAGGGCTCATCAGTAAGCTGGAGCCTCCTGGGGGGGCAGCTCAACCTGGGGACTTGGCCTGACCTGTTTTGGGGGATCTCTGATTCTCCCCAGGACTTGACGTCAGTAGTTCTGCTTCAGGAACCAGTTTAATGAAATGTCAGACCTGGGTTGAGCCAAATTGGAGGCCTTCCGGTGTTTCCTTTGCAGCTTAAACAACACAGATCTGCTGAGTAGAGATGGGAATGGAGGCCCCAGGTGACAACACGAGGGCTCCTTCCCCAGCCCCGCAAGACCTCAGGGGTCAGAGGAAGCAGTGAAAACCCTCATCCAGGCTGTTTGGAGCTTCTGGCTACTTAAATAAAAGTGATTTGCTCTCACACACCTTCACAATAATCCTAAATTTCTCCTTTCCTCTTTCTCCCCCCTGAGGAAGAGCTCCCCAGAACTGAAGAAGCTGCGTACCACTGACAAGTGCCTGAGCAGTGAGCTTGCCTCCTCTATCCCAGGAGGTGACATGGAGGCTGCAGATCTGGAAAGAAGGAGAAAGAGGTGGTGGGGGACTGGTAAGAATATGGTTAGTTTCTCACTTAGAGATCTCTGAAAAATCCCAGTCTGTCTTGTTCGGATTGAGAGGAAGAGGGTGTGGATAGCCTAGGAGCAGGTGGAGCAATTTGGAGATAAGAGACCCTGGTCACGAGATATAGTGGCCTGGCTGGATTATTCAGGGGGGTGAGGAGCTGGAGAATTAGCAAGTCTGGCATTTATATCTCTAAAGGCTGGTGGGTAGATGGGGTGGGGTGAAGTTCTTTCTTCCCAAACCACAGACAGATGAACGGCAGTGACCTCACTGCTGGAGGAAAGGGTGCGGAAGTCAGACCCCTTGGCAGGACCTGTCTGGGCCCACCCCTGAGGTCTTACATTAATGAGAGCTTTTGATACACAAAGCAATGGAAACCCATGGAATTGGAGGTGGGTTCAAAGACAATTTCCTAGAGGAGTTGCTATGTGTACCTAACTAAAAACAGGCAGGGCCTGGATAGAATTGGAGAGAAGGATTTCCATGTGAGCACTGCCCCCACCCAAGGCCCCTGAGGTGTTCCCTACCCAGACCCTGACCACATCCTGTTCTTTCCTCTGTTTCAGAAAATCAGAGTCATTAGGGAGATCCAGCTCCTCCGGGTGGAGCTACACATGAACGCAACATGGAGCTCATGGTGCAGTCTGGAGCTTGGTTCCAGGCCACTCAGCGAGGATGAGAAGCGACGTAGGAGGAGCTGGGTGAGGGCAGGGCTGCCTCTCTCTAATGCGCAGTTCCAGAGAGCCTGCAGACATGGCTCCCTCCCTGGTCAGTCCTAGGCCTTATTGCATGGTGCCCTCTGGAGCACAGGATTCCAGCTGTAGGCAGGTGCTGGGAGGGACACCTAAGGTGTGGCTCCTGGTAGCTCATAGATGCCCCCTGTCCCATAGCCACTGCCTGTCCTGCCAGCTGGAACCCCCAAGATGGGGCCAGCAAGAGGCTAATGTTCTTCAAGGCCAAGAAGAACTGGCCATCATCACAATCAGGGCTGAGGGAGTGTCCAGCCCAGCTGTGGCTGGATCCAGGAATTCAAAGAGCTTTGGGCTGAGCTGGGGAGTCAGACAGCCATTGCTGGAACCCCAACTGCATCGCTGGACAATCCTGTGATGAAAGCCATTCTCCTCGCCTTTCTGGGACTCAGTTTCCTCCTCTGTGAAATGGGTGATGCTAACGGCCACACAACAAATGGGGTGCTGTTGACTGACAAAGCACTCAGCACAGGGCCCGGTCAAGGACTAAAGTGTGCTTGAGCAGATGCGCTGTGATTCTGGGGGAGGACCCCCAAGGTAACCAGACTCCTTGGTTCAGCCTTCAGGTCCCAAAGAGTGAACACATTTCCTGTGGCTGATGACCTTGGGGGACCCCTTCATCAGATGCAGGTACCCGACTCTTCTCTTCAGCCTTTAGGTCCTAGAGAGTGAGCCAATCATTGCCTGTGGGTGGCACTATACTTGAGTCCCACTCAAGTGGGGCCTGTTCAGCAGGCGCAGGATACACAGCAGGAATCCTCAGGGCCCACCGGGCCACCTCCTTCCATAGTGCTGAGTCATTTCCCGGTGGGTGCATGTCACAGCAGACTAACCTGGATGTCAGTGGTAGAGGAGACACGATATGGAGCACGGCCGAGCGAGCACGGCCACGGTTTGCTGAGCCTAAGTTAAATATCTTAAAATGGTAAGGTTCTCCATACGTGTGTCCTTTCCTTGGTAGGTTCTCCTCCTCACAAAACCCTGGCTTTGCATAGTCCTGTGTAAATCAAGTCCTGAAATCTCCTTGTACCATTCCAAATGAAGTGAACCTAAATATAAGTTTCTTATATTAAATATAATATATAATTTAACTGACATTTTACAAAAATAGGCCCACATTGAATTTCTTTTAAAACTATCTGGGTTTATCTTAACATATATACACACATATTTTTTTAACTGCTATGGTATCTTCTATAAACACTCCATAATATTCCACATGTAAATTATCATTTGTCCCAACTTCTCTTTTATATTCATTTCATAACTCAAAATTAGATACTGGTAATATGACTGATACAAGGGGGAAACAAATAACCAAATATAAAGAAATTTTGAATAAAGAGAGTTTATGGGACATTCAAAGTTACATAAATCATCAAGCTCAAGGTTAAGAGTGGAGCCCAGTTTCTGACCTACAATTCTTCAAACTAAAATCTAAGTGATTTGCTTTACCTCAAAAAATCTATACATCTTCCAAATACAGAACGTAATTTTAAGTTTAAAAAACCCACTTCACTGTTGTGGAATATAAGAATGTTATATGCATGAATAAATCTTAAATTGCAGCAACAATAAAATTGTCTCCTTTAAATTTAAAAAAAATGCCATGAATGGTAACTTTCTTTCCACCAAGTAATTTCCTAACTTTATGGTTAAAAATAAAGTTGGTCTTAAAGGTTATTGAGCGATAAGGTTATTTGAGCATAAGTTTTGCTTTCTCATGTTATTATTAATTAGATATAATTTTACTAAGGCTATTTTAAAATAAAAATAGAAAATGTTCTACATTTTTAGGTGAAACCCTTTCTAGCCAAAAGATTACTTTGATCTTATTTTAAAATGCAAAACAATTTCTGTATTCAAAAGAACAGTACATAATTAAAGTAGGACTAAAAGGCATAGGTTTGTGTTTCCCAAATGATTATGCTCTGCCAAAGAATGTTACTAAATCCATATTATGGGCCAGATTTGCACCATGAAGTATTAGTATTTGAGATAATTTGGGACTAAATAGGGGTCTGTAGAACTCATTTTAATTCAGGAGCAAGTAAACGCATTTGTAAAAGTCTAAAATTTCTCACTCCATATTTATGGTTCAGCTGAGAAATATGTTTTGTTTGGAGAGTTCCCTGGTGATCTTCATAGGTTATTTTCTCAAATCCCCTATGAAATCCGTGGAAAGGACAGCACAATTTGTCACAAGGTGTGCCAGATCAGGGAGAGAAATTAACGGGGAAAGAAACAGATTAATGTATTTCAGATGCCACAGGGTTATTCATATTTAGGCCGAGAACGACCAAGCCCAAATCTCTGTAAGGAAACAAAGACAGTGAAACTTTAAAAGAAACTTAAAGCTCAAAAAATGCATTTCCGGTCATATGTCTTATCTCCTATACCCACCCCAGTTTCATCTCTAGACACCCTACAGTCCATATAAACAACCTGCTTAAGTTAGTTTCAGTTTCCTCTAGTCTGATAAGGTTCTGGAACATAGGGTATGAAAATATTTGTTTACCAATCACAAAAGATTTTTAAAGACAGCACTATCAGATTCAAATGGGCCCATCACACGTCAGGTATTATACCTCATCTTAAATATCTCTTCACTGCACACCCACACAAACACACAGCTTATAGTATATCTGAAAACGGTTTCCAGCTCGGCGGTGGTGGACACGGAAAATGGATAATCGGCTATCTTATGCATGCACAGCTGTATATATGCCCTTTCTGCTGAGCATAATTTGGAAGAAGAAGCCTCCTAGACAGATGTCCGCTCCCTGGTCTATAAGAGTATGTGATACCGTCCTCACTTTTCATGGCTAAACCCCTGAAAACTGGGAGAGTGACAAAGGAACCCAAACGTGAAGAGCATTCATTAAAAGACGTAAATAGCTAAGATCCGTGCTGTTTTGTTTCCATCTTTAGACTGTTGAAAACAGGAAAGCCTCCTGTCACGCAGGCTCTGGGATTCTCAGGGCCTGATAAAGGTTCGTGACACTTTCAATTCGTGTTTGTTTTCATTCTTCTAATCCTGAACCCTGTGTCAGCCTGAGAAGCCAGCTGAGCGTAATCTGTAAACTTTTATAAGTTGAAACATTAACTTGTTCTGATGCCTTTTTCATGTAATACAAAAGCAAAAGCAGAAACACTGGTAATATACATGATAAAAACACAGTGGCCCAAATGAGGAAGTTGGTTGAAACTTTCACAGCGCAAAGTTCCAACTTCAATGGTCAACTATCACTAACACTAACTAACCCTAGTCTAAATGGAAGACAAAGATAAATGCACCAAACAGAGCAACATCCAAATAAACACAATCAAGAGGAAATCACTAAATTTTTTCAATTTTCCCATTAACTGCCAATGCAATGTTCATAATACAATATAATAGACGTGCACCACAGAAAACACTTTTTCCTTAATCCATACCTTGTATAAATGCATCACTCCTTGGGAGATGGTCTTTTTAGCTAAATGAATGAGTTTCTAAACTGATCAGAAATATACTGTTGCATCGTCTTCCCTAATACCTGTACCCACCTGCCCTATTAGGTGCTCAGCAACATTGAGTGTGGGCTCAAATTTAAACTGCAATACAGAATATGGACTCAACCATTTCATCCATGTCAATAACCTACCAAGCTGAAGCTGGGTGTCCAAACCCATCTCCTGAGAGAGATGATGAGCCTTCTGAAAGCATGAGATCAAGAAACATGGAGATGGTGAAGATTTATATCCTTCACCCCTATGTCTCCAACACATACACAGCACAGCATCAAGGGCAGAAAATATTCAAGTGACGATCACAACCCAAAGTTTGAAGGAATCAGAAGAAGAAGGGAAAAAATGTGCTTGGGAATCCCAGTCTCTATTAACATGTATTTCATTAGCTCTAATTGTCTCATTATTATAAACATTATTATATTCATATTTGTTTCATCTCAAACTAATTTAATTGATAGAATTCTGTGTCCTTGCTATCATATGATACAATTAGCTCTCATTAGTTCACATTTCACTTATTTTCTCCTGACTGATTGCACTACACACTGATGCTCACTAATATCAATATGCAATGTAATCAGTCAGGAGTAAAATGCCATGATAGTGTCTCTAAAACTATCGTACTTATTATTCTGGTTGTCTTCAGAGTTCCGATGTTCTCTCTAAAATTTCTGTCTTAATAATGTCAAATTTGGTATTAATAATTAAAAAATTTGCTATACTTACTGACACATTGATTAACCACCATTTAGGTAATTAAAGAGAGCAAATGATTAATACATTTAAAGGACAAATTGCCATTTTACTCAAGCAGCCTTCCAATCCCAGAAAATGGCACGGCCATTTCTTTGGTCTTCTTTTGAATCAGGGTTTGCCTGTCCTCCCCTAGCCTTTCTCATTGTCGTTGTTGTTATGATCCTCCTGAAACCACGTGGGAGGCTCCGGGGAAGCCCCGGCGGCAGCTGATGCCTTCCCTGGGAGGTGAAGAGGTCCTTGGAATTGTGCTACCGCAAATTCGCCCTTTGAGCATCTCCGGCAGGGAGGCTGGAATGGCACACACAAAGCACAGAGACCTGGCTGTCTGACTAGTAGGTCAGAAATGCTAAAGACTAAAAGCGAAGAAAAGGGCAAAAGGCTTTTGTGATGAATTTGATAAACTTCATCGGGCTTTTCAGTGGGCCCCATATGGAAATGGCTCGCTAGGCTACTCAAATGAAATACACACAGAGGGCGTACATTCTCCTCCTGATCTATTTTAGCGCCATTACTTAGAATGTGATTGGTGCATATATTTATAAAATACTTGCCTTCCCTTTTCCTTCCACCAGGAATTACACCCTGCACCCCACTAAACTGTGGATTGTCCTGAGAGGAATAATGGCACAACAGACCCAGCTGTATTATTTCCTGAGCAGAGCACCTCAACAATGCATGTATTTAACAGTCTTTTCAACTGGTCTTGAGCAAGATCATAGGTTTAAAAAACAAAAAAAAACCCTGAACGCCAGTAAATTTAAAGCAGCAAATGGCTAATGGTTTTGATTTTTTGAAAACTTCAAAACAAAAATCGTTTTAGGTAAATAAAAGAAAAAAAGCAGGGGAAGACAAATCTGCACTACTTTTACCAAGCTAAATCCTACCTCAAATAATAAAAGAAGACATTTAAATACTCGTGTTGCTATAATAATCCCTGCTTGAATCATGGTTTCCCTGAACTGGGTTAAGCCTTTAGACAGAAACTAATTGCTACAAACACTAATTTCCAAGTCCCTTTTGTTTCCCTTTGCAGGCACCTCTGGACGCAGAAGGTACCCAATTAGCAGAATTCATGGTCCTGATTGTGTATTGTGGGGCCAGTGTGTGAGCTGTATAAACATGGCTGATTACCATTCCTCAGCAATGGCTGATTTTTTGATTGCTTAATAAGGCCATCTATTCTGCATCAGGGTCTGGCAAAGCAGTTGGTAAAATCAGGTCACTTTTTTCCTGGTCCGAGTAGCAGGAGGAGTCTGTGATGGTAGCAGTTGACTAAAAACATAATTACAGGCTATTTAATCGCATCTGTTTGCCCACTTAACATTGTTTGTTCAAGTTAGACATAGTTAAGTAAATCAAAAGGACAATAATGGCAAAAGCATGAAAAAATTACTATTACATGGTTAAAACTCTAGAGTTTGGTATAATTACAGAAAACATAGCTTACAGTGATTTTTTTAAGGTGCTAATTTTTATTAGCTTCTATACACACATTTTGCTTATTTGGTTGTTGTTAGTTTTTTAGGGTCTTTTTTTTAAAAAAAAGATTATATATTATATAAATAACTATTTGTCTCGCAGGACATAAAGGGTTCCACAAGAATAATATTGTTTATTATGATCATTTTATGTGCTCATCCAGTATTATAATTAACAGTCAACTAACTCTTCTCCTGTTCTGTGATTAGTAGCTAGTCCCATAAATACCTCCCACTACATAGGATTGGCTGGTGGAAGAATCCAAGTGAGCATCATACCCAAGGGCACTGCCATTCGCTCTGAGCTGCCCCTTTCCTCCCTCTGGGTACCACACCTGTAATTTACCAATATCACAAAACTGCTCCGCAATCAAAGGGATAAAAACTGAAGGGCACCCAGACAGCCAGAGCTGCCAACAGGCATCGAGCCCATGTTCTGATGCCACTAAGCAGGCCACTGAATCCAGTAAACATGATGCATCAATATCAGGTCAAACTCAACTAAGAGAGGCAGCTGCTCTTTCGAAAATGTGCGCTGCGCTCAGAAGCGACATAACCGTAGAAGGCAGGTATTCTGTTAAGCAGTCCATGCTACACGTTTTAGAATCGCTCCTTCCTCATTAGTTGACACAACAAAGCCGCCTCCTGGAACCACCCAACAAGACTGCTACAATCCAGTGCTGAACAGAGAAGGATTTACAGCAAAGGCCCTCACTTCCCAGGGTGTCTGGAAGGGACTCAACAGTGTGGCTCCATGCTGGGCCCTTAGGAAGGGGTGTCGTCTCCCTCAAGCTCAGCTGTCTTTTTAAAACATGTTTCTCAGGACAAAGTGACTCAGTTTCAGTGCTGATTTTAAATGAAGCAAGGTGATACACATTATAAATCTGAATTCTTAAGGGTTTTCAGGAACTACTTATAAAGGATGCATGGACAAAACCAAGTGGGGGGGTGGAAGCAAGGGAGGGAGGGAGGTTTGGAGGGGGTGGGGGGAAGGGAGCAAATATAGACAACTATAATTAAACAACAATAAAATAATTTAAATTAAAAAATATGAATTCTCGATATATACTACCTGCCTGAAAAATTCAAATAGATCTGGTTTGGCAGAATATACAACCTAAGCCCTGGAAGGTGTGGCTCAATAGATTGACTGCCAACCTGTGAACCAAAAGGTCTCTGGTTCAAATCCCAGTCAGGGCACATGCCTGGGTTGTGAGCCAGGTGCCTCCCCCTGTTGTGGGGGGTGGGGTGGTGAGAGGCAACTGATCCATGTATCTCTCACACATCAGATGTTTCTCTCCCTCTCTTTCTCCCTCCTTCCCATCTCTCTAAAAATAAATAAATAAAATCTTTTTTAAAAAAAATACAGAGCTTAGCCCTGGCTGGTGTAGCTCAGTGGATTGGGTGCAGGCCGGTGAACCAAACAATTGCCGTTTGATTCCCAGTCAGGGCACATGCCTGGACTGCAGGCCAGTTTCCAGCAGGGGATGCATGAGAGGCAACTGTACATTGATGTTTCTCTCCCTTTCTCCTTCTCTTCCCATCTAAAGATAAATTTTTTTTTAAACTTTAAAAAATACAAAGCTTAAACAGATTTTAGGATTTTAAAGCTAACTTAAAGCTACTTTTAAAGTATTTAATAGTTTTAGTTGTGTAAAAGTGCCCTGAAGACACCCAGCCAGAACATGCTTGCCATAAATACAACTAATGCAAGTTTGCAATGATTTCCCAGCTTATACAGAGATATGGTACCATCCCAGAGAGCATTATGTTCAGCTGCTAGTCATTATTTGTTTAGTGTTAAAACATTGTCCTGGCTGGTGTAGCTCAGTGGATTGAGCACAGGCCTGCAAATCAAGGGATCAAGGTTCAATTCCCAGTCAGGGCACATGCCTGGGTTGCAGGCCAGTTCCCAGGAGGGGACACACGAGAGGCAACCATACATTGATATTTCTCTCCCTCTCTCCTTCCCTTCCCCTTTAAATATAAATAAATAAAATCTTTTAAAAAATATTTACTGAAGGCTACTGTGTATACCAGGCACTGTGTTAGGCAGGTGCTGAGATTACAAGGCTAGAACATCAAAGAAAGCACAATCTCTGGATTCAGCAAATCTCTGCAATCTGTGCTAAGGACTGTGGAGGAAACAGGTAATGCCCTGCAGTGGAATGGCCAAGGACTTTGGCCATTCAGATAAGTCCTCTACACAGATTCCTTCTTACCTGAGACTGAGAAGGAGCCAGCCGCGTGAAGACAAGGGCCTGGTAGATGGTGAGGAAGCAGAGAATTCCAGGAAAGTGGGAAAGATGTCACAGGTTTGAGGGGTCAGTTCTTTGCGACGGCACCACAGCTAGTAAGGGGAGAAGACCGTGAGGTGAGAAAGGAGAGGTGGGCGAGGGAGGACGAAGCAGGTCCAAATAAGTCACGGTGAGGTGTCTGTTGAGTTGAGTGTCCGTTGAGTTCAAAGTCCAGCTCTAAGTAGGAGAACACCATGATCTTATTTAGATTTCTAAAAGCTAATCCTTCTGTGACCGATTAGGTCAGAAGGAACAAGACTGGAAATGGTGGGAACGGGTAGAAAGCCGTCATGGCCCAGGCAAGAGGACACGACAGCTAGAACTCAGATGCAGCGTGGAGACCGAGAGAACTGGGGTTGGAACGTGAAGGTGGAAAGAAGTGAGCGTATTTGAGACCTATTTTGGAAGTGAAATGAAAGGTTTCATGGGTGTCTTATCTTTCCAATCATACTGAAACCTTTTAGGGAGCAAACAACCTCTGTCAGACTTCTTTGTTACCCCATCTGCACATTATAAGCTTTTAAAAAGGATTTTTAGAGCCATTGATTTGCCTGAAGTTGTGTCAGACATGCGGTTGGAACCAGGATCCTTGCCTCCTGACCCCCACTTCCCTAGCCCTTCCGTCACTGGGGCCAGCTGGTCTGCCCTAAGAGAATTGGAGGTTATAACAGGGGTGTGCTAGTGCCTGCAGCATCTCAGCAACAAGCCCACTGGGAAGAAATAGGCAATGTCTTGGTAAGACAGAGCCCCAACAAGGTGGCCAGCAGTCCCACACCCACCATCCCAGAGGGCACACACTGACTAGCACCAACAGCTACAGAGTACCCTCTGGTAGGCAGCGGTGTACCAAGGGAGGGGTGCAGAGGGAAGAGCATCAAAACCCCCTTCCCAAGGACAACGCGGTCAAGTTTCAGATTTACTTCCTCCCTCATCACAATCAATCAGAGACTGGGGTGACCCTGAGGACCATACACGTACAGAAGCATAAAGGGAAGGCAGAAAACTCATTCAACAACTATAAATTGTATACCTTCTATGGTCATACACTAGTTTAAGTTCAAGGGTAAGGCAACAAACAAAAGTTTATGCCTTTAAGGAGTTTATATCCCAGTAAGTGAGATAGATAAAAAAATAAAATAAATAAGTAACACATCAGATTAGAAAGAAAAGTGTGCTAAAAACAACAAGGAACCAGAAAATGGTAGATGACTCAGTTAGGTGAGAACATAGGATTTGTAGTAGAAAAATATATAGGAAATAAGACTTAAGCAAAAGACTATGGAAGACAAACTTACCAAGGAGAGCTAGTGAGCTGCAAAGATACA
The DNA here is from genome assembly GCF_014824575.4 of Sturnira hondurensis. NCBI lineage: Eukaryota > Metazoa > Chordata > Mammalia > Chiroptera > Phyllostomidae > Sturnira > Sturnira hondurensis. Next base: position 4,128,700 of record NW_028081579.1, read on the forward strand.
GAGGAACTGAAGGTCATGGTGCTGGCAATGAAGAGACTCCGTTGGGAATGAAGAGCAACAGAAGAATAGAATATTACAATCCTAGAGGAACTAGAGCTAGATTGGGGTTTTAGAAGTTGTCTAAACCAATCCCTTAATGTCACACTGGGGTGAGATGAAGGGCGCAGCTGTCATAGCTGTGAAGGGCTTTGAATCTCGGCCATCCTCTCCCCCGTTGCCAGCACCCCCATCTCAGGATGGCTCTAGAGAGGAATTCCAGATTCAAGGCCCTAGTGGCAGCGCAAATGGGAGTGACAGGTAAAACCAAGGTGTGACTAACCTTGTGGGCAGCTCAAATGTCTGTAGAGTAACGAATTATCCTTAGCTAATTATCTGCTGTGTGCTCAGCACTTCACATTCTTCATCTCATCTAACCCTCTCAACAACTCTCTAATGTAGGTGCTATTATCTCCACACAACAGATGTAAAGACCCAAGATTACACGCTGGAGAGAATTTAAGCCCGTATACACATAACTCCAAAGCCCATGGCTTTTCTGTCACGCACACAACCTCCAATATAGGCTCAGTGTGAGTAAGCAAAAAAAGCAGGGAAAAGGGAGTTCAGGGGAAGGTTCGTAGTGGGGAGACAGAAAGAAATGCCACTATCCATAGTCATGAAAGTCAGCCAATGGGATTGGGAGCACGGCTTCCAGATGATGCGCTGAACTCAAATGGTTGGCAGCCTCGGTGAACACACGCACACATTTACACATATTTACACACAGATGCAAGTGAGGGAGAAGAGAGACCAACCTAGATCGACACAGCTGTAGCTGAAATGAGGCCTGCAAGCGAGGTACTCAAGTTCTCGGTGACTGAGGCTACAAAAGTGCTGCCAGTAGTTTAACGACACTTTGATTTTGAAAATTAGTCAAGAAATTAGAGAGATGCATATGTAAAAACTCAAGTTAAATAAGAAACATTCTGGACTAGGAAAGCAAGAATAAAGCCCATTTGTTACCAAAAACACCAGAAGAATTGTGTGTTTTTAATTTTCCTTAATCAAAGGATAAGAGAGATGAACCTGATCTCTGATATAAGAAGCCGTTGGCCAGAGTCCCACATGGTAAAAATGTCAAATAAATTTTCTTAAGTCCCCAGATAACATCTCCTAAGAGCAAACAAGGTTAAAGATTATAAATAGTATTTCACTTCATTGGATTCAGTTTTCAAGCAAAAAGAAAGTTAAAATCTTTAACTGCAGTCATCACAACATCTTGCATTTTATTCTCAAGAGAGGCTTCCAGACCCCTCCAGCTGGAGGGAGCATCAGTAGTGATGTGGGCTTCAGCCTGCGGGGTCTGTGTGTTGTGGCTGCAATGGACAAATCCACATGGACCACAGAAATCCTGTGGAGAAAAGGGATGGCACGGCTGCTCTCTATGTGAGAGAGAGGGCCTCGGCCCCTGCCTAGACAGGCTTTTATTGCTTTTCTGGGTACATTACATCAGGATGGTCCTTATTTACTGTGCACAGGTTCACTGTAGGTGATTACCTTTTACAGATAACAAAGGAAAGAATGTTGCTAATTACTTCAAAGAGAAGTATGCTGCAAATCAAGGGGGAAAGTGGTTACACTCCATCCTTGGGAGGTTTAGCAGACTTTAGGAAGTTACTTTAAAGATACGCGGTAAACGTTTGCTGCCTCAATTCAGGGTGAGGGAGTTTTAGCAAAAGCAAGCCTCATAGCAGCCTAGGTACAATGCAGGCCTGGTTCCCCACGGGAAAGCCGACCCGTGAGCCGGGGTCCTGTGTGCTGACTCCCTTCTCGCCGGTTCACCAAATCAGGGGTCATGGCTACGTTCACCACTGCCATGCAAATAGGTTCTGCAGCCTAGGAGGACATGTTGGCAAATGAAGGAAAAAATGTCCACTAGATGGTGAAGGGTAAGAGACATAAGGGACAGCAGAGGCCAACTGAGTAACCGCCACAGAGCAAGAGTCCTTTCGCCTCTGTCACTCCAGAAGGCAACTAGGGATTCGATTCATTATGGGAAAATAATTACTGTAGTTCTCCCTTATCTACTGTTTCAGTTACTCGTGGTCTACCTCAGTCCAAAAATATTACCTGGAAAACTCCACAAATAAACACTTCACAGGTTTTAAGTTGCGCACCATTTTGAGCAGCGTAATGAAATCCCGTGCAGCCCTGCTCCATCCCACCCGGAATGGTCCCCGTATCCAGTGTCCCCTCGCCGTGTGTGCTCACTGCCTGGAGTCTAAACAGCAGTCGTGGTTATGAGGGTATCAGAGAGACAGGGAGAGACCACACTCACATAACTTTTATTGTTATCATTGTTCTATTTTATTATTTGTTGTTGTCATTAATCTCTTACTTGCCTAAGTTATAAGTTAAATGTTACTATAGGTATATATGTATATAAAAATATAGAGTTTAGTACTATGCTCTGCAGCTTCGATCACTGGGGGTCTTAGGATGTACCCTTCACAGATAAGGGAAGCTACTGTGATGCTCATAATATGACACTATTTCAACAAGAAAAAGCTAAACCAAGGTCAGTACACGTTTTAAGAGGACCAAGTCCATTCCAAATTTTTAAGTGAGGATTAAGGGGTAAACTTTAATTATGGAAAAAGCCAACATATAAAACATTTACAACGTGTTTCTTAACAATGCCAAATAAACGAGATCGTGTGTGTGTTTGTTCTTAATCCCAGAGAAAGAAGTGATGGTGGAAAGAATGCAGGAGAGGAATGTGAGGCCTGGAGACTGGCTGTGGCCCTCACCCCCGCAGGCTGTGAAAACGCGGGAGGGGCAATAGGCAAGCATGTTCCTTATAGCCTTGAAAACCCCAATCTATCACGAATCGACACTTTCGTCCCACTCCCAGCCCAGAAATTTCTCCCTTTAAAACTGTCTCACCCAAGAATCTGCAGACCTGCTCAGGGACCACTCTCTCTCGCACTCTCTGTCCTCAGAAGTTAGAGGATTAAACAATTCACCTTAAGTGGCGCCGATTCCGGACTTCAATATTCTTGGGAAAGGAATGTCATACTACATTGTATTTTTCCAAGAAATTGTTTAATCTATGTAGTTATTTGACTCTGTCATTAGCGATCTTTGTGCCAAGATAGCTCCTAATCAGATTCTGGCAGAATATAAGTGCCATTGAGAAGAAAGCACACAAATCTTCCTTCCGAGAAGTACGTATTTTCCTTTCTGGTGGAGCAATGTTATGCAACAAATGCTTCCAACTGGCTTTTTATCAAGGAAAATCATTACAGATGAAATGCTCTAAGGGACATGATCACAGGAGCCCGAGATGCTTGTAAGTAATTACATTCATGCTGATAATTAGAAGAAATAGTCTGTGTAGTGGATATAGGACAGTCACCTTTCACCACTGGTCTTGGATTTGATTTCTCCGAGGAATGCCAAGAAAAGCCTTTATTTCACAGCAGTTTATGCTTCACTCAATCCACTTATTTTGTAATGTAAAAAGGAGAGCCTGAAAAAAAAAGAGAATGGGCACCTTGACATTTTAACTGCTTTGTTTTTAATAAAAATTTTCTTCTTTGAAGTGAATAGAAAGCAGGTATGGGCAACAAGCCAGCACATGCTTATTCACCACCTAACAGCAGCCCGTGTCCAAACATGTTGCAGTGCAGCCTCTAAAATGTCCTCGTTAGATTTCTCCACCAGGCTGTACACCCTGCTTCTACCAATTAAAGCATGTTTAGTGGCCAAAACAGCAACACATACATGGGCACAGGGAAAGTGTGCATCCCAACCTTGGTGCCAGGTCCCGGCCCTCAGAATTTAGGAATAAAATTTGCCTCCAGAGCCATCGCTAGGTAAACGTACGTACAGGGATGGGACGACTTATCAGAATTGCTGTTTCTCCCTCAACAGCACACTGACTGCGGGGAGCTTGCAATAAAATTGACAGCAATTCTCTCTTTTATTTTATAGAGAATCTGTTGCCTGTAATCACTGTGGACGAAAATTTGTTATAATTTCACTTCTTAATCAATTGGACTTCCAAAGAGCAGAGAGAGCACTAAACCAAAGAGACACTTCTAGGTCCTTAGCCTGTCTACAACAGTTAATGCCGTGGCTCTCGCCCTGCTCCTTGAAAATCTATTTGGGATTTCCAGTGGCTTTTTTACTGGTTCTGGTTTTTCTCTTCCCCTTCCCAGGCTCCCACTGTGGCCCTTGAACCATTCCTCTCAAATTCCTCCACGGTTTCCCCCTGCCCTTTTCTTGCCCTATACTCTTCTCTCCAGGAGGAGGCAGCATCTTTTAGTGAAATCAAATGCACTTGGGTGCAAATTGCACTTGGGTGCATCCTCCACTTGTGGGGCTGTGGGCTTCCGTCTTCCCTCAAAACTTCCCTCACTGGGTCCATGTGAGAATGAAATGAGACCAGATCCCTATGCACTGGGCAGAAAGCCTCACTCATCAAGAGGTACGCAATGAGTTTATGTCCTTCTTTCTCTTCTTCCCCAGGCAAATGTTCCCACTTCTGAAGCTATAAAATACTCTGTGGAAAATTCTTCAGTACATGAGTGGTCCTCGTATGTAGATGATGGCTAAATCTATGTGCTCTGCTCCTATCTCCATCAGCCTGCTGACGTTAGCGCCCCCAAACCTAAACTCATCCGAAGCTAACCATTATCAAGTCACCTACCCCACTGTGGAGAGTTGCACTGAATCTCCCTAAAAAGTCCTGTGTTGAAGTCCTAACCCACAGTACCTCAGACAGTGATGCTATTTAGAAATAGGGTCATCGCATATACAATTAAGTAAAATGAGATTATACTGGAGTAGAGTGGGCCCCTAATCCAACCTGACTGGTGTTTTATGAAAAGGGGAAACTTGGACACAGACATGCACATGGGACAATGTCACATGAAGAGTGGAGTTATGCCACCACAAGCCAATGAACTTCCAAAAGCCAGGCGACAGGCCTCTTCTAGGCCTAGGGCTGCAGAAGGAAACAACTGTGTGACACCTTGATCGTGGACTTCTAGCCTCCAGAATTCTGAGATATGAGTATCTGTTGGTTAAGCTGCCCAGGTTACAATGTTATATCAATCCTGGAAAACTGCTACACCCAGCCCGAGCCTCCCCCTGCCTGCCCCAACACAGCCCTGCTCCTGACTTCCCCAGTTTAGTGATGAACCACAAGGTCATTTTCTCAGCCTCCTGTGTTGGGTCACATCTGACTCATCCTTTTCCTTTGACCATCACATCCATCTGGTACCACATCCTTTCGACTCTATTCTCTACTGACTTACACAGGCAGAGCCTGCCCCATCCTCTTTCATCCGGCAACAACATCATTGGTTTTCTGACCTCACTGTACTGTTGAATGAATCTTCTGCTCTGCCACCAGACCCACTTTTCAAAATCCCCAATCGCTGACCTTTAATGATCCTTAGAATTTGACATCAATCTACCTTTGGTTCCGTCTTACAATGTTCTTTTTCTAACCTAACCTCCCACCTGCTGGCCACTCATAAAACATCACCTCACATCTCCACACACTCTGGGCATCTCCGCCTTCCACCACACCTCCATGCCTATGTGCCTTTGCTGGTGTTTAAAAAAATGTTTTAATGTTTATTGATTTTAGAGAGAGGGGAAGGGAAAGAGAGAAACATGAATATGAGAGAGATACATCAAATGGTTGCCTGCAACCAGGGATTAAATCTGCAAACTAGGTATGTGCCCTGACTGGGAATCGAACCCCCCAACTTTTATTGTATGGCACAATCCTCCAACTAACTAAGCCACCCATCAGGGCTTTGCTGGCACTTTTCATCTGCTTAGAATGTCCTGCATCTTTCTCCTTGAAAAGTCAAATATTACCTAATTTATCAAGGACAGGAACAAGGTAAAAAGAGAAGGCTGAATATGAGTATGAACCAATCAGCAAGCAACAGTATGAAGGAAAAGATGGTTGAAAGGTTTTCATTTTGATTACAAGTGTCAGTAATTGTCTTTTAAACACCTAAATCTCTATGTCAAAGAGATTGTCTTTGTAGTAATGCTCTATAAATCAGCCAATTATGATATATATAGTATGTCTTAGTATGTACTTGGATGACTCCATCATCTTTGAATCACTGAGTATAAGATATCTCTGCTCGTCTGAAAGCAAAACTAGGTGGAAAAATTCCATCATGGCTAGAATTTAACAAGTGCCTGGAGTGAAATGTGCCTCCAAGTAGCGTGGCAACACCCCATTTGCCTAATTACATCACAGCCAAAGTTATACTCTCATCTAACAAAATGTCATTAACATAAAAAATATAAAATCCCTCCTGAAAATTTTCCATGTTTCATACCACAGGAGATAATCCATTTTTAGGATTCACCCTCAAGTTTACAATTTCCCCCAAACATTGCCGATTATAAGGTTTTTAGCACGTTCTTCTTTAGGAACATCTTTACAAAGTTGTATTTCCAAGGCCTCTCACTCCTACCATCAACCCCTCATCCCTCTCTCGAACTTTGAACCAATACAAAAGTTGTTAAGCCTGGACCAGAGATTTTCAACCAGTATACTGCAAGAATTTTTGAAAAATGCAATACTGACTATTTAGTCAGGGGCATTGGCCTCCTTTCCCTTAGATTGTAAAGTAAAAAAATGACAACAGCCAACACAACAATAGACACCTGGCGTGAATGAATCAAAATTATACCTATTTTGGGGGGGTCAGATGGGCAAAAACTATAGTACATGTTTTGGGGTGCCAAAGAATTTTAGTAATTAGTTTATGTGTGCCATGAGATTAAAAAAATTTTTGAAAATCACTGATTTAGACTATTCCACCAGCCTAAGTCCCCAAAAATGCTGTGGAACCCAGCTGGACTTCTTCCTAACACTTTGGCCAACTCCATGGCATGGATTCATGTTATCTCTGGGGAACTTGAGGAAAGAAAGAAAATAATAATAATATATATATATATACACACATATATTTTTATATATGTAAGATATATCTTACAAATATAAAGAAAAAAGATTTGTAACTCATGTTCCACAAGCAGCTTGACTGGAGTATTGGAGGTTCAACCCTAAACCCTCCAAATTGAAAAGCAGCCACACCCCCACTACCGAAGAGGAAACCGCTGATACTGTCTTACTCCTCGCTAACCCCCTTCCCCGACATGCCCTGTGTGTGGCCTGCGCCCCAGCCACTTCTGTGCCCTTCTGATTCCCTTTCGTGATTCAATACCAGTAATTCCCTTTTGCCACTCTGGCAAGAGGAGGGATGAGGACTTAAGAAAAACTATTTTCAAAAGTGATTTTTCCAAGTGGCACAAAGTGGCAAAAGTTGACTATAATAATTATGGTAATGAACATAATAAAGAGCATTATTGCACCGTTGACCTTTGAGGCTCTAGGAGAAACTTTCTGCTTACAAACAGGAACTTAACGAACAGTGATTTTTTAAAACCACGTGTCCCTCTTCCACTGTCATCCCTGGACCCCATGCCAACTGTTCATTTTCCTCTTATTTGTTAAAATTCAACTCGGAGTAGTGTTATAAGCTCAAATTTGTTACAAAACAAAGCAAACATTCTCTTATTTGCAAAATTAAAAGCACTTCATGGGAAAAGGGTTCACCAGTTTCACACCCCACCCCCGCCCCGCCCCGCCCCTCATAATGCCGAGAGGGCTTACGGGGCTGTGCGTGCTCTTCCTTCTCGCCTTACACTTCTGCTCACACAGTCATGAAGTTAGGAGGAAAGCTTTCTCATTAAATAAATTTTACTAGTTTCATTTTTAACTCAGTTCAGATGTTTTTACTTTTTTATAAACTATGCTTCCACTGGTTATTTTTCTAATTAGCCTTTTAACTTTTTTTCTGAGTTTTGAATACAGCTTCTCTCACAATGTAAACAGCCACTGTTGGCCAAATCGTACATTCCTGAACATTTGCATGCAGGCCTCCACAGAGCCACCAAGAGAAGCAGACCTCAAGTGTGTGTGCACCTCAAAATGAGGTCGTCTGGAGCACTTTCTACCTTCATCTAACACACACACACACACACACACACACACACACACTTTCGCAGCCCTTACTGGCATGTTTAGATGTCTCAAAGCTTTTCAAAAAATTTGGCTGAGACTTCAAATGGTACTAGATTTCACACCCAACACTTAATTGCTAGTGTTCAAGACAGAAATCCAAATATAAAAATTTTTAGTTGCTAGGATATGAGCACATGCTTATATCAGGCCTCTGATTACCTCAATAGGTGTCTGTTAATGCATTAAGCCATTTTCACTTTTCTCCATTTCTCTTCCTACCTGCTGATGGCTGAAAATTAAATACAAGTACTTTATTTAAAAAGACAACTATGCTATCATGCTTGAAGCACTCAGAGATAGTTTATTCCTTTTCAATCTTTCATTCAAATTTACTTTCTCCAATATAGTGTGACGTGGTTCTCTATCTCTCTCTGCCCCAGACACCTAAATTGCAAGAATACATTTTAAGAGGGCATTTGACAGGACTGAACTTTGCTTTCATACCACACCCTACATCAAATTCCTACTAGATAAGTGTATGACTTGTTCCACATTTTGTTATGTCTTCAGTTTTAAATGCGATAATTTCCTCATTTAAAACCCCAAGTAGCCTGTGAAAGATGTAGAAACATTCAGTGTCTGATTATTCATTGCAACGCATAAGACTGTATGCTCAAACCTTACTAAAATTTTACCTTCCTATAAAAAATGTTTTCTTTCTATGAAAATAAATAAAATGGACCCATCTGACTGTAATGTGATAATGTTATGTTCAAAAAGGAGACAAATGGAAAAGGATAAAAAGAATCTAAACCAAGAGTTAAAAATAAGCTCATCGAAAAAATAATGTGGTATATGTTATTACCTCCATTTTACATGAGCACACAAAAACTCAAAGCTAAGATCAGCTAAATAGTTTTCAGGGCCCTGTGAAGATTAAAATGCAGAGCCCCTTACTTAAAAATTATTCATAATTTCAAAGCAGTGGCAGCAGGGCCTTAAACCAAGGGCAAGACCCTTGGCAGCTGCATGGGTCACGCACACATGAAGACGGTCCTCCTCAGAGCCGTTAAATAACTTGCATAAGATGAAGCATTCACGAGGAGCTGGAATTAGAACCCTGGCAGGTTGACTTCAGAATTTAGCATTCTCACTCTTAGACACAACAATAAACACCATTTATTGAGTGTCTTCTCTAATCCGTACAATAGTCTGGGTAGCCATTATTATCCCCATGTGCAGATGAGAAAACTGAGACTTAGAAAGGTCAAGTAACTTAAACCCTGAAGTGAACCATTGCTATTCTTATTTTTAGTTTTTGGCTATTGAGCATCCATTACTCCTTCCTAATAGCACATCAATACCCTTGGGAAGAGTTACCTTTCACAGAACATAAGCACCCTGAGAGCAAGCATGGTTTCTTGTGCTAGAACATATCCCCAGTGCCTAGAACAGCGGGAGAAAACAGGTCCTGAATGTTTGCCAGCCAAGACGAACGCACTGTGTTCCCCGAGCCTTACACGCTCAGATCCCTCAGATCCTTCCTCCCACCACCAGCACGCGCCCTGAGGTAGCGCTGTCCCGGAGCTTTGGCTGTTCAGTAGGGTGCCAAAAACACAGACGAATTAGAGCCTGACGACTTCAGTGGCCCTGGCCTGACCCGAAGTACAGCAGACCATGCTTTGCGCAGATTCTGTCTTGATCCTAAGCCTCACTCTAGCCCTCTCATCATGTGTGTGAGCTATTACTCACTATACGTATGTCTCGGTCAGGGGTCTGCAAGGCCACCCTCAATTTGGAAGATTTGCCAGAACTCACAGAATTCAAAAAGTCTGCTACACTCATGTTTGTGGTTTATTACTGCAAAAGGATGCAGATTAAAAATACAGGGTGGAGCCCGGAAGAAACAGGAGCAAGCTTCCCAGTAGTCCTTTCCCAGTGGAGTTGCAAGGGCAGTGCCTCATTGTCTCACAGCGACGTGTGAGAACACAGGTGGAGCGCTGCCAACCAGAGAAGCTCACCAGGGGGAGTCCGGATGTCCAGGGTTGTTATGGGGGTCAGTCTCATAGGCATACAGCACCTGTGTGGTGGATCTTAGCCCTCAGAGGTCAAATAACACAGTGTGCCCCTGGGGCCACAGGTGAACAAAAGTGGTGCTCACTATAAGTCACATTGTTGGCATTAACTACCTGGCCAAACTGATACAGCATGGCCCACGCCCCAGAAATACAAAAACCCTCTTCTCGGGCAGAGTCTATCCCGAGGACTCAGAGGCTCTCTCCCAGGAGCAGGTCAAGAGCAGTCCTTCTGAAAACAGGCCTTTCTTTGGAGGGGCTCAGCAGCGTGGGCTAACTTTTTACTGCACAATATCTGATAAATCTCTTTCCTTAAATTAAGTAGACTTGATTTCTGTTGCTTGCACTCAATAAACATACGCAATCCCACAGCTAGTAACCGTGGAACCAGCATGTAAGTTTAGGTCTGCCTAATTCCAAAATCTATGCCACTGAAAATGGTTGCTACAGGGCATCCTTTGGGATAGAAGTTTATTAACTAGAGCCCCAATGGTCTATTAAAGTCAAGGCACCACTCAGCAGTCTCACATCTTGGAATTCACCCCAAGGAAATCGTGAGTGAATGCACAAAGATGGATTTACAAACACATTCATTACAGCATTATTTTTATGGTACAAAACCAGAAACAACCGACACATCCAATTAATAGGCGATTGATTAAATCAAACGTCAGCAAGGTTTTTCTGCAAAGGGCCACACAGTAACTGCTTCCAGCTTCTCAGGCTATCCAGTCTCTGTGGCCCCTACTCCGCTCAGCCACAGCAGGGCTAGGGCAGCCACAGCAGATCGTAAACAAGTGTCTGGCTGTGTCCCAGTGAAGCATGGCCGACGCGAGAAGGGGCAAGACTGAGCCTGCAGGCCATAGTTTGCTAGCCCCTGTGTTAATCATAACACTACTATACACGTCAATATTATTCAGTCATTTTTAAGTAAGTAAATTTATATGTACAGATATGAAAGATACCTATGACGCACAACTTTGGGGCAAAAGATTTGTGAATACACAGGAAAAATGTTGAAGTGATATACGTAGGCTGTCTATAGTTGTCTCTGGAAGGCTGGAATTATGTGGGACTTCCACTTGCTAGATCATGTAATTCTGTATTGTTCGAAAGTTTTTTGCTATAAACATGTACGCTATGTATAACCAGCTAGAAAAAAATCCATTTCAGAATAAAAGCTTGAGAATCCAGCTGGAACACCTACTCAGTCTCATACGAAATTATTCAGCCTCTATTAAAAAACCTTGAATACAGGATGACTTCTGTGTTTAGTGGTTCAGGGCATTTCTCCCAGCATAAGCATGAAGATGTCCTGGCTCCTAGAGTTTCTTCCAAGAGATGCTCTAGAGAACACTTCCAACCATCTGGTTGAACTGATAGAGCACGGCCCAAGGCCTCAGGGATGTAAATAGACTCTTAAGGCCAGTGTTCTTTTTCTCTTCCCATCACAATAAATATCCCACCAACAGTCTTTTCTCAAAAGGAATAGATTTTTAACCACCCCCAAAATGCATGAGCCCTGACAGGGAAGGTGTTGTTGTGTGAGTTGGAGGGATGGTTTTTATTTACAGCTCTGTCATACTCCAAATGCCTGGAATTCCAGTTAAGTTTCTAAAGTATTACCCAAACGCCTGAAATCAGCCTGTTCAAATTAACAAACCAGCAACAACACCAAGGCACTCAGGGTCCTTAGAAGCTAAAAATATAATACTTTCTTGACTGAATTTGTATGTTGCATAACTGTAATTCACACACCACAATACACAAAATATCCAATGCTAACCGAGGTGCATAATCTTACCAGTTTCTCATTCACCATCTTTTTTTAATAACTGCTAACTTCACTGGTTGTTTACAGAAAAGAACAAAAGACAAGAACCTGAGGCTTTTGCACAGACTGTGTTCATGTCTGAGGCTCACCAGTAGGTGTCTTTCTCGAGGAAACACCAGCCCCTGTTCTCTAGAGGCTGGGTTTTCTTTCTCAACCAGTGTCGTGTAATTTCAGACTAATAACCCATGATCTAGAATTACTTGCAGTAGCAATTCTATCTGGAGGTAGTATTTAAGTATTTTTAAAAGGCTGTTGCTTAGCTCAGTGGATTGAGCACAGGCCTGCGAACCAGAGGATCGCGGTTCGATTCCCAGTCAGGGCACATGCCTGGGTTGCAGGCCAGTTCCTTGCAGGCCAACTCCCAGCAGGGGACGCATGAAAGGCAACCATACATTGATGTTTCTCTCCCTCTCTCCTTCCCCTCCAAATATAAATAAATAAATAAAATCTTTAAAAAAATAAAAATAAAGGACCGTTGCTAACTTTTTCATGTGTAAAAAAGATGACAACATAGTACCCTCATTTTTGTTTTTAATTCTCACCCCAGGATATGTTAACTGATTTTAGAGAGAGAGAAAGGGGGAGAAAAAGAGAGAGAGAAAAACGTCACTGTGAGAGAGAAACATTGATCCATTGCCTCCCATATGTGCCCCAACCAGGGATTGAACCTACAACCTACTGATATACAGGATGACGCTGCAACCAACTGAGCAACTAGTCCAGGGCCCCATGGGAGTTTTTTATTTGTTTTTTTTTTTTAGATTTTATTTATTTATTTTTAGAGAGAGAGGAAGGGAGGGAGAAAGAGAGGGAAAGAAACATTGGTGTGCAAGAGAAACATGGATTGGTGGCTTCTCACACGCTCCCAACCAGGGACCTGGTCTGCAATGAAGCCTGTGCCCCAAACGGGGAATTGAACTGACAACCTTCTGGTTTGCAGGATGATGCCCAACCCACTGAGCCACGCCAGTCAGAGCAGGGCCTCATGTTTTTAACATAAGAAAACTAATTTGTAGGCAGGTTGCTCAGAGCCAATCAAAGGAAGCCGCCCTTCCTGTTAATTGGATAATTAATGACATTTTTAAAACTAGCACTGATCCAAGTACCTTTTATGCTCAGTGGCAGATTGATTATCAGCGAAGCAGTTCTCCGCTATCTTTATTCTGTGTTTGGATGAGAAGGAAGGCCTTGGGAGAGGGACAAAAGGATTAGCTTTGTTTACTCCCCACTCCACCCTTTCACATCCAGCCTCCTTTGTGAGTCGGCTGTGATTTGAGTCTTAGAAGAGATGAATCTTGATAAATATCTTTAATAGAATTAAAAACCTATTCTGAGCATCAAAACCAGAATTTTGATCAAGTCCTTACATCCGTGGTGTCTTAGGGGAAATAACTCTTTGCCTACTTGCCTGTAAATACTTATCTACCAAGCTTCCTTGCTGTCCCCTTGTCCTCCCACCCCCGCCTCCATCACTCATATGTCTATGACTAAAAAACGAAACCATTGGGCTGGTTATCACTACAGTATCATTTATGTGTGTTCTTCAAGCAGCCTGCAACACAGCCAGAAGATAATGGACACCTCATTTATTCAAGCTCTGAATGATCATATTTAATTCCCTGTGACAGCTGTCTTCCCCACATTAGCATTGCAAATGAGTCCGGTTTTGTAATGGCCTGCTATTGAACATGATTCAATTATGTGTGGTCTGTATGGAGGCAGGATATGGTCCTAGTATCTATAGCAATATTTCTGCAAGCTGCTGCTCTTTACACGGCTCACATTTAAGCTGGCTGTTTACCACAATGCTTTCCTTGAACTGTACTGAACTAACTATACTTTCGAATAAAATAAAGAGGGATGAATGTAATTTGAAAAATCGGTTACTGGGCATATAGATATCAATCACATGCCTCCTCCCCTTTATATTTGTAATCAACCTGGAAGCACTTTGAAAAAATTGCCAATTGTCCCATTTTAAAACCCAGATAATAAAATCATTATGGCCAATTAAATGATTAGGCAATGCTAGACACATGGGGTTCAATGCCCGGTTTTGCATGTCAGGAAAACACTATTAGGCATAAGGCAATACGCCTGAATTTAGAGTCATTTTCATGTAATGGAGGTGAGAAACTCATGCACAGAAGTAAGGCAGCTTCTTCACAGACTGAAGGGAGATTCCAAGGTGCTAATCTTAGTGTGGGGTAAAATGTATGCCCCTCTCTTCAAAAATATACAGCCTACAGCTTACTAACTGGCTCCTGCCTCCGGAAGATCCTCTGCAGATGTAGCCCCGACCAGGGTTTCCATGAGGCTCTCCAGTTTGGGCAGCTGTGGAGCCGGCACGTCGTGGGAAGACAGAAAAGGGGAGCTGGGTAGGAGAGAGGAGCTACCCACCCAGATTTCCCAAGACATCATCTCAGATCCTATGTCACAGTGAGCTTGGGGCCACTGGGCTGACTGCCTGCCTCATGTGACTCATGGTCCCCCAAGGGACCAAAATCTCTCTGGGCAGCTTTTTATATCTGATGTTAGAAGGAACCCAGGTGGTGCAACATACTTAGATGGGACTCCTGGCTTTCCTCATGGCCAAGAGGGGTAGTAACCTGCCAGCTGGAGTGAAGTCAGTCTGCAGGGAGGGTGAGTTCTGATCTGGTGCCCAGGTCACGTGGGAGCTTAGAAGGCAGAGCTGCTGGGGAAGCCTGACATTTGGAAAGTTACATTCACTTCAGGAAGGGGTTAATAAACATACTTGACTCCACCTAAGAAATGCCCTTCAACACAGCTTTTCCCAATAAAAATGTTGGCATTCTGTCTGGTTCCCAGGTCTGTCTCTTATTTGGCTGAGAGCTTGGGAAAGAGGGGCTGGTTACCCGCTGAGCCCAACCCCTGACCCTTGGCAGGGAAACCCCCTGCTGTTTGACATTAACTCAACATGCAGCAGGCTTTCTCAGACCTTAATGTGCATGCATATCCCCCGGAGCTCTTGTAAAGTTGCAGATTCTGATCTATCAGGGCTGGGATGGGGCCTCGGATCTCACATTTCTAACAAGCACCCAGGTAATGCCAGTGCTGCCGGTTCATGGTCCATACTTGCAGAAGCAAGAATTTCTAATGCGGTCTCCAGGCAGAAACCCAGGTCTCATGACAGCCCCAGGTACCATAAGAAAGGGAAGCAGCGTACCCTACATCCTCTGCTTTCTCCTGTTAAAGCAGGGGTCTTCATATTTTAGTGTGAGTTGGAATTGTCTGAAAACTTAAAAACTCAAATTATTGGCACTCACTCCCAGGAATTTTTGCCTCATAGGTGTGCGGTGGAGCTCAGGGATCTGCATTTCTAAGGAGCATTTGGTCATGTGATATGCATCTGAACAAGCTATTCTCACGCAGGGGGTCCTGGAATCACACTGTGATACGGCTAAGGAGTCACAGGAGGACTCTTCTCCAGAGCGTCTCAGTGCCACCTTGCTTTTGTTTTTGCATGGCCTCCGACATGTTGCAAAGCACTTTCATATCAATTATCAGATTTGATCTAATAGGTCTGCCCCTAGTCTACAAATGAAGAAAAAGACACAGCATATTTGAAACATGTCAAAGGCCACATGGCTACTTAGTAGGGTTGGCCAGCTAAACACAGGGTCTTGCCCATGTGTCCCATGAGCCCCCTTGGTCTTTAGCAAACCAGGACTGATAATGGACATGCTGTTAATTAGTCACAGCACTAAAAGGGAAGAAACCTGGGTTCTGTTTAATTCAGTGTGGTAAACCTTCTAAACATTACATGCAATAGTTAAGTAATAGACACTGGCTGCCTGATTTGGGCCCAATTGAGATATATTGGAAGGGCTTTGGGTGATTCCCAAAGTCCCAGGGAGGACTAGAAGAGCAAGATCAGAAAATGAGCAGAAACAAGGAAGACCAGGCACCAGGACCAGTGCTACACACACTTGAACCCAGAACTCACCAGTGACCCAGTATCAAGCAGTCAGTGCCCCAGCTGTCTTTGTTGCCTCTGTGAAGTAGTTGTTGCTGTCACTATTCATGTTGACATACAGGAATCCCGCTTTTCCTGCTTCTCTATTATTCTCTCCCAATCAAAGTGCAGGGTACATTCACCTGATTGGCCATGTCCCAGTCACAGTCTGTATCATACCTGCATGGAAAGCTGATCCACCATTTTCAGAAACTCAGAAAATCTCTATAACCTTGGAAAGGGTTTAAGACACAGGAGGCCAGAAAGCAAAAACAAAAACGGTATGCCAGTGCCCTTTTACCCTTGTATTGGAAAGTCAACCTACTAAAGAAAAGAGGACTACAATGCTCAAGTAGTACCTTTATAAGTACACCCTAGACTTCCGGCCAAGATGGAGGCATAGGTAGACACACTGTGCCTCCGCGCACAACCAAAGGAAGGACAACAACAATTTCAAAACAAAAACAACCAGAACTGACAGAAAATCGAACTATATGGAAGTCTGACAACCAAGGAGTTAAAGAGGACACATTCATCCAGCTGGTAGGAGGGGTGGAGTCGGGCAGCCAGGGCAGAGAGATCTCACAGCAAAGCAGTGGCTGGCGGACCCAGTGAGGTGGCAGATAGTGGAGCGGGGGCAGGTGCACAAGGCAGCTGGTGGGCTGGGTGGTCCCCCATGCATGTGCAGATAAACCAGGTGAAACTGGGGAATGAGACAGACCACCCAACCCAGGGTCCCAGCACAGGGAAATAAAGCCTCAAACCACTGATTGAAATTACCTGTGGGGGTTGAGGTGCCGGGAGAAACTCCCAGCCTCACAGGAGAGTTCACTGGAGAGACCCACAGGGTCCTAGAAAATACACAAACCCACCCACCTGGGGAATCAGCACCAGAAGGGCCCAATTTGCTTGTGGAAAGTGAGGGAAGTGACTGAAATCTGGCAGAGAGCAGAGCAAGCGCCATTTTTCCCTCTTGGACCCATGCTCCGCATACTGTGTCACAATGCAGTGACATGGGTTGCCCTGCTGAAGTGAACACCTAAGGCTTCATCCCTCACTATGTAACGGGCACATTAAGACAAATAAATGGCCCAAATGAAAGAACAGATCAAAGCTCTAGAACAAATACAACTAAGCGACAATGAGATAGCCAACCTATCAGATGCACAGTTCAAAACACTGGTAATCAGGATGCTCACAGAATTGATTGAATATGGTTGCAAATTAGATTTAAAAATGAAGGTTACACTAAATGAAATAAAGAAAAATGTACAGGGGATCAATAGTGATGGGAAGGAAACTGGGACTAAAATCAATGGTGTGGACCAGAAGGAGTAAAGAAATATCTGTTAAGAAAAGAATGAAGAAACAAGAATTCAAAAAAATGAAGAGAGCTTTAGGAACCTCCAGGACATCTTTAAACATTCCGACACCTGAATCATAGGGGTACCAGGAAGAGAAGAAGAAGAGCAGCAAGTGGAAAAGTTATTTGACCAAATAGTAAAGGAGAACTTCCCCAGTCTGGCAAAGAAAATAGACTTCCAGGAAGTCCAGGAAGCTCTGAGAGTACCAAAGAAGTTGGACCCAAGAAGGAACACACCAAGGCACATCATAATTACATTACCCAGGATTAAAATGAAGGAGAGAATCCTGGAAGCAGTAAGAGATAAGGGGACAGTCACCTACAAAGGAGTTCCCATCAGACTGTCAGTGGATTTCTCAAAAGAGGCCTTGCAGGCAAGAAGGAGCTGGAAAGAAGTATTCCAAGTCATGAAAGGCTAGTACCTACATCTAAGATTGCTCTCTCCAGCAAAGCTTTCATTTAGAATGGAAGGGCAGATAAAGTGCTTCCCAGATAAGGTCAAGTTCAAGGAGTTCATCATCACCAAGCCCTTATTATATGAAATATTAAAGGGACTTATCTAAGAAAAAAAGATAAAAAACATGTACAGTAAAATGACAACAAACTCACGATTATTAACCACACCTAAAACAAAAACAAAAACAAACTAAGCAAACAGCTAGAACAGGAACAGAACCAAAGAAATGGGCATCACATGGAGGGTTGGCAACAGAGAAGTGGGAGAGGGAGAGGAGGAAAAGGTGCAGAGAATAAATAACATAAATGGTAGGTAGAAAATAGACAGGGGGAGGGTAAGAATAGTATGGGAAATGTAGAAGCCAAATAACTTATATGTACAACCCATGGAATGTGGGTGGGAGAGGGTGTGCAGGGTGGAGGGGAGTGAAGGGGGGGAAATGGGACAATTGTAATGGCATAATCAATAAAATATATTTTTTTAAAAACACACCCTAAAAATAAAATGTCCATATTGCCCTATAGCTATAGAACCTAGAAAGTGAGAGATATTAATAACATTTACCAACAGTAAAGTCATTTTTAGAGTAACATAAATACACATAGAATATAATCAATTGTATGCAGAAGTGTATACCTGAACTCCTCCTAGAAAAATCACCCATTTTAAGTCTTTGAATTAGACACTGCTAAAAGAGCTCTCAGAATAGTTTGCCCAAACTGTTATTTATATTCTCCAAAGGTATTAGACTAACATGTAGCCATAAAGGGGCTTTTCCTTTCCTACCTGCCAGGGAAGCTCATTAGGAGGACAATGATGCTGGTATCTTAATTAAAAAAAAAAACAGATATCATTTTAACACACGAACAATTACAGAGATGAAAGCATCATAAAGCAAAAAGTCGATGAGGATATGAGCTGCTTCTCTTTAACCACAGAGCACAGGCAAACGAGTAAACGGTGCACAGCCCCTGAAATTTTACAAGCCTGTGGTCCGTAGTTTACTGTATGCTATATTCACTAACGGTGGAACTTATCCTAAATCACCAAGTCTGTCATAATAGATGTAACAGCTTTTCTGCAGATTATGAGACTGACGCTCTGCCTACTGCGCTAAGAGGACCGACTTGTAACAGCTTTTTCTGATGCCTCATGGGCTTGAAGGATTCTTTGAAAAAGGCCTCCATATTCTATCCTGATTCCTCACTATTCCCTTTATTGATTTTCTGCAGCTGCTTTTCTTAAGCATCTGAAGTAAATTATTCTCGTTGTTTGCTCCAGACATCTGCTGGTAAATCTACTCTAACTTGTGCAATTTCCTAAAGCTGTGCTACAATCCTTAGGAGAATCTTTGACTTCCTTTTTCTCTCCCTTTTGTGGTTGTGCTCTCAGGATTCTAACTGCACACTGTTTTGTTGGCTCCAGTGACAACCCTGGTCTCACGGGAGCCAATCCACCCTGTACTCTCATCTCAGAGTTTCCCACATCCCAGAATGACATCACCCAGTTCTGATGTGGTACACAAACTAGTCTCCCCTTCCTTGCAAGGAAAGGGTGAGCTGCTCCAGAACCAATCCAAAGTCTTCCTGCCGTGTCCTTTCCCACAGGTGTGATACCCACGTCTCGGTGATAGGCACACTCTCCAGTCTGGCTAATGTTCCTGTGCCTCTGTCCCATTGCTTCTCCCTGTCCCACTGCATTAAGCTGTTAAACAATTTAGAGACTAAAGATGAACAGCATCATTTCTTTACTTGAGTGTCACTTATAAAAAGCACCCTGCTTTGTCCCTTACACTGGTGAACAGAAAACACAATGGCATAATGGGAATTTGTTGAGTAAATACGGAGAAATCATCAGAGATAGTTCTAGAAGTCTGTGTCATACGTGTAACTACTCCCCTGGTCAATTCAAAGGCAGTTGATTTTATGCCACCCCACTCCACTCTAGCTTACACTCCCCCCGCAGCTTGCTGTAGCAAACCTGGGCATCTTTACCTCATCCCTCTTTCCTCTCACTCTTTTACCCTCTGTTGGGAGACCTGAACTCAATAAATGGCATGCTCTCTGGCTTGCAATTCTCTGTGACTACGTCTCGTCTGCCCTGGAAGTGCCCATGCCTAGAGTCTTTTCCAGACTCATCTCCAGCCTTTGCACTTCTGTTACTTCATCTCCCTCCTCCAGGTTCTCTGCTCTCCCTCTCACATCCCTCTCCCCACGCTGAGAGGTGAGCAGTGGGGCTGAACCTCTTCTTCCCACACAATAACACACAGAAGCTATCTTAGCAACCAGGCCTGACATTAGCACATAGTCTCACTTCAGAACCTTCCACTGAGGCCAAAGGAGCCCCTGACAGGAGCCACTATACCATGCCTGTGAGTCTCTGGAGACCCCAAACCACTTCAGACTACTCCAAACCAATCTTCCCGGCACTTCGCAGGATGCTGGTTCCACTTCAGCAAAGTACCCTGCTGAAAGACGTAACTAGTATAGTTAATGAGAGTGCTGGACACACTGGCACTGAGGAAATTAGCCAGAATTTAATTCTGCCCATTAAATTGCTTTGAGGTAGATGGCTCACCACAAGCTTCCCTTGGGACACACTTTAAATCATGGGGGTGTTTTCAAAAATCAGACAGTATCGGCTCCTAGGCTGTAATAAGATGTCTTTGCCATAATAATCTGTTATTACATATGTGAATCTGTTTAGCGCTTGGCATCTCTTCTGTAACAGTTTAACATACCCTAAAACATGCTCATTTGTAATGGGTGTAAGATGAGCCAGAGACACGCAGTGGCAATGTGCTGGGTGTTCTTTTCTTCCTCGGGCGTCCAACACTCTTGTTTCCTGAACACCACATCATTCCAATACCTGCTAACGCAGCAAATGTAATTTGTTTGACTTCAAACAAGTACACGTTCTACAGGTTAACCAATTGTTCTTTGCATTCATTGCTTGGACATTCCCTTTACTTTTAATCATTTTTCCTGATTAAGTGAATTTTATTCAAACCTTTCATATATAGTGCTGAGAGTATAACAATCGGGAATAAGTTAAATGTACAACATTACGTATTTTTTTTTTACTTGAAGAAAGGAAGTAGTTTAATTATTTCAGGCTTCCGATTCTGCATCATTATCGGCCCCCCGGAAATCAACACGATGCCCCTCAGCACTTCATCAGGAGGCCTCAGTCCCGAGTCTCCCCCTGGGGAGCATCATGTCCTTTACTGCCAAGAACCCTCTCTCCCTGTCCACTCACACATGGGAAGCATCTCCATCCAGAAAAACAGTAAATGCAAGAAGAAAAAAAATGAAATGAAATCTCAGCACACCTTTCCATTTTTTATACATCGACATACATGCAAATGCACCTCTGCGTATTTGTATGTGCATCTATTACTCTTTTGTTTCATAAGTTTGGGAATTATGCCACACATATTCTAATTTGTTTTTCCATATCCATTTAACCATATCTATGGATGCTTTTTCCATGAATGCTTACTTTTTGATATGTTTGCTTACAACTAGAAAATAAATTTAAATGTTCACAAACAAAACAAATGTACTACTTAGGCAGAAATACACAGAAAACCTAAAGCAATAAATTATTCTATGAACTAAGCTTTCATTTGCTTCTTATTTCAGTTTAATAAATGATTAGATCATCAAGTTCACATTTTCTGTTAAAAAGAAACAACATTCACAACAAGGTAATTTTCCCAGAGGATCCAGTTATTCAGTTCTTGGAGTTAAGATAAACACCAAGAACTTAAATAAATTATTTAATGTATTCATGTCAAAAAAACATTATGTGACCAGACACCCAGTAATTCATGTATTATATTATTATGTTTCTATAAGTCTTTCCTTGTATGAAACTTGTGAAAGTGTTAACTTAATGCTTCTAAAATCATCCCTGCCTATATACAACTAAATATAAAAATTATTCAAAATGGTTACATGTAGCAAGCACAAAGCAAAACCTTTTTACCCTGTGGATTTGGAGTCAGAAGTTACAGAGAAATTAAGAATTATGTGTCCTCGTTCAGTTTTTCTTTTCAACTGGGTGAACAATTCATTACTGGAAGAGAAACTCCCAAATCCATTCAAACATGGGTGAAAAAATCCATTGTCTCTATTTAAAAAAACGCTTTTCTTTAAACAGCTGCCAGAGAGAAGCCACCAGCTGCCCTGATGGTTTGGCCAGCAAAGCCGACTAACGTGGAAATGATTATAAAATGGCAACATCCAGGGGCAGTGGCATCCCCAACCAGACTGCAGAGTAGGTGGCAAGCAACTTGAGTCCCCCGAGGCAAGTCCCCATTTGTCCAGGCCATCTGCACATAATACATAGGATATCTGGCAGCCAACTTTGGTTGTGGCATCCTTCAAACAAATATTCCACATGGCATTCTGAACAGAGGCTGGGATGAGAGGCCCAAGCGGCTGTTGTATTACATGCACTCTTAGTCTCTCCAAGCAACCAGGTGAGCATGCGGTCTCGAGCTCCAGGTCCCGGGTGCAGCTCCTGCCAGTGGACAAGAAAATAATACTGAGATTTTATTGCTTCAAATGTTACATGGTAGTTCAGATATTGAAGCCATCGTCCAGACTTTACTGTGAGGAAATTGTCTACCAAGTTGTATCTAACACAGAAGATTCCTCTCCAGAACCATGACTTCCTACCAGACCAGAGGGACTCCCGAATTTGACCACCTTGTGCCCAGAAACAAAGCAGAATACTCACAGCAGGAGAGACTTTCGGAGTGGACACAGACCTCCGCCACCCGGATCACCATCTCTCCACTCATGATTCACACAAGATCTCCTCAACCAGCACAGGAAACTGCCCCACCCCGCTCAGCACAAGGCCTGAGCTCACTGGGGCCTGGTCACACACACATCACAAACTGACCACATCCACGCACACTTGTCCATCCTTCCCTCCTATCTCAGAGAAGCAAACACCCCTCTGCTCACAAGCCATGCTTTTATTCCGCCTCTTGCCTCCTTCAAGATCTCATCGATCATTTTCTTTACCCTCAGTTACTTATATTTCAGTGACTCCTAACCCACATCCCACAGATACATTTGGGCTCCTAACTCCCACACCACAGTTTCTAGCAACCAGCTGGTTTCCTTTCCTTTACTGCCAAGTTTCTTGAAAGAGGACCCTATATTAGCCCCCGATCCTTAACCCTGCTCACACCTCCCTTTATCAAAATCTATTTACTCCATTATCCCAGTGTAATTCTATTTCCTGTGAAGGCCCTGATGATTTGCTTTCTAAATCTATATTTTCTTGTCCTTAAAACCAGGATGACAGTACCACATTCCTTAGGGTGCATTCCAAAGGCTAAGCCATTGCAACAAAGGGACCTCGAATTATGGTGGCTTATTTCTTTTTCATATAACAGCTGTTTTATATGGAATAGAGGACTGGTTATTCCTGGAATGAGAGGACTGCTTATCAGGAAAGCCACACCCACTGTGGTCACTTAGAGAAGCAGGATTTTTTCATTGCTGGTTCATCGGGTTTTAATGTGTGTGTCACTCAGCAGGAATTCTTGCTAACAGTGAAAATTCAGGTTTAGGCGTCTGGACTAGGACCTGAGTTTCTGCATTTCTAACAAGCCCCCTGATGACGCCAGGCTGCCAGGCTGTGAACCACACTCTGATGGAAAGACTATGGGGCATTGTCCATGCCTGTTTAATGAAATATGGGTCCCCGTCACCTGTCTTCCAGATCACAGAAAGGAAAGAGGACATGGAAAAAAGCACACGCCAAGTTTCTTAAGAAACAGACTCAAAAGTGGCCCTCATCTGCTCACACTCCACTGGCAAGCAGTAGTCCTAGGGCCATAGCTGGACACAAACAGGAGTGGGGACCTAGGCATTTGTTTTATTAATTACAGTTTTTTCTAAGGGGACTGAGAACAGAAAGTAGATACATTTGAGTACGGTGTCCTCTACAAAACCAAGACAATTGTTGGAACGTAGGTTGCCATTCTGCCTACACTGGACTTAAAGGGCAGAGGATGGTGAGATCTCATTTCAATGGGAGCTACAAGCAGTTGGTTGAGAAGTAGAACCATGAAGGTGCTGGCATGAATCACTGTAGTATGAACCTAGGAGGGCAAGTACGCCTCTAACAGAAGTACAGAGTGACAGTCTAGGGCACTCAAGATTCAGATATAGCTATAAGAGTACCTAGCCTTTGCCAAGTCTATTTTGACTCTGATGGAGGTCCATATATTCCTGTGTAATTCGGGGCATTGTTCAAGGTGAAGGACCCCTGTAAGACTTGGTCCCATGTTACCTGAGCTGAGGGCAACCATATTATGACACATATGCAAGTTTTTTATTGTTTTTAATCCTCACCCAAGGATATGTTTTTCATTGGTTTTATAGAGAGAGGAAGGGAAAGGGGAGAAAGAGAGAGAGAAACATCAATGTGAGAGCAAAACATCAGTTGGGTGGCTCCTGTATGCACCCCAACAGGGGATCAAAACCACAACCTATGTGCTCTGATCAGGGATCATACCCACAACCTTTTGGTATATCAGATGACACTCCAACCAACTGAGCCACCCAGCCAGGGCATATGTATGTAACTTTTATCTGTACTGTGGCAGAGACTCTGGAACAAGACCTTCTGAGTTTAAATTCCAGTTTTGCTACCTTCTGTATAACCTGGGACAAATTACTCTCTCTGTGTTTGTTTCTTCATTTTTAAGGTAGCACTTAAATGTAAGTGGATAAATATAAGAGGATAAATATAGCACTTACCTCATGGAGTATTTTTTTAAAGATTTTATTTATTTGTCTTTAGAGGGGAAGGGAAGGAGAGACGGAGAGAAATATCAATGTATGTATGGTTGCCTCTCGTGAGTCCCCTGCTGGGAACTGGCCCACAACCCAGGCATGTGCCCTGACTGGGAATCGAACCACGATCATGTGGTTCCCAGGCCCATGCTCAGTTCACTGAGCTATGTCAGCCAGGCCTCATGGAGTATTTTGAAGATTAAATGAGGTGATGTATTTAAAGAGTTTTACAGTGCCTGATACATAGTAAGTCTTTAAATGTTATGGTAAATATATGCATGTGTATATATTTGAAGAGAGAGAGAGAAAATTTATATATATATACACACACAAATAAATCTTCACAACATTTTATTTCCTGAAAATGCTAACCTCATGGGACCCAATCCAAAGTTCATTCTGGTTTCTTTATTCTTCTCCTAAGCCCCACTTCTTCAGTGAATCATTCTTGTTGACAAATTCACCCAGACCAAAAGAACAAGGAGGCTCAGGTACTATGGATGATCCTGGCAACTTGACACACTCGTACGATGGATGTAGAAGAAATCCACGTCAAAGTAGAGTTGGGCGTAGGGCACAAGGGCAACTTCTCGTGAACTGTTCTTATACCCAACCCCAAAAGAGTAGAGAGAAGTGGTCTGATCATCCCTGAAAATGTTAAGGGCTCAGAACCATGCCTAAGAGTTCATGATGTGTTTAAATCATGTTACTCTCCCTCTGCCCTGTACTTGCCCTCACTGAAAATATTTTATAAAATTGGGTTAAAATATCAAGGGCAATTTTGAAGTAACAAAGGAAAGAATTATTGAATGATTCAAATAAACATATAAGGTAGAGCTTGATAGGACCTAGTGCTACTCTCTTTAGTGGCTAAACAGAGTAACAAGAAAATGTAACAGGCCCCTGCTGTGGAGGCAATGGAGAAAATAGGGCTAATTGTTGTTGGGAGTATCCTAGGTCTTTCTTTGGCTTCTGTTAAAACCTTTTCTTTATTCCTCTGCAGCTACTTTCTTAAACCAATACCATCCTCACGAGTGTGCTGCCACCCCATCCTGTTGCCTATGCCAATCAAATCAACTGGACGTGCCCCGCAGAAAGCTCTGTGTAGCAGTTACAGCAAATACCCAACCCCCCGTGGAACTTTCTCCATTAGGAATGGAGGTTCTGAAACAGGGTTTGATGGGATCATTCCATCCAATCACTTCATTTTACAGATTATTTCCTTCACCTAGACAACAGATATTTCTAAGTTTCTATGTACCAGGCACTGGAGAGGTGAGAAACAAAGCCTAGAGCATCTAAAGTCACACAGTCTGAAAGCCTGGGCCAGGGCACCAAGTCTTCTGACCCTCCACCAAAGCATGGCCCATCGCACTCTGCTTCTCCTAGGGTGCCCCTTACTCTGAGAAAACAAGTGAATATCTGCCATAGCATTTATCTCCAGGCAGGCAAATTCCTCTTGAAAAGAACACCGCAAGCAAGTTGACAAAGAAGGTCCCCTTTCCTCAGGGCCCCACAGGCAGGCATCCACCAGGCTGACAGAAGCAAAGTCATACTTCTCGAGCACTGTCTATGATCCAGGGCCTATTCTTTACCTACATTTCCCCATTTAATTCTCACAACTACCCTCTCAGACAGGTTTTCTGGTTACAGATAATAAACCAAACTTAGAGAGGATGGAAGGAGGGGAAGAAGGGTGGAAGGAAGGAAGGAAGGAAGGAAGGAAGGAAGGAAGGGCACTTCCTTCCCAGTGAGTGCCCAAGCCATGTCCAGGATCATGGCTTCTCTTTTAAAAATCGGTTTAAATTTCACCTCCCAGCCTCTTCCTTGATCCTACAGAGGCCAAGTGACTTCTGAGTGAGCCCTCTTATCACTCTAGTAGAGAGGTTCTGCAGCAAAACTCCTAGTTGGCAGGGTGAAAATACATATATCCAAAAACTGGAATTGATACAAGCCAGATTAGCAAAGATTAAGGTGCTAATAATTGAATATGGGCCAGGAATTCTTTGAAGATAAAAACAGATTGGAGAATTTCCAAAGATTCTTCAGATACCAGAGAGAGTTATCCAAACCACCCTCCTCTATCTTGCACATTACTGCCTCAGGTGTCAGGAAGTTGTGCGCTGGCTATGATAATGGTCTACCATCCCTGCATCCCACTCGCTAATTAGTCACTATGCCTCTTCCTCACACACTGGCCATAGCCTCCATGAAGGCTAGGGCTGCATTTGCCCCATGCATTCCGTCTTCTGCCGCCATGCTTGGCATATGGTTCGCACTCACAAACATTTGCTGAATTCATGAACTACTTCACACAATGATTCACATGTAGCTGTGTTAAAAAAAACTTAACCTCAAAATGCAGAGACTTCTAGCCCTAATTTCCATTTCTTAAATGCTGAGATTTCCTAATTAAGTCATGAAAAATACAAACCCAACTCACATAGTGAGTAAGTGATACAGGATTCTTCCCTCTATTTCTATTTTAGATGGTTTTCATGGGACCTATATTTTTTAGAACGTTATGAATGTGTTTGGTGCATAAAGATTTTTTTCTTAGTTTAGTGAAATAGAGAAGGCTTCTATCTCTCCATCTCCAGGCAAAGCATCCTATGACCATCGGTTTTAAATTCTAAATTATACATTCATATATGAACATGACCCTTAAAGGCATACGACAATAAAATACAATAAAAATTTCCCAAATTACATATCTCAAAAGGACTAAATAAAATCAAAATATAATTACTAACATTGATACACTTCACAAATTTCCGTTGTAATATTTTGCAATAACCTGTTTTCAAATTTAATTATTTTCTTATCAGAAAACATTAAGTCATTTCTAAACAAGTAAATCCTGTGCTTAAACTGTTTTGTATGCTAGGCCACTGACCGTGTGTGGGAGGACTTACTCCGGCCCTGGCTCACCTCCAGTCCATACCCCACCAAGACTGACTATATCTAGTTCTACAAAAGTTCCACGATCACTCTCTCTCTCCTCTGAGCTTTCGTGTGTGCTGGCCTCTGCCCCTGGCCTTCCTCTACCTCTTTACTCTCTTTGCCTGGGTAATTCTTACTTACCTTTCAGATCTTCACTGAGGTATCACCTCTTCCAGAAAGCCTTTTCTGAGCACCACTACCTCCTTCAACATGAACTTGGGAGCCTCCTCTGTGCCTCTCCTAATACCTAGATAATCCCTCTGTGCTGTCACAGTCTCAACAAAGTAATTGCTTGTTACCTATACGTATTCCTAGATAGTAGCTATTCAGTAGGCAATATTGAATGAATGCATGCCAAAACTGTGGATGCCTGCTAAAAGACATGAGGTAGATGACAGAGTGGTTCTTTCCCTCTAAGAGTTTGTATCTTTTATTCTTGATCATAAGACTGAATAAGAAAATATCTGACATCATGGCCTCTCCCAGAAACAACTGGTTTCTAGGAAACTAAGGCCAAATCATTGCCTCCCTTTGAAGCCCCTTAACAGTCCCTTACACAACTATATATAATAAAGATAGGAAGGTTCTAGAAGGATTTGCTTTATCCTCGCACTAACTGTGGTACTCTATTGCTTTTAAAAGCTTATTTTTTAAAAGTTTATTTTTCAAAAGTTTCCACTGGAGCGCTGGCTGGTGTGGCTCAGTAGATTGAATGCCAGCCTATGAACCAAATGGTCTCTGGTTCAATTCCTAGTCAGGGCACATGCCTGGGTTATGGGCCATGTCCCCAGTGGGGATGTACAAAAGGCAACCACACAGTGATGTTTGTCTTCCTTGCTTTCTCTCTCCCTTTCACTCTCTCTAAAAAGAAATAAAATGTATTTTTTTTTAATTTCCATTTTCCATTGTTATGTGAGAATTATGGATGTTTAATCATATACAGACCTGTCACGTGACTAAACAAAACTATAGAAAGGTTATATTTAAATTTCACATTGTCTTAAATGTTTACTTTTGGTGGGGCTATTTTAATACCTGCACATGACAATCAATAAATGTTTAATAATGACATTAAGGATCCCAATGATAGTAGTGATAGAAATAAATAACATGAAGGATGGCACGCCACCAAGGCTCCAGGTTGTCCTCTGAAGGCTCTGAATATGTTTTATGCAAGGCTCGTTTTATAGCTGGACAGCATCATGAAAGAAAACCAATTCTGAAAGATGTCGTTGACATTTGTGACCCCGTGGAAATTATTTCAATCTGTGGGCAATTTGTTTTCAGTCTTTGTGTACAGCATGGAAAATTCAGCCGGCTCTCCATCACACGCCACCCATCTTGGCAACCACTCTCTTTTCTGAGCTCATCAAGATACAAGATAATCTAAACAAAATCACTACACTGACATTTTCTTCAAATACCATAATAATTGCTAAATTGGACTCACCCGCAACAAAAGGAAATTTTATTTTCTGGTGATCATATACATCTTCTTATACATGGAAAAAACCACACTATCATTCTCCACCAGGCTGCCTCTGCCAACAACTGTGACCGATTGGGACTCACAGAAAGCCCCCGCCTCATATGAGCATGACAAGAGTCAAATTAGGTGGGCTGGGAGCATAACGAGGAATTCCGGAGAAGGAATCATCTCAAACCCAGCATTCTGGCAGAGCCTTCTTCATGCCAGTGTGCATGCTGCCTCGTTAAAGGATGTGTAAAGGTCAGAGGTTAATCAACCTCAATTTGGCATGCATGTCGAGTAGTGTTTAGTCATCATTTCATATTTCCAAATGAGAAGAGGCAAGAAACACTTCACACAGTGGGGCATTTTCAAATGATGACTTTTAACTCTTTAAAGACAGAATTTCTCATTTAACTTTGGGTTGCTTGTTTTTACCCTTAAAAGACATCAATACATAAATATTTCTTTTGATACTTTTATTGAGGTATAATTGACATTAAATGAACTGCACATATGAAAGTGTCCAATGTGCTAAGTTTTAGCATAGGTATACACAAGTAACCATCACCCATGAACATAGCCATCATTTCAAACATTTCCTCCTGCACCGTTATAATAAACTTTCCTTCCTACTCCTGCCACACCTTGGTCTCAGGCAACCACTGATCTGCTTGTTATCACTACAAATCAGTTTGCATATCCTGCATTGGTGGTATAGTGGTGAGCACAGCTGCCTTCCAGTTTGCATACCCTAGAACTTAACATGAATGGACTGAATGGACCCATATAGTATGTACTCTTTTTTAGCCTGGCTTCTTTAACACATAATTATTTTCAGGTTTATCCATGTTGTTCACATGACAATTGTTAATTTCTGTTTATTGCTAAATAGTATTGCATTGGTTTTAATATACAACAGTTCATCCATTCACATGTTGATATACCTTTAAATTGTCCATTCTTAAGGTTATTATGAATAAAGCTGTTGTGAACATTAGTGTACAAGTCTTTGTATAGATATATGCTTTTATTTTTTCTTGAGTAAATACCTAGGAGTGGAATACTTACATCTTAGGGTAGGCGTTTAACTGTTTTCCAAAGTGTTTGCATCGCTTTACCTTCCCACCAGCACTGTATGAGAGTTCCGAGTGCTCCGTATCCTCCCCAGCACTTGGTATGGTCCATCCCTTTCATGTTAGCCATTCTAATTCGTGTGTAGGAGTGTTCCACTGTGGCTTTTATTTATCAGATATGTGGTTTGCAAATATCTTCCCCCAGTCCTTTCATTCTATTCACAGTGTCTTTTGAAGAGTTCTTAATTTTGATGAGGACTAACTTATCAACTTTTATTTTTGTATCTAAGCCATTTATCTAGCCCAAGTTCACAAAGGCTTTCACCTGTTTGCTCCTATACATTTTGTAGGTTATATTTTATACTTAAGGGGATGATCCATTTTGAGTTCACATTTGTATATGGTATGAAGCATGGATGGAAATTTAGTTTTGTGTAGGCAAGTACCCAGTTGTTCAAGCACCATTTGTTGAAAAGGATATCCTTTTTCCACTGCATTACCTTTGTATCTTTGTTTTTAAAAAAGTCAACTGATAATTCTACTCATTTTTCCCATAAAACAAACTAATTAAAAAAACTAACATAAAAAACTGATTTTTATGTAGATTTACTGATTTTTTTACTAAGTACCTACATATAGTAAGTACATATAGTATAGTACTTATAGTAAAAACTAAGTACCTACATATAGTAAAGAAAGCCAACAAGAAGCAAGTCAGTTCTACAGAACTGCCCAGGAACTGGAGATACTTCTAAAACAGAATATAGGGTTAAGCCAAAATAGGAGAAATGAATCTCTCATGAGACTTTCTCCATATGGGTCTCTCTGCATAAACTAATTTGGGCTTTTTTATAGCAGGATTTTTGAGTTACAAGAGCAAAAGTCCTTAAACAGAAAAAGCCAAAAAGAAGAGCCAGTATCTTTTTTTTATGATCTAGACTCTAAAGTAATATAGCATTACTTCTACCATACCCTATACTTTGGATTAGTTACAAGTTCTTACCAGATTAAAGCAGGGTAGGAAGACAACATAAATCCTCCTCTCAACAAGTAGAACATCATTGTACTTGAGATGATGAGATGAGACATACTGATTGGTGAAGCCCCATCTTTGAAAAATAAGTCTGCCACAACTATTACTGCTTTTGCTTTATTTTATAGCTAAGGAAACAGAGACCTAGAGAAGTCTGCATAGTCCAAATCGTACAATCAATGGCAGAACAAGCTTAGAAACTGGGTATCTGAACTCCTAGTCCATCTTCTTTCCTACTAACTCACGTTGTCTCTAATTCTTATAAAATTCACACTGGTGACATTATAAAGTTAAGGGATTGAGAGCATTTAATATAGGTAGAGTCTGACCTGACTCCAGGATAAGGTTTTCTTGATGCAGAAAGTTCAGGCCATAAAGAAATTTCTATTAGACACTACAGCAATGAAAGTTATGGAAGTCTTAATAATTCCCAGACCAAAAAGCTAATGAAGTCAATAGAGGAAACTTCAACTTAGTCTTCCTTATTGCTGAGTGTTAATAACATTATAAAATCTAGGAATATGTTTTTTGTAGATTCATTCTTTTCTCAGAAAAAGGGAGTAGTACAAATAATTATAGTACAATTTAAATCTTTAACCATAGGAATCGGTTATAATTCCTCAACATGCTAAATTCCAACAGTACTACTCATTTTTATATGTTTTACTCTTCTAATATATACATTAATATTAGTGGATCATTTAGAGGTTAGTTATTATAATGAATTAAAGTACCATCTTAAAACAGATATAAATCATCAGCAACATAAAAGAATAATTTTTAAAAGGAGACTAGGAATTATGCTAGAGTAGTCTGTATAGGACCAAGCCTAAAGCCAGGAATAACTCAAAAATCTCAACAAGCTACCAAAACAAACCCCCAGAAAACTCCTTTTCTAAGGTACTATGGAGCAACCAAGGCTACAAGAGCTTAAAGACTATCCTTGAGAGAAGGAAATGCATTGGAGGGACCATGACACCATCTATTGCCTTTTCCTTCAAGGCATTTGCCAGTTCCTAAAGCACTCAGGAACAAAAGGTCAAGTAGAAAACAGTGGCTGAGACACAGAAAGATAAATATTGGAATTTAGGATAGCCAGGGTAGAAATAGAAAGGTGAAAACTGGAATTTACAACAGCCAGGAATTAGGAGAACCAGGATGCAGGAGAAAAGGGAATCACAAAGAAGTGAGTTGGATATTCTTGGTCATTTTTCCCCTTGAGCTATTTGACAATTCCTAAATCATAAAAGGTGAGAAGCAGGGAAACCAAGCAGAAAGCAATAGCCAAGAGGCTAAATCTAAGCCAAGCTGTTGACTGTCTTTTGGTGTTAGAGAGATAAGAACTGAAGTTCAAGGTCTACTAAAGAATAATCAGAACTATAATCTGATGAACACCCCAGGCTTTCAGTTCAGAAGTCCTCTCCCCAAAGGCTGTAACTTTGCAGTAAAACAAAAGAGAAACAGATTAGCTGTCACTAAGACTTCATGCAGTCTTGACTCATCTTCCTCCCTGATTGGATTAAGATGACTTTACCATGAAAAAAAAAAAAAACTAACTTCTACCTGGAATAGGATACATCCTTCAGAACCTTTACAATTTTTCTTATACAGAGTGTATATTAAATTATTTTTTTTAATTTAAACATGTCAGGATATAAAAATAAATGACCAAAACCCAAGAAGAAGAAAAAACAGAAAATAAACAATAGACCAAAAGGTGACCCAGATATTGGAGCTATCAGACATACACTTTAAAATAATTTGGTTAATATTTAAAATAAGCTATGTGACAAGATGGAGATTCTTATTAAGCAAATATAATCTTTAAAATATAATATCTGAAAATAAAAACTCAATAAACAGAATTAAAGGGATATTAGATACAAAAGAAGAAGAAATTAGGACACTGAAAGATGAATCAATAGAAAATATCAAGACTAGAACACAAAAAACTATTTTAAAAATTAAAAAAAAAAGCACAAGATGTTTTATAGAACATAGTAAAATATTTATAGAACATGGCTAGTATCTGCACAACTGAAGTCTCAGAGAAAAGGTGAAAAACAACATCACTCTAGAAGCTAGATGAGAATTTTTACAAATGGACAAAAGATCTCAGTCCATGCATTAAAGAAACTCTCTCAACACAAGCAGGATAAATATGAAAACAACACTTAAATGCATCATGAAAAATTGTTTAAAGCTAAAGTCAAAGAGAATATCTTAACAGCAGCCAGAGAAGGAAAACAACATTACCTTTAAAGAAGAAACAATAAGACAATTAACTGACCTGTCAACAGAAAAAAAAAAGAGAGAATAAAATAATATGATTAAAGTGCAGGCAGAAAATAATTTCCAATTTTGTATTACATACCCAGAAAAATATTCTTCAAATATGAAAGAAAAATAAAAATATGTTCAGGCCAATAAAAACCCTGGTAACTTATTGCCAAAATAACCACACTAAAATAAATACTCAAGTAAGTCCTTCAGGCAAAAGATACCAGTACAATGATACCAGACGTAAGCACAGAAATACAGGACAGAACAAAGAGCAAGGAAAGGTTAATATGTGGTGAAATTCAAATGCTTATTGTTTTTATAAAATAGTAATACTGGTGTAGGTGTAAAGTATAAGTAGAACTAAAATAAAGGATAACAATATCACAAAAATCAAAAGGGTTCAATAAGATGAAGGATTCCATAGACTTTGTATTTTGGGAAAGTGGTAAAAGCCCCAACTTATAGTAGATCTATTTAGTCAAGGATACATGTCACAATCTCAAGGGTAACATTAAAAGAGTAGCAAAAGAGGGCAAAAGTAATGAGAACATAGATGGGAGAAGTAAAATAATATAAAAATATTCATTTTTAAAAGCCAAAAAAAGGAGAAAAATGTAACAGAACATGGAACAAAGACACAATAAAAGATAAAACAATGTCTATATAACCTAAATATATCAGTAATTACACAAAATACATGAGTATACAATAAGGATTGAATGTTTGTGTCCCTTCAAAATTCATATTTTGGAATCCTAATGTCCTAGGAGACAGTGTTGGGGGAGGGAGTTTGGCTCACTGAGAAGTGCTTAGATCATGAGGGTGGAGCTCTCATGACTGGAACTAGTGCCTAATGAGAGAGGCTCCACAGAGAACTCTAGCCCTCCCAACCATGTGAGGACACAGTGAGGAGGTGCTGGCTATGAACCAAGATGAGAGCCCTCCCTTGAAGGCGACCATGCTGTTGCCTTGAGCTTGGACTTTCAGATTCCAAAACTGAGAAAAATACATTTCTGCTGTGTGTAAACTACCTAGTCTGTGTCATTTTTTTACAGAAACCAAAGCGGTCTAAGATATGCATTTATTCAGTCCAGCCCTCAAGGAAGTTTCAGATATTACAAATTTTTGCAATTACAACAACACAACAATAAAAGTTCGTACACATACATGTGTGAGAGTTTCTCTAGGGTGTTATGTAAAAGCAAGTCACTAAAGGCCATATATCTTCCATTCGATCAACCCTCACCAAATTGCTCCCATCATCTGACAGCCCCTCTTTCGCCACATTCTTGCTAATGTTTGGTCCCACCAAACTGGTAAAAAGTTGCCAATCTGATGAGCACGAAGTAGTGTTACTGTTTTAATTTGTATTTACCTTATCACTGGTGAAGTTCAATTTCTTTTATATACTATTAGCATTTCTTTTTCTATGGTTTGTTTTTTTATATCATTTGCCCTTTTCTTATGAAGTTTTTATTTTTCTTATTGACTTGCCCCTTCATTTATTCCATATATTGGTTATCAGCTTAGGTTAGTGGGTACATAATGATGCTCTTCATCCAGACAAGAAATAGAGAGATTTAGGCATGCTTTTCAGTAACACTCAATGAATTCAGTGTCAAATACTGTATTGCAAGTATCTACTCAAAATGGCTAATTTTTAACTTTATGATGCCTTTTGCATAGAAATTTCAATGTGGTTAATATATACATTTTCTTATTTGACTATACTCTTAATGTAAGAAATTCTTTCTAAACCCAGGAGTTAAAGATATCCTCAAATTTTAAAGTTTTTGTTTTCTCTTTATGTCTTTAATTCTTTTCAGAAATTTAACTTTGTGTGTCGTATGAAGTAAATACTCAATATTCTTTCCTTATAGATAGCCAACTGTCCCAGTATGATTTATAAAAAGATCTATGCTTTCCTTATTTATTATGCTGCTACCCCTGTTACATACCAATATTGTTAAAGAACAGACCAGGGGGTGGGAGGGGGGTGGCGATGTGAATGATATACTGTTACCGAATGGACCCACCCTTGTGCTCCCGGGGTCCTCCCTACCCACCCTGGTACTAGGTTTCCCCTTGCCTGCCACCAAGGAAAGACATCTCTCAATGCCAGAGATTGGTGAAAAGGAAAGGGATTATTTATTTAAGAAGTTATACAAACTTAGAGTAATGACTTAACATCTTCATTAAAAATACTAAAGTCCTTTAGAATATCCACAAACTCACAGTCCTTCCTTCTCCCCTTTGCCTAGTCTGGGGTACCGTGTCTCATGAAAAGAGGTATAAGTCCATAGTTCAGGCAGCCCCTGAGTTCCTGCACCATCAGCTGTGTCGCCACTGCAGTCTACAGTTAATACAAACCAATGTGGATCCTTCTCATGGCCCACCAGCAAGAATCCTTTCATCCTTTTTCTTCCAGGCAAAGTCTCTCCTGCTTCCTAAGCTACAGGCAAGAAGGGAGCACCCTAAAGCTGCACAGTCCCAACTTTCATCAAAGCCAAGTGGTCCCAAAAAGCCCCAGCATGGATGCCATGCCTGGGTTTAAATCCCAGAGCCAATCTTCCTCTGCAGCACCATTTCTGACTCTTCCCACAATCTGCTACATCTGACAGCATTCCCGTGTTCTTCCAGCTTCACTGGGCTGCCATAGTAAGTTCAGGCAGGCATGGCCTCATGGCATGAAGCCAATCATCTCCAAGCTTTTATGCAGGTGCTGTACGCAGATGGAGTTGCCTTCCAGTTACCTCATGGATTGAAGTCACTTCCATGCCCAGCCCCCTTAAAGCATGGCCACAGCTATTTACATATCTATGAAACCAGTTAAAGGTTATAGATATGTTAAATGACCATTCTAGAGATTATCTGCAACTTGCTATTCAAAACAACTCTCAATAGCCCTGATTCATGCATCCCATCACCCAGCTCAGACTTGTGGGGGTGAGGACATCTTATATATATATTTTTTTCTAATATTTCCTGGATACCCTGAGTTCTGGACCCCATTACAAATCCCCATTTGGCACCCCCACCCCACTCTTGGCTGAACCTTGTTACAATATTCCACATGCATGTGTGATCTAATTGTCTATCCTTGTGCCAATATCACACTGTTTTAATCATTTCACATTAAATCTTGTTATCCAATAGGGTTACCCTCCCTCAATTTATTCTCTGAATTATTTTATCTCTTCTTGACACTTTATTATTCCAGGTGAATTTTAGTTTCAACTTGTCAAGTTTAAAGATTAAAAAAAAACTTGGTATTTTTATTAGAATAAATTGATTATAGGGATTCATTGGAAGAGAATGGAGAAATTACATCACTACTGAGTCTTCATTCATAAGCTTGTTACATGTCTTCATTTATTTAATTCTATTTCCCATTAGTAAATTTTTATAATTAACTCCTATAAAGCCTTACACGTCTTCTGTCAAATATATTCTCAGTATCTTGAAGTTTTCATTGCTATTACAAATAACATTGTTTCTTACAGTTTCTATTTTTATGTATATTAAACTTGTATACAATACAAGTTTATGATGAAATCTCTTGTGAGTCCTAATAATTTATCTGAGAATCCTCTTTTATATTTAAGAGAGTACTTAACAAAGAGCAAAGGAATTTCCAAATCAAATACCTGAATGCATTATTTTCTGAGTCAAGGAACTGAATACAAAGCTTTTAAGTGGAAAACAGAAAAATCTATCTTTTCTCCATAGCTTTTTAATAAATAAAGACTATATCATGATTTTTCCCCGACTATGAGGCCTGGTCTAAATAACGGCACTTATTTTCAACAGTGGTCTTGGAGGAGGGGTCGCTCTTTGTGCTACTATAGTGAGAAAAAAAAAGAGTCTGAAGACAGAGGCAGGATCCAGGTCATAAATAACTTGTGGGCCAGGCTGAGGAGTTGTATTTTATCCTGAAAGCAATTCATTTAAATCAGATTTGCATTTTGGATTTCTATTTTAAAAAGAGTTTAAGCTCACAGACTAAGCATCTGTTCCAGAGGCAGGGACACCAGTTGAGAATGCATTGCAGGAACTCCCTAGATTACAAGCTTCATGAGAGCAGGGCCTGTTGGTTTTGCTCACCACCAGACCTCTAGGAACTTAGAACAGTGCTTGGCATATGACACATGCTCAATAAATACTTGTTGAATTAATTAATGGATTAATCCTAGGAGAAAGAATTAGAGTGAAACCTAAAACAGGTTGTGGAGGTGAGGAGAAGACAAAAATCATAAATATTTAACAGGGGGGCAATTGTATATGGGTAGTGAGGGAAAGGGAAGAATTTAGAATGACTCCTCCTTTACTGGCTTGGGTGACTGGATAAATAGAGATATCTGAAAACCAAAGAGGAAATAAAGAAATACAAGCATGTTTTTAGGGATATATAATGAGTTCAGTTTCAGACATACAGACTTTGAAGTCCCTCCAAAAGTTGGATTTCTGGAATTTTAGCTGTTCAAAAAGAACACAGCACTGAGAGACTGCCAACATTATAGAGTCAGTCAGTGAGTAGCACTGGAAAAGTTTGGAGTTCAGGTCTTTCTCTCCCCTGTGAGATGTTGCATCCGTCTGAAGGTTCCCTATGGTCTCAGTAAAAAACTTAGAAGGACTTCAGCAGATCTGAAGTTGCCTCTGAAATAAGATTTGGTCCCACCATCAGGAACTTAAGTGACCCATCTCCATTTGCAAATGAGGTGACCTTTCATTCAGGAAAGAACATAAGAAGAACACATCTCCTTTCATAAAATAGATGGTCACCTCTACCATCTGTTCATCTGCAATCCAAAGCATATCACTGACCTTTAACAGTATATGCACATTTCTGGCAGAAAAGGTCACCTGGAATTGTCAAAGGCCCTTAATAGGCTCATAGCCTGAGATTTGTTCTCTGGCCACTCCTCTGAGAATTCTGCAGCCTATTCTAGTATAAATGTAGAGCACCACATTAGTCCCTTCACTGACTACCATTTCAGTGTTCCCCTCAGACTTTAAAAAGGCCTAATATAACAAAGAGACACATGAATAAAGACCTACTACATTTCTGGAGATGTCCTCTATATTGTTCAAAGTCCCTTAAGCATATTGTTATGATATGTTGCTCTGTTTTTTATTTCTATTAGTATTTCTATTGTAAATGTAATATATGCTTATTGTAAAAAAAATTTTCAAGCAATATAAAAGTTCCCACTTTCCTTTCTTCCTGCCCATAAAATTCTAATGCCCAGAAGTAGTCAACAAGTCAAGATTTTTTTCCATTGCAGTACCCAGAGTCCCAGTGAATGGATCTGGGTGTGAACTTCCTGTCTCTAATTCTATGAGCATGCTAGAGTTATTCTCTGAAGTTTTCTCAGTGGGTGGAGAACAGGGCTTCAGGTGACTTGTGATCATATACGTGCATCCGTATCACCTGATGGGGAAAGGAATATTTTTTCTCTCTTAGAAAAATCCCAGGGACAAGCTCTAACTGGCTTACTTTATGCCAAAGAAGTACTATGGTTTGCAGTGCCCAGAAAGTCATGGCAGAAATAGAGGAGAAGCAGTTCCCTTCAGGGAGAGGGACGTTGTCATTAATAGAAGGGGAAAGTGTGTGCTAAGCAGCAAAGTGTTCACGACTTTATATTGCCATCAATAGTTACCTGTGTATCTTCCAGATATTTTCTCTGTATTTACAAGCATACAAAACTATTCTTTTTATGTTTAACACAAATAAGAACATAACTATGACAAGTTTCTTTTGGGAGTTTACCAAGGAAAAAATGTTCTTTTACTAAGACTTATACACTTTCTTTTAATCAGATAATGAGAAATTTCTAGTCAACTATTTTTTTTTCGTAACTGTCAGGAAGCTAAGACCTAGTTTAATGTTCAGTTACCATAACTATATTAAATCTCATGGCTAGACTATTTACTTTCTTCTTCTGTCTACCTCTTTACATTTCTGATTCCTAGGTTATCTAGCTTTATTATACCAATGTCTTCATGTTAACAACTTAAAACTCTTCATGAAAGAAGACAAGATTTTTACAAGTTCTTGTAATACCTAGTATTTTTATACTTTACTATTTTCCTTTATGAAAGTAATGAGTGCTTACTCTACAAAATTCACAAAATAAGTGGAAAAGTAAGGAGAAAAATTGTCCATATTCCCATCTTTGGGAATTCCCAAAATTCCCATATTCCCACCAACCATTATCAACATTTTAGTGTGTTGCTTAGTTTCAGGAGTAGGAGAAACAACTGAGTCATACAATGAGCTCAGCTGGATAGATTCTTTACTAAAATCCCCAAAGCCTTTGAATTACAGGGAGATCCAAGGAGAAGAGAACCCTTAACGAGAAAAGAGGAGGTCTCTGAAATTTGACAGTGGTTATCTAGAATTTATTCTTTCCCAAATGTCATCTACCCACACCTAAATTAAGGTAGAGCTAAAACACAAAATGCTACCTTTTTGTTAAGGTTCCACGATTGTATTTACTCATAAATTCAGTGGGAAAATTATTGCATCTAAAACATAAAGTCCTTAGGGACGGCTGGGGTGGGAAAAGTGGTGGTGGGGAAATGGAGACAACTACTTGAGCAACAATAAAAATAAACAAACAAACAAATAAATAAATAAATAAAGTCTTATTTTCTATGTATCATAGCCAAGTAGTATTTTTGAAACACATAATAATTTGTAACTTTTAGATCCCCAATTATGTAAAGTTACCAAGATGATTAGCAAAAGAAAAGTCCTAGAAAAGAAAAAGGAAATTCCTAGAAAATTTTTGAAAATTATGTGTATACCCATCCCCTACAAACAGAGGCTAGATTTCAACTCTGAAAGAAAATTTAAGAATCAATCATATCAAATGTTTTAAGCCCTGTACTAGTCAGCTTGGGCTGCCATAACGAAATGCCATAGACTGAATGACTTAAACAACAGAAAGTCATTTGTAGAACTTGGCCAGGAGTCCGAGATCAGGGTCCTCACGAGGTTTGTTTTTGGTGAGACCTCTCTTCTTTCCTCGCTTGTAGTTGGGTGCCTTCCTGCTGCGTGATCACATGGATTTTCCTCGGTGTATGGGCACACAAAGAAAGGAAAAGCTCTGGTCTGTCTTTTCTTCGTGTAAGGACACTAATCCAATAGGATCAGGGTTATACCATTGAAACAGGGTGCAGAGCTAGAGGTCCCCAAAACAGAGATGTTCCCCCATAGCCCATGGTTGGGGGAAGGGGAGAAGTGGATATGGCTTAAGATACTGTTCATAACAAAGGCAAGGTGATAGCCCTGTCTTTCCTGAAGGGAAGCTGTGCTGCCAGCCAGGGATGAGGTCTATGTAATTTTTCAGGACATATGGTACCAAGTATGAAGTCACATAAAAAGCTCTGGGTCAGCATTTAAAAATTAGGGTGGCCAGCCATGAGTGGGCAGCCATGAAAGAGGGAGCTATGCAGTTTGAAAGGATTTAGAAGCCCCTACCCCCAACCCACCACCCATCCTCCATAACGTCTAGTGTGAAAGGAGGTGCCACACAGTTTAGTTTAAAAGCTGGAGGAAGAAAAAGGAGACCCATTGGGAAACCTGCCTGGAGAACACTGGCGTAGCTGATGGAGCTGGGAATTTCAGGGACCTGTCTGACCAAGCACAGATCTGTGAGAGATGCCTGGGACACTGAACTGTGACCGGGAATGCTGAGCTTCAGACTTGTGCTTTTCTGAAAGACAGTACTTCTGACTGGTGCATTCTGAAACTGGCCTGGTTTGGCAAAGGGGGCAGGACTATGTGTTTTTGGGTGTTTTGAAAGGAGTGGGACTTAACAGTAGAAATCTGCCATTATTCTGAATCTGTATAACATTTAAATAAATTCCTGTCTTTTTTCACCAAACTCTTGCACTGGGAGTCAAGCTTCTTGGTGAGAGGAAATAGGACCCCACAGCTCTTCCAGAAAAGCACAGGCCGAGGTTCTGTAACACTGTTATGACCTCATCTACTTTAATTACTTCCATAAAAGCCCAATCTCTAAATACAACCATATTCTGGATTGGAGTTTCAACATATGAAGTTGGGGGGAAGGGGAACACAATTTGTCTGTGGTGATCCCTTTGCTCTGATAGTCACATCTCTAGCAATAGTAATTTCATTTAGCTCTTAATATATTAAAAGTAAGCACTACAAAGGGATGAGTTCTTTACCTCTTCTCTGAATAACAGTTCAGCAATAACTTCACACAAAACAAATGCTTCTTAAAAACTAAACATGATATAAAGATAAATGTGGAAAGATAAACATATATAGAGGTGTATGTATGTGTAGAGAGAGAGAGAAGGGGAGAGATTCAAAGTTCATTCATTTCTGTTTCATCTGAAACCTTTAGCTATCACCTTAAGATCTGGGTCCTAAAATACCCAGTATCACAAAATATGGCTAAGTGGTCAGGTAAATAGCCAGCCACAGTGAAGCCAGTAGGAACTAGAACTCAATGACCAAAGTGCTGTACATGAAATAACTGAATTCAGAATGGCGATGCACACTGAAATTAAAGTACTTTGTTTTGTCCTATCTTTTCTGTAAAGTTATGTTTAAATATGAAACC
The DNA here is from genome assembly GCF_014824575.4 of Sturnira hondurensis. Lineage (NCBI taxonomy): Eukaryota > Metazoa > Chordata > Mammalia > Chiroptera > Phyllostomidae > Sturnira > Sturnira hondurensis. The sequence goes on from NW_028081579.1 coordinate 4,170,682, forward strand.
ATAAGACTATTTGGGGTCAGAATTTAAAATATTAAATATTATTTTAAATATTAAGTATTATTTTTCAGTATGTCTGAGGTAACATATTTGTCTTTGAGTTATTTCATCTGAAGTAAAAAAAAAATACACAAATCAAATATTTTGGTCTTTCCCTGGTCTTCTTGCCATGGGCTGACTCTATTTGGGAAGCATGTATTTTCCCCCATGACATCTGGAGTATAATATAGAGAGTCATTCTTTTGTGAACTGGGCCTTTTCCCAAGATTTTTATTTTGCATTTAACAAAATAATGGCAAATTTCAGGTATTAGAAGGACAGAAACAACCCCTTCTATTCTGTTGTCCTTAGAACACCATCTTTTATTCACAGCTTCTCTTGTGGTGCTGGGAGGCAGATTCTGTCGCTATAGCAACGCCCTGCATATCCTTGGGGATAGCTTACAGTTTTACTCTCTTTTTTTTTGAACAACAAAGAGCCATTGATACTACATGTTGCCAAAGGTTACAAAAGTTGAATTCTAAAATGAAAATATTTCTTCTATAGAAGTGGCACACCATATGCGTCCCACAAATTCAAAGAGATATGTAAGGATATGACCTTTGTTCGAACACTCATAAATCTAGCATAATACTGTTTGGCTTCAATGGATTATTCACAACAGAAGTAGTTGAAGTGTATGCCTTGTTTTTCTAAGACCACTGTGGGAAAGAGAGGTTTTATTCCCAGTATCTGTAAATATGCAGGAAAAGGAAACAAACAAACAACAACAAAAATTCACCTACATTCTGTGTTACTTCATAAGTCCCTCCCCACCCCACTCCACCAAAATGAACTGCTGTATCAAAATCCAATTACTATTTGACAGTAAATTGATCCTCAAAAGAGTGGTTGTGACTGAATCCTAGTTCCTCAGAATAGACATGAAATATATGAGAGTCTCAAGAGCTCTGAAATCTGTATTTCTAGGTTCATTTTAACTGGATTCTCTTCATCTGCTGGAAAATATATTCCTTAGCTGGCTGTTTTGTAAAACCAGTAAAAAATTCTTTTCAAATATTCTTTTTAAGATGTTATCTCATCTCCACACAAATCTGAAGGGATATACTGAGAACCACAAGAGAGAAGTTAAAGGCTTCACAGAATCAACTCCTGAAATGACCATGAGAGCTGATAGAGGGTAAGGAAATGTGAATCTGGAGTTTCTCAATAACAGGAGCGAGAGCTACAAGCTAAAAATGTAGATAAAATATAAGGACTGATCCGAATCTCCTCTACTCACTACAGCCTCTGCAAATTCACTTGGGCTAGGAGATCCTCTTAGCAGCCTGAGTTAACCCCATAATTTAAGGTCTTTCATTCATTTGTTCACCAGTATTTACTAGGTACACATTATGCTCCAAGCCACTTTTCAAATGCTTACTAATCGCATGATTGTACTCTTGAAGAGTCAGTCTCTAATTCAATAAAATCTTTACTGGTACAGCTTCTATAGCTATATTATGGAGAACTATATTAAAAATAACAGATTTGCAAGGTAATCACAGCGAATAATTACAACCACAGAAAGGGTGCTTTTTAATTACATCTCTCACTAAAAGAAGCCTGGTTTCCTTGAACAAATAACTAATTCCAGAAATGATTGAGATAAGGGAAACCCAAGGTAGCCTGGGACATTGAAACTGAGGGTCTTTATGACTTTGATTAAAATTTTGCTTTAAACCCTAGCTCTAGAAATTCATTCTTTCCCCCCCTTCCCCTCTGTCTGTCTCTCATACACACACACACACACACACACACACACACACACAATCAGCAACCATGAGGCAGCAGAAGACAGTATCCTGAACCTGAATTGATTAATGGTCACAGGTATGGACCTCCATCAAGCTAAAGGTAATATCTTAACCTAAGTTACGTTTCAGCTCCTGAGCCTTAAGTTGAAATGAACCCCTGGCTACTTTCTCAGGAAACCAGACAGACACAGCAACAGACCTCAAAACTGTCTTAAAGACCTAAAGAAATTATTCATTTCCCTTACCTCACCTCTGACCAATAAGCTCCCGGCATGATGCTCAGCCCCTAACTCATGGTGTCTTATGATTTTGCCCCCTCACTTGTAACCTACACACCATCAGGAGTTTGAGCTTTTGAACATTAGCTTCCGATTTTCCTGAGTGGTGGCATTCATCATAAAATAGCCAATCTTTCTTCACTGTAATTCTCCATGTTTAGTGTTTGGCTCTTTATGTTTCATGACAACATCTTGCTGTTCAGGAAAGCAAGGAAATACTTAAATACTATTAGAGTCATGTCAAAAGAATACTGAAGCTGATTTGAATGAGCTCCCACTGGCCACATCCTGGATAATTTGAGCATCAAAATAATGACAGAAATAGGTTATAATGTATTAAACAAGAAATAAATGCATGAATCCACACTAAAGCTCAAAAGAAGGAAGAGAGGGAAGAAGAAGAAGGATGAGGAGAGAAAGGGAAAATAAAAAAAGGAAAGCTCTACTTTACAAAAGAATACCAACTGTTACAAATTACACTGTCCCACCCAGGGACTACCAGTCAAGATGGCAGCATAGGTGAACACAGCTCACCTCCTCACACACTCACACCAAAATTACAACTAAAATATAGAATGACCATCAATCAGAACCATTAGAAATCAAGTTGAATAGAAGTCTGACAACAACTGAATTAAAGAAACCACACCTGTCCAGACTAGGAGGAGGAGTGGAGATGTGGAATGGGCTGGTTCCACATATACATGTGGTACATAAAAACTTGGGAGGAATATGTTGGGAGCAAGGAGTCCCAGTCCCACACCAGGCCCCCCAGCTCAGAGTCCCAGTGACAGGAAGATAAGTCCTCATAAGTTCTGGCTACAAAACCAGCAGGGATTGAGTTGGTGGAAGAAACTTCTGGAGTCCCAAGCAGTTCCTCGTGAAGAACCCACACACAGACTCACCTACCCCGACCAACTCCTCCTGAGCTCCAGCAGCAAGGCAGCAGCTGGAAGGCACCAGTGGCATCATGGGAGGCACTGAAGTGTCTGGTATCAATGTAAGAGCTGGGGGACAGAATTTTCCCAGACAGAAAGGCAGGCAGAGCCACAGAGCTGCAGATGGGTGCCATATCTAAGACTCCATCCACCTGGCTAACACTCTTTGCCCCATGTTGGAGATCTCTTGAGGCTCCATCCCATCCAGCTTACAGCTGTTAACAGTAGCTTATACATACAAATGACTGGTCTTGGCTAAAATTTCACAACTTCTTAAATCCTTTCAAATAAACAACAGCTGTCCTCACTGAGCCCCCAGCCTCTGTACCTCTTGCCAAGTGGCCCCAGGCTCGGCAATAGCAGCAGCCAACCTAGATTCATAGCTTGGCTTTCCCTGGGGATTTCTAAGCCAAGCACAAACAGCAACCATCTCAGATTGCTCTATAGCTCAGGCAGGGTGGGCCCAGGCAAAACACAAGTGGGGGCTGACCTTGGTCTGCACCACCTGGGAAACCCCAGGGCCTGCATACCCAGTTGACAGCTACAGACCACACAAGAGCACCTCCACCCTGCCCTTGCACAGTTGATCCTCAACAGAGGGCAGAGGTTTGTGGTCAATGGTCATAGCCAGTCCTTGCTGCTGACTGGCCTGGGTAAATCCCTCCCATTGACCTGCCAACAGCAACCAAGGCTCAACTACAAGAGGGGGGTGTACTCAGCCCACACAAAAGGCACACCTTGAATACCCAGTTTGGGCGATAGGGGAAGTTGTGCCACTGGACCCTACAGGACACCTACTACAGTAGGCCACACTACCAAGACAGGGAGTCAAAGCAGCTCTACCTAATACATAGAAACAAACACAGGGAGGCTGCCAAAATGAAGATACAAAGAAACATGGTCCAACTGAAAGAACAGATTAAAACTCCAAGAAGGCCCTGGCTGGCGTGGCTCAGTGGATTGAGCGCGGGCCTGTGAACCAGACGATCACGGTTCGGTTCCCGGTCCAGGCACATGCCTGGGTTGCAGGCTGGTTCCTTGCAGGCTAACTACCAGCAGGGGATGCACAAAAGGCAACCATACATTGATGTTTCTCTCCCTCTTTCCTTCCCCTCTAAAGATAAATAAATAAATAAAATCTTTAAAAAAAAAAAAAACTCCAAGAAGAAAACTAAACTAAAGGGAGATAAGCAATCTATCACATGCAGAGTTCAAAACACTGGTTATAAGGATGGTCAAGGAACTTAGTGAGAACCTCAACAGCATAAAAAAGATCCAGACAGAAATGAAGGATACATTAATTGAAATAAAAACAACTTACCGGGAGAACAACAGTAGAGTGAATAAAGCCAAGAATCAAATTAATGATTTGGAACAGAAAGAAGCAAAAAAATAACCAATCAGAACCACAAGGAGAAAAAAGAATTAAAAAATAAAAACGAGGGTAGTATAAATAGCCTCTGGGACAACTTTAAGATGTCCAAAATTTGCATCATAGGGGTATCCAAAGGCAAAGAGAAAGAGTAAAAACTTGAAAATCTGTTTAAAAAATAATGACAGAAACTTTCGCTAACTTGGTGAAGGAAATAGACATGCAAGTCCAGGAAGCACAGAAAGTCCCAAACAAGGTGGATGCAAAGAGGCCCACTGTAAGACACATCATAATCAAAATGCCAAAGGTAAAGATAAAGAGACAATTTTAAAAGCAGCAAGAGAAAAGCAGATAACTAGTTACCTACAGGGACGTTTCCTTAAGACTCTAAGCTGATTTCTTAAAAGAAACTTTGTAGGCTAGAAGGAATTGGCAAGAAATCTTCAAAATCATGAAACTTTTCTGTGATTTGGAAGTTTTTAAGATATACAGTTTTAAAAATAAAAAACATAAATATATTAAAATGTGAAACATTTTATGACGTGCCACTATTCTAAGTGTTACTGACCAAGCACCTACCAGGACCAAATGGTGTAACATAATGGTTAGAGAGCATGGATGTCAGTTCCCAACAGACCTATGTTCAAAGCCTGTTTCTCAGACCTTAGACAAATAATAATATACCCAAGCTTTAGTTTTCTGCAGTGAAATGAGAATAATATCTAATTGATAAGCAGTGGAGGAGATTAAATGAGGTATATAAGCTGTCTGGCACACAGGAGAAAGCTATCATTATTGTGTGGCAGTATATAGGTAGGAATTGGAAGCTATTTAGTCATCACTACACATCACACATTCTCTGGTGAATACTCACCACTAAACTATGATATCACTTACTGACAATGAGTGACCTCATTTTATATTAATAGTGACCATTTTTGTGCTGTGTTTTCAATCAAATTAAAAGTCCCTTAAAGACAAAAATCCTGCCTTAACCATAATTTCTACATTTCACAAAGAAACTTGTAAAATGTAGTACATGATAATATTTCTTTTTTAAAAAATGGATTTTATTGATTATGCTATTGAAACAGGGTGCAGCCCATAGAGGGGCCCCAAATAGGGATTTGGAATGGGGTCAAGAACTCAAGGTGTCCGGGCAATATTAGAAAGATATATAGGATGTCCTGACTCCTTCCCCCTGACAGGTGTGAGTTGGGGGAAGGGACACATGGAGCAGAAACATGCAGAGCCATTTTGTACAGCAACAGCTTTGCAGCTAACCTCTGGCATGGTCATTTAACCTATCTATAACCTTTAACTGGTTGCATAGATATGTTAAATAGCTGTGGCCATTCCTTGAGCCAGGGGGATGGAAGTGACTTCAACCCTAGCAGTAACTGGGGGGCAGGTCCCCTGGTTATAGCGCCTGTGTGAGAGCTTGGAATAGATTGGCTCCATGACATAGGGACACATCTGCCCAGACTCACTATGGCAGCCCAGTAAACTTGGAATAATACAGGAATGCTGGCAGGTGTCACTGATTGTGGGAGGAGTTAGAAATGGGGGCACAGAAGGCTGGAGCGGGGATTTAAACCCAGACTCAGCAGTCACGTGAGGAGAGAACTATGCCATTTTGCCAGAGTGAGGACCCCCACAGCTTTGGTAGAAGAGGACCACTAGGCTTTGGGGCGCTCCTTTTGGCCATGTGGCCTAAGAAGCAGGAGAGACTTTGCCTGGAAGAAGTGTGCAAGGACTTTTGTTGGTGGGACATGAGAAGGTGCCACGTGACTTTGTAGTAACTGAAGATCCTAGCAGCAACACAGCTAATGGTGCCAGGAGCCTGGATCACAGACCTCTACTTTTCCTGAGATACAGTACCCCAGTTTAGGGCAGAGGGAGAAGGAAGGACTGTGTGCATCTGTGGGTATCCTAAAGGACTTTGATATTTTAATGAAGACATTAGGTAACTACTTTAAGTCTGCATAGCTTTCAATAAACATTGAAACATTTCCTTTTCTTTTCCCAAATCTCTGGAATTGAAAGACGTCTTTCCTCTAGTGGTGGACAAGTGAACCTAGTGGGGGTCCTTTTGGTAATAGTATATCATACCCTCCTTGGCCCTGTTCTGTAACACTATTACAGTTGTCCCATTTTCCCTGCTTCGCTCTCCTCCACCCTGCACACCCCCTCCCACCCACATTCCCTCCCTTTAGTTCGTGTCCATGTGTCATAAGTTCTTTAGCTTCTACATTTCCCACACTACTCTTGCCTTCCCCCTATTTATTTTCTACCTACTGTCTATGCTACTTATTCTCTGTATCCTTTTCCCTTCTCTCCTCCTCCCAGTTCCCTGTTGCTGACCCTCCATGTGATCTCTGTTTCTGTGGTTCTGTTCCTGTTCTAGTTGTTTGCTTAGTGTGCTTTTGTTTTTGTTTTTAGGGGTGGTTGTTAATAATTGTCAGTTTGCTGTCATTTTACTGTACATGTTTTTATCTTATTTTTCCTAGATAAGTCCCTTTAGCATTTTATATAATAAGGGCTTGGTGATGATGAACTCCTTTAATTTGACCTTATCTGAGAAGCACTTTATCTGCCCTTCTATTCTAAATGAAAGCTTTGCTAGATAGAGCAATCTTGGATGTAGATTCCTGACTTTTATGACTTAGAATACTTCTTTCCAGCCCTTTCTTGCCTGTAAGGTCTCTTTGGACAAATCAGCTGACAGTCTGATGGGAACACCTGTGTAGGTGACTGTTTCCTTATCTCTTGCTGCTTCTAGGATTGTCTCCTTCATTTTAATCTTCGGTAATGCAATTATGATGTGCCTTGGTGTGTTCCTTCTTGGGTCCAACTTCTTTGGGACTCTCTGAGCTTCCTGGACTTCCTGGAAGTCTATTTCCTTTGCCAGACTGAGGAAGTTCTCCTTTGTTATTTCTTCAAATAACTTTTCCACTTGTTGCTCTTCCTCTTCCTTTTGTGGTACTCCTATAATTAAGATGTTGGAACATTTAAAGATGTCCTAGAGGATCCTAAGCCTGTCCTCATTTTGTTGAATTCTTGTTTCTTCCTTCTTTTCTGTTTAGATGTTTCTTTCTTCCTTCTGGTCCACTCCATTGATTCGAGTCCCAGTTTCCTTCCCATCACTGTTGATTCCCTGTACATTTTCCTTTATTTCACTTAGTGTAGCCTTCATTTTTTCACCTAATTTGCAACCAAATTCAACCAATTCTGTGAGCATCTTGATCACCAGTGCTTTGAACTGTGCATTTGATAGATTGGCTACCTCTTCGTCACTGAGTTGTATTTTTTCTGGAGCTTTGATCTGTTCTTTCATTTGGGCCATTTTTTTTTTGCCTTGACAGAGCTGTTACATAGTGAGAGGCGGAGCCTTAGGTGTTCACCAGGGCAAGTCAACCCAGTCACTGTGTTCTGATGCTATATGTGGGGCAGGGGTCCAGGGAAGAACAATGGCACTTGCTCCTCTCTCTGCTGGATTTCAGTCACTTCCCCTGCTTCCCACAAGCAAACTGGGCCCTTCTGGTGCTTGTTCCTGAATGTGTGGGCTTGTATATGTTCTAGGACCCTGTGGGTCTCTCCACCAAACTCTCCTGTGAGGCTGGGAGTTTCTCCCAGCACTTCAACACCCACAGGTGTTTTCAATCAGTGTTTTGAGGCCTTATTTCCCAGCACTGGGACCCTGGGTTGGGTGGTCTGTCTTGCTCCCCAGTTTTGCCTGGTTTATCTGTGCATGAATGTGGGACCATCTGGTTCTGCAAGCCACATTGCACACTAAGCCCCTCCACAACCCGCCAGCTCACTGGTTCTGCCCGCTGCCACCTTGCACACCCAAGTCCTCCAGCCACTGCTTTTTCTGCCACGGTCCCTCTCTGCCTGGCCACCTGATTCTGCCCCCCCTACTGGTCTGGATGAATATGTCTACTTTAACTCTTTGGTTGTTGGACTTCCATACAGTTCAATTTTCTGTCAGTACTGGTTGGTTTTTTTTGTTTGTTTGTTTCTAAATTTTTGTCCTTATTTTGGTTGTGTGAGGAGGCACAGTGTATCTACCTATGCCTCCATCTTGGCCGGAAGTCGATATTATTTCACCTGTATGCTATGCTACATCAGTGTTCCTCAACACCAGCATCACATTGGAGCACCTGGGGAGTTTTTTTTTTAATTCCTCACCCAAGGATACGTTTTATTGATATTAGAGGGGGGGGGGGCGAGAGAAAGAGAAACATTGATGTGAAAGAGAAACATCGGTTGCTTGCCTCCTGTAGGTGCCCCAACTGCGGATCAAACCAGAAAACCTAGGTATTTGTCCTGACCAGTAATCAAACCCACAAAATTCTGGTGTACACGATGACACTCCAACCAACTAAGCAACCCAGCCTAGGGCACAAGAGAAAATAAAGACCCCCCAAAATGTTTAAATTTAAGCATTTCTATATTAGGTTTGGTGAGTGTAGAAAGTCATAGAAAATTGATGGGACAAAGGGTATGAGCTAAGTATAGTAAATTGGGGGAAAATTAGCAAAGCTTGTTTGTTCAGATTCTTCTCTGTGTCCCTTTGTCATTAGAGATAAGGATTCTCCGTTCCTCCAGGTATGATGAGGGCACTTCTCACGAGGGTTTTATGATGTACTTCAGGAAAAAAATCAAAAAGTCCTTTCTGTACCGGCCATTTCTCAAATTCCTTCAGTTTAAAATATCCAATATGCCAAGGTGCCATATTTTTCTGTAGCATATCCTGAATCCCATTAGTTGTTAACACAAATTGTGACAGATTTGGGCTTCATGTTATCAAAACATATCATTGCATCTAATGCATCTTTTTCTTCAGTTGGTGAAAACTGTAAAGATACCTTTTCCTAAACCAGAATTTTGGGTAAGGTTTCACAGCAGAATAAGTATCCAAACAGCAGAGACATAAATGTAATACTGCATTACATTTGATAATGCGGCATCATTATTTGCTAATTTGGACTTTCACAATTTAGAAAATATTTTTATTTGTGTCCCAAAGAAACCAAATCAGAAAGTAGACTACCTGAATGATACAGGAAATGGAGACAAGTGGGAATAGAAATCAGCATAAGACTATGAGATTTAAGAGCATTTTAGCTAGCTGCCAATGTTAAAGAATGAGTTCCTGATAAAAATGCGTTCAGACCTTGGTCAAAATGCCGAACAAGAGAAAGGGCACTCAGTGTGTAGTATAATATAACTAATGAGGCTCCTGTTTCTTCATAGGACCCAGGCCTATACTGCTAACGGCAAAGGGCACCAGATGTTAGACCTCAGTTCAGTGATACTGTATATTAAATTCAGCTGGGAAAAATTCAGAGCCAAGGAGCTCCAATACAAGCAAAAGTTTATGTAGACAGTCACAGCAGTGGAAAAAACAAGTTACAAAGGCGAAAGAAGGACCCCTGGAGCTTAGGAGAAAGAAATGTGAAGGAAATGCACCTGGTGAGAGGAGAGCGGGAAATGCAGGTTGTGCTTGAGAGAAAGAGAGAGAGAGAGAGACGTCTCTTCAGGGTCATGGTCCCCACTGATAGGTCAGCCCAGAGTAGGTTATCATTAGTCATCACAACAGGTCTTGATGTCAGTCATGGTGTCACCCTGCTTTTCATGGTCTCCCTGCTTTTCTGGGCCTGGAGCTGACACACAACTGAGGCCTGGATGTTATCTCTTGCTTGACCAACACGTTGTCTCTATGATCAAAAGATTCAAGGCTTTGTTCCTAAGATTATTTAATGCAAGTCAGAACCTCATTGTCCTGAGGGTTTAATGCTTAAGGGAGTGGCCATGCAAGGGCTTGTGGCCTTTGGGTAAGAAAACATGGAAGAACAATGCACTAAAAAGTTGGAAACTAGAGGAGAAAAAGCAATGTTGATTGAAGCAGGCTTGATTGAAGCAAAAGGAGGGAAAACTCAGCGATTACCTACCGTAGGGAAGGAAAGATCTTTTTCCCTACGTTCTCACACTCTGACCATGGTGGCATGTGAAATAAACTGACAAAAGGCAAAATAACAGGAGAAGAGGCACGCAAACTTTATTGGTGTTAATATTTTACATGCATGGAGCCATCACAGAAAAGTGAAAAAATGAAAGAAGCAGTTAGGTTGGGGGAGGATATGTATCATTGTGACAAAGAGTTATAAATTGTGAAGATGTGAAAAGACAAAGAAAAGGGGGTTGAGACTCCCCCAAATGGTAAACTGTAGGAAGGTGACTGGGTAGTAAGGTTTGTTACGCAGACTAAACTCAGCACTGTCTTTGTCTTCTGATACAGGAGAAGGGGAACACCTTTACAAAAGGAAATGTATGACACCTTTACAGGGGGAAACATGTCCTGCTTTTAAGCAGAAAGGGGGAGAGCAAAGAATTTTCTCTGTCTTTTTCAACTTCCTTCAGCTCACAATAATCTTTATGCCAAAGTGTCATATTATGGGGGTGGCATATTCTGGGCCCCTTCACTAGGAAAACAACTGAGGGCTCAAGTTGGAAGTTTCCAGAGGCAAGTTCTGAATAACACAGAGAAATTAAACTGCTTTACCTACGCATTTTGAAGTAACTTAAGGGAGAAATATTAGAGGTGGACTAGACAGGATACTCCAAAAGGAAGTTAAAGATTTCTTATTATACTGGTGGGAAAAAAGAGAACTGATTTTAGAAACACTTAAAAAGACAAAGCTAGACTGTTTCAAAGGTTTGTTTTCCAGGGGTCAAGTTTTTATGTTGTTCTTATCATTTATCTGAGCATTAAAAAGTTGGGGAAACATTTAATGGACGTGGTACCAGACCTTGAATGCCAGGTTCTTGAGTCTTGATGTCGTAGAAATGAGCACTGAACCCAGTGCAAGATCAAGCAGATAGAGCTTATTGAAAATAGCCTGTGCACAAGGAGGTCGACCAGAAAAGAGAAGCCGAGCTCCCTGAGAGGTCCTTGTGATGGCTTACAGAGGGGCCTAAGGGTGGGTGTGTAATAGGGTGCAGCCAGGGAGACCCCAAATACAGATTCGTAATGGGGTCCAGAACTCAGGGTGTCCAGGAAATATTAAAACATATATATATGATGTCCTCTTTGCCACAAGTCTGAACTAGGGGAAGGGACACATGGAGCAGGGCCATTGAGAGCTGTTTTATACAGCAACAATTTTGCAGCTAACCTCAGGGCACGGTCATTTAACGTATCTATAACTTTTAACTGGTCTCATGATTAGGTTAAATAGCTGTGGCCATGCTTTAAGCCGGGGAGATGGGAGTGATTTCCACCCATGGTGGAACTGGGAGGCAGTTCCCCCTGGTTACAGCACCCGCATGAGAGCTTGGAGTAAGAAGGAACCACATGGCTTTGGGGCTCCCTCTGCCATTCAGCTTAGGGAGCTGGGAAACAAGATGTAGCAATAATGCAGAACTCTCTCTTAGCAGTTTGGAGGAATGCGGGGGAGATGCTGCGGGAAGGATAGGGGTAAAAGGACTCTTGCTGATGGACCATGGGAAGGTGCCACGCCGGTTTGGATTAACTGGAGATCTCGGCGGTGACACAGCTAATGGTTCTGGAAACGGAGGGAGGCCTGCCAGCAGTGCACAGAATACTGGGGAGAACCAGGGGCTACCTGAGTGATGGACTTCGATTTCTTTTCCTGAGAAACAGTACCCCCAGACTGGGCCAAGGGGGGAAGGAAGAACTGTGCGGGTTTGTGGGTGTTTTAAGGGACTTTGGGATCTTAATGAAGACATGAAGTCATTACTCTAAATCTCTAAAACCTTTGAATAAATAATTCCTTCCTATTTCACTAATCTCTGACATTCAGAGACGGCATTCCCCGGCAGCATGCAAAGCAAACCTAGTACAGGGGGACCCTGGGAGAAGGGGGGTCCATTCAGTAATAGTGTATCATTCCCCACCTCCACAGGTCTGTTCTGTAACAGGTGTGGGTCATGGAGATAAGGACCAAGTCAGTCATCCCGTGACTGTCGTCTGACAGCAACTGATCCTGGGGTGATCACACATTGTTTTTCTATGGCCAGTGGACCACTCAAAGGGTCCATAAAATAATGCTTGCACAAATATTCTAGCTGCCATTTAATTGACAAGACAACGGTTTTATAGAGCATGATGTTTAAAGAGGATGCTATCACCATACAATCTTTCCCTTAAGGAGGCAGTGAGGTTAATTTCAACTACAGAATTGTATTGAAAGCAAAGGTCACAGTCACATCTAAGGTCTAAGATGGAGTCCCTTCAATCAGAGGCTTCAGGATGGAGCCTCTAGATGTTACACTCTGAAGTATCATAACAAAGATATCTATGTAGTTGTGTACATCACTTTACATTTAGTAAATTCAGCATGAGGTGAAAACATCTCCTAAATTTAAGGATGCTAGCTAGCCCTTAGCAAAGTGAAGCTTATTTCTACTCCAATGAAATTTTCCCACAATAAGAGATAATGTTACTTTTAAGTCTCGGTATCAGTTGGGTCTTTGCCTGGCCTCCATCACACTATGGACACAACAGGCTACATGGACCCTCAAGTCCTCCCCCTCATGAGATTCTGCTTCGGCGTAAATGAATACAACTCTTGTTAAGATGTGACTCTTCCTTTTTCTTCAGTCACTCTTTTTTAAGTTGAATACATTCCTCATAAAATAGGTGCATTATTTATGATAGGATAAAAAATATACTTTTTTCTCTGCTCCTTTTAGAGGAGAACAGGACTTCAGAATGTATTGCTATCTCAAGAAATAAAATTTTTAATTCTTTTAATAAATAAATTTGGTTCGGGGTGAATCGTTCATATAGTTACCAAAGTGCCACTGTGAAGAATTGCAGAACACTTTTCAATTTCATGTGCATCTGAGTACATCAAATGTCTCTAGACATTTGCACATATTTCAGTGTAAGAGACCAGTGTCTCTCCCTCAATAACTTACATAGCAAGAAGCAACTCTACAGACTTATAGAAATTAAGCATGCTGTTATTGACCATATTGATAGATATATTCAAAATGACTGTGGTTTTCTTCCTTTATCTTTTTGCAAAATTTTGAAGACCTGCATTTTTTATCCTATATCTTAGAGTAAAAAGGTTTTGAAATTACACTAACGTATTGAAGTTATAATCCTAAACATGTAACACTTCCGGTTCCCAAAGCACATTTTTTTGGCCCTTTAAGAGCTTGAAAATAGCCCGCAGCACCAGTGGTTTGGGGAATATTGCCCACGATCACCTTTCACTTTTAAGCATGCTTTTTCCAGCTCAATTTTGTGACCCTTTCTTTTCACTCTAGTTATTTGGGGCCTTTTCTAAGTACTACCAAATAAGAAATGATCACAAAGACAAGTGGAAGGAAAAAACATTTTTAAAATAACTTCACATACCACCTGCAATTCTGGTAAATGCCTCACTCTCAGAGTGTGCAGGCATTTTTAAGATTTCTGTCAAATCAGTTGCACTGCCCCCGCATAGGGATCCAGGTTCCCTTTTCAGCTCAGTAATCAAATAGATTGACTGGTCGATGTCTGCCTTTGTCCACTTTGACCTACATGTTCCTGTGAGGGACATCTTTGTCTCACTTTTCTTTGGTCACTGAGTTCATGTACCTCAATAGGCTAAGTCTCTCAGTCCATTAACAAGAATTCTCAGCTCAGCCCTAGGCCACCCAGAAACCCCGATGCATGTTCTCACTGAATGGCTTCACTGGTGGCCCATTCAAATGTGCTAATGTCAGAAAAATAGGCTGAATGGGGCACCAATGTACACCATTGCCGAGGCAAAGTGACTGGGTTTCCAACAAAGCCTCCCCGGGGCGGTGTTAAGCGGAGTTATCGGTGGTGCAGAGGCTGAGCCAGGACCAGTGCTCCAATCATGCCATCAACAGGTGGCACAGATGCAAGCACTTCCATACGAAATCACACTGCAAAGTTCACTGACAATGCCTTCCTCTCTCCAGCTTCCAACCTCCAGATAGATGTGCAGAGATGCCTCCTTCTCTTTCTGGTTCTGGCTCAGGCTCAAAGAAGACATTTTGGGTAGGAGAGGAAATGGGTATCGTTTGTTTTTCATTGTTCTGAGGTTCACCTCTCCAGTAGAGAAACTTTCTCAAAGCCCTTTCATTTTACTGTAGATGTACAGAGCAGATAAAGCATTGTTTAATAGCCCCAAAGCATTAAAAGGGCATTTAGCTCAGCAAGGGAATATTTTGACTGTGCAAAGCAGATGTCGCATTATGCCTCTGTGAGCTAATTCTCTTAAGAGAACATCTTGAACTGCAGCTAAATTATGCAGATACGATGACCAACCGACTCTGTAGCCTCCTCCATCCCCCAATAGAAATCAAGGCAAATGAAAGGGAAAGGAAAATAATCAAGCAGCTCCCAATTTTTCCTTCTAAATAGATGTGCCTTAGAAGAAACATAAGAGAAACCAACAAGACATAATTTTTATAATTACTTCTAAAATTTACTTTAAGGCTCCTGGGTTTCTGAATTATTCACAAATATACAGTATTCCGATGCATTAACTTGGAATAATACTCCAAAATTATAGTTCCACTATCTGTCACTCAAACTGAACATCATGATGAGCCAGTACTGCTGCCTCCCTGATTCCTAATTCTTAAGTCCTGGCCCACCCTGCAGAGCTAGGTCACGTTCAAGACAACCTCAGCCTTCCAGGGGCACCCAGCCTCTGCTTGGTCACTCACTGCAAGTGGACACAGCCAACACATACAAAAACCACTTCAGTCAGTTCCTCAGCTCCCCCAAACCATTTCCACTCCCCAATCAAAAGTAACACACACAAAAATGGGTAGCATATCCCACTCCCTCAGCTATTTTTAAAGATAGTAATTTTGTTGGGGGACAAAGTACAAAGCACCAGGTCCATACATACACCCAAAATGGAACTAAACCCATATGGGAATAATTTTAAAATATTCCAGGTGCTAAACTGGGGGAGCTCCAAACTACAGAACAAGCCCCAAGAAGTTGTTTTGATCTAGTTTGGAGAGGGGTAGGTTTTGTGGAGGAAATCCTCTGGGGCCCATATTGTGTATCTGGTCCCAACACAGGGGCCTTCCCGGGACTTTGCATCTGGTTGCCAAGCAACAGCAGCAAGAGAGCTGTCCTAGATGAGCCTTCTTTTAGAACTTCTTCTCCAAAGTGACTCCCACACAATCCTGTTACACATACGAAGGGTTTACAGTGATAATATTTAAGGACAGTCATTTTGGGACCTCAAAGGGAAGGCAACAAGTCTCCCAGAACCTCCAACTAGCCTAAAAACTGTCTTTTCTTTTTCCTTTGCAGCCACATAAAAGGTTTCCCCCATTGTCCCTCATCTTCCAACTCTAGTTAAATTTGTCCTACGTTTTTCTCAGGCCAGATAAATTACAAAGAAAATAAAGAAGAGCCCTGGCTGGTGTGGCTCAGTAGATCGAGCACCAGCCTGCAAACCAGAGGGTCACCGGTTCTATTCCCATTCAGGGCACATGCCTGGGTTGCAGGCCAGGTCCCCAGTAAGGGGCATGTGAGAAGCAAACACACATTGATGTTTCTCTCTCCTTCTTTCTCTCTCTTTTCCCCTCTCTCTAAAATCAGATAAATTTTTTTTAAAAATTTTAAAGTAAAGAAGATTTTGCAAATTATTGTAATTTTAATGTAATGTGGAACATATTTCTTTTCTCTAATCATCTTATACTTTCTATCCAAGTTTAATAAATATTAACATTCGCTTATTGTGTCAAGTTTTTTAATCCAAGATAAAACATCCCAGATAAGGTGGAAGCGCATCTTGTTCATTTCCCGGACCCATTTCTTCTCTTTCCCTGAAGGCAGGTACTCTGATGAATTTAGTGGTAAACCTTCCAGTTTAAGTTTTAATACTTTCACTAAAAAATTGTTCTGAGTTTTTAAACTTTTGTAAGTGATGTATCACACGTATGTAACTTGCTCTTTTTACTTAATATTGGTTTTGAGGTCGAATCATGTTGAAGCCGTGCCCAGGACTGCTCTAAGTACTGAGAATATGACAGAATGGAACAAACTCCTTTACTCATGGAGTTTTTATTTTGGTTCCTTAATTTGTATCATGGACATGGATTATTTAAATTCTCAGAAAAAGAGTTATTTTTTTAAAAAGTAAAATTAGTCCTCAGTCTTCTATTCCTCAGAAGTAGAATTTTGCCCTCAATTCCCTAAGAAAAAATATTTGCATAACATGGTAGTAAGAGAGATAACTGGCTAGGTTTAATTTAAAAAAAACAAAATTCCAATTTGTCAATCAAAAAAAATTCCTGCTTTCTTTTTCCATAATTTCCCTCCTTCTTAAGCCTATTTCATCCAAAACTGCCCAGGGGTGGCCAACTTTTCAGTGTCTCTGGGCCACACCAGAAGAAGAAGAGTTGTCTTGGGCCACACTAATGAACACCAATGCAAACACTAATGAAAACTGATGGGCAAAGAAAAGGTTTTCATTAAATTTATGATTTTGTGTTGGGCCACAGTTGTACCTATCCTGGGCCGCGTGCAGCCAGCCCATGGTCCGAGGGTGAACACCCCTGACTGAAACTTTTTTTAAAATCTATGGCTTTTTGTTGGGACTGATGCCTATAGAGCCCACATTCCTGTAACTGGGTTAGCATTTGAGGGTATTTAGATATTGGTCCAGGAGACTGAAACCATGTGATGCCATAGTTACTCATTTTGGTTCCCATGGTGTATTGCCAGATAGAGAAGGTTATAGTCCTTTTTAAAAAATGACAAACATAACTGAAAATTGGATTGGGTTTGTACCTGGCCACCTGGCTTACATTATTTCTCTCACCTTTATTCCCTCTAAGCAGATCAGCTTAAGTCAGAATCTTCAAAAAAAAAAAAAGAAGTCAGAACCATAAACATCATTTTTAATAAGAGGCCTCTGGATTTTACTTTCTTCACTGCCTCTAAAGAGGCCCCACAGAATGCCCAGCCAATCCCCAGCTGTCCCTCTGTTTACACTTCATTACCCCCCTCCCTGTTGCCCCCTTCTCTGCCCCCCCTCCTCCAGCCCCTGAAACTTTGCTTTTGGAGGCATTCTTGACTTCAGAGAAGTTAGACCATGTCACGGATGTCTCTTCTGTCTCCAAGGCAGGCTAATGGAGATAATGGGCCCGTGGGAGAGAGGAAGCCAAAGAAAGAGAGGGATTCCTTGGAATGCTTAAGGGATTACTGACAAAGCTCACCAGACAAATGAAAAAATGGAAAGCAGCTGAGGTCAGTCTACTAGATCCTTTATGCTGGGGTGGGGGTGGGGGGTGGGGGGTCTTGTTGTTGTTACTGTTTGAGAAGGGGGAAGTAATGTTTTAAATTAGCTTTAGGTCACTTATCAAAAACTTTAAATAAATTTTTCAGATAATTGAGACTATACCCAGAAAAAATTGTTAGCATTTTACTGGATGTAGTCTTAATTAACAGCCTTAATTATCTGAAACATTTAAAGTCTTCAATGAGTAGTCTTAATTAATAAAATGGAACAATAAATGAACATTAGTTAAGTGAGGAAAATTCAGTATCCGTCATTTCCTCAGTTAGAAAATCAAGCATTTAAATGCTGCTGTGGGAAAGAATTTAGCAGGAATCCTTTTTTTTAAGGCATGCATCATTTAATTTTTAATATTATTATTGTTGTTATTATTATTGATATTGGTATTATTAATTCTTGCCCAAGGATATTTTTTATTGATTTTAGGGAGACAGGAAGGGGGAGAGAGAGAAAGAAACATCAGTGTGAAAGAGAAGCATTGATCATTTGCCTCCCGCATACACCCTGACTAGGGATTGAACCTACAACCTAGGTATGTGCCTTGAGTGGAAAGCAAACCAGCAAACTTTTGGTATATGGGATGACACTCCAACCACCTGAGCAACCTGGTCAGGACAGTAATCCTTTTTTATTACCAAACTATATTTTTCTCTGGAGAAAGACAAAGGACAAAGTTATTCTTCCAATCTCCCTAACTCCAGTAAAGGACTCTTTACAAGCATCATTCCATGTTGCTTTCAGGCCCTTAAATTCTGGCCTTTTCTGTGCATGTGTTAGACACCAAATGAAGGTATTTTAGCATGGAAATATACCATCAACCCTCCTCAAAGCAAAATCTGTCTCCATTAACATTTAGGCTGAAAGACAAATTGTTCTTGTTGGATCCCCACTTCCAAAATTCACTCAAATCTACCACCTCCTTTCCAAAGAAATGACTCAACTGAGAGTTTTCTACATAGAAACATCCCAAATAGGAATTATTCATCACACTGAGTGTAATTCTTCCTCTATGGCTACAATGGTAGTAAGATGTTGGTGATACTGGTTAAGGCTGCATTATCATCTCTCACATAAAAAGCCTAGTTCATAAAACAGAGGAATCAGACACTCATCCAAAAGTAAAAAAATAACATTGACCATGTTTGAGGCATTCATTACAGCAATATATATAACAAACATTTGCCTATGTATTTTGTTTTTGTTATTACAAACAAGTGTTCTTTATATGGAAAAAATGCATTATATTTGTTACCTTTCTTCTTTGTGACCCTAGTACAAAATTAGTCTTGGCATGATGTTGACTCTACTCCTAAGAGGCAAATCCCTGGAAGAATAATCTTACTTCAAGAATCCTACACTCAGCGGCTAGATCAAGAGAATTAGCATGGAAAGATGCAAAGAATATATTTCAGTTTAACAGAGCTAATTCCAGATACACACGCTGGAGGGTCTAGCACACGGAGCAGACTCAGTCTACAGAAGATCTGCTGCTTCATGGGACAACTCCTGTCCCTCCTGCCTGTTAGGCTTCTGAACAAGCATCAGCCTCATTTTCTATTCCTACAAATGGCATTACACTGTAGAATCACATTTTTGTGAGACAGACACAGAACGTGACTTTTAAAAGTAAGTGTCAGATGAAGCAATTTATTGTGCACAGATTTTAATCGTCTTTTTCAAAAAAGAAAATTCAATTTTGCCAAGATCCCTAGCTAACCTACTACCTACTGACATGCTGCACATCTTTCTGTCTACATCTCCAGGGCTTGCCATCAGCGGCAGACGCCATCTGCCTTTGAAGTTCTAGTGTTTTTGTACTTCAAAGAGGTACCAAGACAAGGGAGGAAGAGATTGGGTCTATTCCCCAACTCACAAAATGTTAGACATACTTTATGAGCCTACAGGGCTTTCTGTTTCATCCTCAAAATCTTCCTCACCCAAGGATTAAAACTAGCCAGGACACAGTAGATGGTATTCATTATATAGTCTATTAATTAAAGACTTTGTACATAAAGTAATTAGCAATTAAGTCTATGCCAACTGGTTAGTCCACACTTCCCTTACTAATGTAGCAAAGTAAATAGCAGGGCCCTCAACAAAATTATTTCAAATCTACTCTCACCTCCTGTTCTTGTAACATTCTCAAAAGACTGCTTATCCTCATGAAACTCCCCCCTGTTCCCTTGATTTCCATTGGCAAGGGTCGTGGGTTCCTGGGTTAAATGTATGTAATAAATCGACATTTTCAAAATAAGATTTATATATTTAAAAGATCAATAGCTGTGAGTTCACTGCTTAGTATAAATTTGCTATAAAAATGCCCAATAAAGTTTTCAATCTTTTAATAGCTCAGAAACTAAACAGTGACTGGCACACAAACCTAAAAGAAAGCCAGCGATGGGTGCAGAGAGCCCATCAGACATTAAGTAAATACTTTGCTTCTGTTTTCTAGTCCCTTTTTTGTTTGGTTACCATGGCAACCTGTTTTTGTGGGGGTCACTTGAAATGTATAAGAATTTGCTGCAATTAGATGCTTATATCCTATTGGTCAGTATGATAGAGAGTAGTAAAACTAAAAAGAAATAAAAGAGAAGGAAGGGCATTGGTGAATTTGGACAAAGCCAACATGCACTGTGGGACCCGAAGAAAAATTCTGTAAGCCTAATTATCTTTCACAGCTATTTTCAAAGCTGCTCTTAATAAAAATGCCCATATCCTCTAGCCTGTGATTTCTCACCTTGTTGACCTTCCAAACGATTTTTTAGCTGTAACACATGTATTGTACTTGATTTGACTTGTTATTCTCTAGTTGTTTTACAGATATGTCTTATCCCTTTAAGAGATTGCAGGAGTCCTTCAAAGGAGGGACCACATCTTCTAATTTTGAGGCCATGGGGTAAAATGCAGAAAACCACAGAAGCGGAATTAGACGTGAAGGATTGTGATCTAGTTCTGAACCAAATCAGTTGTACAGCATTTAGCCAAATCCCTTCAACTTCACTGAGCCGCAGTTTCCATTTTATGAGATTCATGCCCTTAAAGGATATTATAGTAGATTATTTATACTGTCCATGGCATTATTTATACCTACACTACATTCTTACTACTTATTTCCCAAATTAAGGCTAATTGATTTAATACATTAAAATCAGCTTAGGCAGCCATAAATATACAGAAAATTAGCATAACTGCCTCTGCTATAGACTCCCAGATTACAAATTTTAAATCCATGGTTGGGCAGGGTGAAGGTGGCCTACTGCTGGGATAAAGATAAGAAGCAAATTAGACAGTAGTTACACTCACAAAGAAAAATAACAGCATCAGTACTTGCTCCAAGACTTGCTTAGCCTGACTCCTGAAAAGCAAAGCAGCCTTACTATTGTGTCTCACCCAGACCCAGAGACTATGGATTACAGAGAAATTGTTTACTTTAAATAGCCTCACCCCTTTTTCTGAAACAATATATATTGAAGATTAGACTAGTCGGACTTCTAATTTCAGCTTTATTGTTTACAATACACAGATTACCTAAATTCTGCTCCACTCACCTTGATCACTCCAGATGCTGAAGCCCAAGTCCAGCCAGCTCAAGCAGTTCAAGGAGGTTATCCATTAAGGCTTTATTTCAACACCTCCAGTGGCAAGAGAATCACCATGGCCCAAAAGCCATTCATCCTGTATTCAAGCAGCACTAATCGTTAGATAATTCTTTCTTATATTAAAACCAAAACCTTCTTCCCAGTTACTCTATACATTGCGCCCAGGCTAGAACTGCTTTCATGACATCATTTGGAATTCGTTTTCTCTGAGTACACGTCAATTTTCCAACTCTTTCTTCAAGGGGGACCCACAGCTAAACACAATCCCCTATGCTGGCTGACCAATAGAGTATACAGTAAGACTATCATCTCCATCATTAATTCAACAAGCATGATTATGTGCCCATTTGGGGCTATATGCTAGATACAAAGATAAATTAGGAATGTCTTTGATTTGGGGGTACTAGGACCTACAGGAGGAGCCAAGAATATCAGCAAATACATTCAACAAACAGGCTGAGGGCTAAGGTTGAGAACACGTATTTTTCAGTGTTCCCTGGGAAGGGAAAAGGGCCAGGAGAAGTTTCACAGAGTAGGTGTTACTGGGTAGTCCATAAAAAGAGCATTCTGGGAAGAAGCAACAGCATAATAAAATCTCTGACACATTACTCAACATGATAAATTCAGGGAGTTCCAATACATTTTCTCTAACTGAAATGCACCATATGAGGGTGACAAGACAAGAGCTTAGGTTGGAGAAGCAGGCAAGAGCTCCCAGTGGAGGACGCATGTGCCGGGCTAAAGCATCTGAACTTTGCCCTGTAGTCTAGCGGTCTCCAAACTGGAATGCACATACCACAGGCGGCACACAAGATGATCGACCCACTGAGGTGAAATATGAGAACTTCTATTTTATTTGATTTTTACCCCAAGAATTATGAAAATATTAAGCTTTACTAATATTTCATTTGAACTGACACTGGCACCCTCAATAGGTTTGCATGTCAAACTGTCAAATGTCATACACAGCAAGCAAAGCACCCTGAATTAAAAATGGGAATTCCACAATGTGGAGGGCTGGACAGTTGACCCTCCTCTTTGTCATTCATTTTATTTTTATTTAACAAGTTGCATTTTATGGTGCCTAGTT
Organism: Sturnira hondurensis; assembly: GCF_014824575.4. Lineage (NCBI taxonomy): Eukaryota > Metazoa > Chordata > Mammalia > Chiroptera > Phyllostomidae > Sturnira > Sturnira hondurensis. The sequence goes on from NW_028081579.1 coordinate 4,193,071, forward strand.
AATGAGACAGATTGCTATTATCTACTCATAAGTAAATTAATTCTTATAAAATAAACAATTATCTTTGAGGAAAGATCTCTTCAAAGACACTTTAAACTAGAGATAACACTAATAGGGTGAGCACAGTGAGAGCTAAGACAAAGGCTGAGCTGAGCATTCTACTCCTTTCATACTCCCTCTTTGTCAGGCAAAAATAGTGACAATACATTCTAGTCTGTTAAAAAATATATATCAATACACATCAATGATATATATTTAATGAATGATTATATATCAATTACATCTATTATATGATTATATATATTTCAATGATCTATAATATGATTAAGATATGGGTTTACTTACATCTAGAATATGAAAACCTGACAAAATTTTACTGAACTTATTAAAGGTTAATAAAGCCTTCTTTTGAGGGATTTTCCTTAAAAATAGTAAATTTTGTTTAAAATGCTTGTCCTTTCTGTCTTAGGACACATGGTCAAAAGCACTGGAAAGGCCAGTATGGTGACTTCAGCAGATAATGCAGTGACTGGGTTTCCGTACCTTCCTCACGTACTGTCCTGCACCTCAGCACCGCAGCTTGCTGCCAAACTTGTATCCCTACACCTGAAGTTTCTAGATCCCCAAATAGGTATGTCAGAAGTACTTGGTGACTGATGTCTAGCTAATGACAGTCTAGAAAAGGAGGTAATTTACTGTGCCTGGAGGAGAACAACTCGGAAAAATTCTTCACTGGCTCTGGGGCCACCAGGGGAAGTGAGTCCCAGGTGCCCACAGCAGGAACCTGCTTGATAACACCCCCTGTGTTGGATCAGTCCTTCCTTCCTTTCCTCACTTCTGCCATGCCTTATTTTGCCAAACAGCTGGATAAAATTGTTACTTGTTTCTAATGCGTTTTTGTTCTTGACATTTTTTAGACTGTGTCAATAATGAAATACATGAAAATCAACTTTTTAATTGTCTTTCATAGCTTTTACTTAGTAGCAACAATCCCCGATAGATTTTATATCTTGTTGAAAGCAGTCACATCCATGGACTGCATATAGTCCTCAAAAGACACCCTGGCCTTTTGTAATTAGCCATAGTGTGTCTCAGTTGGTTGGAACATCGTCCTGTAACCAAAAGGTTTCTGGTTTTATTCCCCGTCAGGGCACATACCTAGGTTACAGATTCCATCCCTGTTCCAGGCACCTATGAAAAAATGCTTCTCTCTTGTGTCAATGTTTTTCTCTCTCCCTTCCTCTCTCTCTAAAAACAATGAAAAAAATGTTCTTAAGTGAGGATAATTTTTTAAGTGATAGTGTTTTAAAAAACTGATCAGCTTCTTCAGCATATCTGTTTCAGATTTACCATCTTTACCCACTGTATTTGAAGTTCTTTAATTCTATACACCCCCTGGAACTAGTAGGGAAGAGCACCAGACCAAGCTGCCTGCTTGAAAGCTTCTGACACACCCCGCTAACTTTACCACAGCCCTCTTGTCATCCCAAAGTTTTACATCTAATAAGACAGGAGACTTGGCAACAAGTGCAGGTTCTTAGCTTTCTTTTACTCACACTGTGCAAAGCTTTCTTCTCTTTGCCTCTTGGCTGCTTTGTACACTTCCTTCCGGCCACATCCATAGAGATAGGTGTCGTAATACTCTTTACTATCTGTAGCTCACTTCCTGTGGTGCCTTCCACGTTGGCAGGGCCATACTAGCCCCAAGCTTTCTACACTCCAGGCAGGTTGGCCTTTCCCTTGTAACACTTAATGTGATTATACCAGCAGAGGGCATGATACAAGTTGGTAGGTGGTAGGCTGGAGACTGCTTCAAATATTGCCACATCTGCCTTCAATGTCATATACCCCTTGATGAAGCTTTTGTTTTCTAGGTAGCTGCTGAGCACCTGGAAGCCACTGGGGTTTTTTCAGGTCTCCACAACCCAGGTTATCGCCTGATCCCAGCAACTGAATAGCAGCGGAAGAAAAGAGGAACACAGGTGGGGGGCCTAAGTGCTATGAGAAAAAGGCCATAAAAGGCTCCAAAATTCCTTATATAGAGGCAGAGTTTCCCTCCTTCGTACCTGGCTGAAGGCTAAAGGTCAAGTATGTTAATCTTCTCATTCACAATTTAAAAATTGAGGACTTAATAAAGTGGCCCCAAAATTATCTGCAGGCCATTCTTTTTATTTGGAAATCGAAAAAACAACTTTCGTGAACCAATAAAGTAAAATGAAATGGAGAATATATATTCTCATTAATTTTGATATTTTTCAAAATCATAAAGTTAAAAAACTACTGCATATAAATACAAACTTGACTGAAAAGGGGGGAAAAGAAGAGGTCATTGCCTACATCATTATAATCAACTTTGGGTGCAAAAATGGTGAGCTCAGGTGCACATTTCATGAATGGTATTAAATTTTATAAAAACAAAGACTTTAAAATGTACCCTACATCCTTATGGTATTCTTTTTTTAAATATTTTATTTATTTATCTTTAGAGGGGAAGGAAAGGAGAGAAAGAGAAAAATATCAATGTATGGTTGCCTCTTATGAGTCCCCTGCCGGGAACTGGTCTGCAACCCAGGCATGTGCCCTGACTGGAATTCGAACCGCGATCATCTGGTTCACAGGCCCGTGCTCAATCCACTGAGCTACGCCAGCCAGGGCCTCTGACTGAGGTAAAAAATCATACAAATCCGAGGTATTACACAGAAATTTGTTATGACAAAAAACTTTAAAAGAACTTTTATATTTAAAAATGAGTTACATATTTTTCTTTTACAAGGACAAATGCCCAAAATTTGCTTACCATTTTTATGAGAATAAATTGTCGTTAGCATACTATGTGTTTTTAAAAATTTTATGGTATTTTTTTCATTACCATTTAGTCCCCTTATACTCGCACCCTCCACCTTTACCACACTGTTGTCCATGTCCATGACTCCATTTTAGTTTTGCTCAGTTCTTCTATCCCCGACCTTTCCCATTTTGCTGTCATCCTGCTCTCTGAGTTCATCTCTGTTTGGCTTATTTGTTCAGTTTGTTTATTAGATTCCACATATGAATGAAATGATATGGTATTTGTCTTTCTCTGACTGGCTTATTTCACTTAGCCTCATACTTTCCAGGTCCATCCACACTTTTGCAAAGAGTAAAACTTTCTTCTATGTTATGGCCAAGTAGTATTCTATGGTGTAAATGTCCCATAGTTGTTTTATCCACTCATCTACTGATTGATACTTGGACTGCTTGCATATCTTGGTGATTGTAAATAACACTGCAATGAACGTAGGGGTGTGTACGTTCTTTTCAATTAGTGTTTTGGGTTCCTTCAGATATATTCCCAGAAGTGGGATCACTAGGTCAAAAGGCAGATCCATTTTTAATTCTTTGAGGTAACTCCATACTGCTTTCCACAGTGGCTGCACCAATGTACATTCCCATCAATAGTGCAGAAGAGTTCCCCTTTCTCCACACCCTGGCCAACACTTGCTGTGTGTTGGTTTATTGATGATGGCCATTCTGACAGGTTTGAGATGATATCTCACTGTGGTTTTAACTTGCATTTCTCTGATGATCAGTGCATTGAGCAACTTTTCATATGTCTATTGTCCATCTTTACATCCTCTTTGGAGAAGTGTCTGTTCAGGTCCTTTGCCCACTTTGTAATTGGGTTGTAATTGGGTTATTTGCAGTTTTTTGATTTGTTTTGGTGTTGAGTTTGTAAGTACTTTGTAAATTTTGTATATTAACCCTTTATCAGATGTATCAACAAATATGTTCTCCCATTCTGTTGGTTTTCTTTTTATTTTATGGTGATTCCCTTTGCTGTGCAAAACCTTTTTGGTTTGATGTAGTCCCATTTGTTTATTTTTTCTTTTGTGTCCCTCATGTGGGGAGATATGTCCAATAAAATTTTGCTACAAGCAATGTCTGAGATTTTGCTGCCTATGCTTTCTTCTAAGATTTTTATGGTATTGGGTCTAACATTTAAATCTTTAACCAATTTTGAATTTATTCTTCTGTGCAGTGTAAGAAAGTGATCTAGTTTCATTTTTCTGCACATATCTGTTCAGTTTTCCCAGCATTTACTGAATAAACTATCTTTAGCCTATTGTATGTCCTTGCTTTCTCTGTCAAATGTTAATTGACTATAAAGGTGTGGGGTTATTTCTGGCCTCTTGATTCTGTTCCATTGATTTTTATGACTGTTTTTATTCCAATATCACACCATTTTGATGGCTTTATAGTATAGTTTGATATTAGGTAGCATGATTCCTCCAACTTTGTTATTCTTCTTTCTTAGGATCTCTGTTGCTATGTGGGGACTTTTGTGGTTCCATATAAATTTTTGAAATATTTATTCTAGTTCTGTGTAATATGTTATTAGAATCTTGAGAGAAATTGCATTGAGTCTATAGATTGCTTTGGGTAGTATGGACATTTTAATGATGTTATGTCTTCCTATCCATGAACATGGTATGTGCTTCCACTTATTTGTATCTTCTTCAATTACCTTCTTCAATATCTTATAATTTCTAAGTACAGGTCTTTTACATCCTTGGTTAGGCTTATTCCTAAGTATTTTATTCTTCTTGAAGCAATATGAATGAAGTTGTTTTCTTAATTTCCCTTTCTGTTAGTTTGTAATTGTCATATAAAATGCAACTGATTTCCAGACATTAATGTTGTATCCTTTACTCTGCTGAAATCATTTATAATTCATAGTAGTTTCTTGGTGGAATCTTGGGGGTTCTCGTTGTACAGTATCATGATGTCTGCAAATAAAGACAATTTTACTCTTTCCTTTCTAATTTAGATGTTTTAATTCTTCTTCTTGTCTTATTGCTGTGGCTAGGATTTCCAGTACTATGTTGAATAAGAGAGGTGAAAGCAGACATCCCATCTTGTTCCCAATTTTAAGGGGAATGCTTGTAATTTCTGCCCTTTGAGTATGATGCTGGCAGTGTGTTTGTCATATATGGCCTCTATTATGTTTCGGTATGTTTCCTCTGTTCCCACTTTGCTGAGCATCTTTATCATACATGGGTGCTGGATTTTATCAAATGCTTTTTTTGCATCTATTTATATGATCATATGGTTTTTATCCTTCATTTTTTTATCTAGTGAGTTACATTTATTGATTTGGGAGTCTGGTACCAAGTTTTCATTCCCAGAGTAAATCCCACTTGATTATGGTGTATGATCTTTTTGATGCATTGCTCTATTTGGTTTGCTAATTAGTGTTTTGTTGAGGATTTTAGCATCAGTGTTCATCAGGAATATTGCCCTATATTTTTATTTATTTGTAGTGTCTTTATCTGCTTTTGGTATTAGGCAAATGCTGGCCTCATAGAATGAGTTTGAGAACCTTTCCTCCTCTTGAATTTTATGAAATAGTTTGAGAAGGAGAGGTGTTATTCTTCTTGGAACGTTTAGTAAAATTCCAAGAAGACAAAAGTGATCTGGTCTACCACTTTTGTTTGTTTGGACTTTTTAAATTACTGCTTCAATTTACTACGTGTAATCTGTCTATTTAGATTCTCTGGTTCTTTTTTATTTAGCTTTGGAATATCATACATTTTTAGGAATTTATTTCATCCAGGTTGTCCTGTTTGTTGTCATATAGTTGTTCATAATATTTTCTTACATCCTTTGTATTACTTTGGTGTCAGTTGTCTTTTCTCCTCTTTCATTTCTGATTTTATTTATATGGGTCTTCTTTCCTTTTTTCTTGATAAGTTTAGTTAAAGGTTTGTCAATCTTGTTTATCTTTTCAAAGAACCAGCTCTTGGATTTATTAATATTTTCAATCATTTTTTTAGATTACATTTCATTTATTTCTGCTCCGATCTTTATTATTTCCTTGCTTGTATTCAGTTTGGACTTTGTTGTTGTTGTTGTTTCAATTTCCTTTGACTCTAAAGTTAGATTGTTTATTTGCACTTTTTCTTGTTTTTTGTTTTTTGTTGCTGGTTTGTTGTTTTTGTTTGTTTGTTTTGAGATAGGTCTGTAATGCTATGAATTTCCCTCTTAGGACTGCTTTCCCAGTATCCCACAGATTTTGGATTGTTGTGTCCTCATTTTCATTTGTTTCAAGATACTTTTGATTTCTTCCTTCATCTCATTGTTGACTCATTCATTGCTTAGAAACATATTATTTAACTTCCATGTTTTTTAATGTTTTTCTGTGTTCTTCTTGTGATTGATTTCTAGTTTCAGACCATTGTGGTCAAAGAAGATGCTTCATATGATTTCAATCTTCTTAAATTTATTGAGGCTTGTTTTGTGTCTTAATATGTAACCTATCCTGGAAAATGTTCTATGTGCACTTGAAAAGTATGTATATTCTGCTTCTCTTGGTAAGATGCTCTGAAGATATCAATTAAATCCATTTGCTCTAGTGTGTCATTTTAGGCTGTTGCCTCTTTGTTAGTTTTCTGTCTGAAAGATCTATCCATTAAAGCCAACAGGTTGTGAAAATCTCTAACTATGATTGTGTCTCTGCCAATCTCTCCTTTTATGTCCATCAAGATTTGCTTCACATATTTAGGAACTCCTATGTTGGGTGCATAAATGTTTACTAGGGTTATATCCTCTTGTTGGATTACTTCCATTATCATTATGTAGTGTCCTACTTTGTCTCTTACAATAGCCTTGGTTTTAAAGTCTGTTTTGTTGGATATAAGTATTGCTACCACAGCATTTTTCTTTCCATTTGCATGAAACACCTTTTCCATACCTTTACTTATAGTTTGTGTGTATCTTTCAATATGAGGTGGATCTCTTAGAGGCAACATATGTATGTGTCTTGTTTATTTATCCATTCAGCTACCCTATGTCTTTTAGTTGGAGCATTTAAGGCATTTACATGTAAGGTGATGATTGATAGATACATATTTAGCACCATTTTATTGTTAGACACTTCTCCCTATTTTTCTCTATATCTTCTACTCTTTCTTGAAGCAAGCCCTTTAACATTTGTTGAAGTACTGGTTTAGTGTAACAAACTCCTTTAGCTTTTTCTTATCTGGAAAACACCTTTCTCTCCTTCAATTTTAAATGATAGCCTTGCTGGGTGAAGTAGCCATTTTGTAGGTCCTTGCTTTTCATCACCTTGAATATTTCACACCACTCCCTTCTGGCCCAAAATGTTTTGGCTGGGAAATCAGACGACAGTCTAATTATTCCTCCCTTATATGTAACTACCTGCTCTTGCAACTTTTAGGATTCTCTCCTTGTCTCTAAGTCTTGTCATTTTAATTATGTTGTGTCTTGATATAGACCTCTTTGGGTCCAACTGTTACCCAGAAGATTAAAAAAAAATTGATTTAACACCAAAGTCCCAGCAAATTTTTTATGGATACTGACAAACAGATATAAAATTTTTATGGAAAGGCAAAAGAGACAGAGACTAGCCTACACATTATTGAAAGAGAGAACAATGTAGGGAACTGATGATTCCCAACTTTATGACACACTATAAAGCTACAGTAATGAAGACAGTGTGTATTGGCAAGAATACACAACTAGGTCAATGAACAGAATAGAGAACCCAGAATGAGATCCCCATAAATATAGTCAACAGACCTTTGACAAAGGAGCAAAGGCAACAGTGAAGTAAAGATAGTCTTTTCAACAAGTGGGGCCAGAACTGGACATCTACATGCAAAAACATTAACCTAGTCACACACCTTTCACAAAAATTAGTTCAAAACAGATTATAGACCTAAATGTAAAACACAAAGCTATGAAATTCCTAGTAAAAAGATATAAAATTTTTTAACATATAAGGTCAAGTACATTCTCCATGAAAAAATTCTTCTCAGCAAAAAACAATATCAAGAGAATTAGAAGACAAGCCACAGACTGGAGAAAATCACTATAAAAGACATCATGTGTTAAAGGAATGTTATCCAAAATATACAAGAAATTTTATTTTTTAAATATATTTTATTGATTATGCTGTAACAGTTGTCCCATTTTTCCCTGCTTTATTCCTCTCTGCTCTGAACCCCCCACCCCCTCCCTCCTTAGTTAATGGACATGGGTCATACATATAAGTTCTTTGGCTTCTCCATTTCCCCTACTATTCTTGACCTCCCCTTGTCTATTTTGTACCTACCATTTATGCTCCTTATTCCCTGTACCTTTTCCCCTACTCTCCCCCCTCCCCCTCCCCTCTGATAATACTCCATGTGATCTCCATCTCTGTGATTCTGTTCCTGAACAACTTGTTTCTTAAATTTTTGTTTTTAGGTCCAGTTGTTGATATTTATCACTTTGTTGTTATTTTACTGTTCGTATTTTTTATCATCTTCTTTTTCTTAGGTAATCCCTTTAACATTTCATGTAATAAGGGCTTGGTGATAATGAACTCCTTTAACTTGACCTTATCTAGGAAGTACTTTATCCATTCTAAATGATAGCTTTGCTGGATAGAGTAATCTTGGATGTTGATTCTTGCCTTTCATGACTTTGAATACTTCTTTCCAGCCCCTTCTTGCTTGCAAGGTTTCTTTTGAGAAATCAGCTGACAGCCTAATGGGAACTCCTTTGTAGGTAACTGTCTCCATTTTTCTTGCTGTTTTTAAGATTCTCTTCTTATCTTTAATCTTCGGTAACGTAATTATGCTGTGCTTTGTTGTGTGCTCCCTTGGGTCCAACTTCTTTGGGACTCTCTGAGCTTCCTAGACTTCCTAAAAGTCTATTTTCTTTGCCAGATTAGGGAAGTTCTCCTTCATTATGTTTTCCAATAAGTTTTCAATTTCTTGCTCCTCCTGATCTCCTTCTGACACCCCTATGATTCCAATGTTGGAATGTTTTAAGTTGTCCCAGAGGTTCCATAGCCTCTCCTTATTTTTTTGAATTCTTATTTCTTCATTCTGTTCTGGTTGAATGTTTGTTTCTTCCTTCTGCTCCAAATCATTGATTTGTGTCCTGGTTTCTTTCCCTTCACTGTTGGTTCCCTGTATATTTCTCTTCATTTCACTCTTCATAACCTTCACTTTTTCTTCTATTTTGTGACCATACTCAACCATTTCTGCAAGCACCCTGATTACCAGTGTTTTGAACTATGCATCTGATAGGTTGGCTATCTCTTCCTTGCTTAGTGCTATTTTTTGAGCTTTGATCTTTTCTTTCCTTAGGGCCATATTTCTTTGTCTTCACAAACCTGTTATGTTGTAAGAGGTGGAGACTTAGGTACTCACCAGGGTGGGGCAACCCTCTTTGCTGCACTGTGGCACTGTATGCTAAGGAGGGGTCCAAGAGCAAACAATGTTAGTTGCTCAACCCTGTGCCAGCTTACAGTCACTTCCCTGCTACCCACAAGCAAATTGGGTCCTTCCTTTGCTGATTCCAAGTTGGGTGTGTTTGTGCATGTTCTAGGACACTGTGGGTCTCTCCAGTGAACTCTCCTGTGAGGCCGGGGGTTTCTTTCACTGCCACAATCCCCACAGGCTTTTACCACCAGAGGTTTTGAGGCCTTATTTCCCTGGGTTGGAACCCTGGGTTGCGCAGTCTGCGTCGCTCCCCAGGTGTTCTTCCCAGTTAACCACACACAAACGTGGGACCACCTGCTTTGCCCACCCCAGTCCTCCAGTCCACCTTGCCATAAATTCTCTCTGCCCAAGCTGTCTGTCTCCACCTCTCCTACCAGTCTGGGTGAATGTTTCTTCTTTAACGCTTTGGTTATTGAACTTTCATATAGTTCAATTTTCTGGCTTATTAGTTTAGGTTATTTTTTTTTTGTTTTTAAATTTGTCATTGTACTTCTTCTGGTTGTATGAGGAGGCAAAGTGTATATCTACCTACACCTCCATCTTGGCCAGTCCAAAATATACAAAGAATTTTAAAGACTTAACAACAAGAAAACAACTTGATTTAAAAACAGGCAAAAGATCTGAATACACACCTCACCAGAGAAGACAGGTACACGGCAAATAAGCATTCGAAAAGGTGCTCCATGCGATGTACCTGAAGAGCCGCACTTGGGTGACTCAGAAGGCTGTACCACTCTGCCTCACAAGACGCCTACTACATAAGACTATCTACCAAGATTAAGAGATGTAGAAGCAGGACTTAATATATAGAAACAAACACAGGGAAGTATCCAAAATGACAAGACAAAGAAATATGCCCCCCAACCCCCACCAAAAAAAGAACAAAATGGACAGGAAAAAAGAAAAACAGAAGTCCAGAAAAAGATAAACTGAACAAAATGGATACAATCTACGAGGTACAAAGTTCAAAACATCTATAAAGATACTCAATAAACTTAGGAGAAGAATAGATCACTTCAGGGAGAACTTCATTGAAAAGATAAAAAACAAAAAAATGAAGATAACCATAAAAACAGATGAGTCAGAAATGAAGAATACAGCCCTGACTGCTATGGCTCAGTGGGTTGGGCATCATCCTGCAAACTGAAAGGTCATCAGTTCAATTCCCAGACAAGGCACATGCCTGGGTTGTGGGCCAAGTCCCCAGTTGGGTGTGTGCAAGAGGCAACCAATCGATATTTCTCTCACACACTGTGTGATGCTTCTCACCCTCTCTCCATCTCTCCCTTCCCCTCTCTCTAAAAATAAATAAATATAATTTTTTAAAATGAAAAATACACTAGAAGGAATCAACAGTAGATTAAATAAAAGACAGGATGGAGTCATGGGAAATCTTTATAGCTTCCCCTCAGTTTTGTTGTAAACCTAAAACTTCTCTTAAAATTGTGTTTAATAAACAAGAAACTTAATCTCTCTGTTCAGAATAAAGGTGAAAGCTTAACAACGAGTGAGAAAGCAACTGCTTTTCAAAAGAAGCATGTATGGACAGAGCATGTGTGAAAGGGTAGTCCTCACATCTACACCCTTAAAAACAGAAATATGAAATTTTCTAACTTGTTCTAAGATTTTGTATATAAAGTTTCAGAGGAGTGTTTTTTGTTAAAAAATGTTGAAATGTAACACTTTTGAATCAGTTCACAAGAACAATTAATTGAATTATAGAAGATGGAAATTCTTTTCCAAATTTCAGAAAAAAAAAGATTTGAGGCTTTCCAGTCAAGAGGTTGATATAGGCAGACATGGCTCACCTCTTCACACAACCACATCAAAAATACAACTAAAATATAGAACAACCATAACTCAGAACCATCAGAAATTGAGTTGAATGAAAGTCTGACAACTATGGAATTAAAGAAACTACATCTATCCAGACTAGTAGGAGGGGTGCAGACGTGAAAAGGGAGGGTCCTACAACCACATCTGGTGGATAAAAATTGGGGAGGGATATCTCAGGAGTGAGAAGTTCCAGCCCCACACTAGACCCCTAGCTCAGGGTTCCAGTGCTAGGAAGATAAGTCCCCATATCTTCTGGCTCCAAAAACCAGAGGGGATTGAGTAGATGGAAGAAATGCCTGGAGCCCCAAGCAGTTTCTCTTAAAGAACACACACACAGACTTACCTACTCAGACTCATTCCCTCTGAGCTCCAGCAGTGGGGTAGCAGCTTGAAAAGCACCAGTGGCATACAGGGAGGAACTGAAGTGTCTGGCATCAAGGTGAGCAGAGGCCATTGTCCCTTTTATAAACCCTCCCAACAAAGAGCCACTAAGCTGGTGTCATATCTGGGACTCCGTCAACCTGGCTAACACTGTTTGACCCATCTTGGAGATCTCCAGACACTCCGACTCACCCAACTTACAGACCCACCCAAGCTGCTTTTCCATATGAATGACTGGTCTTGGCTCATGCTTCACAACTTCCTAAATCCTATCAAACAAGCAACAGCTAAGCTCCAGGCCCAGCACTAGCAATAGCCAGCTTAGATTCACAGCTTGGCTTTGCCTGGGAATCTCCAGCCCAGCACAAGTAGCAGTCATCTCAGATTGCTTTATAGCCCAAATGGGATACCACAGACAAAACACAGGTGAGGGCTGATGTTAGCCTGCAACACCCAGGAAACCCCAGATCCAGCACCTGGTGGACAACTACAGACCACATCAGAGCACCACCAGTCCCTGCCCCTGCACAGCTGACCCTTCCTGGAGGGAGAAAGTGGGTAGTCAGTGGCCACAGTGAATCCTTGCAGTTGACTGGCCCAGGTAAATCCTGCCAACAGCAACCAAGCTTCAACTATAAAAGGAAGGTGTACTCAGCCCAATGAAGGGCACACCTCAAGTACCCAGGTTGTGTGATAAGGGAGGCCATGCCAGTGGACCCTACAGGACACCTACTACATTAGGCCACATACCAAGATGGAGTCAAAGCAGCCTTACCTAATACATAGAGACAAACATAGAGAGACTGCTAAAACAAGGGGACCAAAAAAACCCCAAAAAACCATGGCCCAAATGAAGGAACAGATCAAAACTTCAGAAAAAGACCTAAACAAAAGGGAGATAAGCAATGCAGGGAGATTCTACACAGGCAGAATTCAAACACTGGTTATAAGAAAGCTCAAGGAATTTAGTGAGGACCTTAGCAGCATAAAAAAGATCCAGACAGAAATGAAGGATACACTAATAGAAATAAAGTACAATTGCAGGGAAATAACAGTAGAGTGGATAAAGACAAGAATCTAATAAATGACTTGGAGCCTAAGGAAGCAAAAAACAACCAATCAGAACAACAAGAAGAAAAAAATGAGGATAGTGTAAGCAGCCTCTGGGACAACTTCAAAAGGTCCAGAACATTTGCATCATAGGGTGCCAATAAGAGAAGAGAAAGAGCGAGAAATCGGAAATCTGTTTGAAAAAATAATGAAAGTAAACTTCCCTGATTTGGTGAAGGAAATAGACATGCAAGTTCAGGAAGCACAGAGTTCCAAACAAGATAGATGCAATGAGTTCCACCCCAAAACATATCATAATTAAAATGCCAAAGGTCAAGATAAAGAGACAATCTTAAAAGCAGCAAGAGAAAAGCAGATAGTTAACTACATGGAGTTCCCATAAGACTGTCAGCTGATTTCTCAAAAGAAACTTTGCAGGCTAGAAGGGAATAGTAAGAAATATTCAGAGCCATGGGAAGCAAGGACCTACATCCAAGATTACTCTATCCAGCAAAGCTATCATTTAGAATCAAAGGGCAGATAAAGAGCTTCCCAGACAAGAAAAAGCTAAAGGAATTCATCATCACTGAACTGTCATTACATGAAATATTAAAGGGACTTTTTTAAGAAAAAGAGAAGATCAAAACTACGAACAATAATATGGCAAAAATACATATTTATCAGCAATAGTATTTAAAAATGAACTAAGCAAATAAGAACAGAGACAGAATCATAGATACAGAGAGAGTTTTGATGGTTGCCAGATGGGAGGGGGATGGGGAAGAATGGGTGAAGGGGTGAAGGGGTAGTCACAGAATAAACATGGAGATGTAAAGTACAGTGTAGGAAATGAAGTAATAAAAAACCATATGCATGACCCATGGACATGAACAGTAGCCAGGGGATTGCATGAGGTAGTGGGAAGTGCTGGGTGGAGGAGGGCAAAGGGGGAAAAATAGACACAACTGTTATAGCATAGTCAATAAAATAAAGTTTACAAAAACAGAAAAAAAATTGAATAACTAATACATGAGACTGAAAAATAAAAATTGTTCTAGTTATAGACAATGATGAACTTCTTCTATTTGCTTATGAGGATCCTATTTTTAGACACTGTAGCACTCAAAACCAAGAATCAAAGTAAACTGAACTTTGAATCACATATTAAAAAAATGTTAAGTCAATATTTTAAAAATAATAAAGCATATTTAAACAATTGCAAAAATAGGTTTGTTATTCGTATTCTCTGAATGAATAATACTTTGAATGAATTTTTATTATAGTTCATCCTTTTGAAATTTGTTTTGTGTATGTTTCATCACGTACAAAATAAATATTTATTTGTAGATATATTTTTATATACTTATAGAGATAGGCATGCCCCAAATATTCCTATGGATAGGGCACACAGTGGGAAGACTGAAAGAAAACCTATTGAAGTGTTTAGAGCCAGGAAATAACATAATCGGATTTGTGTTTTCAAATGCATGCTCTAGAAATAACGTAGATGCCACTCAAGGTTGAAGAAAGACAAGTTAGGAAACTAACTATTTAACAGTGAAGTAGTGATATTTAGTCCTAAATCAACACAATAGCAATGGATAGAGAGATGAGAAGTGACAAACATGATTGGAACTCAGAAAAACAATGTTGTATGAGGGTCAGAGAAAGACCCAAAATAAAAATGACTTGGCTCTCTAGCCTGGAGCAGAACTTCATCGCTAATGGTGTCCTCACCAAGTCAGGCCCTTCCAGATGGTAAATACCAGGAGGCCAGCAGATTTAGGAGAAAATAAACTAATACACTTGCTGAATCTGAGATGTTTGTGAGAGATAAGTATTGATGTTGGAATGCTGGGCTTACAAATACAGACTTGAGAAGGGTCATTTAATATAATTATAGTTTATTAATGCAGCCTAAAAATACTTTTCTTTATTTTGCAGGAAGGGGGTTAGTTACATCATCTTTTTAATTTATACTGAATTTAAAATGAACTAAACTCTTAAATCTTGTTCACATGTGATATTGCTAAGGCATTTCTCTTTATACTGTGTGTTTGCCATTTGGTTTTTAGACCTAGGAACGACTTTTCCCTTTTGTTTATCCCACTTTATCTTGCTCAAGTCAGCCCATCAACCAGTTTATCCAGCTCTCCTTGGGTGGTCATCACTCTCAAATACATCGGTCCTATCTCCCACCTTGATCTCATCATTTCCTAGCTTCAGTTAATTAAAAATTTTGTGCTATTTCTTTTTGTCCCTCCTGACTCTCAGATACCCATTACTGAATTGATAACAGGGTTCATGGCATCCTATTATCATCAGTATCTGCATGGCCACTATGTTATTTTATTTTTACTTTTGTAATTGTAGTTCTCCCTTAGACTACATTTCCAACTTCTTTTCTTCTTGTGGTTTCCCCCACCATATTGGAACTGCACTGAAAATTCTTTAAAACAGAATTGAGAGTTTTACAATGTTAACTTTCTCGCCTATGTAAATAGCTTACCTCTCCATTTATTCAGACTCATTCATTTACTTAATGAATATTTCTTCCTTGTTTACAATGTTTCAAGCTCTAAAAGCTTTGACAGTATTAGACAAGTTTCTTTAGGTCTTTTAAAAGAATTTTAATATTTTTCTATAAGTATCTTCTATTTTTGTTTGGTGGCTTTCTATATACTTCAAGTTTTGTTGCTATGATAAAAGGTATAATATTTTCCATTATATTTTCACTTGGTTAATGCAAATATAGAAGAATTCTGTTGTTTTATTTGTTCATTTGTTTGCCATTGTAACCTGTATTCTTTCATTTGTTGTAATAATCTGTTGCTTGTTTTAAGTATTCTGTCTCTTCTCTTCCAGTCCTTACATTTTTTGTATGTCTTTCTTGCCTTACTGCATTGGCCCGAGACAATTACTTCTGCAAGAATTTCTGAACTACCCCCTCAATAATTTACTCTACAATGATAATGACTACCAATCTACAGTTTTCAAACTAGCTTTTCTTCTTCTTCTCTTTCTGTTCCTCTTCCTTCTTTTTCTTCTTCTTCTTTGGAGAAAATAAGGTCTATTTTGTCTTCCAGAATCTCCCATTCTTCCCAATATCATCTTTTAAATTCTCAGTCAAAACACCATCAGGATTTTCTCAATTAGACTGTGAGCACATTTCTCGTGGCCATTCCCTTTGCTAAATGTCATGTTTCAAGTTGTCTTATAGAGAGATTCAGGTTAAGTCCTTCATGATATTGAGCAACAGTGATCAATGAAATTTTATGTGAAACTCAAGATTTTAGCTAATACCAGTTTTAAATGTAGGTGAACTATATTTATTTAGTTTCTAGTACAGATGTATTTCTATCACACTATCATCTTCAGAGTTGGCCCCTCAAATAATGAAGAGTGGGAAAGAATGGAGTGTGTCACAAAGGCTACGGAGGTAATAGCGGGTGTTAATGAGACCCCAAATAATATAAAAAATAAAGAACTCTGAAATTCAAGTTTATTTAGTATGTATGATTACTTAGGAATAAAATCAGGACTTGGTGCCTGACTTGTACCTGCTGTTTAAGGAAGAGATAACTTGACATTAATGCATAATCATTTTGTTACTTGTCAGAAGCACTAAATTCTTATTCAATTGAAAACATTTTCAGAACAAACCAATCAGTCATTTCATGGACATTTACACACTTATTTATGAATCAATTATTGTTAATTACTTCTTTTTTTAGTGGTTTCTTTTTTTTAATTTATTTCATTATTGTTCAAGTACAGTTTTCTGTCTTATACTCCCAACCCAGCTCCTCCCAAGAGTTCCCCATGTTAATTATTTCTATGTGCATCTTTTCATTATGCTAATTCTGTGTATCATTACACTCTTTGTTTTGCTTGACTGTAGTTTAGAGTCTAGTTAGATAGTTATATTGACACTAAAAAATTATTTGGCACATGTTTGGAGTGGACTATAACTGAGAATCAAATTTAAGTGACTCCTTGCAAAGCTAGGAAAATTCTTGCAACACTAGCCACGTAAAAATATATTTACTCAGGCCCTGGCTGGCGTAGCTCAGTGGATTGAGCGTGGGCTTGCGAACCAGAGGATCGCGGTTCGATTCCCAGTCAGGGCACATGCCTGGGTTGCAGGCCGGTTCCCTGCAAGCCAACTCCCAGCAGGGGACGCACGAAAGGCAACCATACATTGATGTTTCTTTCCCTCTCTCCTTCCCCTCTAAAGATAAATGAATAAATAAAAAATCTAAAAAAAAAATATATATATATATTTACTCAGCTAATTACATGTTAATATTTATTTTTTGGATAAAAAGTTACTAAAATATGTACTTATATCAATTTAATACTTACATATTTTACAATTATCTATATTTCTAAAAATGCACATTTATATAAATATAGATGTGTGTACACTTATCTGTATATATAAAATGTACATTTATAAATATATATTTTATATCTCTATACACTTGAACAGAGTTCAAGGTAACAATTACAGAAAAGCTGCCAAATTAATAGGGATCAGTGAACTAGCAAGTTTATTTCTCTCTCTATTTTTTACCAAAGAGAAGATTGAGAGGAAAAGTGACAAAAAAATGGAAAAGGGGAGAGACAAATCATTCACGACATTTAACATGTATTCCTTAAGATCACACTTTGTTATTTCAACTTATCATATTTTATTCTCTTCTCCTTCCCAAGTGTTATTCACTTAATGTCCTCAACTGCCACTTTCATACTCTCTCAAAAATAATAATAATTACATCAAGAACATAGCAATTGATACTGTCATTTACTGTTTTCATCCTGAGAGGTATAAACTATTAGTCAGTTTAAGTTATTTTTCTCTGGATGAGATTTAATTAATGAAAATGGGCAAAGGATCTGAACAGACACTTCTCCAAAGGCGACATACAGATGGACAAAAGGTACGTGAAAAGATGTTCAACATCACTAATCATCAGAGAAATGCAAATTAAAACCACAATGAGATATCATCTCACACCTGTCAGAATGGCCGTCATCAATAAATCAACAGGGGTTGGTGACAATGGGGTAGAGAAAGGGGAACCTCAGTTCACTGTTGGTAGGAATGCACGTTGGTGCCAGCCACTGTGGAAAGCAATATGGAGATACCTCAAAAAATTAAAAATGGATCTGCCTTTTGACCCAGTGATCTGCCTTTCAGATATATTCCCACTTCTGGGATATATTCCCAGAAGTGGGAATGTATCTGAAAGAACCCAAATCACTAGTTCAAAAGAACATGAGCACCCCTATTTTCATTGCAACGTTATTTACAATCACCAAGATACAGAAGCAGCCTGTATGCAGTGTGCACCAATAGGTGAGTAGAGAAAAAAAAGCTATGGGACATTTATACCACAGAATAGTATTTGACCATAAAATAGAAGTTTTACCCTTTGCAAAAAAAAGTATGGAGGGACCTGGAAGGGCTAAGTGAAATAAGCCAGTCAGAGAAAGACAAATACCATATGATTTCACTCATATGTGGAATCTAATGAACAAACTGGACTAATAAGCAAAACAGAGACAGACTCCTAGTTAGAGAGCAGGATGACAGCTAAGGGGAAGACAGGAGATTAGAGGATGGAAGGGTTGAGCAAAAAGGGAAAAGGACTCATGGACATGGACAACAGCGTGGTGATTGCTGGGTGGAGGCGGGTATAAGGGGACTAAATGGCGATGGGAAAAATACAATAAAAAAGAGAAGAATGGACATTTAAAAAGGAAGAGAGCAATAGACATATAGTGATAAGGGCAGTGCTGGTTAAAAGTATTAAAAGCAGAAATATTTACAATTTATTCTTCTTCAGCTTTTTCTAGAGCAGCAAATCCAAACAGTGCTATGCCTTCTGTTGCTTTCTTTCACTTTACAGATGCTGAAAACTTTCATTTCAAGTTTCTATCTCCTAGAAGTGGGGCGAAAAAAAAAGCTGGTTATTATTTCTAAACCCATTGAAATTGCATTTTGTGGCATCAAAATGGATTTTTTTAAAGCAGGATGTTGGATTGACAGTATAGCAGCTGCACTGCAACAAACGAAAGCAAAAATTAATAAGAGACCTTAGTAAAAGAAAGACTATTGGTTTTGCACACCCCGAGCAAATTGGCTGGATTTAGAAGAGCACACTTTGATCTTTTCCAGACTAATTACTGCTCTGTGGTTTGACTGTTTTGTGCATTATTTGCCCTTCATACAAAACCGAAACTACTATGGTACACAGCTGTAATACAAATGAAAATTTGACATTCAGTAAACAAAGCATAGCAAGGGTCATTCTTTCAGCACAATAAATGCATAATACAATTTTAGAATGCCTTTTGTATACAAAAAAAAATGACACAATCCAAGGCAGTTTTGAACTCAGAGTACACAGTCAAGGCTGTTCATAAAGGACGGAGAAATTGCTCCCAGCTCTGATCTATAAATATAGATTGAAAACAGTTTATTTCAACATTGTGGAAATGCTGAGGAATTTACATATTTACAGAAATAAATGTGTCCATTTTTAGAAGATGGTTTTTCATTTGTCTTTAAGGTTAATTGGGAGCAGATTTCTTAAGCAGCTGTTTACAGTAGCCATAATGGTGTTTATTCACCAATATGATTTGGATTTGCTTCTTGGAAAGAATTCAGATTTTTCATTTGTGGACTTGATATTCAAGTATTTAATGCTATATTTACTTTTCAGAAAATACAATGAATTCAATAATAATATTTTCAACAAATACCAGTTACATCATTTAAGTTTTTATTACTTACAGATCACCATAATTATTAAAGCATAAATCTCTTCCTGTATAAAAAAATATGTATATATATTTAGGTTATAAATAAGTTTTCCTTCTAAAGGGCATCCTTTAAATAGTTTGTATTCAAACATGGTTTTGACAATCTCTCAAGCAAACTGTACAACAAGTGATCATCATAAGAATAAAAAATGGACCACATATATTAAAAAGCTTTTATGTGATAATACTTGAACCAGTTTGTATGTAAACCAATTTAACCATTAGAGCTATACAAACTTTACCTGGTTTTTGAAAACACACATTTATGCAACTTCAAATATACCTGCATTTAAAAGTCAAAGGATTTATAATAACTTCACTATTTAATGTGGAAATATTTCAAATAGAGAGTAAATATTTGATTAAATAAGTGATCTATCAAAAGCATTTCTAGCTAGTTTGGGCAGAAAACATTATTATGCTTTATTTCTATCTCAAACTTTTGGGGGGGAAAGTGGCTTAGAGGACATAATGATATAGTTCATTTAATTAACCATTCTCTAAAAGAAAATACATATATATATTTATACAGGATTGATTGGTTGATTAACTGATTGATAGCCAACTATCACCACCAAGAAATACACCATGGATGTTAAAAATTGGAAATATTGAACTCTTTTATTCAACCATTTAAGAATACTGCACATTAGATGTTGAGCAAGTTTACTCTCAGTCATTATTTTTTAATAACTATATGAATTATATAAATTTTGTGACCTTCAGTGCCTCTTCATTTTGCTTTCAAAACAGCTGGATATATTATCCGTCTACACACAAAGCTGTTTTCTAAATGCCTGTTTCTGTCTGGCTCACTTAGCTTTACCTCACAGAACTGCTCTCCAGGGGATTGATGGTGATGGCATGGATGACGGGAAGAAGAATAGTTACCTATTCACAGAGAGAGACTTGAGAGTTCAGCACAATAGATTTTCACAATATGTTTAGGAGTGGCCCAGTGCCACGTAGGAAGGTGGATAAATACTTAGAGATAGAACCATAGACATCAGCCAAGTGGATTGAAGAATAACAGAGAATCTATAATGCTTTCTACTTCAGCAGCAACCTCTGCAAATTAATCAGCCTGCAAAACACCAAGAATGGAGAAAGAAGATATTGATTCCTGGTGAAGCCACCTATATTTTATTTTCCCATTAAAAATAATCGCAGAATGCTGTTTGAAAAATGTAAAGACCTTTTCCCCATGAAATATAAAACAGACAAGTTCCTTTTTGTTAATACTTCTAAGATTATCTTTGAATGACTGCATACATCACTTTTGTTTTAATTTTATGGAGAAAATTACTAAATAAACCCTGAAAGCATTATTTACCATGCATTCTTTTCCTCAAGGGTGTTAAAAGTCTTGGAATTACAGACAACCCCATTTAGTGTGCTTTCTTTCCTATGACCATTAGTCATTTACTATTCCTTACCCTTTACTTTTGTCTTTGGTCGTGGCTACACATCTGAAAACTATCTCCAAAGGAAAAAGAAATTTAAAAAATACCTTTACTTTTCCCTTTGCAAATTCCTTGTTAAACATCCAAACTCACCCTTTCCAACTTACCTTATTCAGAAATTAAAAAGAAATACCTTCATTGAGGTAGAAATTTTTACAACAAAAATTATAATTCTGAAAAGAGAAATTAGATTTTATTCAGCAGTAGAAGCTGTTTTCCATCATGTTTTCTTAATTATCTCATAAAATAATAATGAATTATTTCAGGTGCTATACAATTGATTAGTTGTAGCCTTGTGTTTGAAAGACTTTTTGAATCCCCCTAAACAATTAATGTTTCAGGTTTGTGCTTTGGGGGTTATTATAGTCATAAGTTCTGTTTTAAATTAAACACCTAATGAAAAAGAAGCCATTCATATATAGCTATGCACATAAATCAGAATGGAATAGTCGGGGCTCCATATATGTCCCCCTTTCCCACGAGTCTCTTGGAACATTTTTTTACCCCCAGGAAAAACCCGAAATTTGTCAAGTGACTCAACTGCAAAGCAGAAATCATTGCTGAATATGCGAATTGGCCACCACTACTGCCAGCATATTTCAGTGTGAAAGAATGGTAGCAATTGCTGTCTTCCTCTAGAAATACCCCCTAAAACAGAGTGTTCTCCTAGATCATTCTGAGGCTATTACCAATGTTACTCTGGTTCCTTCACACAAGAACCTAACTTTATCCAGTTCAAAAGAGAAAAGATTCTTAACCTTTGCATAAAATCTGAGTGCTTTCAGGAAATCTCATTTTTAAAAAGTTTCCCTGGTTGGTGTGGCTCAGTGGATTGAGTGTCAGCGTGTGAGCTGAAAGGTCGCTGGTTTGATTCCCATTCAGGCCACGTGCCTGGATTGCAAACCAGGTCCTCAGTTGGGGGCATATGAGAAGCAACCAATTGATGTATCTCTCACACACTGATGTGTCTCTCCTCTCTTTCCCCTCTCTCGGGTGATAAATAAATCAAATCATTTTTTTAAAAAGCACTCAGTACATAAGGGGGTTTCTAACTGCTCCGAAAATGATTTTTCATCTTATGGTTGGAGGTTACAAGGTACTTTTAAAAATGGATTTAACAGAGGCTTCCAGCCAAGATGAAAGGATAGGTAGACACACTGTGCCTCCTCACACAACCAAAAGAAGGACAACAACAAATTAAAAAAAAAACAGAACCGATAGAAAATTGAACTGTATGGAAGTCTGACAACCAAGGAGTTAAAGAGAAATATTCATCCAGACCAGGAGGAGCAGGGGAGACGAGCAGCAGGGCAGAGAGGACTCGCAGCAAGGCTGCGGCTAGCGGACCCAGTGAGGCAGAGGATTGTAGACTGGGCAGTCCCACATCCACATGCAGATAAACCAGAAGGAACAACTGGGGAGCGAGTCAGACCACACAGAGTTTCAGTACAGGTAAATAAAGCCTCAAACCTCTGATTGAAAACACCAGTGGGGGTTGTGGCAGCAGCAGGAGAAACTCCCAGCCTCACAGGAGAGCTCATTAGAGAGACCCACAAAGTCCTGGAATGTACACAAAACCACCCACCTGGGAATCAGCACCAGAGGGCCCAATTTGCTTGTGGGTAGCAGGGGAAGTAACTGAAATTCGGCATAGAGCAGAGTAAGTGGCATTGTTCCCTCTCAGACCCCTCCCCTACAGACAGCATCACAACACAGTAACATGGGTTGCCTCGCCCTGGTAAACACATAAGGCTCCGCCCCTTACTACACAACACGTGTGCCAAGACCAAAAAATGTCCCGAATGAAAGAACAGATCAAAGCTACAGAAGAAATACAACTAAGCAACGAAGAGATAGCCAACCTCTCAGAAGCAGAGTTCAAAACACTGTAATCAGGATTCTCACTGAATTGGTTGAGTATGCTTGCAAATTAGATGAAAAAATGAAGGCTATGCTAAGTGAAATAAAGGAAAATGCACAGGGAACTAATAGTGATGGGAAGGAAACTGGGACTCAAATCAATTGTGTGGACCAGAAGGAAGAAAGAAACATCCAATCAGAAAAGAATGAAGAAACAAGAATTCAAAAAAATGAGGAGAGGCTTAGAAACCTCCAGGACATCTTTAAACACTTTAACATCCAAATCATAGGGGTGCCAGAAGGAGAACAGGAGGAGCAAGAAACTGAAAACTTATTTGAACAAGTAATGGAGGAGAACTTCCCCAATCTGGTGAAGGAAATAGACTTCCAGGAAGTCCAGGAAGCTCAGAGAGTCTCAAGGAAGTTGGACCCAAGGAGAAACACACCAAGGAACTTCATAATTACATTACCCAAGATTAAAGATAATCTTGAAAGAAGCGAGAGAAAGGGACACAGTTACCTACAGAGGAGTTCCCATCAGACTATCAGCTGATTTCTCAAAAGAAATCTTGCAGGCAAGAAGGGGCTGGAAAGAAGTATTCCAAGTCATGAAAGGCAAGGACCTACATACAAGATGACTCTATTCAGCAAAGCTTTCATTTAGGATGGAAGGGCAGATAAAGTGCTCCCCAGATAAGGTCAAGTTAAAGACATTCATTATCACCAAGCCCTTATTATATGAAATGTTACAGGGACTTATCTAAAAAAAAGAAGATAAAACAAACCCTAACCAAAAACAACAGCAACAAAAAAACCCCTAACCCTAAAACAAAAACAAAAACAAACTAAGCAAACATCTAGAACAGGAACAGCATCACTGAAATGGAGATCACACGGAGAGTTATCATTCAGGGAGTGGGAGGAAGACAGAGGGGGATAAGGTGCAGAGAATAAATAGCATAGACAGTAGGTAGAAAATAGATGGGGCGGGGTGGTTCAGAATAGTATAGGAAATGGAAAAGCCAATGAACTTATATGTATGACCCATGTACATGAACTAAAGGGGAGGCATGTGGGTGGGAGGGGGTGTGCAGAAAGAAGGGGAATAAGGGAGGGAATGGGACAACTGTAATGGCATAATCAATAAAATATATTAAAAGAAAAAAGGAAAAAATAAAAATGGATTTAACACTTGCTAATCACTAAGAAAATTAAAGGCATAAATGACCAAGACAGGATATCAGGGCCACTATCAAAGGTTTCACACCGGTATCATTCCAATACTTGCTTTTCATTTCTGTGCATTCAAATGCTTACAAACAAAATTCAAAATTTTCAAGATTCATCAAGGGCAGGAGCAGAAGATAACTCCTTCCAAGCATTTCCTCATCAAGCTAGGCTTGGTTATAGAGCTGATTACCTTCCTGCCTTAGGGACGTTATTTCACATTTTTCTTTGCCATTTATAAAGTGAGGATCACAATTAGCTTTGTGGGAGAAAGCCTGACAAACATGAATAAACAAAATTGTCTTTAAATAGTTTGAAGCCATGTAAAATTAAAGCAATAATAATAATAATAATAGTACTAGTACCTTTAATACACTATGATCTTACATCAAAGCAAAGGGAATGTAATCTGCAGCTTTTTAATCTGAACAAATCAAGTAGCAATTGTGCTTATTAAATACTTGCATGTGGTTCTGTGATAAAAATTGTACTGTTTGTTATCCAGGAGCTAATTATCTCAAATGAGAGACTGGAGGTAAAAAAAGTGCTTTGTAAAGTGCAAAGTGCAAAGTGCTGCACTTGCAGTAACGATAGTAATAGGTACTAAGTGATAACCCTGTACAAGGCAGTATGTTCTACAAGGGCTTATCTAACCCTCGCAGAAACCTCGGGAAATAGATGCTACTACCACCATTTACAGGGTTAGATGCTAACCCTGAGACAGAGGCACTGAGATACTCGCTTGTTCCACACAGCAAGGAGGAGACACCAGGAAGAAGAGAAAGTCTGTCTGACTTCCGAGGGATTGTCATGGCAATGATGTTGACCTTTTTCCCATATTAGAATTTAGTGGTTTTTGTCATGACTGACAATTTATACTTCTGAAAATGCACACGTTGTTATGAATTAGAAAGTTGAAACATGGCATGTTTTGTTCAAGAAGTTTTTTTTTTCTAAATTGCTCTTCTTGTGCAGCACAACACCTCAGGTATAAACTGAACTAACAAGGGAAATGGGGGCGGACTCTTCGATGACAGCTAGTGAGGCAGGGGCAGGTTAGGGGAGGAGGGACTGAACAAAAAGAAAAAGGACCCATGGGTATGGACAACAGGGTGGTGATTGCTGGAGGGAGGGGGTATAAGGGGACTAAATGGTAATGGAAAAAATACAATAAAGACAAAATCAAAAGAAAAGAGAGAGAGAAAGGGAGTGGGGAGAGAAATGTAAATTGTGGTGAATAAGTATTTAGAACTCATTTTTTTCTTGTAAAATATTTTAAAAGTTAAAAGTACCCTTAAATGGTTGTGCCATGTTTTCATCTGTTTAACTTTCACAAGGAATTAAAATACTTTATTTCACCATCTATTATGACTTTTGTGTTACAGTTTTTCTCAAGAAGAAATTGCTTAAGTTATTATTTTGTTATTTGCATGAGTGCAATAAGTGGTACATATACAATTACTAATCATTACTTCATAACAGATTTTTAAACATTTGGTACTGACCTTTATGGCATCAGAGAATATCAGTGACAGTGGCATTATGATCAAATGCCATTATACATGTAAATAGCCCTGGCTGGCGTAGCTCAGTGGATTGAGCGCGGGCCTGCGAACCAGACGATCGCGGTTCGATTCCCAGTCAGGGCACATGCCTGGGTTGCAGACCAGTTCCTTGCAGGCTAACTACCAGCAGGGGATGCACAAAAGGCAACCATACATTGCATTGATGTTTCCCTCTCTCCTTCCCCTCTAAAAAATAAATAAATAAATAAAATCTTTTTAAAAAATGCCATTATACATGTAAATAAATACAAAATCACCTGTTGTACCTATGATTTTTTAATATTTCAGATATTTTTAATTTCTTCAAATTCACTGTTTATCGGGAGTGACTAAAATAAAAATATAATTGAGTCCCATCATCATAATAG
This sequence comes from Sturnira hondurensis, assembly GCF_014824575.4. Lineage (NCBI taxonomy): Eukaryota > Metazoa > Chordata > Mammalia > Chiroptera > Phyllostomidae > Sturnira > Sturnira hondurensis. Next base: position 4,218,924 of record NW_028081579.1, read on the forward strand.
AAATTGCTTTAAGAGAAAACTGATCGGCCCTGGTTGGCATGGCTCAGTGGTTGAGTACCAGCCTGCAAATCATAGGATGGCCGGTTTGAGAGTATGTCAACTGTTTCCCAAGCTGGTGACCACATACTCCACAGGTGATCATGGCATCTGTGTGTTTGCCTCTTTGTCCTTATTCCTCTCTCTGCAACTTCTAGCAACTAGGTCTCTCCTGGTGCTGCTCAAACCCTGCTTGGCCAGGGAGGGAGGGAGCAGTTGACCCAGCTCTCTCCCAAGGACTCTGTGGCAGGCCCACCGCTTCCAAAAAATCTGTGGTAGACCCAGCACCAGCGTCGGGTGCCAGGCACCAAGCCTGGGGCTACAGCTGCCCAGGTCCCCGCACTGGTCCCTGGGACCTTATTGTCCTGCAGCCATCTCCTTACCTTTTGGTTTTTCAGTGTCTGCTACAATTTTTGGTCTCTTATTTTCATATATTCTGGGGTACTGTTGGCTGTTTGCTCTGTTCCTCCATAGATCAGCCAGGTTTTTCTCCCGTGTGTAGGGGGAAGTAGAATCTGTTCCCTCCTACTCCATCGCCATCTTCCAAATCCTGTATGAACTTCATCGTACGAGACAAGAACAAAAGCACTGCCTGTACCTCTGAGAACACTGGCCCATGCACCCTCGTAAAAAGCGTTGCTTCCCGCATCATGAGCAATCTTCCTCCAGCTGTCAAGCAGGCCTGTGACATGATATCCGTTCCTTTGCACCCTGACTGCATCACCATGCCACAGTGAATAATGTCAAATGGATAGGAAGTCAACCCAGCCACCACCTTGACTGACTGTGCAATCATCCAGCTGATGAAGATGGGCACATTCTTGGGATCTGGAAGCATTCTCTGTGCAGTGTCATAGATACCAAAGTAGTCACACGATGAAACCCTCCAGAGACACATGAAAGCCTTGGCGCAGGCCCTTGTCCCCATCAGATTTGTAGATTATAACCAGGCAGTCATGGGGGGCTTTGAATTCCCTTTCAGCTCCAGCTTTGCCTACATCAGCTACTAGACTGGTACAAGCAAACTCAAGAGGATACACAGAACACCATGGGGAGGCCCCAGCAGTACCACCTAATGCCAGATTCCCAGCACAGTGGCAGCAAAACTGGGTTCCTTTGTCCACACGACCCAGGAAGATCTGCTTGTACTTATCTTTGAAGTCAAAGTTGAGATCCTGGGTGGGGAAGGATCTGATACATTGGCCAGGTTACTACCCAGAAGGTCAGGACTCCCTGCTCCTTGGGGATAAGAAACAGGCAGTCTGCATGGCCCTTGATCTCATATCCACAGTGACTTGCTTATTGGCATCGGTGAAGGACAAAGATTAAATTATTGTTTTTAATTCAAATGGTTAAGTATATATGTTATTATTTCATGTTACTTACAAGTAGAGTACAAAATTTAAGGCACGTGATAAATATTATTATTACATCATTTCTATGTAAAAAGAAAATATTATTAGCCTCCTAGTTTTATTTTTAATAAAACATTTAACATTAATAAATTAATTTCTTAATAACCAACATCAATTTATTTAAAATATTAATTTATATGATAAATATTGGGTTATAAATTTTGTTGTTAATAATATGTTGCTATTGGTAAGATTAAATAAATATTAATGATAAATATTGATTCATTAAATATGTAATGAATATTTTAGTTTTTACTTCTATAATAAAATCTTTAATGTGCAGTCTAATGTGTAACTGTTCTTTATTCAACAGCTAAAAATAATGAAAAGCATAACTTTCTTATATATACTATCTATGGTAACAAAAACACACATTAGGAATATGATTCTACCTGGAGGAACTTGAAAATAAGGGTTTGGGGTATGTATACATTTATTAGCAAACATTTAGTAAGTGCCTTCCATGTTCTAGGCACTGGGCCCAGTGTGCATGACAATGTGATAAAAGAGGACACAGTACTTGCCCTCCAAATGATCCTTTAGATCTTTTAGACTATGAAGTCTAAAAGAAGACCTATATATATATTCAATCACATAAATTTTAATGGAGTTTTCACAGTCTGTGGGAGACTGGTGACTGCCTAAGGTTTAGGATCCTGGAAGCCAACTCCAGGCAGGGTCCTGCTCCAAGGGGATGGGCCATGTCCCTGCCTTGGCCCAGGGTCCAGAGCCCAGCCCTGGGCCAGTGAAGGGCTGGAGTATGGGACCCTCCCTGCACTTACTGGTACCTCTGGCTGGACCACCTGATCTTTGCATCAAAGTACCAAAAGTGCCAGGCTCCTATTCCCAGCATGTTGAAGGCCTGGAGTCCAGTGCTGAGGATGGAACATCTCCATCACTGACCACTAGGCTCCTGGTGAGAAGTACTGTGGGATGAGTGTCTATCTTCATGGTTGTGTTACAGATGGGGAAACTGAGACCTGGTACTGGGTTTGTAAGGGGCAACCCAGCCAGATGGCCAAGAATGAGGTTGAGACTAGGACTAGGCCCAAGACTCTGCCTGGGCCCTTGGAGTAAGGGGTCAGCTGGAACTCTGTCCTACCCTGTCTTGTATCTGGTCCTGGGGCAGGACAGCGACTCAGCCTGGGGGCATTAGGGGGCCCAGTAACCTTTACTTCAGGTAGGAGAGGTATATGTCCTGGCCAAATGTCAGGCCGGCGATGTGGGTGACTCGGCCTAGGGGTGCAGGGTTACAAACAGGAAGTTCCTCAGCTGAGAGGAGGGCCACAGGCACTAGTCCGCCTTGTAGAATTCCCAGAACGTGTCCCGCAGCTCCTGGCAGTTCTTGCCCAGGATCTGGCCCTCTAGCAGCCAGTAACCAAAAGTACCAGGCTCCTATTCCCAGCCTGGAAGAGGATCTCAGCTGGCTGATCCACCAGTCACCCACATCGCCGGCCTGACTTTCCTGAGGATGTTTGGGAGGCCACTGAGGCCAGATGCGAAGAGCAGGTGGACCAGCCAGAGGTACCAGTAGTGCAGGGAGGGTCTCATGCTGCAGCACGCCACAAACATGCTCACTGAGGGCCACGGGTGCCAGTTCTAGCCCAATCGGGTTCAGATCCCCTAGGACTGGCGTGCGCCATCCAGAGCCGGGAAGACAACACCGCAGCGCAGGGGATGGCTGCCACCCACAGGCCAAACAGATGGTGTCAGCTGCGGGACATAGCGCCTGTGGGGACCTCGATAAAGAAGAAAAATATTTAAGAGATAATTGCAATAAAACCAGAAGGTGGGACAGTGGCCCTAGTGTCTTAACTGTCTCCTTCCCCTGGTGTAGTCCTGCACTCGAGGTCCAAGGGGCTCCCGTGTGTGCAGACCCGCACTGTTCTGCTCCTCCCTTGAGTCCTGGACTCTTGAGTTTCCATGTCTGGGTGGGACAAGGGTGTAAATATTTATAATTTTCTATAGCTAGTGTAGGACATGAAGAAGAGCAAATGCAGTTTTTTTATGGTGACACAGATGTACAGTTTATTTTGATAGCAGAAATCACAGTCTCAGGATTGTCGAGCGGGGCACATTCCACTAAAGTGATTTTATAGCAAGAGAGAGAGAGAGGGGGAGATGCTATAAAGTAATAATGATACTAGCTAATCCTCTTTGAGTCCTTACAGTGTGCCAGCATCTTACATATTTACTCAAGTAATCCTCACAGCAATCTATGAGATAGACACTAAAGAGATAAAAGGTACTTTTAAGATCTGTTGGAACACAAAGAAGGAAACACTCCACTATCTACAGAGGTCAGACATTTGAGCTGCCAAGTCCTATAGTACATATACCTCGATAAGAGGCAGCGATGTATCTGACAATATTAATGTAAGTTATGCCACAGGAAGCCCAACCCCCCAAATTTTGATGGGTTATAACAACAAAGATTATAGTTGCTCACAAAACTTGTCAAGTGACTTGGGGACTTCTCATGTCTCCTTACTCCGGGACCTAGACTGACAGAGACTCCACCACCTGGAGCATCTCCAGTTGCCATAGCAAGAAAAGGAGATGTGGCAAATCACACCCTGTTTCTTCAAGTCTCTTCTTATAAGACCCATGTTCTGCTCTCTTTTTATTTGCCTAAATAGGTCATATGTTCACACCCAGCTCTAATAGGGAAGGGAAGTGCCATCCTACAATATACCCAGAGGCAAGAAAACAGGAATACTGAGGAATAACTCCAGCGCCTACCAAGGCATAGAGGGAGTAGGTAAACCAAAGCCAGCAAGGGAGTCTCTCACCTGGGAAAGGCCTAGACACCCTTTTAAGGGCGTCCGGTGGATTAAGTCAGGCTCATTCAGGATAATCTTGATTACCAATCCATCTTCAAAGGGAGGGGACTACACAGGGTGTGACCGGGGGGAATTACTGTAGCCACTCTACAATCTGAGCTGGACACAAGCAAAAGGAAGGATGTTTCAAGAGTCCAGGTGAAAAGTTTTAAGGCCCCAGACTAAAATTCAAAAATGTTTAGGAGATGCAAACATCCCTTAGAGATAATTTAAAGGTATTAAACTTTAGATAATGGTCACTTTTTTTATATGTAGAACTGAACTCTGGTGATACTCAAAGTAAATATTTTTTGAGGTTTTCACCTTAAAAAAAAGAGCCACAAATATTTCAAATACCTAGATTATTCCAGCCAAGAACAAAAATAAAACTAAATATATGGATATCCAATTACCAAGCATTGAGTGCTACGCCATAACTCACACACAAAAACTAGTAATCTTTATAGTAACACCAATAGAGTTTGTGTATAATTTTAGGCCTTGAAAAATAAGGTACAGAATATATGTCATATTTTTCATAGTTTACTATCAAAACAATTGTTTAAAACATATAAGCCAGGTGGTGAAAGACAAATACCATATGATCTCACCTTTAACAGGAACCTAAACAACAAAACAAGCAAACAAGCAAAATATCAAAAGACACTGAAATAGAGAACAGATGGACAGTGACCAGAGGGGAGAGGGGAGGGGATCTCAGGGGAAAAGGAGAAAGGTTTGCAGGAACAAGTATAAAGGACACATGGACAAAAACTAAGGGGGGTGGAAATGGAAGGGAGATGGGGAGCACTGGGGAGGGTGGGCTGGGATGGGAGTAAAAGACAGAAAACTGTACTTGAACAACAATTAAAATAAATAATTTTTTTAAAAACATATTTACACATAGGCAACTTTTAAAGGTTAAAATAACGTAATGAGTATTGTGCAAGATCTTTACTTATATACATGTAATTTGAAAACCAAACAAATGTAAGAATGTCAGTGAGCCTAGGACAGTGAAGTCAGGGTAGAATGATATTTAGTAGCTATCTTAGAAAGTGGCCAGCCACCTGCCCCAATTGGCTCTAAGTAGAAATGTCAGCCACGTGTGCTCCTTTTGAGCCATAAATATATGTAATGGACTAAAAAGAAAGAAAAAGAAAGATAATGTCCATTAACATCTATGCATCCCTGTTTTACCTTTAGAGGCATCCTTAATGCCTGCATTTCTTAAATGCAACAAAAATGACCTTAGATTCCCTGTCAGCTACCATAGTTAAGCTGAAATTGGAGGCAACTGGCATTTGAGGGAGACCCGTTGAGAATATGCACAAAACACAGCGTAGCCCTGACCAGTGCGGCTGCCTTGGTTGGGCTTGGTTCCAAGACAAAAGATCACTTGTTGGATTCCTAGTTGGGGCACATGCCTGGGTTGCAGGCTTGGTCCCCCGCTGGGGAGCGTAAGAGAGGCGACTGATGGATGTTTCTCACGTCAGTGTTTCTCTTCCTCTCTTTCTCCCTCCCCTCTCCTCTCTTTAAAAAGACATGAAAAGCTTTTTAAAAAAATTAAAAAACACATTGCTAAAGAGGTTGATTTTATACCTTTAGCACTAAAATGCACTGGTTAAGAAAGCTGTGGAACTATCTTTAAGTGAAAACTTAATGTCTGGACTAATATTAACTTGAGAGTAGAAACAAAGGAGGAAAAAAAAAACCTCACAAATTTTCAGTGACCCTTAAGACAATTTCATGAAGAATCTTTGCTACCCAGAATATCTAGGCTGCAGAACACTTACTGTACAGAAGTATGTTTTGCATTCTGAGCTTCAAAAAGTGTCATGTTATTTCTATCAAAGAAAAAAAATAAGTTAATTATTTCACAGGCAGGAAATCCGCAGTTTCTTCCTAAAAGCCCCCTTTGTGTGTGTATGAAAATTTCATGGCATTGCCAGGAACCCAACCAGCCAGATGCCACCTCAATGTGCTTGCTTTTTAGCATTCTGTGGCACGCACACTGCCTGCTGAGGATGTGAAAGGAGACAAGTCAGAAGATAATGAGCCAATTTCAGGTGTCTTCACATTCTGTCAAAGTGAACATTGGAAACTGTTTATCACTATCATTTATAACATAGAAAGAAAAAAGATTTGAAATTCGTTGTTGCTCTGGAATGCTTAGCTAACACTCCATGGATAATAACCAAAGGGTAATTGCATGGTAACACTGCAGAGTCATTTTTTTTCCTCGATTCAGTCAGCCTGGCCCTGGGGACTATGCTCTGGCCCTGCTCCCTTTGAGCCCTCCACGGCTGCCTGCCTGGCCCTCCACTGAGTTGTTAGCCAGGATGGAGGCTGTTAGGAACTTGTACCAGAAGACGGTGAAGCATACAGTTCCTGACATCTGGCTGATGGAGTAGCTACCCTGGGCACCATGACCCGTGGACTGTTCCAACAACCCAGAGGCACTAAGGATGATTTGAGTGGCCTGGCTCTTTCTCTTCACCAAGCTCATTGAGCTGATGGATGCAATGATCTTTAGTCTCTGGGGAAAAAATGAACAGGCAACCTTCCTATATGTCTTCCCCCATTCAGTGCTTCCTTGGAGCTGGTGGTGGTGAGTAAAAATTGCCCCAGGAGGAAAGGGATCTTTCCCTGCCATGGTAAACACCTCTGTGCATACCATCATGTATCTGTACTATGGATTGTCTGCCCTTGGCCCTGTGGCTCAGCTCTGCCTCTGGTGGGAAAAGCACGTCACAGCCATCCAGCTGATCCAGTTTGTCCTGGTCTGGCTGCCCATTTCCCAGTACTACTTCATGCCCGGCTGTAACTACCAGTGCCCAGTCATTATGCACCTCATCTGGATGTATAGCACCATCTTCTTTGGGCTCTTCTCCAATCTCTGGTATCATTCTTACACCAAAGGCAAATGACTGCCCTGTGCAGTTCAGCAAAACAGAGCTCCAGGTACTGCCAAAGTCAAGGCCAACTGAGAAACACACTCTAGCAAGGTGCCCACCTAAGTGCCTCAGGGCTGCACCTTGGGCAGCATCCATCATTGTCCTCCCTCCCTAGACCTGTGATCAGGGCTTATGTGGTCAGGACTGAGCAGGGACAAGCCTTTCCCTCCCCACAGTGGGTACACAGGGGCACAGCTCTGTTCCTCACCTACTTCTCCCAGCCAGGCCCAGGCAGTGGCCTCATTGCCCTCTACCACTCCAGAGCTGGGGGCTGAAAGAGCTGGACGCTCATGTTCCCCTCCCTGCCTTAACCTGGGGAGAGGAAGGCTGAGGGTTGGCCCCCACCAGGGTCTTGTGGCCTTTTCCTCACAATGAAAAGGTCAGCAACAATCCTTCACCATGGACCCAATCCTCCTCCTTTTCAACCCCACACATCAAAGAGGGTGGGAGGCCTGGAATACAGCCTGTGGGGGCTGCTCACTCACTTATGTCTTCATTAAAAGTGACAGGAAATTTTTTTTTAAATGGTTTCATGAACTTTTGTGCCTCTCAAACTAACATTTTACATAAAAATCAGCTCCAACACATAGTTTAAGGATTTTTCATCACAACCACAACTTACTACTAGTTAAATAATGAAGAATGAATATAACATCTTTTCTAAGATTTTATTTATTTATATTTAGACAGAGGGGAAGAGAGGGAGAGACACCAATGTGTGGTTGCTTTACTCGCACCCCCTACTGGGGACCTGGCCCACAGCCCAGGGGTGTACGCTGACTGAGAATCGAACCAGTGACCCTTTGGTTCACAGACTGGTGTTCAATCCATTGAGTCACACCAGCCAGGGCAAATATATCATCTTTAAAACAAAACCTTTTTCAGGCACAATGGGCATACCATACAATAAAATACTTGTGTGAAGTATTCGACTGGGCAAGTTTTAACTTTCACGGAGCTGCACGATCACCACCACAGCCTTTCCTCATTTCCACTGTGTTCTCTCCTCCCATCCCTCCCCAGCTCGACCTCCTTCACCCCCAGGCAAGCACAGATCTACACCGTGTCACTTTAAATCAGTTTGCGTTTTCTGGAACTGTACAAAAGGGGTGCTACTGTGTCTTGCTTCTATCACTCTCCATAATTATTTGGAGATTCGTTTGTGCAGTTTTATGTATTAATATCATTCTTTCTGATTTCTGAGTAGTATTCCGTTGCATAAATGTTAACACAATTTCTTTGTCCATTTGATGGATATCTGGGTACTTTCTGGTTTTTGACTATTATAAATAACGCTGCTAAGAACATAGGCTTTTGTTTCTCTTGGGTAAACACTAGGAGCAAAATAACTTGGTCCTATGGTAAGAGTATGTAAACATTTTCAGAAACTGCCACACTGTTTTCCAAAGTGGTTGTACCTGTTTAGATTTCGATTTTTCATATTAGTTCTGGTTTCTCCACATCCTCACCAATTCTTGATACAGTGGGTCTTTTTCATTTTAACCATTCTAAGTGTGTAGTGGGACTCTGTGATTTTAACCCTAAATGAAGGCTTATTTGCATCTATTTCCTAAATGAATAATGTTGAGCACTTTTTATGTCTTTATTTGTTGTTTGTATATTTTTGGTGATATCTCTGTTCAAATCTTTTGCATGTTTTTCAATTGAATTGTGTATCCTTCATTAGATGTATGCCTTGCAAACATTTTCTTCCAATCTGTGGATTGTCTTTTCATTCTCTTATAATGTCTTTTGAAGAAGGAAAGTTTTTCATTTTAATCAACTCCAATTTACTGAGTTTTTCTTTGGTAAATTGTGCTTTTGTTGTCCTATGTAAGAAATCTTTACTGCACTCCCAGTCATAAAGATTTTCTTGTGTATTTTCTTCTATCAATTTTATAATCCTAGATTTCACAGTAGCTCAATAAGCCACCTTTAATTAATTTTTATATTTGCTACAAATAATTGATCAAAGTTCATTTTTGCATTTATTGATGGATAGCCAATTATTCCAGAACTACTTATAAAAAAACATTTTTCCCTCCCCTAAAAGGTATGGGTCTATTTCTGGGCTCTCAACTCTGTTACATCGCTCTGTGTATCTAGTACATCGATCTTATCACCCCAAGGCCACATCTTGATTATCGCAGCTTTATAATGAACATTGAACAAATGTTGTATTAGCCTATGAACTTTGTTTGTTTGTTTTTGAAAATTATTTTGGATATTTTACATTCTCTTCATTTCCAGATGAACTTTTAAGATCAACTTGCTAATTTATATAAAAAGATGTGCTGAGATTTTTACTGCAATAGCAAAGAATCTGTAGATCAGTTTAGTTAATTTGACATATTAACAATATTGAATCTAACTACCCATAACATGGTATATCCCTCCAATTATTTAGGTCTTTTATTTCTCTTAGTAATACTTGACAGTTTCTAGTATATAAGAATTGCTCGTCTTTTGTCATATTTATCCCTAAGCACTTCACATTTTTGAAACTATATAAATAGAATTATTTATTCCCAAATCTAATTGTTCATCACTAGTTTATAGAAATACAATGGATTATAAAATATAGTATATAATATAATATAATACATATGACATAATATAACTACAATTGTCTTATACTCACTTTTTAACTCAAAAGTGCTATTTTTTAATTTTTCTTTTTAAATATATCTTATTTATTATGCTATTACAGTTGTCTCATTTTCTCCACCTTTATTCGCCTACACACCCCCTCCCACCCACATTCACCCCCCCATACTTAGTTCATGTCCATAGGTCCTACATATAAGTTCTTTGGCTTCTACATTTCCTATACTATTCTTAACTCCCTCCTCCCCATCTATTTTGCACCTACCATTTATGCTACTTAGTTCCTGTACCTTTTCCCCTATTCCCCCACCTCCCTGCTGCTAACCCTCCATGTGATCTCCATTTTTCTGATTCTGTTCCTGTTCTAGTTGTTTGCTCAGTTTGTGGGGGTGGGAGGGTTAGGTTCAGTTTTTAACAGTTGTGAGTTTGTTGTCATTTTACTATTCCTATTTTTTATCTTCTTCTTTTTCTTAGATAAGTTCCTTTAACATTTCACATAATAATGGCTTGGTGATGATGAACTCCTTCAACTTGACCTTATCTGGAAAGCACTTTATCTGCCCTTCCATTTTAAATGATAGCTTTGCTGGATAGAGCAATCTTGGCTGTAGGTCTTTGGATTTCATGACTTGGAATACTTCTTTCCAGCCCCTTCTTGCCTGCAAGATTTCTTTTGAGAAATCAGCTGACAGTCTTATGGGAACTCCATTGTAGGTAACTGTCTCCATTTTTCTTGCTGCTTTTAAGATTCTCTCCTTATCTTTAATCTTGGATAATGTAATTATGCTATGCCTTGGTTTGCGCTTCCTTGGATTCAACTTCTTTGGGACTCTCTGAGCTTCCTGGACTTCCTGAAAGTCTATATTCTTCACCAGATTGGAGAAATTCTCCTTCATTACATTTTCAAGTAAGTTCTCAATTTCTTGATCTTCCTGTTCTTCTAGCATCCCTATGGTTCCAATGTTGGAATGTTTCAAGTTTTCCCAGAGGTTCCATAGCCTCTCCTTATTTTTTTGAATTCTTATTCCTTCATTCTGTTCTGGTTGAATGTTTATTTCTCCCTCCTGGTCTAAACCCTTGATTTGAGTCCCGGTTTCCTTCCTTTCACTGTTGGTTCCCTGTATATTTCTCTTTATTTCACTTTTCATAGCCTTCACTTTTTCCTCTATTTTGTGACCATACTCAACCATTTCTGTGAGAATTCTGATTACCAGTTTTTTGAACTCTGCATCTGATAGGTTGGCTATCTGTTCATCACTTAGTTGTTTTTTTCTGGAGCTTTGATCTGTTTTTTTCATTTGGACCTTTTTTTTTTTTGGTCTCATTGTACCTGTTGTATAGCATGGAATGGAGCCTTAGCTATTCACCGGGCAGACACTGTATGGGGATAGGGGTCCAAGAGGGAACAATTCTGCTTGCTCAGCTCTCTGCTGGCTTTCATTCACTTCCTCCACTTCCCACAAACAAATTGGGGCCTTCTGGTGCAGATTTCCAGGTGGGTGGGTTTGTGTACATTCTGGGACCCTGTGAGTCTCTCCAACAGACTCTCCTGTAAGGCTGAGTGTATCTCCTGCCGCCATTGAGGGAGAAAAAATCCCCACTGGTGCTTTCACTTGAAGGGTTTGAGGCTTTTTTCCCATGCTGGAAACCTGGGTTGTGCAGTCTGACTCACTCTCAAGTTGTTCCTCCCAGTTTATCCACTTTCGAATGTGGGGCTGCCTGCTCTGGCAGCCACTGCCTCGCCCGCCCAGTTCCTCCAGGTGCCACCTTGCCATGAGTCCTCTCCACCCCTGCTGCCCATCTCTGCCCTCCTACTGGTTTGGATGAATGTTTCTTCTTTAAGTCCTTGGTTTTCAGATTTCCATACAGTTTTATTTTTCTGGCAGTTCTGGTTCTCTTTTGTTTTCAAATTTGTTGTTGTCTTTCTTTTGGTTGTGCAAGGAGGCAGTGTGTCTACCTATGCCTCCATCCTGGCCAGAAGTCCCCAAAACTCTTAATATCTATATTCTGCATCCTTGGTAAAAATCACATTTAGCATCATTTTTGTAAAATTCATCAGACTTTCTGCATGAATAATCATGTCATCTACTAAAAATGTTTTCATTCTTTCCTTCCAATTTGAGTGCTTTTTATTTATTTCTCTCGCCTGATTGCACCAGCTCATACCTTCAATAAAATACAGAATAAAAATAATGAGAACAGACACAGTTGCTTTGTTCCTGATCTGAGAGGCTGTGCATTGAGTCTTTTCCCATTATGATGTTAGCTCTGTTTTTTACAGATGTTCTTTATCAAGTTGCGGGAGTTCTTTCTATTTCTAGCTTGCTGAGGGTTTTTTTATCAGGAATGGATATTCGATTTTGTAGAATGTTGTTTATGTATCTAATGACATGAACATACAGATTTTCTTTTTTATTTTGTTAATAAGTTGATTTTTGATTGGCCTTCAAATGTTAAACCAATCTTATACCTCTGAGTTAAACTCCATTGGTCACAATGTATGCTTTTTATATATTGTTGAATTTGATTTGCTAAAATTTTGTTTTAGTCTGCTGTATTCTTCTCTTATTAGTATTACAGTTATCTGGTGTCATAGTCTAAATTGAGAAGTATTCCTTCCTCTTCAATTTTTTGGAAGTGTTCATGTAGTGTTGGTATCGAAGCCATCTGAGCCTCAAATTTTCTTTATGAGAAGGTTATTAACTGCACTGAACACACATTCAATTTCTTTGATAGATATAGGACTATTCAAGTAATCTATTCCTCCTGAGTGAACTGTAGTAGTTGGCATTTTTCAAGAAACTTTTCCATTTCATCTAAGTTGTTATGTATTGGCATAAATATATTGTTCATATTAGTCCTTTACTATCTTGGCAATAGCTGTAAGACCTATTGTGGTTTCCTCTCTCTTTCCTGTTATTGGTAATTTATGCCTGGTCTCTTTTTTTCTTCATAACTCTGGCTATATTTATAACTTTAATTAATCTCTTCAAGGAACCAGATTTTGGGTTCATTAATTTTTCTCTACTTTTTTTGTTCTTTATTTCATTGATTTCTACTTCTTTATTATTTTTTCTTTGTTAAAAAACTTTATTTATTTGTTTTTAGACAGAGGAGAGGAAGAGAGGGAGAAAAACATCAGTGTGTGATTGCCTCTCATGCATCCCCTACTGGGGACCTTTCCTGCAACCCAGGCATGTGCCCCCACAGGGAACTAAACTGGTGACCCTTTGGTTTGCAGGCTGGCCACACCAGTCAGGGCTTTATTATTGTTTCTCTTTTGTTTACATTGGGAACTACCTGCTCTTATTTCTCTAGTTTACACACATGCAAAGCTAAGACAATTTATTTGAGACTTTTATTCCTTTCTAAAACTACAGGCACTTAAGTGCTATAAATGTCCCCCTAAGTACTGCTTTAGCTCAATATTCTATAAGATTTTATGTTTTTTATTTTACTTTGGTTCAAAACCCTTATTAATTTTTCCCTTGATTTCTTTTTTTATCCTATGGGTTATTTAGAATTTAGAAATGTGGTTTTTAATTCCCAAATATTTGGGAATTTCCTAGAGACCTTTTGATTATTGATTTCTGACTTAATCCCATAGTAACCAGAGAAAATACATTTTTATGATGTGAATACCTTTAAATTTCTTGAGACATGTTCTATGCTCCAATACAAGGTCTATCTTGGTAGATGGTCTGTGTAAAAAGAATGAATATCCTGCTGTGGTTGAATGGAGTGTTCTAAAAATGTCAGTTAGTTCAAGTTTGTTAATAGTATTGTTCAAGTCTTTTATGTCTTTGTTTATTTTTTGTCTAAGTCTTCTATAAATTATTGAGAGAAAGGCTTTAAAATCTCTGATTGTAATTGTTGATTTGTCTACTCCTTGATGTTCTATCCATCTGCATTTCTTGTATTTTGTATTTCTGTTATGTGCATAAATGTTTTTGGATTATTATGTCTTCTTGATGAACTGACTCTTTTATCAGTACAAAATGAACATTCTTTGTTGCTGCTAACAGTCATTGTTCTAAAATCTGCTTTGTTTGCTATTAATAATCCAGCTTTTATGTGATCAGTATTAGCAAGAAAATACCTTTCCCATTTTTTATCACCTATTTGTGTCTTTATTTTGAAAGGGTTTTTTTTTGTAAACAGTATACATTGAATTCTACTTCTTTTTATCCAATCTGATAATCTGTACCTTATAATTAGGGTGTTCAGGCCATTTACACAATGCCATCATTAGTATGATTGGGTTGAAATTTATCATATTACTGTCTTTTCCACTTTTTCTTCCTTCTTTTAAATTGAATGAAATAAATGTATTTTTTCTGAGTATAGAATTATGAATTTTTTCCCTTCACTACTTCATAAAGGTTGCTCTACTATTTCCTCACCTGTATTGTTCCAGATGAACATTCACTATCATTCTTATCTTTATTCTTTGGTATGTAATGTGTATGTGGTAGGCAGAAAAATTACCCATACCTGATTAATATGAGACTTGTGACTTTTGAGCTAATGAGATTTAGATAAAACCTTTTATTTGGTGTTATGCTATAATTGGGAATTTTGAGATGAGGTGAATACATTTTACATGTGGGGCATGTATAGGCATATTAAGGATCCAGAAGGTAGACTATGTTAGGTAGAATACTGTCCCCCAAAGATGTTCACATCCTAATTCCTGAACCCATGAATATGTTGTTAGATGGCAAAGGGTAATTAAGGTTGCTAATCAAATGACCTTAAAATAAAGAGGTTATACTTGATTGTCTGAGTTAATCTCACACAACCATAAATGTTTTTCAAAGTGGAAGAGTCAGAAAAAGGTGTAACTGTGGAAGCAAGATCAGGGAGCTCCTATATGCTAGTTTTAGAGATGGAGGAAGGAGTCATGTGAGTGACCTTTAGAAGCTAGAACAGATCAGGAAACAAAATTTTTTCCTAGAACTTCCTGAGGAATGCAGGTGTTCTGACATCTTGATTTTATCCTACTAAAACCCATATCAGACTTCAGACCTATACAACTGTAAGATAATAAATTTGTGTTGTTTTAAGCTTCTAAATTTGAGGTAATTTGTTACATAGCTATAGAAAACTAACGCACTGGCCAAGATAGAGGCGTAGGTAGATATACTTTTGCCTCCTCACACAACCGAAAAAAAAAACCAACAAATTTAAAAGCAAAATATAACCAGAACTGCAGAAAATCGAACTGTATAGTAGTCCAACAAACAAGGAGTTAAAGAAGAAACACTCATCCAGACCAATAAAAGGGGCAGAGATGGGCAGCCTGGGTGCAGAGGATTCAAGGCAAAGCAGTGGCTAGCAGACCAGGAAGTCCCCACAATTGTGTGCAGATAAACCAGGAGGAACAACTGGGAAGTGAGGCAAATGATGCAACCCAGGGTTCCAGCACGGAAAAATAAAGCCTCAAAACTTCTGACTGAAAAAAACCTGTGGAGGCTGAAACAGCAGGAGAAAGTCCCAGCCTCACAGAAGTGTTTGTTGGAGAGACCCATAGGGTCCAGGAATGTACACAAAACTACCCATCCAAGAATCAGCACCAGAAGGGCCCAATTTGCTTGTGTGTAGTGGGTAAATGACTGAAAGCCAGCCAAGAGCTGAGCAAGTGGCATGGTTCCCTCTGGGACCCCTCTCCCACATACAGTAGCACAACATAGCATCTGAGTTGCCATGTCCTGGCTAATACCTAAGGCTCCTTCCTTTACCACGTAACAGGTATGCCAAGACAAAAAATATATATATGGCTCTAATGAAAGAGCAGATCAAAGCTCCAGAAAAAAAACAACTAAGTGATGGAAAGATAGCCCACCTCTCAGAAGCAAAGTTCAAAACACTGGTAATCAGGTTTCTCACAGAAATGGTTGAGTATGGTCACAAAACAGAGGAAAAAGTGAAGGCTATGAAAAGTGAAATAAAGAGAAATGTACAAGGAACCAACAGTGAAGGGAAGGAAGCTGGGGCTCAAATGAATGGTTTGGACCAGGAAGAAGAAATAAACATTCAACCAGAACAGAATGAAGGAACAAGAATTTTAAAAAACGAGGAGAGGCTTAGGAATCTCCAGGACAAGTTGAAACGTTCCAACATTGGAACCATAGGGGTGCCAGAAGGAAAACAGGAGGAACAAGAAATTGAAAACTTATTGAAAAACATAATAAAGGAGAATTTCCCTAATCTGGCAAAGGAAATAGACTTTTAAGAAGTCCAGGTAGCTCAGAGAGTCCCAAAAAAGTGGGATCCAAGGAAGCACACACCAAAGCACAGCATAATTACATTACCCAATATTAAAGGTAAGGAGAGAATCTTAAAAGCAGCAAGAGAAATGGAGACAGTTACCTACAATGGAGTTCCCATAAGACTGTCAGCTGATTTCTCAAAAGAAATCTTGCAGGCAAGAAGGGGCTGAAAAGAAGTATTCCAAGTCATGAACGGGAAGAATCTACATCCAAGATTACTCTATCCAGCAAAGCTATCATTTGGAATGGGAGGGCAGATAAAGTGCTTTCCTGCAGAACACCATTCCATGTGGTGCGGACCCAGCCCCCAGTGGCAACCATTTACTGTAAAGTAACTTCCTAAAATCCATGCTAAACCTTCCAAGCACTATTGTAACTGGTTCAACCACTTTTACCTTTTTATTTGCAAATATCCCTCTTCTGTGATGTGAATAGCAGCATTGGCTCCTTTGTTTTCTGTAAAAGGTAACCACCTAAAGCAACCTGTAAATAGTAAATGAGGACCATCATGCAATGTGCTGAGAAACCCAATAAAGGCTGGTCATGGCAAGGGCCGCGGTTTTTTCTCCCCTTGAGAGAAAAGCCATGCTGTCCCTTTTCCTCCACCAGACTCCACAGTCCATGTGAATGTCTCATTTCATCCATAAAGATGCAGACACTGCGGGCCAGTGTCCGCATCACTTTCCAGACAAAGTCAAGTTAAAGGAGTTCATCATCACCAAGCCCTTATTATGTGAAATGTTAAAGGGACTGATCTAAAAAAAAAAAGAAGATAAAAAAAATCAGTGGTAAAATAACAACAAACTCACAACTATCAACAACCAAATCTAATAAAACAAAAATGAACTAAGCAAACAACCAGAACAGAAACATATTCATAGAAATAAAGATCACATGGAGGGTTATCAGTGGGGAAGAGGAGTGACGAGAATGGGGGAAAAGGTACAGGGAATAAGAAGCACAAATGGTAAGTACAAAATTGACAGGGGAAGTAAAAATAGTATGGAAAATGG
Source organism: Sturnira hondurensis (assembly GCF_014824575.4). Lineage (NCBI taxonomy): Eukaryota > Metazoa > Chordata > Mammalia > Chiroptera > Phyllostomidae > Sturnira > Sturnira hondurensis. The sequence continues at coordinate 4,236,046 of NW_028081579.1, forward strand.
AAAAGCCAAAGATCTTACATGTATGACCCATGGATATGAACTAAGAACTTATATGTATGATCTATGGATATGATGGTGGGAATGGGGATACAGGACAGAGAGGAAAAAAAAGTGGGATAACTGTAATAGCACAACCAATAAAATATATTACAAAATAAAATAAATAGATACAAATAAAAGTACAGTAGGAAACTAATACAATGTCTTCTGTCTTCTCTGGCTGCCTTTAAGATTTTCTTTTTATCACTGATAGATAAAATCTCTATATGTTATATACATAGTCCCATTGTTTCCCCAGAAAAAAACACTAATAGAAAATGCAATTTTAAAAATATTTTTGTGCCCTTAGAGAAAAAAGTCATAGCTAAGAAAAAGGACAAGAGAAAGTTTAACAATGCATAGTTAGGTTATTTATACAAAACACTTTCTACTGAAGATACAGCTTTTTCAAAAAATGCTCACTTCTTAGTTAACATTAGGCAACATCAACAATATTAAAGCTGCTCCAAATACCATATGACTTCACTCATATGGGGAACCTAATGAACAAACTGAACTAAAATGGAAAATGGAGACAGATTCATAGATGGAAAGTAGGGTAACAGCTGGGTTGAGGGGGTGAGGGGGTGAAGGGATTGAGCACAAAGGAAAAAGGACTCATGCGCATGGACAACAGTGTGGTGATTTCTGGGGAGTGACAGGTATAAGGGGATTAAATGGTAATGGAAAAATATACAATAAAGATAAATCAGGCAGATCTAAGATGACAGAGGAGTAAGTGGAAGCTACACTAACCTCCTTCAAGGACCAAACTGGAATTATAACTAAATTGTAGAGAAATCATCCTGAATAACTAACTGAACACTAGTTGGAGGGAAGCCTTACAACCAAGGAAGAAACCACTTCACCATAACAAGACTGGTAGGAAGTGTGGAGGAGGCATGAGAGGGATGACTAGGCTTCCAGAGGTGGCAACTGAAGTTTCAGAGGGATATTTCAGCAGCCAGGGGGTGCCCCTGAGAAATGTGGTGTCTAAACCCCAAGTTGGGCTACCCAGACTACAGCACTAGAGCCAGAAAGAAACCTAGATAATGTCCAGCTGTGAAAAGCAGCAGAGTTTCTGTGTGTCAGGGAGAGATGGCCAAAGATTCAGAGAGCCTCTTAGAGCCAATGCACACAATTTCATTTGAGGCCACTTACCCTGGGCTTCAGTAAAGGGAGGGCAGACTGGACTAGAGATGCTTGAGAAGAATCTGGGGCTGGTGGCTTTGTGGAGAGAACTGAAGGAACAGCTACCAGCATCCCTATGCTGAATCATCCCCCATACTGCAGGAGCCATCTTTCTCAGGCAGAGCACCCCTCCCCAAGTGGTATCAGCTTGAGGGTAAGCAATAGCCCTGTCACAGGAATTATTCTGCCCCACCCTGTGGTGTTATAGCTTGAATATATTAACAGCTGATCAGTTTAACAATTGATTAGTTTAACATCTAAGGCAGAAAATACAAAGAAGCAGCCAAAATGGGAAGACAAAGAAACAGACCTCAAATGAAAGAACAAGAGAATTCTCCAGAAGAGTTAAATAAAATGGAGGCAAACAATTTATCAAATGGAGATTTTAGAGTAATGATTATAAGGAGACTCAACAGCATGAAAAAGACATAGAAACCATAAAATAGGACCAGTCAGAAACGAGGAATGCAATATCTGAGAAAATAATGCCCTGCAAGGAATAAACAGTAGGTTAGATGAAGCAGAAGATTAAATCAGTGATTTGGAAGACAAGGTAGAAAAAACATCAAGGCAGATCAGCAAAAAGAAAAAAGAATTTTGAAAAATGAGGAGAGCTTAAGAAACATTTTGGACAACATGAAACATAATAACATCTGCACTATAGGAATACCAGGAGAAGAGAGTGATCAAGGGATCAAAAACATATTTGAAGAAATAAAGCAAAAAATTCCCTAATCTAATAAAGGAAAAAATCACACAAGCCCATGAAACTCAGAGAGTCCCAGGCAAGTTGCACCCAAAGAGGCCTACATTGAGATACATCATAATTAAAATGACAAGGCTTAAACACAGAGAATTCTATAAGCCAAAAGAAAAGCAGATAATTACCTACAAGAAAGCACAGACTGGACTGGTCTCTGATTACTCAACAAAAACATTTCAAGCAAGAAGGGAGAGGCATGAAATATACAAGGTGATGAAAGTCAAGGACCTACAATGAAGAGTATTTTACCCAGCAAGCCATCTTTTAAAATTGAAAGAAAAATAAGGAGCTTCCCAGACAAGAAAAAGCTAAAGGAGTTTGTAAACACCAAACCAGTACTGCAGTGAATGTTAAAGGGCTTGATTTAAGAAGAAGAATAAGAAAATAAGAGGGAAAGAAAAAGCATTAAAAAAAGAGTATAACAGTAAAATGAAACTAAATAGGTATCTATCAATAATTACCTTAAATGTAAATGGCTTAAATGTTCCAACCAAAAGACAGAGGGTAGCTGAATGAATAAGAAAACAAGACATATATATCTGCTGCCTCCAAGAGACCCATTGCAGATCAAAAGATACAAACAGACTAAAAGCGAAGGATTGGAAAAATGTTTCATGCAAATGGAAAAAAAAAAGAAGCTGGAGTAATGGTACTTATATCCAACAAAATAGACTTTAAAACCAAGGCTATAATAAGACACAAAGAAGGGCAATGCATAATGATAAAGGGAACAATTCAACAAGAGGATATAATCCTAGTAAACATTTATGCACCCAACACAGGAGCACCTAAAAGTTTAAAGCAAATCCTGATGGACCTAAAAAGAGAGATCAACAGAAATACACTCATAATTGGTGATTTTAACACCCGTTGACTTCAATGGATAGACTTTCCAGGTAGAAAATCAACAAGGAAACAGCGGCCTTAAAGAACACATGGGAGCAAACAGATTTAATTGATATCTTCAGAGCATTTCAACCCAAAGCAGCAGTATATACATACTTTTCAAGTGCACATAGAACATTTTCTAAGATGGACCACATGTTGGGACACAAAACAACTCTCAACAAATTTAAGATGATTGAAATTATATGAAGCATCTTCTCTGATCACAATGCTGTGACACTAGAAATCCATCACAGGAAGAACACTGAAAAATAAACACACAAAGCCATGGAAGCTAAGTAACATGTTCTTAAACAATGAATGGGTCAACAAGGTCAGGGAAGAAATTTAAAGATATCTTCAAATCAATGAAAATGAGAACACAATTCAAAATCTGTGGGACATATGGAAAGCAATCCTGAAAGGGAAATTCATAGCATTACAGGCCTATCTCAAAAAAAAAAAAAAGAAGAAGAAGCTCAAATAAACAATCTAACTTAACACTTAAAGAAACTTGAAAAAGAACAACAACAAAAGCTCAAACTGAGTACAAGGAAGGAAATAATAAAGATCAGATCAAAAATAAATGAAATAGAGTCTAAGAAAATGATACAAAACATTATTGAATCCAAGAGCTGGTTCTTTTAAAAAATAAACAAGATTGAAAAACCGTTAACCACACTCATCAAGAGAGAGAGAAAGAACTCAAATAAGTGAAATCAGAAATGAATGAGGAAAAATAACAACTGGCACCAAAGAAATGCAAAGGGTTGTAAGAAAATATTACAAACAACTATACACCAACAAATTGGGCAACCTACACGAACTGAATAAATTCCTAGAAACATACAATCTTCCAAAAATAAACAATGAAGAATCAAGAATCTGAATAGACAGATTACACCTAGTGAAATAGGAGCAGTATCAAAGAACAGAAAACAAATGCCCTGGATCAGATGGCTTCATAGGTAAATTTTACCAAATATTTGAGAAGAATATACACTTCTCCTTTTCAAACTTCTCATAAAATTCAAGATATATATGCTACCCCCCAGATACCCATAGCAGATCAAAAGATACAAACAGACTAAAATCGAGGGAGGGTTCCCAAACTCATTTATGAGGCCAGCATTTGCCTAATACCAAAAGAAGATGAAAATGCTACCAAGAAAGAAAATTATAGGCCAACACCCTTGATGAACATTGATGCTAAAATCTCCAACAAAATATTAGCAAACCAAATAGAGCAATGCATCAAAAAGATTATACACCATGATCAAATGTGATTTATTCCAGGAATGCAAGGTTGGTACAACAATTTTGAATCAATAAATGTGGTACACCACAGAAACAAAATGAAGTATAAAAACCACATGATCACATCAATAGATGCAGAAAAAGCATTTGATCAAATCCAGTACCCATTTATGATAAAAACTCTCAGCAAAGTGGGAATAGAGGAAACGTACCTAAACATAATAAAGGCCACATATGACAAACCAACTGCCAGCATCATACTCAAAGGGCAAAAACTACAGGTGTTTCCTTTACTTGAGAACAAGACAGAGATGTCTGCTTTCACCTCTCTTATTCAACATAGTACTGGAAGTCCTAGCCACAGCAATCAGACAAGAAGAAATAAAAGACATCCAAATCAGAAAGGAAGAAGTAAGACTGTCTTTATTTGCAGACAACATGATTCTGTACAAAGAGAACCACAAAACTTCCACCAAAAAACTGCTAGAACTAATAAAAGAATTCAGCAAAGTAGCAGGATACAGCATTAATATAACAACATTAAATGCAACTGGAAATCAGTTGCATTTTTATATACCAGTTAGAAACTAACAGAAAGAGAACTTAAGAAAACAATCCCCTTCACAGTTGCTTCAAAAAGAATAAAATACCTAGGAATAAACCTAACCAAGGATGTAAAAGGCCTGTACATAAAAAATTATAAGACACTAAAGAAAGAAATTGAAGAGGATACAAATAAGTGCAAGCACATATAGTGTTTGTAGATAGGAAGTATTAACATCATTAAAATGTCCATACTACCCAAAGCAACCTATAGATTCAACACAATTCTTACCAAGATTCCAATGACTTACTTCACAAAACTAGAACAAATATTTCAAAAATGTATATGGAACCACAAGAGTCCACACATAGCAAAAATCCTGAGAAAGAAGAACAAAGTTGGAAAAATCACACTATCTAATATCAAACTATACTACAAGGCTGTAGTAATCAAAACAGTCTAGCACTTATATAAAAACAGACATACGAATCAATGGAACAGAATAGAGAGCCCAGAAATAACCCCACACCTTTACAGTCAATTAACATTTGACAGAGGAAGCAAACATGGATAATGGGTGAAAGATAGTTTTTTCAATTAATGGTGTTGAGAAAATTAGATAGATACATATATAAAAATGAAACAAACCACCTTCTTAACACCATACACAAGAATAAATTCAAAATGGATCAAAGACTTAAATGTTAGACCTGAAACCATAAAAATCCCAGAAGAAAACATAGGCAACAAAATCTCAGATATTGCTTTTACAAATTTTTTATCATATGTATCTCCCAGTCAGGGAAACAAAAGAAAAAAATAAATAAATGGGAATATATCAAGTAAAACAGGTTTTGTGCAGCCAAGGAAAACATCAACAAAATAAAAAGACAACCCACAGAATAGGAGGACACATTTGCCAAAACATCCAACAAGGGGTAAGTACACAAAATTTACAGAGTACTTATAAAACTCAACACCAAACAAACAAATGACCCAATTAAAAATGGGCAAAGGTCCTAAATTGACACTTTTCCAAAGAGGACATACAGATGGACATATGAACATATGCCCAACGTCACTAATCATCAGAAAAAATGCACATTAAAACCACAAGATACCATCTCACACCTGTCAGAATGGCTATCATCAATAAATCAACAAACAACTAGTGCTGGCAAGGATGTGGAGAAAGGAGAACCTTTCATACTGTTGGTGGGAGTGCAGACTAGTGCAGACACTGTGCAAAGCAGTATGGAGACACCTCAAAAAATTAAAAATAAATCTGCCTTTTGACCCAGTGATCCCACTTCTGTGAATGTATCCACAGGGGCCCAAAACACTAATTCAAAAGAACATAAGCACCCCTATGTTCATTGCAGCATTATTTACCTTTGCTAACATAGGGAAGCACCCCAAGTATCCATGAATGGATGAGTGAATAAAACAACTGTGGGACACTTACACAGTGGAATTCTTCTTGGCCATAAAAAGAAAATTTTACCCTTTGCAAAAGTATGGATGAACCTGGAGAACATTATGCTAAGTGAAATAAGCCAGCCACAGAAAGGCTATGATTTCACTCATATGTGGAACCTAATGAACGAACTGAACTGATAAGCAAAACAGAGACAGACTCATAGATGGAGAGCAGATGACCATTAGTGGAGTGGGGAGTTAGGGGGTGGGAGAATTGAGCAAAAAGGAAAAAGGACTCATGGATGTGGACAACAGTGTGGTGATTGCTGGGGAGAAGGGGTATAAGGGGAGTAAATGGTAATGGAAAAAATACAATGAAAAAAATTTTTAAAGATTAAATGAAAAACTCCTGCTCCATAGGGGAGCAATGTTCATAAATCAATAACATAAATATTTCTTTATGTACCACTGAAGGACAAAAAATAGGCTATTTTATATTAATCTGGCCTAAGGGCAATAAAAATTCCCAAATAAAGTTATTTCCCAACCTTATCCCAAAATGATTTTTAAGTATATTTTATTGATTATGCCATAACAGTTGTTCCATTTTTTCTCCCCTTTACTTTCCCCCACCCTGAATCCCCTCTCCCACCAGCATTCCCCACCCCTGCTTAGTTCATGTCCATGGGTCATACACATAAACTCTTTGGCTTCTACATTTCCTATATTATTCTTAACCTCCCCCTGTCTATTTTGTACCTACTATTTATTTATGCTTCTTATTCCCCCTATCTCCCCACTGAACGAACTGAACTGATAAGCAAAACAGAGACAGACTCATAGATGGAGAGCAGATGACCATTAGTGGAGTGGGGAGTTAGGGGGTGGGAGAATTGAGCAAAAAGGAAAAAGGACTCATGGATGTGGACAACAGTGTGGTGATTGCTGGGGAGAAGGGGTATAAGGGGAGTAAATGGTAATGGAAAAAATACAATGAAAAAAATTTTTAAAGATTAAATAAAAAACTCCTGCTCCATAGGGGAGCAATGTTCATAAATCAATAACATAAATATTTCTTTATGTACCACTGAAGGACAAAAAATATGCTATTTTATATTAATCTGGCCTAAGGGCAATAAAAATTCCCAAATAAAGTTACTTCCCAACCTTATCCCAAAATGATTTTTAAGTATATTTTATTGATTATGCCATAACAGTTGTTCCATTTTTTCTCCCCTTTACTTTCCCCCACCCTGAATCCCCTCTCCCACCAGCATTCCCCACCCCTGCTTAGTTCATGTCCATGGGTCATACATATAAACTCTTTGGCTTCTACATTTCCTATATTATTCTTAACCTCCTCCTGTCTATTTTGTACCTACTATTTATTTATGCTTCTTATTCCCCCTATCTCCCCACTCCTCCTCCCTGCCAATAACCCTCCATGTGATCTGCTTCTATGATTCTGTTCCTGTTCTAGTCTGTTTTTGTTTTTGTTTTTTAGGTTCAGTTGTTCATAGTTGTAAGTTTGTTGTCATTTTACTGTTCATAATTTTGATCATCTTTTTGTAGATTAAGGCTTGGTTATGATGAACTCCTTTAACATTTCATATAATAAGGGCTTGGTGATGATGAACTCCTTCAATTTGGCCTTACTGGGAAGCACTTTATGTGCCCTCCCATTCCAAACAATAGCTTTGCTGGACAGAGTAATCTTGGGTGTAGATTCCCTCTTTGCCTTTGATGACTTAAAATACTTCTTTCCAGCCCCTTCTTGCCTGCAAGGTTTCTTTTGAGAAATCAGCTGACAGTATTATGGGTACTCCTTTGTAAGTAACTGTCTCCATTTCTCTTGCTGCTTTTAAGGTTCTCTCCTTATCTTTAATCTTGGATAATGTAATTATGCTGTGCCTTGGTTTCTGCTTCCTTGGATTCAACTTCTTTGGGACTCTCTGAGCTTCCTGGACTTCCTGGAAGTCTATCTCCTTAGCTAGATTGGAGAAGTTCTCCTTCATTATGTTTTCAAGTAAGTTCTCAATTTCTTGATCTTCCTCTTCTTCTTCTTCACCCCCATGATTCCAATGTTGGAACATTTCATGTTGTCCCAGAGGTTCCTAAGCCTCTCCTCATTTTTTTGAATTCTTGTTCCTTCATTCTGTCCTGGTTGAATGTTTATTTCTTCCTCCTGGTACAAACCATTCATTTGAGTCCTGGCTTCCTTCCTTTCACTGTTTGGTTCCCTGTGCATTTCTCTTTATTTCATTTCTCACAGCCTTCACTTTTTCCTCTATTTTATGACCATACTCAACCATTTCTGTGAGAAACCTGATTACCAGTGTTTTGAACTTTGCTTCTGATAGGTTTGCTATCTTTTCATTGCTTAGTTCTATTTTTGGAGTTTTGATCTGTTATTTCAATTGGGTCATATTTCTTTGTCTCAGCACACCTGTCACATTGTAAGTGGCGGAACCTTAGGTATTAGCCAGGGGGTGGCAACTCAAGCCACTGTGTTCTGGCACTGTATGTGGGAGAGGGGCCCTGAGGGAACAATGCCACTTGTTCAACTCTCTTCCAGCTTTCAGCCACTTCCCTTCTACCCACAAGCAAATTGGGCCCTTCTGGTGATATTTCTGGGTGGGTGGTTTTGTGTACCTACAGGTACACAAAAACACAGGTTCTAGGACCCTGTGAGTCTCTCCAGTGAACTCTCCTGTGGGGCCGACAGTGTCTCCCACCACCACAACTCCCACAGGTTTTTACAGGCAGAGGTTTTGAGGCTTTGTTTCCCATGCTGGAACTCTGGATTGCTCTGTCTGCCTTGCTTCCCAGTTGTTCCTCCCACTTTATCCACACACAAATGTGGGACCACTCAGGTCCACCAGCAGCCACCTGACCTACCCGGTCCACTTCCTTGCTGTGTGTCCTCTCCACCCGGCTGCTCCTCTCCACCCCTCCTACCAGTCTGAATGAATGTGTCTTCTTTAACTCCTTGGTTGTCAGACTTCCACACAGTTCAACTTTTTGGAAGTTCTGTTCTTTTGTTGTTGTTTTCTTAAAATTTGTTGTCCTATTTTGGTTGTGCAAGGAGACAAAGTGTATCTATCTATGCCTCCATCTTAGCCAGAAGTCCTTCATTTCCAAATGTTAACATTGGTTGGAATTAGGCAAAATTGTTTTCTAACTAAAGGAAACTTGAGGATATTTTTATATTGATAAGGGTTAAAGGTTAAGAGAAGGTATTCAGTTATATAGGTACCAAAGAACTGAATTTTGGCAAAGCAAGTTCATCATTTTCAGACAATTTAAGGTAAATTATTAACTTAAAAAACCTTTAAAAATTATACAAGCCACATGTGATCATTTTCAAAGAGACAAGTATATGAACCCCTAATCCATTAACTGGGATAATCTCTATTAACATGTCAGCGTACATCTGTTGAGATGGACATCTGTTTGTCCCTCTAGATCCACTCACTATCCTGTCCATCCTGCTCTATCCCTTTAGAGACTGATCTAACTGGACTACATCAAAGAACTCCTTTTTAGTCTTGATTTCTGGTTAAGCTCAGTGAGTGAAAAGCACTGTTAAGACAGTAGGGGAAGGGAGGGGAAAGAGAGGTCAAGATATTCATTTCCCAGCAGCCACAATGTACAGTTGCTGTGGGAAGGCTGCATCCCTTCAGAGAGAGTCACAAAGCCCATGCAAAGGCCTTCCCACACAGCAGCCCCTTCCTTTGGCTCTTTCATGAGCCTCAGCTTGTGGTAAGCCCATCCTGTCCTCCACACTCTTATCGGCTGTAGATTCTGTACTATTCCCTTCTGTTTCTCTATATCCTGCACCTTATACACCTTATAAACAATTCCTCTATGTGACACTGCTCAAATTACCCCAGTTGAGTGTGCCATCCATATCCTGCTGCTGCCTTGACTAACATCTGTCTAGATTTTAAAGTTTTTTTTCAATTACAGTTTTCATTTAATATTATTTTGTACTAGTTTCAGGTGTACTAGATTTTTTAGTATAATTATATATATAATACCTTATACTAAATAAATATACACACACATACATGCATTCATGTTTTTACAAAATACCTGCATAACATGCCAGCTATTGTATAGCTATATCAAGATCTGTATGAATTACTATTATTCAAAATTTACATTATTTCCATTTTCTATTCTAAATAATGATGCAATAAATATGTACGTACATATATCTTTGCACTCTTGTTTATGTTATTGTCAGGAGACACATTCTTAACAGCAGTATTTCTGTGACAAAGGCTATGTGCATATTTAAGGCTTTTGATGTTGTCAAATAGCCTTTCACACAGCCCGTAATGGTATGCACCTCCCCATGCAGCCTACTAGAATGCCCATATGCCCATTATCCCACCCACTCACTAACACTTCACCAAAACAGTTTTTGCAGAAAGAAAATTAACCTCTTCAGTTCTATGTATTCATACCAGTTAGTATTGTGCAGTGAAACTATACCCAAAACTACCAAGTTGCTGCCTGGATAACAATTCAACCCTCCTTTCTTACTTCTAATTTCAGAAATCATAAAAGAGAATTTTGTGACATCTCCCTATTCCACATGCCTCCCCCAGTAAGTACATTCTATTTTTAACCCTTAAAATAGAATGTGGAAAAACTTTTCCAGTGATTCTTTGGGAATGGAAAAGCCATACATATAAGTCCTAAGCAAAATAAGCCAGGACAGATTTAATAAAATTCTTAGTTTCTTTTATAGAGTATAAAGGAAAATTATCACACATTAAGATTTAAGTCAATTCCACACAGGCCAATGGAACAAAATAGAGCCCAGAAATAACCATATGCATATTTGGTCAATTCATTTATGGCAAAGGAGCCCAGAATACACAATGGGGAAAGGATAGTTTCTTTAACAAATGACGTTGGGAAAACTAGACAGCCACATGCAAAAGAATGAAACTGGAACCCTATCTTATACCATACACAAAAATCAACTCAAAATGTATTAAAGGCTTGAACATAACACTTGAAACCATAAAATTCCTGAAAGAAAATATAAGCTGTAAGCTCCTTAACATCAGTTTTGACAATGATTTTTTGGATTTGACTCCAAAAGCAAAGGCAACAAAAGCAAAAATAAAAAAAGTGGAACATCAAACTAAAAAGCTTCTACACAGCAGAGGAAACCATCAATAAATGTAAAGGCAACAAAATGAAAAGGTAACCTGAGTGGGAGAAAATATTTGTAAATCATATATCTGATAAGGTGTTAATACCAAAAATATATAAAGGACTCATACAATCCAATAGCCAAAAAAAGGAAAGAAATCTGACTTAAAAATTGGTAGAGGATCTGAATAAATATTTTTCCAAGGAAAGCCAACAGGTAGATGAAAAAGTGCTCACCATCACTAATCATTGGGGAAATGCAAGTCAAAACCACAATGAGATATCACCTCACACCTGTTAGTTAGAATGGCTGTTTTAAAAAAGACAAATAACAGGTGTTGACGAGGATGTGAAGAAGAGAGCATCTTTGTGCACTGTTGGTGAAAATGTAAACTGGTACAGCCTCTATGGAAAATAGTATGGAGGTTCCTTTTGGTTCGAAGGCCTGTGCTCAATCCACTGAGCTACACCAGCCAGGGTTAGAGGTTCCTCAAAAACATAAAACTACCATATGATCCAGCAATTCCACTTCTGAGCATGTATCCCAAAGATACAAAATCACTACCTCAAAAAGATATTTGGATTCCCATGTTCATTGTAGCACTATTTGTAATAGCCAAGACAGGGAAACAACCAAAGTGTCCAGAGATGGATAAAGAAAATGTGGTACATATACACAATGGGATATTATTCAGCCATAAAAAGAAGGAAATCTTGCCATTTTCAACTACATGCAAGGACTTTGATGACATTATGCTATGTGAAATACATCAGACAGAGAAAGGCAAATACTGTATGGCTTCACTTACATGTGGAATCTTAAAAATAAAAAATAGATAGACACAGAGAACAGATTGGCAATTGCCAGAGGTGAGGGGCTTGGGGTAGGTAAAATAAGTAAAGGTCATCAAAGATACAAACTCCAATTATAAAATAAATAAGTCATGGAGATGTAATGTCCATCTGGTAATAACTATGGTTAATAATACTGTATTGTATATGTATTTAAAAGTTGCTAAGAAAGTAGATCTTAAAGTCCTCATCATAAGGAAAAAAATAATTTGTAAATATATGTGGTGCTAGATGTCAACTAGACTTACTTTCACATTAAATACATATATCATATCATTATGTTGTGCACTGAAGCTGATATAATGTTATATATTAATTATATCAAAGTCAAGTGTGTTTGAGGATATGGACTACTATCTAATGCAAGAAACAGAGAAGACATGAACAATGCTAACAGTGGCCTAAAAACAGTGGAAATTAAAAATAATTCTCAGAGCCTTGGCCGGGTGGCTCAGCTTGTTGGAGTGTCATCTCGTTCACCAAAGTGTGGTGGGTTCAATTCCCAGTCAGGGCACGTACATAGATTGTGGGCTCAATCCTGGTTGGGGTGTGTACGGGAGGCAGGCAACCAACCCATGTTTCTCTGTCTCATCTCTCTCCCTCTCTAAAATCAATAAATATATCCTTGGGTGAGAATTAAAAACATACAAATAAAGAAAAATACACTCAACTTTAAATAATAATAATTGGCGGGCCTGTGAACCAGATGATCGCGGTTCAATTCCCAGCCAGGGCACATGCCTGGGTTGCAGGCCGGTTCCCTGCAGGCCCATTCCCAGCAGGGGACACACGAAAGGTAACCATACATTGATGTTTCTCTCCCTCTCTCCTTCCCCTCTGAAGATAAATAAATAAATAAAATCTTTAATAATAATAATAATAATAATTGTAAAAACAGGTTCTCTGAAAAGGAAAAATGGAAACTAACAAAACTCTAGCCAATCAAGAAAAAAAAGAGCAAATATATACAAAAAGAAACAAAATGGAGGGTAACCATAGTTATTTTTTTTCCTTTTTGAAATGCTATGACTCTAAGCTAAAATTTTAAAAATATGTATGAAATACAGAATTTTCTAAGAAAATTAAAATGATAAGTATTACTTAATCAGATCAATATTCATGGAATAAGTGGAAAATGTTGTCCCCCCCAAAAAGGCAGAAGAGACTACATATTAAGAGCATAGCCTTAAATGCCATTGTCCTTCCAACCCTGGCTAAGACCACCTCTGAATCTCCTCCAACTCTCCTCTGAGCTTGGCTGGAGAAAAATCACAATCAACCTCAAATGGGTCGTGAACACTGCAAAGGAACTACAGAATTGTGTGTTTCTAGTTGTATTACTTTCCTATTCTCTACATCTCTATAACATAGATAAAATCTTCCCTCTTCCTCTCAAACTTCTGCAATCTGCCACGCATACTTGCCCCCTCCCAGGCCAACCAAATCACTCAGGGGGCAGTCTGGGGAAATCAGACTTCTATTTCCATGCAGAAACAAGAGCCACCAGAACTTCCTCAAATTCATGCCACTAGAACAAGAATGCAAACCTTAATTATAATGCATCTTCTTTCCCCCCTCTTATATCAGAGAAATAAGTGGCCAACTCATATGACTTCACAGGTACCTCACTCTGTCCTGTATCTTCAAACTGCCTCTCTCTACTGGCCCCTCTCCGTTACTCCTCCAACATCCTCCCTCCTATGAGCTCCCTCCCTTTCTGCTCCTTTCCATTTCCTCATCTCCCTTTTATTTCACAACCCACCACATTCCAGCGATTCGTTTCAACAACACTCCCCTTGTCAAACTCATCACTGACCTCCATGTTCACTCCAATCAACACTTCCTAGTTCTTTGCCTGCGCGTCCCCTCGACAGTATCTGATATTGTTGACCGTATTCCTCCCATCTGCTGCCTAATTAACAGGTGGTTTTTTTTTTCTACTTAGCTCATCTCTATGGGTTGAATTTTCACTTTGTAATATAATTTATAACGATGTATTGGTTCATGTATCTAATCAACAGGACAAGCTAAAAAGCTCAGATCCTGCCAATGTAAGTCTCTTTCTTGCCACTCCGGTTTCTATAGTTTCTTCACCCAGAGGCCACATGCTGCAAGCACTGTGTGAGCCTGGAGCTACGGAGGGCAGCCCTTCCCACCGTAAAGAAAACTCTGCTTGCCAAAGAGTGAAGACTGCACAGAAGGAGCAGGAGATAGGCAGGTTCCTGAGGACGTTGTGTGAATATAAATATCTCATTGACTCCGGAGCATACTCAGACTTCAAATCTTCAAAATCTCTGGACTTTTCTAGTAATGAGAAAGAATAAATTCCCTTTTTTTTTTGTAAAGCTAGCTTGAACTGAGTTTCTGTAATTTGTAACTGAAGTGGTCCTGCCTAATGTGAGGGAATAGGCTGCAGAAATTTTTAGCACATAAAATTGACAGGGTTTCACTATGGATTAGTCATGGAAAATCAAATTGTCCAAGTGTATATGTGTCCCTGGGGAGGGTTGGCGAGGGTCCTAGACCCACATCTGGAAAGAAGGAGTTTACATTTCACAAAATTGCCAGATGTGATTGTGTGAGGAAAGGTGAAGATCAGAAATAAGTTAAGGGTCCTAGAGCTGGTAATTTGAAAGGATGCTCAAAAACAAGCCCAAATCTAGAAACCTGACATTAGGGAGCCCACAGACTCCTAACCTTTAAGTCTTAGGCTGGGGCAGAGATCAATGAAGCTAAGGCAACCTGAGCTGTCAGCTGCCAAGGAAAAGTCAAGGATCTAGAAATAAAGAGATCAAAGTTATACTGGATAGGTATAAAATAGGTCTTGACAATCTAGGCAAGTAAAGATCTGCATAAAAATAGAAAAAAGGGAAAAATAAGTTAGATGGAACAAAGCAAATTATTAGCAGCCTTAAAATTACCTTAGAAAAAGAAGGACCATGAGTTCTTTGAATTATTCTGCAGGTACTACAAAAGAGAGACAGAAGCTCTGGCCCAAGGGACTGTATAAAAAGTAGTTGTCACTATGTTAGACAACTGTGATATAAACAATCTCATTAAGGCAGGACAAGGGAAGGAAAACTAGAGATGAGACATATAAAATAAGTAGAAAGCATAGAAAAATCAAAGAAACTTACAACTAAAGATCATGCATATTCCAAAAAATAAATCTAAATCAGGGAGAAGACACTGAAGTTCAAAAGACTATGGGCAAAAGCCCCCAGTCCAGTTTAATACTGACGTTTTCTTTTAAAGAATACAAAGAGAAAGTCAAGTTAAAAGAGTGCCATTGAAAGTCTGAGAAGTTATGTTTAGCCTAGATGTCTTTTCAAAATAAAAGCAGGCAATTCTGATGTTACAATAATTCATTGCACAGTTGGGGTGATGTTTCCCCACACCCTGCACGAAGCGTGAGTATTGGTTTCATTTTGTCTTTGTGCTAATTCAAACGTCTTCTCTATCATACACACTCAGGATGGAACTAAAGGCTTTATCTGAAACTAAGAAAAGCTGTCAGAAAACAATGGGAAAATAGAATGAAAAATAGAAAGGGGGGGAGGAAGTCGCTCTGTCGGTACTGAAGACAGTACCCCCAGACCACGGTCGGAGTTCTGGGTCCCCACAAACCAACCATTCACAAGGGGAGGCACAACTCATGGCCAAGGGATGTAGGAACTATCTGCTATTCATTGGGTATTTACTTAAACAAGAGAGGCCATATTAAACTTTTCAATAGAAAAATCACATTATAAGACCTCGTGGGTAAAACTGAGTGGTGAAAGAGCCTCTTTGCTGAGTGTGAGGTTCCTAAAAGTGCCCTGGGAGCCAGTGCAAGGCTGCTCATGACGCCCCCAGACCCTCTCATCTTCTTCACCCAACCCATCCAAATAACTACAAAGACAATCAGAAGTAACATGGACTGTCCAACAAGCTAGTTTATTTTATCTGTTTAAACTGAATTGTGTTTATCTTTGTTTGTTTTAAATGACCGGTAAGAGTTGAATAAATGGATAAAGATCAATGTGTTCTCCACAACTAAAATATTCAACCCACAGGGACAAAAAAGTATCAAGTTAACATTGTAAAAAAATTGTTTTTCACTAAGAGTTAAGAGGCAGCCCTGGGGACTTCCACTTCCAGAAAGATGGAGTAGATGAAGTTTTCCCTAACCCTCCCACTAACTACAACTGAAAATCTGAAAATCTGACAGGATGTCCAAACTGACATAAGAAGACTGTGTAAGGTGGGAAAAGACACATTGTGCTCCAGGCAGCCCTGCCATGTAGGTTCCAATGCAGCAAACCCTGTGGTGCCACAGGCATCCACGGGAGATAAGGAGGATCTGCGGTCTCTGGCAGGTCCCAGGTGGGAAAGCCGGCCCGCAGACGTCAATGTGCTGGAAAAACAGCAGACAACGACGCATCACCGGAATTATATATCCACTTTTTTGTGTCACCATCTCTCTGGAATTCTCCAACTGAAATTGATATTTATATAAAGTTAGAAGTCCAGTTTCCCTGGTTCCCATTACGGGTCACTATTTTTCCAAAACCACGACTGAGAAGTCCTCAGCGCTCTACAGCCCTCCCCGTCACCAATCAAGCATCACTAGATGCACAAGTCGGAAGATGGGCTGCTGAGTTCTCTACTCTGTCCACTGAGCTCACTGATACCTGTGTCAGCACCTCATTTTTTAATTTCAGTTTTCAATTACAGTTCATATTTAATATTATTTTGTATCAGTTTCAGGTGTATGGCATAGTGATTAGACAATCACGTACTTTATTTACAAAGTGTTTCTCCATATTTCAAGTACCCATCTGGCATGATATGTGACACTGTATTACAATATTACTGACTACATTCCCTACGCTGTACTCTACACCGTGACTATTCTGTAACTACCAATTTGTGTTTCTTAATTCATTCACCTTTTTACCCACCTCCCAAACCCTTCCCCTCTGGCAATCATCAGTCTGTTCTTTATATTTATGCATCTGTTTTTATTTTGTTTATTCATTTATTTTGCTCTTTAGATTTCACATGTAAGTGAAATATGAATACCACATTTTGCCATGTATAATGTGTAGTTTTTGCCCAAATTTTTGAGGGAAAAATAAGGATGCACATTATACATGGGTAGTACTAATTCCATAACTACATAAATGTTTTTAATTCTGTTATTTATGCTTATGTGTTAAAAATGGAACTCTAGAAAGCAATAATGATATCTGTATGCAAAATGATACCCTGGATATGATCATTGGTTTTATATGTAAATAAAAATTGAATTAAAACAGAAATTTTTTTCCTGAAAGTTTGGGCCAAAAATGTGGTGTGCATTACACACAGCAAAACATGGTACTTCACTATAATAATTACTAAATCTTTATTAAAATTCTAGTATCTGATAGGGGGATATGTCCTTGCCTTATTTATCATTGGAAGTAAGTATTTTGGCTATTTTTGGCCTTTAGTGCTTCCATATACATTTCCTAATCGAGTTTGTCAGAATTCTTGAAAAACCCTGTTAGAATTTATTTTCTATATTTAAGTATTGAAAAAATTATATATACCTCTTTCACACATTATGAGGGTAAATATTATTTCAAGATGTTTTGGAGGTGTATGTGTGCAGTATATGCACACACACATATGTATTAAGACACATGTCCCTGTCAAAAAGTATGAAACCCACTATCCACCATCATTCAGAGGCTCCCATGGCACCCGTTTTCCCCTGGGCTTTCTTTGTTCCATTTGGTGTTTACTTCCTTATTGACTAAACTAGTCTGTTTTTAAACTGCATGCTCATTTTATTTTTTAAATTTTTTTTTTATTTTCAACTACAGGTGACACACAATATTATACCAGTTTCAGGTGTACAACATAAAAGTCCAGGAAGTCTCCTGCCTCCCTCAGATTTGGTCAAACAGAACCGTCTCTTACACACCTGTTTCTGTTGTCAGCGGGAAACTGTTAGCTTTTTTACACTACACTTTTTACATTGTTTTATTTTATTCCTTGTAAAATGAGACAGAAAATAATAGGGAATAAAGAAATGTTAGAAAAATGCCTTTACTCTTAGGAAAACATTTTGGAGACAACCGAGTCTAGACTCTTGGCCACCAATGTCCTGGAATTCTAATAGAATCCTAATAGCTAAACCTCAAAGCGCCCTCTTCTGGCAGCCAGTATTCACCACCACTAGTCCACACAAAACACTGCAGTCCTCCTCATAGATACATACTGCATTCAGTTTAAGTTGATGCTCACACATGGGGAGTTATATTTACTATTATGTTTCCCAACTGAAAAAAAATTTAATTCAAGTATAAGTTAAAACAGCTCTAAGTCATACAGAATCTACAGTTACAAGACTTTTTTACAAGTTTTCAACTATTATAAACAAATCTAAACACTATTTGAAAATGAAATGGATTAATCGTTTATAATTATTGAGAATATTTTTATATTAAAAACAAGTTTTGGGAAAATATTTTATTATAAACAGGTATTAATTAATATTTCTGGAGTAAATATGTCATGTGTCTATGCTTTTATCTTTATATTATTCCCTGGTTAAAAACAAACTCCTGACTATCTTCTTTCAGGGTTTATGTAAAATTTCTAACTGCCTAAGAAAGATGACCATAAAGAAGAGTAAAAAATTCTATGGAATTATGAAAACTAAATTTGCATTTACTCTGGTTAATAGTTTATAACTATAATACGACCTTAAAAATGGCCCTGGCTGGTATAGCTCAGTGGGTTGAGCTCAGGCCTGCGAACCACTCGATCGAGGTTTGATTCCCAGTCAGGGCACATGCCTAGGTTGCAGGCCAGTTCCCAGCAGGGGACTCATGAGAGGCAACTATACATTGATATTTCTCTCCTTCTCTCCTTCCCTTCCCCTCTAAGGATAAATAAATAAAATCTTTTAAAAAATGGAGTTTCTAAATGGAATTAAAGAAAATTTTGTGGAGGGTGAAAGGGTTAGGCCAGTTTCCCACCCCACTAGACTACTAATGACTAATGACCCAGTCAGGCAAGTTTTCAACCCGCTGGAATGCTCCTGACTCAGTTATCCCAACTCACTTGGTAGCCCGCGGCCTAATGGAAACTCTCTCCCACCGCGCCAGGCACCTGGCGCCCAGCCACAATAGCCCATGGTCAGACTGACCCTCGCCAGCCACAATAGCCCATGGTCAGACTGACCCTCCGGCACTTGGCAACAGCTGCCCTTTACCTAACACATGGCGCAGGCTCACATCCTAGAACCCTGAGGCGCCCGCCTGGAAGAACAAGGGACTAACCCCTCCCTTATACCCTGGCAAAGCCCACCCCTGCCTTCCCCCGGTGCTGAATGAAGTTACTGAAGTCAACCCCAGCTCAGCCCACCTCTCAGGGCAGCACCAAGTAAAGGCACTTGGATCAAATCACCCGGTTTCTCCCACCTCTATTTCTCGCACATTTCTAACAGAGGGATAAAATAACATCTTGAAAATGTATGTCATCCATATTAATAATTTCTAAATTGATAACTATTCCCCTGTCAGCATGGTCATAAAAAGATATTTAAAATATCAGCATTCTTATGGGCCAGAGATTCCACTTCTGGGAAAATATCCAAAGAAACTTGAAACACACAGAACGGTATATGCACCCCTATGTTCATTGCAGCATTATTTACAATGGCCAAGATTTGAAAGCAGCCCAAGCGCCCATCAGTACATGAGTGGATAAAAAAACTGTGGTTCATTTAAACAATGGAATATCTCTTGACTATAAAAAAGAAAGAAGTCTTACCTTTTGCGACAGCATGGATGGACCTAGAGAACATTACACTAAGTGAAATAAGCCAGTCAGAGAAGACAAGTACCTTATGAGATCACTCATATGCAGAATCTAAAGAACAAAATTAACTCACAAATAAAATAGAAACAGACTTATAGAGAACAGGCTGACAGCTAGGGAAGGGGAATTCCAGGGCTGGATGAAAAAGGTAAAGAAAGGGATTAAGAAAAAAAAAAACCCCACACACAGACAACTGTATGTGGTTATTAGAGGGAAAAGGGGTGTACGAGGTTAAGAGAGAGTGTAAAGGGGATAAATGGTGATGGAAGGAAACTTGACATGGGGTAGGGAACACAATACAATATACAGATGATGAGTTATGGAGTTGAACACCTGAAACCTATATATTCTTACTAACCAATGTCACCTAAACAAACTCAATAAAAAAGAAAAGATGAATAAAATATCAGCATCATTTATTTTGCTCAATAAAAGTAACTAGATGTGTTTACATACTAATGTGTATAGTACCTGTTTATTGTAACTTTTTTTAGAAGGAGTATAGGAATTCTATGTTTCCTAATTTACAAAACTCTAATAATCTTATGCCCAATTTTTGCTGTAAGTCAGTATACCAGTAACAGTATTTATCTCCTAATAGAACTATGACTAATCAAGATGGAGGCATAGGTAAATATGGCTTGCCTCCTTGCACAACCATAGCAAAAATTACAACTAAATTACAAAACTACTATCACCCAGAATCGTCAGAAAATTGATCTGTATGGAAGTCCAACATCCAAGGAATTAAAGAAGTCACATTCATTCAGATGGGTAGCAGGAGTGGAGATGTGGAATGACCAGTCCCACACCCACATGTGGTGGATAAAAACTGGGAGGGATATCTCAGGAAAGAGGGAGTCCCAGCCCCACACCAGACCACCCAGCCCAGGGTTCAGTGCCAGGAAGGTAAATCTCCATAACTTCTGGGTATAAAAACAAGTGGGCGTTGGGACAGAAGAAGAAACTGTAGGATTCTCGGGTGTCTCCTTTAAAGGGGTCTATAACAGAATTAGGACTTAGGCAGACTCACTCTCTCTGGGCTCCAGCACCAGGGCAGCAGCTTGAGGGGCACCAGTGGAACACAGGGAGAAACTAAAGCATCTGGCATCAAGGGGAGTGCTGGGGGAGTCCAGGCAGTGGCCATTGTCCCTTTTACGAGCCCTCCCCCATACAGAGCCACAGGGACAGTACCACATCTGAGACTCCATCCACTGGTTCACGTCAGTTGCTGCACCCAGCAGCAACTGGGCTGGTTACCGATTACCTAAGGCTCTATCCAACCAACCTACAGGTGCGCTTTCTATATTACACCATGATACTAAGACAGAGAGTCAAAGCAGCTCTAGCTAATACAGAAACAAACACAGGGAGGCTATCAAAATTAGGAGATAAAGAAATATGGCCCAAATAAAAGAACAGAGCAAAACTCCAGAAAAAGAATTTTAAAAAATGGAGATGAGAATTCTATCAGACACAGAGTTCAAAACACTGGTTATTAGGAGTCTCAAGAAACTCATTGGGTACTTCAACTACACAAAAAAGACCAGGCAGAAATGAAGGTTACACTGAGTGAAATAAAGACAAATTCATAGGGAATCAACAGTGAAATGGATGAAGCCCAGAATAAATCAATGATTTGGAACACAAGGAAGAAAGAAAACTTCAATCAGAACAGAAAGAAGGAAAAAGAACCCCCCAAAATGCAAGGATAGGCTAAGAAGCCTCTGGAACAATTTCAAGCACAGCAACATTCAAATCATAAGGGTGCTGGAAAGAGAAGATAAATAGCAAGAAATTGAAAACTTATTTGAAAAAACAGTTAAAGAAAACTTCCCTAATTTGGTGAAGGAAATAGACATACAAGTCCAGGAAACACAGAGAGTCCCAAACAAGATGGACCCAAAGAGGACCACACCAAGATACATCATAATTAAAATGCCAAAGGTTAAAAACTAGCCCTGGCTGGTGTGGCTTAGTAGGCTGAGTGCTGGCCTGTGAACCAAAGGTCACCAGTTTGATTGCCAGTCAGGGCACATGCCTAGGTCTTGGGCCAGGTCCTCAGTTAGGGGCATGTGAGAAGCAAATGATCAATACATCTTTCAAACATTGATGTTTCTCTCGCTCTCTTTCTCCATCCCTTGCCCTCTCTCTAAAAAAATAATAAACAAACAAACAAACAATAAATAAATAAATAAATAAAACACAATCTTAAAAGCAGCAAGAGAAAAGCAAATAGTTGCCTGCAAAGGACTTGCCATAAGACTATCAGCTGATTTCTCATAAGAAACTTTGACCCTGGCTGGTGTGGCTCAGTGGATTGAGTGCCCACCTGTAAACCACAGGGTCACTGGTTTGATTCCCAGTCAGGGCACAAGCCTGGGTTGCAGGCCAGGTCCCTAGTAGGGGGTGCATAAGAGGCAACCACACATTTTTCTTTTCCTCTCTTTCTCCCTCCTTTTCCCTCTCTAAAAAATAAATAAATGCAATATTTTTTAAAAAATAAACAAAGAAAGTTTGCAGGCTAGAAGAAACTGGTAAGAAGCATTCCAAGTCATGAAAAGCCAGGGCCTACATCCAAGATTACTCTATCCAGCAAAGCTATCATTTAGAATGGAAGGGCAGATAAAGTGCTTCCCAGATAAGGTAAAGCTAAGGGAGTTCATCATCACCAAGCTGTGGGAGCCCACCAGGCCGCAGGGGACCATGGACAGAGCCCCCACTGTGAAAACGGTGGCGGGACTTGGTTTCTGGTCCCTGGAGCCGGCGGGTATCTTGACATCTTCCGGACCTTCTCCTTCTCAGCCTTGAAGGAAAGAACAAGGTCTTGGCATGTGCGTCATGTTCCAGGAAAGTGATAATCTTGAGGACACTGCTATCTGTGGGCTAATGTTCTCAGGATGTGAGAACATCTTGCCCTCTTGATAGCCTTCGGGAATGTACAAACTTTTGTAAAACAGCATTGTTCTCAGGCCACTGTAGTTCTGCATATAAGCCAGCAGTTCCTTGAATAAACTCGCCATTTGCCAGCCAGGAGCACTTGGACCTCTCCATTATTTTAATTAAGTTAAGTCCATCGCCTCACCTCGCGAACACCTTGCTGCCGCGGGCGGCGGCACCAAGCCATTATTATATAAAATGATAAAGGGACTTACTTGAGAAAAAGAAGATCTAAACTATGAACATTAAAATGGCAATAAATTCACAACTAGCAACAACTGAATCTAAAAAACAAAGGGAACAAGCAGAACAAAAACAGAATCATAGATATGGAGATCATTTGGATGGTTACCAGTTGGAAGAGGGAAAGAGGAGAATGGGGGAAAAGGGAAAGGGATTAGGAAGTGCACATCGGTAGGCACAGGATAGACAGGGAGATGTTAAGAACAGTATGGGAACTGGAGTAGCCAAAGATCTTATACTCATCACCATGGACATGAACTAAAGGGGATAGAGAGCTTGCCCAAGGAAATGCAGGGTGTGTGTGGTGGGGGACAAAAGGGGAAAAACTGGGACAACTGTAATAGCATAACCAATAAAATATATTTTAAAAAAGGAAGGAACTATGAAATAATGTACTTCTAGATCATTATGTAAAAGATCAATAGACTAATTCACTTTCCAATATGACTTAATATTTATTCATTTGGTGTTTTGTAACTTTTTTGTATTACAATTATCAGTTAGGCTATTCTTTAATAATAATAAGCTGGGGATTCTTTTAATTATAAGTAGATTGTTGGGTAAAATACAACTATGCAAGAGTGTTTTTAAAATGTTCATAAAATAAAATCTTGAGAAAAAAATTGGGGAAGCATGGGACAAAAGCCCACAACAGGGTTATTAAGTTAATAGACAAATATAAACCATCTATTTAAAATTTCAGAGCACTTTGATCTGTATTAAAAGTTCCTTTTTGTTTAATGACACACTTTGTTTCTACAGTAAGTCTTAAGCATATAATCTGTTGCAATTTTCCTAAGCCTTTTATTGTCCGTGGTGAATTACTTTCAGTCAGTAAACCGTAATAACATAATCCTTGTTTAGAATTTTATCTTCTTCCTGAGCATCCCTTAATTAGTACCCAATAAAATTAAATGAACTGCAATTTCACTATAGGATTTTGAATAATTAGAAGGAAAAATACAAATTCTAAACTAAACACCTAAGTCTTGTAGGAACTTACTGCCACCTTCAGGTTCTAATTAAAACACATTGGTACTACGGCTTTTCCACTTCCGGGAGACAGCCCCTGGTTAATGCAGCCAAATATCAATGCCACTTTCTGGCTTTGGAAACAAAGTGCTATCTAACTTGGATTGCAGTACACACGTCCTTCGTGAAATGCTTTCACTGTGTTTTCCTTTTATGATTCTTCTGGAACATGTGATTGAAAACCAAAAACCACCGTGTGTTTTATCAGTCATTATAATTATACACCAGGATCTCCCTGAAAGCTGTCCAGAATATACTTAAGTATCTTCGGTCTAAATCTAATGGAAAACTCAAGTAAAACTGTTTTAAATGCCCCATGTGTCGATGCCCTCCAGCGAAAGGCCACCAGGAGCACACTTGTAGTTGACCTAGTTGGGTTCTTGCTCGTCGCAGTGAGAGAACACACACCCTGGCAAACAACTGGGGGTGCTGGAAAGGACTTGCAGGATTTGCGCCTGTCGTGGGTGTTTGGTTGTGCCCAAGGAAGTGGGGCTTTGCTCTGGACAGACTACTGTCGGGAAGTGGGGGCGATTCTGTCAGTCATTTGAATAAAATCTTACTGATAAGGCAGAAGTGAAGCCCAAGCTCTAACTCATGAAAAAGCAACCGTCATTCCTATCAGCCAGAAAAGGGGGAGGTTCAGTATTTTGTGCTTTGTAGACTGACCTTGTTTTACCTATACTGAGACACGACTACGAGGGGGAGGAGTCTTGCTCTCGCCTCACTTCCTCAGTCCCAGAGCAGCCTGGCTTGATGCGGGCGTTCCACGAGACTGTCTACATTCCGCAGAACACCAGGCACTGGCAGTACGTGCCAAGCAGTTCCTAGTTGTCGGGGACTGCTCTTCTCTGTCTCTCATGCTCATCTACAATTCTCCCAACACCTTTATTCCTTGAATGTGTGATAAAGTTATAAGTTTATGACTTTTAATATGGAAATCAACAGACTGTGAAATCCTATGCTCCTGCTAGATGTTGCCAGAGTCAGAAACCTAGATTTAAGAATTAGAAAAGGAGTAGTTGACACCTGTGTGCTGTCGTGGACCAATGTCGCTCCAATAAATTCAATTAAATAGTTGGAAAGGAGTGAATTTATCAGAAGACCCATGTCCCATGTGGAAGACTGCCGCGCAGGTGGACTGTGAGTTAGGTGCAAACAGGAATTTGAAGGCCAAGAAACTACCTACCCCTTCTCATCTCTTCAGCTCTCTGCATCATCTTTCTCCACAGGGCAGGAAACTTAATTGCCTACAACTCCCCAACTTTGTTGTCCGCCGAGTTTCAACACCACAGGGAGACTGACCCTCTTTCCATAGTCCTCGTGTGAGAGACCCCAGAGAAGGGCTCTAACTGGGGCCGCCTGAGTCACAGCCCACCTGGTCTAAACCAGTGTGACCAAGGCTGGCGCAGCACGAGAGAAATGGATGCTCCCAAGAAGACCACGTGGTTGGGAAAGAAATGTTTCCTGGAGAAAGTAGAGCTGGAGAGCTGAGTGGACAAAAGAATTGAAGTAGGGTAGGGAGAAAAAACAATCAGTTCGGGGTTTTAGAAATACGGCATTTATGAGAGAGGGCAAAGATAAGAAGCAAGAAGACTAGTTAGGTCATTACAATCATCCCAGTAAAATATATTAGAGGCTTGCACTAGGGCAGCATCAGTGGGAGTGGATAAAAAGGATGATTTCAGGAAGTGTTTCAGAATTAAAATGTATAGGACTCAGTAATTAAATACATGTAAGGAGTCAAAATTTATAAAAGCCCCTATGTAAGATTGATCATGTAACAGGCAATGTTCTAAGCACATGACACACATTAACTCATTAAATCCTCACCACAACCATATGAAGTATTAAGTATTACTCTTTCCATTTTCAGATGGGGGTAGTGATGCACACGAAGGTTAAGAAACTGCCCAAGGACATACAGCTGGTAAGCGGCAGAGCTTGAGCCCACTTAGTCTTGCTCCAAAGTCCAGGAGGTCCATGAGTATAACCACCTGCCACAGCCTCTCCGAGATCTACATTTGGATGCATGGTACCACCAAGTACAGGCAGGGCTGGGAGAGAGATGTAGAGAGAAGATGACATTTGGTTCTATATGTGTTAATTTTTAAAAGTGTGAGGAACACATGGGTGGAAATGCCCAGCCAACAACCTGAAACCCGTAACTGGGGTGAGGGTACAGACTGCAATCTGCAGTTGTCAGGACACAGGTGGCAGTGGAAATCAATGGAGTGAAACTTCTTGAAGGACTTGGGTGAGGACCTAGTGTGCAACTTGAAGCAAAACAAGGAAAGAGAAAGTGAAAGAATGTCCCTGAAAATGATCAGAATCAGCATTTCTGATGATATGGAAAAACAGGCATCCTCATATGTTTGTGGGAGTACAAATTGGTACGACTTATTTGCAGGGAAATTCGGCAATATCTAATAAAACGGAAACTTCTACCATTTGACCAAGCAATTCTACTTGAAATTTATGCTACAAAAAAAGAGAGAGAAAATTATGCTACAAATAGGTCTTTCCAATGGTCAAAGATGTACATACAAGAGTGCTGACTTCAGCCTCGTTTGATTACGAAGAAAAGAGGAGGGAAGAAAGGGGAGAGGAAGGGAACTTAAGTGCCCATCTATGTGGTGCTGGTGGTATTCCGTACCATAGAATTCCATGTGGCTTTCCATAAAAATGAATACTATGCAGTCATCAAAATGAATGAGGTAAATCTGGGGACTGACAGGGAAAGATCACAAGGTACGTTTTTGAAAGAAAAAAAAGAAATACAGAATGCATATAATATTCCTTTAGTGTAAATAATAGCTCCTGCTATGCCCTACTCTATTTACCTAGCAGAAAAACAACTGAAAGGGGGCACAGAATCTTACAGAATCTTTTAAAACTCGAAATGGAGGCAGAAAACAAGAAAGTTCAGAGAACCAGGAGAGGACACAGGAGGCACTTTGCAGGTAATGGCCAGAGCAGGAGCCTTGCTCACCTGGTCTCCTTCTGTCCTGGCAGCCGTGCAGAGAGTGGGCTTGGCCATGACTGGCAGGGAGGAGAAAGGAGAAGAGAGCGCCAGAGAGCAGAATGGTGGCAAGTGGACACAGCCCTTGGGCTCCACATTCTATAAGCCTGAGACCCCTACAGAAATTCGGGGCATGAGGAAAGGCCCAAATCAAACCCGCCCCTGTGGAGTGGATAGTATTATTATATATACATATTGTATAAGTATATTGATAAAATGTTAATACCATGGACTATAAGATTCAAATCGAAAACTGATGTAGTCAATAACTTATATAGTGTCTCAAGTCTTTTATTTAAAAATAATAAGTATTCCTTAATATGAAATATTACCCATCAATGCACTTAAATATACTGAAATCATAAATTTATCAAAGAGGTGAAAGTACTATCTTTGCCAGTAACACTATGCCACTTTCAAATTCATTAAATAATATAATATTTCTTTCAACATTCTCCTAATAGTACATGTAGTTTAGCCTCTGCTTAAAGACATGATTTTCTAAGCAGTTTAACAGAAACCATAATCTTTACTTGCAGAGATGAAATGCTACCATGTATTCTGCTTCCGTACTAGAATTTTGGAACTTCCCTTTTAAAGAGAATGCAACAGTGTCCTGACAAGTTCACCCCCCTCAAACCCATATTAGATACTGAAAAAAAGAAACTTTAAAGACTGTTACTACAGGGGCTTTCAGTCAAGATGGCATCATAGGTAAGCATGGCTTGCCTCCTCACATGACCGCATCAAAATTATAACCAAAATACAGAACAGCCATCACTCAGAACCATCATAAATTGAGTTCAAAGTCTGACAACTATTTAATTAAAGAATCTACATCCATCCAGACTGGTAGGACGGGTGAAGATGTGGATGGCTGCTCCCACACCCATGGGTGGTGGATAAAAATTTAGGAGAGATTTCTAAGAAGTGAGAAGTCCCAGCCCCACATCAGGCCCCCAAGCCCAGGGTTCCAGTACCAGGAAAATAAGTCCCCATAACTTCTGGCTGCAAAAACCAGCAGGGACTGAGTTGGTGGAAGAAAATACTGGAGTCCCAAACAGTTCCGCTTAAAGAACCCTGACACAGACTTCCTCAAACTCACTGCCTCTGAGCTCCAGCACCAGGGTAGCAGCTTGAAAGGCACCAGTGGCATACAGAGAGGAACTGAACTGTCTGACATTGAGGCAGGAGCTGGGGGACAGCTTTCTCCCGAATAGAAAGATTGGCAGAGGCCATTGTACCTTTTCTAAACCCTCCCCTCATAGAGCCACAGAGGCAGCAGGTGAGTGCCATATCTGAGGTTCCATCAAACTGGCTAACTCTGTTTGACCCACCTTGGAGATCCCCAGAGACTTTGTCCCACCTAGCCTACAGACCCACCCAAGCTGCTTTTCCATGTGAATGTCTGATCTTGGTTCATACTTCACAACTTCCAAAACCCTCTCAAACAAGCAACGGTGAGAGCCCAACCCCCGTACCTCTTGCTAAGTGGCCCCAGGCCTGGCACAAGCAGCAGCCATCTCAGATTGCTTTATAGCTCATGCAAGGTTGCCCTGGGCAGAACACAGGTGATGGCTGACCTTGGTCTGCACCACCCAGGAAACACCCAGAGCCTGTACACCCAGTGGACAGCTACAGACCACGCTGGAGCACCATCACCCTGCCCCTGCCTAGCTAATCCTCCATGGAGGGCAGAGGTTAGTGGTCAGCGGCCACAGCCAGTTCTTGAAACTAACTTGGGTAAATCCCTCCCACTGACCTACCATCAGCAATCAAGTCTCAACTACAAGAAGAGGGTATATTCAGCCCACATGGTGGACACTCCTTGAGTACCCAGCTTGAGTAATAGGGGAGGCTGTTCCACTAGACCCTATAGGACACCCACCACATTAGGCCACACTACCAAGACACAGAGTCATAGCAGCTCTACCTAATACACAGAAACAAACACAGGGAGGCTGCCAAAAGAGGAGACAAAAAAACATGGCCCAAATGAAAGAGCAGATCAAAACTCCAGAAAAACAACTAAACAAAAGGAGATAAGCAATCTATCAGGTACAGAGTTCAAAACACTGTTTATAAGGACATTCAAGGAACTTAGTGAGGACCTCAAGGGCATAAAAAACATCCAGTCATAAATGAAGCCCTCACTAATTGAAATAAAGAACAATTTACAGAGAAACAACAGTAGACTGAGTAAAGCCAAGAATCAAATCAATGATTTGGAACAGAAGAAAGCAAAAAGCAACCAACCAGAACAAGAAGAAAAAAGAATAAAAAACAAAACAAGAATAATGTAAACACCTACTGGGACAACTTCAAGTGCTCCAACACTTGTATCATAGGATTGTCAGTAGAAGAAAAGGCAAGAAATTTGAAATCTATTTGAAAAAATAATAATGAAAAACTTCCCTAATTTAGTGAAGGAAATAGACATGCATATCCAGGAAGCAGAGTCCCAAACAAGAGGGATTCAAAGAGGTCCACCCCAAGACACATCATAATTAAAACTCCAAGGGTTAAAGATAAAGAAACAATCTTAAAAGCAGCAAGAGAAAAGCAGTTAGTTACCTACAGGGCAGTACCCATAAGACTGTCAGCTGATTTCTCAAAAGAAACTTTGTAGGCTGGAAGGGATTGGCAAGGAATATTCAAAGTCATAAAAAGCAGGGACCTACAACCAAGATTGCTCTATCCAGCCAAGGCATCATTTAGAATCAAAGGGCAGATAAAGAGCTTCAGACAAGAAAAAACTAAAGGAATTCATCATCACCAAACCACCATCACATGAAATGTTAAAGGGACTTATTTAAGAAATAGAAGATCAAAACTATGAACAATAAAATGGCAAAAAATATCTATCTATACATATAAATATATAGATATAGGTAGATATAAAATATCTATAATATCTACTACCAACAATTGAATCTAAAAAACAAACTAGGCAAACAAGAACAAAGACAGAATCATGGATACAGAGAGTGTTTTGGTGGTTGCCAGATGAAATGGGGATGTGAGGGAATGTGCAGAGAGGCGAGGGGATTAAGAAGTACAAATAGCCCTGGCTGGTATGGCTCAGTGGATTGAGAGTGGGATGTGAACCAAAGGGCCACAGGTTCAATTCCCAGTCAGGGCACAGGCCTGGGTTGTGGACCAGGTCCCCAGTGGGGAACATGTGAGAGGAAACCACACATTGATGTTTCTCTCCCTCTTTCTCCCTCCTTTCTCCTCTCTCTAAAAATAAATAAAACCTTAAAAAATACATTAAAAAAAGAAGTACAAATATGTAGTTACAGAATAGCCATGGGGTTTAGCCACAGGGTTGTAAAGTACAGTATAGGACATGGAATAGACAAAGAACTTATACACATGATGAATAGACATAACAAAGGTATTGGGATTGCCTTAGTGAATGGGGGGTGCCAGGTGAAGGGATGCAAAGGGGAAAAATTGGGACGGCTATAATAGCATAACCAATAAAATACAATTTTAAAAAAGACTGCTACCATATAACTTCTTCCCCTGACCCTCTTTTAATAACAAAATGCATCTTTGAAAGAGAAACATTTAGATTCAAGCATAGGAGACAAGAAATTTTAGATTCATAGTTATCTTTAGATAGAAAAAAATAGATACCACACATTTTTCAGAAAGATGAACAACTTGAGATACAAATTCAGCTTTAGAACACTCAACATGCAAGTCCTGCCACAGGATTCTGCCTCTCAGACCTTGAGAAAAACACCACAATCAGAAAGTCCTAATGATACATTTATAAAGAGTAAACATATCAGAATTCTTACATTTGTTTTCTCTGTTTTAAACATGAAAAATAATAAGTGACTTTTCATACATTACAGTTTCTGGCACATGGCAAACACTTGAATTGTTATATATTATTATCACTGGCTGCCCACGAGTAGGGACCACATTGTTCCAATAAACTGGCCAGAATGGCAAAACGAATGGTTTAGAAAGAACTTGGAGAGGGCTGTGGGCAGGGCCCGCCCAGCACAACTAACAGAGGAGATATTTCCAACAGCAGGATCACCATTGGTGATAATTAAGATGATATAGCAATGCGTCCAGCACAATACCAGGAAGGGGGTACCCTCACCAGAGGACTGGTTTCTTCCTGATTTCTCTAAAATAAAAGAGACTTCTGATGACAAGTTTGCTTTCACATAGATTTTCCCAGAAGGAAAGACTGTACCAGCTAGTTGACTTGAGGCATTTGTTTTCCTTCTGTTCCACTTCCCCATGTAAATTATTAATTTGATACTAGGCTGCCAGTCAGCCCATGGGTCAGTCAGTCTAGCTTCCCCAGAGTTGTCAGCTTGGGGCATGTATGAGTACGCCAGGGATGCCATAACAGAATACCACAGACTGGGCGGCTTAACCAACAGAAGTTTATTTTCTCGCAGTTTGGGGGGTTAGAAGTCCCGAATCCACGTGTCAGCAGGTTTGTTTCTTCTGAGGCCTCTCTTCTTGGCTTGCAGATACATGCCTTTCTGCTATATCCTCACAGGGTCTTCCCTCTGGGGTCCAAATTCCCTCTTCTTTATAAGGACATGAGTCGGACTGCTCTTGAAAAAGTCGGTGTTCATTCTGTCTATCACTACCAGAACCAATAAGTAGAGACAAGGATTGAATCTTCATGGGTGCTTTATTTAGATGCTGGTGATCCGAGAAGACAGCAGGTTATGCACCCTCAAAAACCGTCTTAACATCTCATTTCAATCTGACCTTTTTTGGTTAATTGGATGAAGTTGCAGTCCAGCAGGGACCTTCCTAGTACGTCTTTACCTGTTGATCAGCAACCCTTTATCTGCATCACAGACCCCTCCCCAGAACACAGCGACTCAGATACCATCTCCGTGGCTTGCAGACCGCCTGGGGCACAAAGGTTGAACTACAGACCTCCGGGGGTTGCGTGGTCATACATTCCGGTTTCTGCAACAGCAGCTACCCACACGTACTAATCACTTAAGCCTATCAACAAAGGCTAAAAGGTTTAATTCTTAAATTGCCCTTTCAAGACTGGATTAGGCCCCAATCTAATAGTCTCATTTTAATTTAATAACCTCTGGAAAGGTACCATCTCCAAATACAGTCACATTCTAAGGTTCTGAGGGTGATGGTTTCAACTAAGAAGCCATCTGATGGAGACACAATTCAGTGCATAACAGGACATACAGATAAAGTTCAAGATTCTGGGTCTGTGAAATAAAGGGCAACACTCTGGACCACAGTGACCAAAGCAGGAAACTGCCTCAGTTAATCTCACCTGACATACGATCCACAACCCTTGTAATTCACCCACAAAGGCAATATAAGGAATGTGCTCCGACTGGTGTGGCTGTGGGTTGAGCGTCATCCCACAATCCAAAAGGTTGCTGGCTGGATTCCTGGTCAGGGCACATGCCTGGGTTGTGGGCCAAGTCCCCCATTTGGGGGGGGGGTGGGCAAGAGGCAACC
Source organism: Sturnira hondurensis (assembly GCF_014824575.4). Taxonomy (NCBI): domain Eukaryota; kingdom Metazoa; phylum Chordata; class Mammalia; order Chiroptera; family Phyllostomidae; genus Sturnira; species Sturnira hondurensis. The sequence continues at coordinate 4,268,743 of NW_028081579.1, forward strand.
AACTAATGCTTCTCTCCCTTTTTCTCCCTTTCCGTCTCTCTAAAATTACATATATATGGAATGTGCATTTTCTCTAACCTCATTCTGAACTTTCATGTTTTAAAAAATATTTTAGATTCCCTTATCTTTAGCAATTAAAATAGTTTACATTCCAATTTGGCAAGAGGCTACATGACTCCTAACTGCTGTATTTATTCAGTCTACACATATTTTCCTTAAAACTTTTAGGTCAAAACCAAAATCTTAGAAAGAACAGTCAACATCCCTGTTATTCTACTGAAATAACTATCAATGAGGTGTATGTACATGATTCTATCGGTGGTATTTGAATTCAGAGTAACAGCATGTATCTCAGAACAACTTTTACATAAGGAAGGCTGCAATGAAAAGTACTTAGTGCCCAGCCCACCCACCGCCCCCCCCAAAAAACAACAGGGAGAAAAGGGACAGAATGAGTAGTGTACCAATAATGTTTACTAATAATTAGTAATACTAATTATTTTTACTAATATAACTAATATTGCAGATATCCCCATTTTCCCCCTTTGTCCCCCCTCCCAGCCCCTGCTGCCCCTTCCCTCTGACCATCACCACACTGTTGTCCATGTCCATGAGTTGTATACGTATCTTCTTTGGCTAATCCCTTCACCTTCTTTCATACAACCCCCACCTCACCCCTCCGCTCCAATAGTTATCAGTCTGTTCCATGTAAAATTGAATTTGTTTTGATTGGATCTTTTTTAAAAAATGGAAANTTTACTAATATAACTAATATTGCAGATATCCCCATTTTCCCCCTTTGTCCCCCCTCCCAGCCCCTGCTGCCCCTTCCCTCTGACCATCACCACACTGTTGTCCATGTCCATGAGTTGTATACATATCTTCTTTGGCTAATCCCTTCACCTTCTTTCATACAACCCCCACCTCACCCCTCCGCTCCAATAGTTACCAGTCTGTTCCATGTAAAATTGAATTTGTTTTGATTGGATCTTTTTTAAAAAATGGAAAGTAACAGGAAAAAGTGGACTGAACATGAAATATTGGCAGCTGTGACAGGAAAGGCCCTTAAATTGATCCTAAGACAGAGGCTGATCATAAACATAATAGCAGCAGAAACAGCTGCTACATCACACTTCACAGGTTTTAACAATACCCCTAAACTAAACCTTTCAACTAGAAGTCTAATGACGTACTGCCAATAACAAAATATGTTATAGTACTTTAGTAGATGAGCATATGTTTACTTGAAATACTTATATATAAATATTGAAGTTTTGAAAGCAAATGTGCCGAATCATAGTTTTTAAAATAAAAACTTTCTTTGTAGGAAGTTTGTGGAAGTTACAGAAGGTTTGTGAGAGTTGTAGGAGACTGTAAGGAAAAATCTTGAGAGGAAGTATTTGGTTAAGCTAGATAATGAATTTGATTAAATCAATGAATTTAAATATCAAAAATAAGTTAACACAGCCCTGGCTGGTGTAGCTCAATGGATTGAGCTCGGGCCTGTGAACCACACAATCGCAGTTCGATTCCCAGTCAGGGCACATGCCTGGGTTGCAGGCCAGTTCCCAGCAGGGGACTCACCAGAGGCAACCATACACTGATATTTCTCTCCTTCTCTCTCCTTCCCTTCCCCTCTAAAGATAAATAAATAAATAAATCTTAAAAAAATCTTCTTTAAAAAAAAAATAAGTTAACACAGAGTTGGAAATTGTTTCTTTTTTTACTATTAGAAGGACAAGATTTTCTTGTGTTTCTATAACCATGTCACTTTATGTTTTCACGAGAGACAGCCATTGCCCTACTCTGATGCATTTGCAAATGTTACATCTTTAGAAAAACCCATGGAAAGAACTGACTAAATTAGATTTCTAGAAATAAATTTTCAGATCATACCTTTAAACTAGACAAATATATATAGAACTGTAAGGAATAACTGAACTGACCCTTCATCCTATGCTCCACATCCTGGTACTGGAGGTCTCATATTGACTAGCATGAAACAATTCCATATCAAGAGGATGATGTTTTGGGGATTCCAGCCCATCCCTGCTTTAGAAGAATCAGTTAACAGCCTCTCTGTTACAGTCTCAAATCCCATTCCCTGTCTCCCTTAGATCAGGCAGGGAGATACTTCCATAACCTACACAGGCAGGGACCACCACCCTTATCAGCAGGAAGCAGTTACGGAAGACAGTCATCCTCCCTCATCACCCCTAAAATATTTCAGAAATGGGCCCTGGCCAGGTGTATCAGTTGGTTAGAGCATCATCCTGATACACCAAGGCTGCAGGTTTGGTCCCTGGTCAGGATACATACAAGTATCAGCCAATGAATACATAAATAAATACAACAACAAATTTCTTCCCCTTCAATGTCTCAAAAGAAAATCAATAAAGAGGAAAAAAAAGATTTCAGTGATGGAGGCCTGAGGGGGGGATGAGACAGGGTAGTAAGCCAGGATGAGTAAACTAGGGAAACTGAGACAATAGTTAAACAGCCAAGCAGTTTACAGCCATCTAGTAAATCCTTTCTTTCCTAAGACACTTACACAGTGTACACTTCTCCTCCCCAACCAGAGGGTATGTGGATTAAATCACCCTACTCAAGGAGATAGATTACAGAAATCCAATCAGTGCCATTTATGCCAACCACAGGCAAGGATGGATGAAGTCAGGGGAATACATATCATTTTGGTGAGTCACCATAAAGCTGATGAATATTCTATTGAGATCTTCCCTGAAGATCTTCCCTAAAATTCCTGACTTTAGAAAAGAGGTAAGACCTTTCAAGACAAAGACCCAGAGAGGGCTCTCCCTGGAGCACGCCCATGCCTGCCTTCCCTCTCAGGTGTGCATCATTACTTCCCTCCCCTAAACACTAAGGGTCCCCACGAGAATTGCAACCAGGGGAGCAGTGGGCAGTGGCAGCTCATCCCAGGCTAACCCCTGAACTTGTTGCCAAGGCCCCCTTTTCTCTTACTTTTCAGTGAGCTAACAGCAGCCCCGCCAGGGCTCACTGCTTCCCTAAAATGTTTCTAGGGAGCCAAAGCAGAGCACCGCCCACACTCGTTCCCACTGATGCTTCTGCCCTAAGCCCTTCCTTTGTTTCACTGTCCCTGACTTTAATATTTGTTCTCCAAATATTAAATATGCACTCTCCAAATAAACACATAAATAATAAGTGAATGAATAAATGAATAAAATAAACAAATTTCTATTAGAACTCAGAACATTTTAATTAAAATACAATATATATGCATATTTTAAAATGAAGTATAAATTAACTGTCTAATTAGCTAATTATACCCTACCAGAGGTTGAATTAAGGAAGCAAAAACATTTGTTCAACATTCCACATCTATTCATGTAAACCTTAGAAGTAGATAGACGAATTATAAATAATAAAAGAATGCATGCCCAAGTAATTCAAGAGACTACAAATGACACTCAAACACATCTTTTTATTATATACTAAATTTAAAAATACAAATCTTATTAAAAATGCTTATGAAACACTGTATACATAAGTACTGTCAAATACTATCAGATTATGACATATGTACATTGGCTAAGGTTTATTAGAAACAGAACGGAACATAGTACATAACTTTGCTGATAATGAATTTCAAAAGTCAAATATTTTAACATTTGGCAACAGTGAAGTAGTGATCTGCACAGGAAGATGTTTGAAGATGTAAAATAGTGAAAAAAACAGAGTAATACAGATTTCCTGGCCTGTGGGTTAATAAGTAAATCTCTTCCTCATCCTCTTAAGTCTTGTCATAACAGAAATTAAAGTGCACAAGACCGCAGGGAGTACACGATTTGCCTGGACCCTAACATAGACCACAGCCAGCTGTGCTGCCACGTTGAGGGCTTCGATTCTTTATACTGTTCCTGAGGCTCTAGGAGCTAATTTTGAATGTGGCCAAGGGAAGAGGCCAATACTTTCCAAATTGCACCAAGTGCCCTTAAAGTGTAGAATTTAGTAGAAGTGTAGATAACATTTCTAATTTGAGAGTAAATTTAAGGAAATTATCCTTGTCTATTTTGCCCTAATAATAAAATTGGGATATGAACCTACTTTTACCTCTGGAAAATGCTTTGTAAAAATCTGTTTCAAAGATCAGAATACCAGCAAGCACCACAATACTGTCAGTCACTGCCCACCACTTATGCTGCAGCATAAACAGCTGCCCTCTGAAGGCTCACGGGAAATACACATGGAAGTGTGGTATTACTTGACACTAATTTTACTAAATAACATTAAGCATACATAATTTATAAAAACAGGTCACCGCCACACAATGAAGGAAGAGGAGAAAGGAAGCTGCTAGTCTACAAAAGTGCTCTGTTTAACTGTCAAACCCAAAAGCTTAATTTTGGGTAAAACAAGATTGTAAAGTAAGGCTATCAGTTCTAAACAAGCTGATAACGCCATATATACATACTCACATATATATGATTAAATTTCGATTCTGATTAAACACTAATGTACTAGTACAAACCATTTATATAAAATGTATCATGAGGCTTATTTACAAATACATAATGAATGACAACGATATGGAAAATTTTCAAAAATTGCAGATAAAAGTAGCCATTTAGCAACACAGTTCACTAAACACAGATTTGCATAAAAACCAAGTTAGTAAGAAACCCTTCCATATACACCTATTGGTCATTTCACCTAAAAGACAAATAAATGTAATGATCACAATTAAACTTTTTTACTGTCTCTTTTAATAACATATCAACATAAGGTCCACTTTGAGTACTACCTACAAATACAGTCTCTCATGATTCAGTGAGAGTATTAGTCATCGAATATAATTTTTACTCCCATGGCACATCACACGTGGTAACACTAATAAGGTAGATTCAGGTAACACTTAAATCATGATTACGAATGTTTAATTGAGTATTTTCCTTTCTGTAGCTGTGAAATGTAAAGCTTAGATTTGCTTCCATCAGGCCTCTTAAACCAAACTTCATCATGGTTAATTGTTGTAATTATGGCACTAAAAAGAATTAAAAAAAAAAGAATGAATCAATGAATTACAGTATTCCTCCTCTATTCATTTCACAGCACTAGCTATAAAACCGAAATAGTAGATTCAGGGACGCAATTGCCTCTTCCCAGAACACTGACAATCAGCTGGTGACGTTGTCGAAAATATCACATGCAGTACACCTAATAGATCATTTTCTTTCTTTTTAGTAGAGTTGAGGAAATTTACTACTAGAACTATTAAATACACAGTGTTCCTACTCCACCCCCACTCTACCATTCCCTCACTGAAACACCCAAATGGAACTAAAGCCTCCCTGGACCATGCCTCCAACCCACAGCAGTCTGAGCTGAAACAACCTGTCAACACCAACCCCTCCCCCAGTGCTGGGCCTCTGTGGCACTTGCACAGATTTTTCAGACACTGCTAATCTCTATATAGAAATCTTTTTAAAAATAGACTTTGGTTAAGTCATCTCCTATGCTTTCTTTTTAAATCTCTTTTTAAACAACACTTATGCTAAGCAGCAGTCAAATGTTTCCAAGGCAGTATCATAAAGCCAAGAATCCAGGGGTATCATAAATAACACAGTAATTAGCCCAGTGAGCTTCTATGAGAAAAGTTACCATACACAATGCTTCTGGTCTCCTAAAACTTTAAAGATGAAATTACAATCTGATTAAAGCCACTGTATTTGGAAAATAAATATTCTATACTAAATGCAGTTTACTTGCCACTGAAACCTAGACTTTCTTAATGTAAATGGTTACCACTCTGAGAATTATATCTTTAATATACCTTACTAATTACTGAAGTAATTAAAGCGGCAATTAGCATTAATATTTTTCAAAGGTCACAACCAGATAAAACTTAGAAGGCTATATAAATAATTATATAAACTTCATTTAAGCCTAGACGGATCAAGCCTTTTAACAAACGATTTTCAGTTTACAAGTTATCTCTTCATTACTGGTACTCTTAAAAGTTTTCATGAGTTTTACATTCCTTTCCAAATCTAATTGATCGATATTCTTATCTAAAATATTGTCACACACCAAAAAATAAACTGAAGGACCGATAAGCCCTTCATAACAGAAGCACGCTATCAAATTCACAATACTCCACAGGACAAGTGAATTTGAAGACATAATATTAGGATCACAACAAGATATCTACTATAAAAATTAATGAATAGGACCTCTTACCTGGCTAAATAATTCTAAGACTCCCACTTGTTCTAATGCTTGTGTTTATGAACTTAATAGGTAACTCTGGTATATAAATATTAACACTGGACACACATGCTAACCAAATCATGTGTCAAGAGAGAAAAAAGGACCCACAGTTGACTAATGATACAGCACGAGTACACAATGGAGGTGCAAATATTTACTGACAACAATGTTGTAAACACTGACGTGATAAAGGCCTTTTACCTTGTCGGACATTCATCTTTTTTGTCAATACATATTGTTTGTCCACGTATATACCATTCGCCATCATAATACAATCTTCCCTCTTCAGATCTAGCACTGTGCATGTGTTTTTCCAGTTTCACGGGTGCTAAAGGGATCAGTTCAAAAACTGTTATATTAATAAGACATTGTCAGAACAAAAGTGAAGAACACAAAGAATTAACACCAATCCGTGCATGTATGTGAAAAAACACTGAAAATGTTTCTTATGTAACAAACCTAAATTTAATTCAAATAAGAAAATTTAATTTCTTACATTTTTTATATAATTCACTAAGTTTTACATATAAGTACTAAATAATGCTAAATAACATATACCAAATCATCCATTAACTAGACAAGTGCCAGAAGGGGAAGAGAGGCTTTATCAATCACTAAGGCCAGTTTTAAGTAGGGGAAGCTCTTTAGTACGTAGATGACTTAACCCTGTTCCACTCGGCTAGACAAAGAAGATTTCTGAACTCAGACTAAGGGACTTACGTTCCGTTTTCACTCTGTGTGGACCCAGTGTAGCCATTGCCTTAGTGAAAAGAAAGAGAAAAGAAAGACATCACCGTCTGAGTTCATAGACAAAGTATATTTTGGTTGTTAATATCTACGACCATAAAGAATATATGAGGGGGACCCCAAAAAACCCCCAAACAACAGAATGACCTTATGGAGGGCAGGCCCCTCGTGGTACAGGCTTCCCCACCTGGTGAGTGTTCTAGGAACCCATCTGTGTCAGTGCGCCAGCCAGCCTTGTTGTGAGGGGCTGTGAGCAGCTTCAGTGAATTTTTTTTAGACTCCTCCAACACATCTGCCCATTTCGTGATGGGTGATTTATGAGCACAGTTGTCCACGCTGCATTGAGTGGTCAGTAGTTTTGTCCCCCTTCCCTATTCACCAGATCTCACCCTGAGTGACTTTATTTTGTTTCCCCAGGTGAAGAAAAACCTTCAAAGGGAAAAGTTCTGCCGATGTAGAAGAGGTGAAACAAAAAATGGCAGAAACACTAAAAAGCATCAAAATCGACAAGCTCAAAAATTGTTTTGAGCAGTGGAAAAAAATATCTGAATAGGAGCATTGCACCAAATGGATAGTACTTTGAAGGTAAATGAAATTTAAACATGTGAGAATAAATACACAATTTTTTATAATTAAATTTTGGGGGCTTGTTAGGTCCACCCTCCATATGTCTATATAAAGAATAACGCCCTGGCTGGTGTAGCTCAGCGGACTGAGTGCCAGACTGCAAAGCAAAGGGTCGCTAGATCGATTCCCAGTCAGGACACATGCCTGGGCTGCAGGCCAGGTCCCTGGTGGGGGGGTACATGGAAGAGGCAACCACACATTGATGTTTCTCTCCCCCCTTTCTCCTTCCCTTCCCCTTTCTCTAAAAGTAAATAAATAAAATCTTTAAAAAAAAGAATAATGATTTCTCTGGGATGTATTATTAATACAAGAAATAATATCTAATTCTCAACCTAAAAGTCTCTAAAAGTGAACAAATTGTTAAGGAAAACAAGTCTCCACTTTCAAACAAGCACAGAAAATCCTATAATTCTTAAATCTTTGATGACAAAATGCAAGACATAACAAAGGCTCAAATTTTCATTTTAATTCATTCAACAAATATATATTGAGTGGCTTCTGTGAGCCAGGACCAAGGTAAGAACGAGGCACAGGATTTTTTTAAATTTATTGATTTTAGAGAGAGAGCGAGGGAGAGAGAGGGGGAAACACTGATTTGCCGTACCCCTTATTTATGCATTCATTGGCTGATCCTTGTACGTGCCCTGACCGGAAATCAAACCCACAACCTTGGTGTAACAGGGCGATGCTCTAACCAACTGAGTTACCTAGCCAGGGCCTTTAATATTATTTGGGAGAAACCTAAATAAATGCTTTTCTGTACTTCTGCATAAATTATTAATTATAACAAGAAAAAAAACTGTTGACATGTCTCTTTTCATATATCCCTTCCATTCACTGTTATCAGTATTAGCATTAATTGCCGTGGAGAGATTGTTGCAAAGTAAAACAGTAAAAAAGACAGTGGAAAACAATTTTAGGCCCAGCCAGTGTGGTATAGTTGTTTGGACATCGCCCCGAGCTGAGAGGCTGCCTGATCAACTCCTGGTCAGGGCACGTTCAGGCAATGTGTCCAATATTTCTCTCTCACATCAGTGTTTCTCTCCCTTTTTTCTTCCTTCCTTCCCCTCTCTCTAAAATAAAAAATAAAAAATTTTAAAAACTAATCAAGTGAAGTCTATTTATAATAAATACATTTTAATATACTAGTGAAAAACCATAGAAACTTAAGAAGTAAACCATAAAAATATACTTGCATTCCATTACTCTTTAATCATACCTTCCTAATTGTTGTCCAGTCTTCAAGAATATCAAGATCTTGTAGCATATAAACTATATATGGACGTTGAAAAGTCAAGGTCATTTAGCTGTAGGAATTTCACACTTTGAATTATACTTCCAAACTGTGGTTTTCCAAAGAATGTAACAAAAGTTTCTGGACATAATCCCTTGGCATGCTGATTTCTGACTTCAAATTACTCTTCAAAAATCTCAATACCTAAGATGTTATTAACCATACTCTCTTAATTCTACAAGGTATGGGAAAAGTAGGTTTAAAGAGGTGAGTACATGAAACATAGTTCATTCTTGTATTGTTTACTGTTATTATTATTATGTATTATTTATTAATCATTGCATTATGTTCCATACAAACACCGATACGAACAACTAATTCTGCTCCATCCTGTGAATCACCGGCAGACAGAAGACCAACCTCATCACTTTTGAGACAGGAGAAGGCAGGGGCAAGGGGAGGCCACCACAGGAAATGCGGAGACTGAACACACATTAATTTAGACACCCCACTCTGAGAAACATTAAAAATATTAAAAAGCACGTAAGAAATAAGCAATCATGCTCTACACTAAACAGCTCTTTCACGTCAAAGCCCGGGTGAACTATGAAGCCATATTAATTTTTGAAGTCTAGATTGTAACTAAATTTCTCCTCCTCCTCTGCCCCTCTTAATTTAAATTATATTCTTCTGCCTTTATTCAGTTTTATAAATCACCCTTTGCTTATTACAAGATCTTGCAAATAAAGGCAATGTATACTAATAACAGTTACAAAGGCATGTACAGTGCAAAAATGTATATAAGGCAACAACAACAAGAATTCAAATAACTTAAAAAAGATATCTGAGACAACAACTGGCTTCTTTTTGTCGGGACTGAAAGGATCCTTCCTCTTTTTTCTTGACTGAAGCTCATCATTCCACAGCTCTGGCAAGTAAATAAAATTTAAGTATTAGCTGATTTCTAGAGATCGACAGAGGAAAAAAAAGACAATAATTTCAAGGTAGCAAAATTTCACTGGCAACTATGTATATGTATATAGACATATGACTATATATAATTTCATGAGCACCTATATATTTATAAGTTTTTCTCTGCTTTTATTAAAGTTAAAATGAATGTGGCACATAATAAGAGTTATAACTAATAATTGGTGAATGTATACCAGGCATTTTGTTAAATACACAATACGTGAATGGTCTCAACTAATCCTCAGAGATACCTCTGAGGTAGGCACGCTCATTGCTTCCGTTTTACAGAGGAGACCAACTTAGAAAAGCTAAAGTGACTGTCACTCACAGTCACCCAACTAGCAGGTAACGGAACGGTGGCATCGGCTGACTCCACTATGTCTACTCTATGCCAGAGAAACAGAATTTATAAAAATAAAGTAATACATATGCAATAACTGTAGGATAACCCAGTAAATAGTCCACTCAATGGAGAAAGCCTTTCCACAATACCCCTAAAAAGCCAATTTCAGCCCTGGCTAGTGTGGCTCAGTGGGCTGAGTGCCAGCCTGCGAACCAAAGAGTCACCAGTTTGATTCCCAGTCAGAGGACATGCCTGGGTTACAGGCCAGGTCCAGTAGGGGGCACTCCAGAGGCAACCACACATTGATGTTTCTCTCCCTCTCTCTTCCCTTCCCCTCTCTCTAAAAATAAATAAACTGTAAAAAAAAAAAAAAAAAAAAAACCCAATTTCACATTGGACTGATCTAATCAACAAGTTTTTCCCTGAGATACAAATCTGCTCTCTGTGACTTCTATTCATTTTTCCTAGTTTGTGTGGTACCAAAGAGAAGAGGATTTTATTCCTTCTTCCACGTGACAATCTTTCAAGACCTAAAGGGAAGAAGATATACTATAGCTGTCTTCCATGTCTATTCTTATTGTCTCCCAATACTATTCTCATATTATAATACTATTCTTACTATTCCTATAGTATCTTATTCTGTTTTTTTAAAGATTTTATTTATTTATCTTTAGAGGGGAAAAGAAGGAGAGAAGGAGAGAAATACCAATGTATGGTTGCCTCTGGTGAGTCCCCTGCTGGGAACTGGCCTGCAACCTAGGCATGTGCCCTGACTGGGAATCGAACCGTGTGGTTGGCAGGCCCACACTCAATCCACTGAGCTACACCAGCCAGGTCCTACAGTATCTTATTCCTAATTGAATAGTTCCTGTCAGACTTTTATTCCGTCCCTTTTCATGTGATCCATTTTCCACATCTTTCTGAAGGGTAAGTTCAAATCAAATCAATAATGCAATCCTGTCAAACTCTTTATAAGTCTTCCCCTCCCCTCTCTCACTAGAACATTCATTTACATAACATTTATATTAGGAAACCAAGATATTATGAGACACTACGTAAGCCAAAGGTTCAGCGTCACTTAAATTAAATATCACAGTCAGCTCATTCCCATCACCTGAGGTAATATCAATGCTGTGTCGGTCCTCTTCCAGCCTTCTTATCTTCTCCTCTAGCTCACTCTGGACTGTATCATATAACAAAAGCTTTTCACTCTAAAAAAATAGATTACACGTAAGTAGAAAGAAAAACTGGCCTACCTTAACCAAGAGTACTAAATAACTCAATCTTAGAGTTCTTCAACTAATGGTGCTTCCGTTTGCTTTTTTACTTCAACTTCAAAATTGTAAAGATGCAAAGTCAAAATATAAAAGAAACAAAACAAAAAAATACAGAAGCTAAATACAGATTTAAGAACATACAGTTAAATTGTTTAAGAACATCTACATTTGTATATGATAGCCCTGGCTGGTGTGGCTCAATGGATTGAGTGCTGACCTGGAACAGAAACTAAGTTGGACTTTCGGTCAGGACACCTGCCTGGGTTGCAGGCCAGGTCCCCAGCTGGGAGTGTGCAAGAGGCAACTGATGGATGTTTCTCTCATACATCACACATCAATGCTTCTCTTGCACATTGATGTTTCTCCCCTTCTCTTTCTCCCTCCCTTCCCCTCTCTCTGTAACAAATAAAACCTTTAAAAAATAAATTTGTATATGATAAATAAACAGGTTATTTACTTTATAAGAAACTCAAAAGCTCCATGGTCCCTTTTAAATATAAGCAAGTTCCACCTGTCACCAAAATAGAGAACCTGTCCAATACAGTGTAACAGTATGAAATGGATCATACTTTCTCATTGAACAGTGCCTGGGACCTTATTCCTCACTAACATGTCAGCATCACATTAAAATGAACTAATACATCACAAAGAGAAAGATTCAAGTACAAATTTTATAATAATTCAATTATAGTCAAAATTGTAAAATTACAGACCAACTATATCCAAATCTTGCAACAAAACTACAGAAAAACTGAGTGACTTGCTAAGAGAGACAGGCTGTTAAATGGCAAATCAGACTAGAACCCAGTTCTCCTCCATTGTTGTTGTATACAGCACTGTGTCCCGTATTTAAAAAGCCATAAAATGAACATAAGTATGTTTTAGATTCATTATATATAAAAAACTTATGACAGATTCCTAAGCAACCCACCACATGCTGATTGCTAGTGAGGATATTAGGCTACTGGCACATAACTAGGTATGATTGTCTTGTAGAAGCTACTGGAATGCAGTGAGAGATGACTCTTGTGGACGGCACAGGCCACACCCATGCAGGCAACATTCCCCGTGTCAACCATAAAGTCCTCTCTTCCAGGTTTGCAATTTAGAATCTGCACAAGCTTGAAGATTCTCCTGAGTGGAAGGGAAAGGATGGCTTTTGTGAATTTGGGGCAAGCCAGAAGCCAGAGAGAAAGCAAAGCTAAAGACGACTAAAACTAGACTTCATGTGAAAAATGATCTCATGGCAGACTACTCGCTGTGTTGACTTCCTTTTACTTGTTGCCCTGCCTTTGGTTAAAGTCTTATGAAGTATTTCAGCCTTATCTACACTGTGCTACAAGAATTGGGAGATAGCGTATGTCAGAGAAAACTGGAGAGCAGGCCCCCACCACCGTGGAGGTAGTGTGGCAGCTATAAATAGATCCAGATTCTCCGGCCAAAGATAACTCTGAATATAGAACTGGAGCAGTAGGCCTTTTGCTTAACACTATAAGAGTTTAGCTGGGTGTTCTCTCCTTTCCATTGATAAATTTGCCCTCAGCCATGCAGAAATTCTAAAATAAATCTACTAATCATTTTTTTTAATTAAAAGAAGTCACAATGGGACTGAAATGTTTAAAGCTTTGGAGACATCTCTAAAGATATTACAGGTATGTCTTAAAGCATACACAGAGAAGCGCCTTGATTCTAGTCTCATTCTCATTTCCTTATTCTTCTCTCCCTTATCCTTAACCCTGTAAGAGCCTCAAAGGGCTTCCTTGAGGAAGGAAAAAAGTTATACAGAGCAGCTACAGGACACCTGGAAATCCAAACCCAACTGCCTGGATGCCTATGGAGGCTTTTGTGTCCAACCGGTAATTCAGTCTTTAAAAGCACTACTCATAATTACATATTTGGCTTTAAGATCCTGCATTCCCTCCAATCCTTATACCAAGACTCAGTGAACGTGCTCACTGAGCCTTCCCAAGGCTGACACGTCTGCTCTTTATCATCAGGGAAGCTTCAAGGAGCCTGGGAAAGTGGGTCCAAAGCCCTGTGTTTGTACTGATCTCACCCCGGCCTGCGCTCAAAACCAGCTCCCCTTGGGCAGTTTCCTCACTCAGGCACCTCACAGGTCTCAGGACTCCCCAGTCCTGGGAGATTTTTGAAGGACTAGCATTATCAGAGATTGAAACATAAGGTCATTTTTTTAAGTACACTGTGCTGGAATAAAAAAAGATAAGCAGAATAGAATTTAAAAGCTCAGAAACAGACCCTGGCTAAGGGAAATTTTTGTATATAACAAAGGTGATTTTTCAAATCATCTGAAAATCTGATAATAAAGACAGGAGAAATATGAGTTTAACTACGTACATAAAAAGCTCAGTATTCTTTGCCTCAAATTATACATGAAAATAAAAGCGCTAGAGAGTTAAATTTACAAAATGAAATCTAAAAGAGCTAAATGAAAGATGATGATTCCTTATTTGATGTTGGGATAAAGGAAGTCTTTCAAATCATAAAAATTAGAAGCCATAAAGGAAAAGACTAATAGATTTAATAGCCTAAAAATTAAAATAAAATTTAAAAACAAAGGCAAGTAAAAGGCAATAAAAAATTAACATGATAAATGCTCAAACATCACAAGGTGGCATTAAACAAGCATGGAACACTCGGTAAGAAAATCCAAACGCCGCCCACCCCACTGCCAAGACAGGCCAGGATGAGAGAGAGAGACAGGGAAGACAAGTGCAAACTGAAATATGCATTATGTAATATTATTTTTCACTTAGCAAGGTTTTGTTTTTTTAATTATTTACAATTTATTCTATTTATTCCATCACCATTTATCCCCCCTATACCATCTTCCATGTCCACCTACCCCTTTCCCCATGCTAATTTTTTTATTGATTGATTTTTGAGAGGGGGGGAGGAAGAGAAAGTAAAAAATATCAATTTATTGTCCCACTTAATTTATGTATCCTTTGATCTAGTAATTACACTTTGAGATTCCATCCTAANTTAATTATTTACAATTTATTCTATTTATTCCATCACCATTTATCCCCCCTATACCATCTTCCATGTCCACCTACCCCTTTCCCCATGCTAATTTTTTTATTGATTGATTTTTGAGAGGGGGGGAGGAAGAGAAAGTAAAAAATATCAATTTATTGTCCCACTTAATTTATGCAATTCATTGGGTGATTCTCGTACGTGCCCTGACAGGGGATCAAACCTGCAACCTGGTGTATCTGGATGACGCTCCAACCAACTGGGCTCCTCAACTAGGGTAAAGTTTTTTGGGTTTGGGTTTTTTTTTTCAATTATAATCCACAATACTGACTGATTCAACACTCTGATTCAACACTGATTCAACACTCTGAATTTGGATAGCAATTTAGGAACACATATTAAGGTTCTTAATGATTATATCCTTTGATCTAGTAATTACACTTTGAGATTCCATCCTAAGAAAATAGCTCTGGCTGAGGTGGCTCAGTGTACTGAGCACCAGCCTGCAAAGCGAAGGGTTGCCGGTTCCATTCCCAATCAGGACACAGGCCTGGGCTGCAGTCTGGTCCCAGGACAGGGTGTATATGGGAGGCAACCAACTAATGGATCAATGTTTCTCTGTCATATCAGTGTTCCTCTCCCTCTCTTTCTTCCTCCCTTTCTCTTCGTCTCCCCAAGGATAAATAAATAAAAATATTTTTTAAAAGAAAGAGAGAAAGGAAGAAAGGGAGAAAGAGAAAGAGAGTATGGTGGGGGGAGGAATGGAGGGAGGAAGGAACAGAGGGAGAGAGAAAGAGAAAAGGGAGGGAGGGAGGGAGAAAGAAAAAGAAAGAATGAATCTCAGCCAAAGTTGTATGTAATAAAGGATGCTCACAATGGCAATACTTGCAACACATAAAATTAGGCACAAAGTAAAGTTCAATAACAAAGTACAGGCTACATAAATTATTAGACACCCATATCATTGCTCTGCAGATACTAAAAATTCAGATTTTGAAAACTAGGGAGAGACTTCTAGGATAAGATTACAAATAAACCCAATCACAAACTCTCTCTTCCCTCAAACCTAATAAACTACAAAAACATACGTACAAAATAAATCAACAAATACCTACAGTTATCAAACAAAAGAGGGGGGCACAGTCTCATGCCATAACTTCTGAATATGGCAACTAAACTAAGACAGAACCCCGAGATCTGTACTACATACACTGTACACAAGAACGCTCTTTGCAAAAAAAAAAAAAAGAATGTGAGTGAGGGGGCAATGTTCTGAAAAGATTGAGTACTACTTCCAAATCTAAAAAGAAATGAAGGACAACCTGGATAGGCAGTCCAGGGCAAATTACATATAAAACCTGGAAAGAAGAAGGCCCTCCTTTTCACGTTAGGCTCACAAATCAAAGTTGAATATATTCTTAAAGAACAAACAGTTGTAGAACTCAGCAGCTGACCAGCTCTAACGGATGGAGCGGGGCGGGGTGGGAGGACAGGGGGCGCAGGGGCAGGACTGCTCCCAGGAGGAAGGACACAGGGGGAAAACGGTGCTCACTCGTTATGTGATGCATTCAACCACTTGGAAAACTTTCGCAGATCTACTGGAGTATCTGGAAAGAGTTGATAATTACAGAGAAAACTAACAGATAATAAATTAAACAATTATTATTTCCAAGGTTAAAAAATAGTTGAAGAAAAAGAGAAGTTTAAGCATAGTATAAGTCTTGGCTCGGTGAGCAATATTTAGTGACAACAAAAACAAAACTTGTGACACATCACTGTTAGAAGAATGGGAAGGAAACTATTATAGAATTCTCGGTTTCCCAAATAGGAAACCAACAGATAATGTCTAAAGCTGGTATTATTTAGAAATTTAAGGTCAAATTCCAGAAGCAGTAGCTAAAAGAGCTAGGTGATTACCACGGGGATGCAAACTTTAGACGTGGGAAGGGAACTGCTTCTCATTATAAGCCTGTGCTATATATAACTCAGAAGCATGAAATAAGGAACTAAGGAAAAAAGCTGTGAGGTTTGGCAGACATAAAAACCGCAAAATTAGACTCTGAAGAACTTCGAATAATTAGGTATTGAATAAAATACATGAAGTATTGCCCTGGCTGGTGTGGATTTGTGGACTGAACACCAGCCTGCAAAACAAAATGTTGCTAGTTCAATTTCCCTTGGGCACATCCCTGCGCTGTAGGCCAGGTGTCTGGTTGAGGGCATGGAGAGGCAACCAATGAATGTTTCTCTCCCTCCCTCTCCCTCTCTAAAAGGAAATAAAATCTTCAACAAATTTTTTAATTAAACATGAAGTACTGAGTGATACGGCAGGTAGATATATGGACTTACATTTGACTAATTAGTGCTCCAGGAGGAGGCAGGGAAAATGGGCATGGCAACACCAGAAAAGGTAACAGCAAATTAATGGACAGGAATTAATGGACAACAAACTCTCAGATTCAGAAAGGACAACAAATTCAAGTCAGGGGAGAAAAAAAATCTGTATAGAAACATAAAGTAGAGAAATTGGAGAACAACAGAGAGAAGAGCTTAAAAGTAGCCAGTGAGGGGAAGAAAATGATTACAGACTTCTAAAGGCAGACTGTGGAAAGTGAGATCCTAAAAATGTTAAGAAAAAATAACTATCATCCTAGAGTAGTACATCCCCCTTAAGTATCCCAGGATTACTGCAAATAAAGCTATTACTTTTGTATAATAAAAACTGAGTTTAGTACTAATCAACTTTCAGTAAAGGAACGTCTAGGATGTTCTTCTAAAGCAAAAAATACGAACCTGAAAGGAAGGGTTGCAGCTCAAAAACAGTGAACTAGTAAAATACAGATAAACCTAAAAGAATTAAATCTATAAAATGAAAATAATGTCTTATTTGAAAGGTGAAAAAAGCAAGGTGGAACTAAAATACTGCACAACTATAATTTATCATTTGGGAAGGACTAACTGGAGTTAGAGAGTTCTGAGGGCCTACATATTTCAGGAGGAGCACAGAGTTATTGATTAATATTTTAATTCTAATATAGGTATGTATGCTGAAATTTAAAGTAATCATTAAAATATAGAAATAGAAGGACATGAGGGTAATTATTAAAAGAATAAAAATAGAGAATATAACTTTATGATGTCTTTGTTAAAACTCAGTAAGTCACACACACCAAAATGAAAAAAAAAGGTCAGGAAAGAATAAAAAAGAATAAAGCAGAACAAATAGAAAACACAAAATAAATTGGCACTAAATATCAAAATAATGGACTATAAATATACATGGACTAAATTTACCAGTTAAAAGACAGAGATTATTAAAATTGATCTATTATAGCCCTGGTCAGGTAGCTCAGTTGGTTAGAGCATTTTCCTAAGACATCAAGGTTGTGGGTTCAAACCCCAGTCAGGGCACATAGAAGAATCAACCAATGAATGCATAAATAAGTAGAACAACAAATCAATGTTTCTCTCAATCTACCTCTCTCTAAAATCAATAAATAAAATAAATGTATTATCAATGAAGTCATATGCTATTTATAAGTAATATACCTAAAATATAAGGCCAAAGAAAAGTTGGTGAAAAAAAAGAATGAAAAAACCTTCCATCAGGAAAATCCCAGGCCAAATACACCAGCGTGGCTGTTTTCATTATGAGACAAAATAGTCTTTAAAGAAAAATCATTGTTACAAAGGAAGGAGAGCATTAAAAAAGAATAAAATATTATATTGACTAAACAATATAAAAATTCTAAAAATGTATGAGTCTGATGATATGTTATCTATACATATACACACATATCTGTATAACATATAAATGAAAAACTGAGAGAAATACAAGGAGATATAGGAAGTTAACAATACCATTAATAATAGCATCAAAAAGAACAAAATATTTAGGAATTAACTAAGGAAAGAACCATACAGTGACAACTACAAAATTTTGATGAAATTAAAGAAAATAAATGAAAAGGTATCCAATGTTCATGGATTGGGAGACTTAAAATTGTTACAATGTCTTTACTACCTAAAACGATTCAAAATTCAATGTAATCTCTATCAAAATCCCAGTGGCATTTTTTAAAACAGAAATTTAAAAAATCCTAAAATTCATATGGAATCTCAAAGGACCCTGAATAGCTAAAACAATCTTAAGAAAAAGGAACAAAATGAAGGCCTCACATGTTCTAACTTCAAAATATATTACAAAGTTACAGCAATTAAAATAGTATGGTACTGGCGTTAAGACAGACATACAGACCAATAGAACAGACAGCCTAGAAATAAACCCATGCATATATGGTCAACTGATCTTCAATAGGGTACCAAAAATACATAATGGGGAAGGGACAGTCTATTCAACAAATGGTTTTGGGAAAACCTGGCAGAAATATGCAAAAGAATAAAATTTTACTCTTAAATCACACCATACAGAAAAATCAACTCAAAATGGATTAAAGATTTAAATGTAAGACCTGAAACTGTAAAACCACTAGAAGAAATCGCAGGGGAGAATCTTCATGACATTGGTCTTGGCAATGATTTTTTTGGATATGACACCAAAAGCACAGGCAACAAAAGTAAAAATAGGCAAGTGGGATTATGTCAAACTAAAAGGCTTCTGCGTAGCAAAGGAATAATCAGAGTGAAAAGGCAACCTACAGAACATTTGCAAATCGTGTATCTGATAAAAGTTACTATCCGAAATATGTAAGGAACTCAATGAAAAAATGGGCAAAGAACTTGAAAAACATTTCTCCAAAGAAGATATACAAAGGGCCAATAGGTACATGAAAAGACGCTCAATGTCACTAATCATCGGAAAATGTAAATTAAAATCACAATGAGATATCACTTCACACCTGTTAGGATGGCCATCATTAGAAAACAGGCAGGTGCTGGTGAGGATATTGAGAAACTGGTACACTTGGTAGGAATATAAAATAGTACAGTCACTATGAAAACAGTATGGAGGTTCCTCAATAAATTAAAAATAGAACTACCACATGATCCAGCAATCCCACTTCTGAGTATATACCACAAGAATTGATAGCAAGATCTTGAACAAGTATCTGCACTCTCGCGTTCATTACAGCAACATTCATAATAGCCAAGATGTGGTAAACAACCTAAATGTACACTGAAGGATGAGTGGATAAAGAAAACATGATGTATACACACAATGAAATATTATTCAATCTTTAAAAAAGGGAAAATCCTGTCATGCTACAACATGGACGAACCTTGAGGACATTCTGCTACGTGAAATAAGCCGGTTACATAAGAACAAATATTGCGTGATATTCACTTGAGGCATATAAAAGTCAAACATACAGAAGCAAAGAGCAGAATGGTAGTTGCTAGGGGCTACAGGGAAGAAGAAATGGGGAGTTGCTATTCAATGGGTATGAAAGTTCTGGAGATCTGTGGTACGACGGCATGCCTATAGTTAACTGTATTGCACCTCTAAAATGTGTTAAGAGGGCAGATCTCATGGTACGTGTTCTTACCACAATTTAAAAAAAAAGAAAGAAAGAACAGAAGAAAAAAGATCAAAGAAATTCCATGGGAGGCAAGTTTCAGCCGGGAGCATGGAATCCTGAGCATTCAGTCTCACACTGTACGACCTTTTTTGATCAAAGGAATTCGAGACTATGGACGTGCACTGCGGAGCATCTCGTCATCAGTGCCTCTGCCTCCAGATCTCGCATGATAAATGTCTTTACTGTTTTGATAAGAATAGTATGTGGATTTTCTGAGGAAATTAAGAAAAAAATACCAGTAACAAGTCTACCATCACAGAAATTAATACACCTCCCTTAGTAACTGAAAGATGAAGTAGACAAATATATATATATATATATAAGTAAACAATGAGTCCATAATTACATAAGTAAATAAATTAAAAATATTATGTAGAATGAGATATCTGCACAGCTCCAAAGGACTTTTCCCCCATACATTTATTAATCACAATGAGAAAAAAGTTTATGTAGAGAAACCTGGAAGACACCACTTAAATCAAGTGATCAAAAGTGTACATTACCCATAATGGTACATATCAAAAGTGTGCACTGCCTGACAGAATTCAAAGAGAAAAACATGGTGTCACTGCTGTGATATTGCTACCAAAGATGCAAACCCTGGCTCTAATCAGAAAGAAATAGCAGAGCAATTTATTTATTTTTTTGACCTATTCATTTTTTTTATTTGTCTAATCTGATTTGGAGTTGTTTTTTTTAATGTTTGAATACAGTTATCTCCATTTTCCCACCACTGCTTTCCCCTGCCCCACCCACTACCACCTCATACCCTCAACCTACCCCCTTGGGCTTTGTCCATGGGTCCTTTACACAAGTTCCTCAACAAGACTTTCCCTTCTTTCCCCCATTATTCCCCTCCCATCTCCCCTCTTGGTTACTGTCAGTTTGTTCTTAATTTCACTGTCTCTGCTTGTACTTTGCTCGCTTGTTTGTTTTGTTGATTAGGTTCCACTTATAGGTGAGATCATATGGTATTTGTCTTTCAGCACCTGGCTTATTTCACTTGGCATAATGTTCTCCAATTCCATTCATGAAATAGCAAAGCAACTTAAAATTGAGTTGTGTTCTACAAAGTAACTAGCCTAAAATTTTCGAAAATGGAAAGATTACAAAAGTCAAGGGAAGACTGAGTTATTGCTCCACAGTGAAGGAGACTAAAAAAGGCATAACAGCTAAAAAGCAATGACAAAGACAGTATTTGATTCTCAACTAAATGTCTCTGGTATGAAGGGTGCTACTGGGACTACTGCAACTTACATGGAGCCTGAGGACTGGATGATAGCATCGTGTCAGTGTACGTTTCCTGGTTTTGACGACTGTAGTGTGGTTATGTAAGAGAATGTCCCCTCATCCATCTGCAGTATGTGTTACAGCATTCAGGGGTGGTGAGTCATCATGTTATGAACTCACTCTTGTAGTCACCAAAAAAAGTTCTTTTGTACTTTCTTTAAATTTTTCTATGACACTGTTAAATATATACATACATAATATATATGATTGTATATATTATTTATATTGTCTTTATTTTATATTTTATACATTATACATTATTTAATAATGGTATATTTATATATTACTTTATATATTGTTATTTTACATATGCACATTGTATATTATGTATTTCATTTTTATGTGTAATTTGTTATTTATAGAATAAAACACATATTATATATATATAGTATATATTTATATATATAATGACAAGGTGTACTAAACACTCATAAAATTGATGACTGCATTCTTAAATATATACTTTTATAGGAGAGAAAAACACAGACTATTCCTAAGTCACAAATCTTGAAATAAAATTAAAGGCAGTGTGAGAATTAAAAATTAAATCCCACTTGTAAACATAGAAATAAAATTTCTAAATAAAACAGCAAACGAATCTGTAATGCACAAGAAAAAAAATAATTCCAAGAATCCAAAGATGGTTTAGCATTAGAAAATCCATTAATAGCCTTGGCTAGTGTGGCGCAGTGGATTGAGCACCAGCCTGCAAACCAAAAGACACATGCCTGGGTTGAGGGTGAGAGGCAACCAATCAATGTTTCTCTCCTATCTCTCCTACATCAATAATTCTTTCCCTCTTTCTCCCTCCCTTTCCCCACCTCTAGAAAATAAATCAGACCTTTAAAATATGTAGGCCACCACGTTAATATATTAAGAGCAAAACACCATGACTAACATAATAGATCAAACAGCACATTTAATAAAATCTAACAATTATTCACAGTAAGAATCCTTAGAAAACAAGAAATATGAGTGAATTTCCTTAACTTGATAAAAAGAGTATTTACCAAAACGTAACAGTAAGTATACGTATTGAAAAACTACTGGAAGCATTCCCTTAAAATCAAGAACACACGATGATCTGCTGTCACTAGTTCCATTCCACGCTGCACTGGGGGTCCTATCAGTGTCCGTAAGACAACAAAAACAAGCAACAGGAAGGTCAGATCAGAAGAAATAAACTATGTCATTACTCATAAATGACACAGTCTACATGGAAAAAAATCTAAGTATCTGTAATGCAATTATTAGGATTAAAAAGAGAGGTAAATAAGGTTGGATATATTATCAATACACAAAATTACAGCAGCAGAAAATAATAAGCAATTTTTAAGAAGATCTTACTAAACAACAAAACTTTTTTAAACTATAACAATTGTGAGCCCTGGCTGGTGTGGTTCAGTAGACTGAACACTGGCCTGCTAACCAAAGGGTCACCAGTTCAATTCCCAGTCAGGGCACATGCCTGGGTTGCAGGTCCCCAGAGCTTGAGAGGCAACCACACAAGTGATGTTTCTCTCCCTCACTTTCTCCCTCTCTTCCCTTCTCTCTAAAGATAAATAAATAAAAGATGTTTTAAAAGTGCTTAAAATAAATTTTTAAAAAATTGTGAGAAGAAAAAGAACAAGGTTAAAATTACCAGGTTAGTGAGTTACTGAGACTTACTAGATGGAAAGCTGTAAAAAGATATTGTGATACTGGTGAGAAAATAAACAAACAGATCAACGGAACAAATGAAAAAAGCTAGAAACCAACCATCACATGTGTGGACATTTGATTTTTTTTTAAAAAAAGAGAACGTGCTGATTAATGAGGAAACAATGGGGTATATAAGAGTGTTGACATTATCTATCCATGTGCAAAAAAATTAAATTAGATCCATATATTATATCACTCACAAAAAGTAATTAAAGGTAGTGTATTGATGTAAATGTTAAAAAGCAAATTTTTGACTTTCAAAGGAAGACACATTTTTTTAACCTCAAAGCGGGGGAGACAAAGTACATATCATAAAGGCAAGATGGTAACTTCAACTACATTACAATGTAAAAGACTTTTGTTCAGCAAGTCTTCAAAAGAGTGAAAAGACATCCCATTGTCTGGATAAAAATATTTGCAAAACATATAACCAGCAAGACACTGCTGTACAGAATACAGGAGGAACCTCTACAGTCAATGAGGCAATGACCAGCAACCCAAAATAAAGGAACAGGAACACGCAAAATACGTGAACAGGCACTTCTTAGGAAAGAAAACTCAAGCAGCCAGTAAACATCAAAAACACGCTTATTTTACATTTTAATTTTTTATTTATTGATTTTTAGAGAGAGGGGGGAAGGGGGAAAAGGAGAAGGGAAGAGAGAGAGAAAGAAACATCGATTTGCTGTTCCACTCATTTATGCATTCATTGGTTGCTTCTTGTATGTGCCCTGACTGGCAACCGAATTCTCAACCCCAGCATTGGGATGATGCTGTAACCAACAGAGCAACCCAGGCAGGGCAGCACTGCTTTTTAAATGTTACTCAAAATAAATAGAACGTATGGACATATATATCTATTTTTGTGATAGAGAATTATGCCCAAAGACGTGAAAATAGTTAGAGAATTAGAAATTGATAACATAGTCCAACATTATAACTGTACTACTGGATATGCATATTTGACTCTTAACTGGCATATTACACTAATTATACTAATACTTTTAGTGATGCCAGATGAAATAATCATTACAAAGTCTTTTTCAGGTAACAGCTGTAAACCTTCTAAAATTATCTTAGTTCTTTTCTATGGTGTGTCTCTTTGTGTCTTATTTCCAATACAGCTTCCAGTACAACGGTATTTAAAAAAACAAACAAAAAAATTCACACAAGTCATAAGCTAAAGTATTTAATTTTGTTTTAACTCATTTTACTTTTTTAATTTCTGCACTCAGAAAAGGCTTGAAGAAATGAAATTAGCTTAAAAGTTAAGCAAAATAATAGTACCTCACAATGCTGGCGAGAAGCTTGAATTTCACATTCATATTTGTTCTTTACAGATTCTAAGCAGAGCTCTCTATAGATTCCTGCAACCAAACACAATTATTCTGATTATGTCAGCAACGACTAGCTTCATTATCACTTCCCTACAGGAATTGTCCTAACTGGATTTCGTAAGATGAATCAAGAAGAAATGGACCAGTGATTCTAACTTTATCTTTAAACTCTAAAAACAAAAAGGTTCAGTTAAGCATGTATCATAGAAGATTAGAGAACTAAGAGTTTAAGAGCGCAAAAGAAACTATACTGCAAATTTTAGTTCTTATCCCATTCTTCTAAAAAATACTCCTAAATGTTTGCTAGAGAAGGAGCAAAATGAAAATAAAACTCTTTTCCTATGAAAAACAATTTCTGAGGACTCATAATGGAAACAGAGTCCATAAACTCTGATTTCATTAATCATATATAAAACAACTCAATTCCATAGCCATCAAAAACCACAATCTTTAAACTATTATTTATTTTTAGAGTTCAGGTTGGAAGGTGGCAATGAGGTAGGTGGGAGCTGAACCCACTTGCTCATCCACCCCACTGGGACACCCAGCCGATCTTCTGAAGGACAGGGTGAACAGCAGAGTCCAAAGCTTCCAAGAGGATTAAATGTATAAACTGATAGAACAAAATCTGTGTGGTTTGCGTGCTCCTGACCAGGCTTTACCTGTAGGATGGATGCTCAGGAGAGTTTAACTTAGAGGTGCTAAGGCGACATGGCCATGCAAATATGCCATCACAAACATGGCACAGTGCTCTAGATGTGCACACTCAACTCTATGCCACAGCTGCCCCTAGAATGTCTTTCTTGCACAGTAAAGGCAAGAGACAGATATCTGGGAACTATGCCATTAGTAACACATTCATACACACTATTCTTCAGACATTCAAAAGGGAAGGCCACAGAGTAGAAAACTGAATAACTGACTCAAGTAATATTTCCTAAACATCCAGTAAGTCTCACTTAGTTCTTTCAGAATGTCAAAGAAAATTACAGACATGTTTAGTTTTAAGGGTGCACTAAACCAATATGCAAAGACAGCAAGCAAGATGATTATCACATCATCTACCTTAATATTTAATATTAAGCACTTAAGAATAAAATTTGGATTAAGGTGAGTTTAGTAACAAGGAGAAACTATTATCAACAATGCCTGTGGTACAATAAGTACATAGATCAATTTGTGTCCAACAAAGAAAATAATCAGCATCTTTATTAATCGAAACTGTTTTCAGTTTGACTATAAAAAAACGATCTTTCAATGGATATATCCCTTGTAGTGAGTGACAGGACGCAATTCTGAGGCTGGATTCCAGTGACAGACAAAAGAGCACATTTTAATCATACAAATAGAGGATAGTATATTTTCATTTATGCATAGCCACAAATGAGTAAACAATCTTATCAAAATTAAAAATTATCATTAAATTATTTGGTTGATGGCTAATGCCCTGTCCTCTGTATCTTAATCAAATGCTTTTTAATTTTATAAATAAAAAAATCCTTATCCCCCTGACAGGCAAAAACTACTAAGAGTATTTAAATTGAACCTTAATTTATCTAATAGGAAATCAAACTGTGACAGTAACAGCATCTCTTAATGAAACTATCATGGCTCCTAATTGTTTCACATGTGGAAGTATTTTTTTAAATATATTTTATTGATTATGCCATTACAGTTGTCCTATCCCCCCCTTCATTCCCCTCCACCCTGCACACTCCTCCCTCATCATTCCCCTCCTTTAGTTTATGTCCATGTGTCACAAGTTCTTTAGATTCTGTATTTCCCATACTATTCTTGCCCTCCCCCCTGTTTATTTTCTACCCACCACCTATGCTACTTATGCTCTGTACCTTCTCCCCCCTCTCCTCCTCCCACTCCGTGGAAGTATTTTCTCAACAGCACTGTGAGCAACGTTGGGGCTTTTTGTCTCTTCGATCCCCCACAGCAGCAGGGAAAAGCAAGAGGTATTGGATAAAGAACTGTGGGCTGACTGACAGTGAAATACTCTGGTCAGTGTAAACATATTTTTAATGCCAATTAACAACAAATGTTCACTTGACAAACACCTTTTAAATCTATGAAAAGTTCATATTCTACTATATGAAAAAGATGTTTCACTTTCCTACCTGCTACCTTTGTACGAATTTGCATATTTTCTTGTAAAGTTGCCAGTGGTTCCAAATATTCTGGTGCTTTTCCAGCTATGACTTCTTGTAGTTTTGCATCCACCTGACTTAATCGTTCTTTATAAAGTCTTAACAAAGCAAAAATTAAGATATTAATTTTAAAAGCTCAACAAAGGGTAATAATTTACCATTTTTAATCATTATCTCTTCCTCACAATCATATTCTAATAACCTACCAAAATGTATTTTTTACCTGTTCTTAAGTTAAAAACTCAATACATTATTTGACTTTATGTACTTAGTCACAAAATCAGTATTTTTCTACTGTTTTTTAGGCATATCACTCCTTAACGGTTAATTCACAATACAATAAAATACAACTGAAATAACTACTTTTTGGCATCCTAAATTTCTGGGTTTAACTGCATAACAATAAACCGATTATAAGAGAAAAGTCTGTTAGCATTGAGTTTAAAAGAAATAAAGAAATCATTTTGAACTCAAAGATATTACTAGTTGTCAAAAGAAATAATTCCCTGGCTTCTCTCCACCTTTCCTGAAAAGGAGTCAATAGTACAATATTTAGCCTACTTGATTTAAAGAAAACAATAAAGAGGAAGTAGAATGACGAAGGTAAAACCAACAATACTATAAGAAGTAGAAAAACTACACAACTTGTGACCTGGCATAACCCAGTTCATCCGGATCACAACTGTAGACACTGTAACAAAATGAACTGTCCCATGGATGGGGAACGAAAACGGGACAGGGATTCCTGTCGCTGTATTGGAGTCCCCATACAATATTCTAACTTGCCAACTAGTATACCAACACCTTTAGCTTATCAAAGATGGAGTATGTGAGACAGCTCAAGATTTATTTTTGGCAATAATTGTGCAGGACAGAACTCTTTAACAGGAAAACATTTACATTGTCGTTCTTTATGAAAGATGCTTTTAATCCTCATTTTGCAGCATTTCAAAGATACCCTAAAAATTTCAAAGCAGCTTAACAATTTAAGATCATTTTGTAAATTCTTTTTTTGCCATTTATTATTTTTTTCATAGGTGAGGAATATGTCATAATGTCACAAGGACAACGTGCAGTAACTTCCAAAAGAAACCACTGATTAAGCTTGTAGGTGTTAGTACAACTAGCAGTAGGCTTTTGAAAATATGGTACTTGGCTTTCATATAAAACTGCTTTTTCCTTTTGAAAATATAAAGCAATACAATTAAGATAATCAGTATTTTCTATAGTTGATCATTATAATTAGCATAGAGGTTTATATAATGATTCTGAAGGCATAAAGTGAGTTTGTGTGTTATAAAAGGGAAAAAATAATCTGAGTTAACTGCCAAAATAATACATTATCTTGTCTGGGTTTAATTTCTCTGTAAGTGCTGTGTGCGAACCGAATGCGCCACTGGAGCTCCCTGGAATAAATTTTTCTAAACTCAAAATACAATGATAAACAAATGTGTAAAGTCAGAAAAGTGTAACACAGTACTTCTACTTTTTAAAATTATAAATACAGCAGGTCCTCAAATTAACAGTTTCATTCAATGTCATTTTGTTGTATCATTGATGAGGTACCATAGAAACTTAACTCTTGTTTATATCAATTAGCCCATGATAAAACTGGTTTTGTTATATGTCATTTTGCTTAAAGTCAAAGAACTTATTGATGACACTGAGTAAGGACTTACTGTACAATTTTAAGCAAAATGATAAAATGTGATACAAAGGATGAATATACCTACAAACACCAAACTTACATAAAACACTGGTAAGTCATCCTAAATAGGTGAACAGAATCTTGAATGAAGATGGTATGTGAATTAACAATCTTCAACTAACTACTCGTAAAAGAATAGATTTCTCAAAACCTGTGTAATTTCTACGGTATTGAAATTCAAATATAAACTCATCAAAGTCAAGAATCATGAGTCCCTCAGCAACAGTACTAGTCAGAGTAGATACTTAATGTTTGTTGGACACTGAACATCGAAATGAATGGCAACTTGGGTGGTATGAGTTCCTCTATTCTTTTAAGGAGGTGGAAGAACTCGCTTTCCACCTCTGAACAAACTGCAAATGGTGAATTTTTCGCCTTATGAAAGGAGTGCTATTGTGCCCTGTGGTGACAGAACAGGAGAAGCAGGATAATTGCATTACATTATTACTATTATTATTATCATATCAGTTTATTTTCCACCTCTTCTAAAGAGGATTTGAGGCAGCTTGCAGAAATACACAGCATAAAAATAACAAACAAGGCAACTAGGACAAAACAAAAAAAATAAGATAAATATAAACCAGGTGCAAAGATTAATTTTTTCCTGTAACATATTTCTGGATACCAATTCCTTGAGAAAGAATCCTATTAAATAATGGTAATGGGTCTACTTTTAATACTTTCAGAGCTGAACAAAACTGGCAAGAGTAGCTGGCTGGTGGTCATGGTGAGTCACGAGAAAGCAAAAATCAAGGCCACTGCCAGCCCCAAGATGAAAAAGATCAGGCTTAATGCCTGAGTAGCTGCAAAATTTTCCTATGTAATGTATTATACTAGAGCTTTACAGTAACTTTCATTTCTTGGATAACCATTAAATAAACTTTAAAAGCTTAATAAGGATATCTTAATTAAGTGTCTGAGAATTACTTATTTGTGAATTACTTAATGCTAAATAGAAAAATACAAATTTGCTTCCTCTTTTCCACAATGATCTGGATGAACTCTTCATGTTTCCCAAATAATGGATTCTTTGGGGATCTAAACTCATTTTAATTTAAAATTAATAATGTAAACGTTTAAAATAAGAAAATGATACTATGTTTTTTAAAGCCAAAATTTTAAACTTTGAATGGATTTGAACTGTTTATATTAACATGTTACACCAGCATGGGCATTCTCGCTACATTCATCTCTACTACCGATGAAAGTCAACAGCAGAAATGGCATAAACAACAGGTTTCATAAAGCACACAAATCTGTCCCATTTTAGTCTGGCAACTGCAGATAGGAAATGAGTTTTCATCTCTCCTTTGGGCTTCTCTAGGTAAGTGGTCGGGGGAAAAAAAGTAGCAAAATTATGAAGAAATTACACACTGAAGAGACTTCACTCATGGAAGATATCTATACTCTCAAAAGGTTCTCTCATTTATAATTCCTAACACAGAGCTATGCCCCAGGGCCATGCCAGCAAATTCCAAAGATAAGCACATGACTGATCTCACTGTTAACCATGGGATGTCTTCATCTATTCTTTTACTCCCATTTTTCCCTCTCCCCAAATTACTGTCGGTCTGTGAGGAGGAGGAAAATAAGAAAACCTTTAATATTTTTAAAAATATATGTATCAGCATCTATTTTGTTCTCTCGAATCCCTGGAGCCTATTCTCGTCTTACCAACTTTACGAAAGAGCTCTGGCATCATAAAGGGGGAAAGGGAGTGTGGAGGGAAGTATCTAATAAGCAGCCACTGCATGCCAAGCAAGTAGCTAAGAATTTAATACACTGCTCTTTCAATAATAAAGAAGCTATTATTGTACTGCTTTAATCTGTTGAGAAAGCCTAGATATGGAGCCTGTGTTCTTTCTACTCCCCCACATGTCCTCCAAAGTTATGTGTCTTAGTGGAAAGACTATCATATCACTAGAAGGCAGAAAGCCTGGCTTAATTTATCACTGTCTGATGAACTATGGCCAAATCAGCCTCTCTGAGCATCAACTTTCTCACGGGTAAAAGCAGCGAAGACTATCCCCCAACTTTACAGAGCTGCTGCAAGAAGCAAACTAAATAACACAAGTAAAAACATATAGCCAATGTTAAGATTCAAACAAAAAACACTCAGCCATCTTTGGGAAGTATTCTCCCTTATTCTCAGATTTTTAAATGCTACTACCCTTACCCAACTATTTAGCAAAGGAAAAAATGAAGCAGACTAGACCAAAGTGTGCAACAACCCAGTGAAAACATTTTAATGAACATCCACATGGAAATCTTATTATATTCCCCCACAAACTGCCTCAAAACCTTCGGTGGAGTTAATAAGGTCTGAAACAGGTGAACAAGAGTGGAAGCCTCTTTCAGATCAATCAGTCACACAACATACAAAGAAGAAAACAGTTCGGAGTGAATATTTCTTAGTATACACGTGACATGGTTGAGATTCCGTGACAAGGATCTCCTAAAGTCACTACTTACTGATCCTTGAGATCCGTAAACTGTTTTTCAAGATTGGACATTTCATCTAAACATTCCATTCTTCTTCTTTCACAGTCTTCATCATCCATTTCTGTTAATAAAAAGAGAAATATAAAAAATAAAATTAGTTTTATGCTCCAAATATCTACTATTTAATTCAAATGTTAATTCAAATAGGAAAAACAAAAGGAAAAAAACTGTAATATGAAGTTAAATGTGCCATACCTATATTATAACTTAAGAGAAAATAATATTTATCCAAAATAATTTTCGAGACTTCCGCCAAGATGGAGGCATAGGTGGAAACACTGTGCCTTCTCCCACAACCAAGTTTGAATACAAGAAAGGTTTAATAAACAAAGACGCAGCCAAAGAATAGAAAATTGAACTATACCGAAGTCCAACAACAATGAACCGTTCCACCGGACCGGTAAGAGGGGCAGAGCCAGCAGCGGAGCAGGGTCGGAGCACGGTCTGGCTGGAAAGATCCCCCAACCCAGGCACTGTAGCAGCCAGGGAAGACTGACCCAGTGAGGGAGCGGGACAGACTGACCTTGATCACACATTCACGCGCAGATAAACCAACAGAGGAATGACCAGTGAGACGAACTGCGCAGGCCCCAGTGGGCGAACCCAGTGAGCGCGCAAGGTGGCGGGCTGACCGCAGTCGCACATTCCCGTGCAGTGGGACGGACTCGCAGCCCGGGCAGCGGGAGGAGGCAGACGGAAGCGCCATTGCTTTCCTTTGACCCCGCCCCCAAATACAGCGTCACAAACCAGCGACTGAGTTGCCCTGCCCAGGTGAACACCCAGAGCTCCGCTCCTCATACGTAACAGGCACAAACAGTCCAAAATATGGCTCAAGAAGAACTCAAAGCCCCAGAGCTGATAACTCTAAGCAACCAAGAAATAGCGAGCCTCTCAGATGCACAATTCAAAACAGTGGTGATCAGGATACTCACAGAACTGGTTGATTATAGTCACAAATTAGAGGAACATATGAAGGCTAAACTAATTGAAATGAAGGGAGATGCACAGGAAACCAATAGTGATGAAAAGGAAATGGAGACTCAAATCAATGGAGTGGACCAGAAGGAAGAAAAAAATGACAAAACAGAAAAGAATGAAGAAACAAGAATTCAAAAAAAAATTAGGAGAGGCTTAGGAACTTCCAGGACATCTTTAAATGTTCCAACATCTGAATTATAGGGGTACCAGAAGGGGGAAAGAAACAGCCACGAGTGGAAAACTTATTTGAACAAATAATAAAGGAGAACTTCCCCAGTCTGGCAAAGGAAATAGACTTCCTGGAAATCCAGGAAGCTCAGAGAGTGCCAAAGAAGTTGGACCCAAGAAGGAACACACCATGGCACATCATAATTACATTAGCCAAGATGAAAATGAAGGAGAGAATCCTAGAAGCAGCAAGAGATAAGCGGACAGTCACCTACAAAGGAGTTCCCATCAGACTGTCAGCAGATTTCTCAAAAGAGACCTTACAGGCAAGAAGGGGCTAGAAAGAAGTATTCCAAGTCATGAAATCCAAAGACCTACAGCCAAGATTGCTTTATCCAGCAAAGCTTTCATTTAGAATGGAAGGACAGATAAAGTGCTTCTCAGATAAGATCAAATTCAAGGAGTTCATCATCACCAAGCCCTTATTATATGAAATGCTAAAGGGACTTATATAAGAAAAAGAAGATGAAAAATATGAACAGTGAAAGGACAGGAAACTCACAATTATTAACAAGCACACCTAAAACAAAAGCAAACCAAGAGGACAGCTAGATCAGGATCGGAACAATAGAAATGAAGAACACGGGGAGGATTAGCAACCGGGGAGTGGGAGGAGGAGAGCAGGGGAGAAGGTACAGAAAATAGCATAGACAGTAGGTAGAAAATAGATAGGGGGGAGGGCAAGAATAGTAGGGGAAATATAGAATCTAAAGAACTTGAGACACGTGGTCATAAACTAAAGGGGGGGGAATGGTGGGGGAGGGGATGTGCAGGGTGGAGGGGAATGAAGCGGGGGAATAGAACTGTAATGGTATAATCAATAATATATATTTAAAAGTTTTTAAAAAATAAAAACAAAAAAGAGAAATAAATAAAATCTTGAAAAAAACACAAAATAATTTTCAGTATAGGTTCTAACCTAAAATACAGATAAGAGTTAAAACTCTCTACAGCAGTCTCTACATCTTCTTTTTTTATTCGTTTTAAAATTACTTTAAAGAGGACATTAAGCTCTGACTATAAAGCAATTAACCCACTTTTGGTTAGTTTTCCACCAACTCAACCAGAACTTAAGCACCAGAATGATTATGTTCCTTAAAGGTTAATATTGCTCAAAAACACTTTTGGAATCTTTCAGAACTGCTCACGTGGCTGATCTCACTGTTAACCAGAGGATATCCCCATCTCCTATTCTTTTATTCCCATTGTTCCCCCTCCACAAATTACTGTCAGTCAGTGAGGAGGAGGAAAATGAGAAAAACAAGCAAACTTTTTAAAGAAAGCAACTGTTAATTACCAGGTCTGTCCTATATTCCGTATCTTCTATTCCTACATCACATATATGCAACACATCAAAATAACTAAAGTGTAAAGTTAATCTAGATCATTTTTTAACATTCAGTGTTTTTTACATTAGTTTCAGGTGTCCAACATAGTGTTTAGACAATCATATCCTTTACACAATGTTCTCCCAATATTTCGAGTACCTACCCAGCACCATATATGGTTATTACAATATTATTGCCTATATTCCCTATGCTGTATTTTACATCCCCATGACTATTTTTTAACTGCCAATATTTACTTCTTAATTCCTTCACCTTTTTTACTCAGTCCTCCAACACCCCCGCTCTGGCAACCATCAGTCTGTAGAGAATTATCTGCATCTTGACATTCATCAGATAAAGATCAAACTATGAGAAAGAGTTAAATTACATTCCATTATTTTCATATAGCAAGGAAGTATATAATTCTCTTTTTAACTTTTCTAAAACATTTAAATTATGTCTGGCTTTTAATAGCATATTGTGCAGCTATTTAAAACTTGATCCCTCAATATGACTCACTCCCCAGTGTTTCTGGATAGAATTTTTTCTGTGCCTTCAGACCTGCTGAGTACCAAGGTTTAAGAACAAAACTATGGAAGTTGAACATATAAGACTAATGACAGAAAAGAGATGCTTTTACATGTAGTAAAACTGCACATTTTATTTTTACAACTTCTTTGCACTTAAAAGTTTGACTTACAGTTCAAATTATTATTACATTCTTGATGAATTAAGTTTTCTATTATTTTCTGGGATAGAATAAAACCCAGCAAAAAGTCACAACAGTTAAAATAAAAATTAGAGAGGAAGAATTTTAACCAATAGACGTCACTTTGAGAGATCCTAACTCCCATCAGAAAATACAAAGAACGCTTGAAAATAAAATATTTTACAGACCTAGGAAATGTATTCACATACAGACTAGATGTTCTTTCTCTGTATTCCTCACTTTTGAAATTTCACCTACTTTCATGGCTTGCCAGATGATGTCCAAATTACGCTTCCCATCTCAGGCAGGTTCCATGCCACATTTTCACCTGTCTGTTGGGCACACTTAACAAATTATACCACCAGTGCCTCAAAAGCAGCATGTCTGAAATGCTCTTATTTTCTATTTTTATCCCAAATCTTTCACTCTTTTGTTCATCCTATCAGTTTCTTTGCATTCATCAATCCTATTTTGTACTTTGAAAGAAAAGTCTTTTACATCTAGACTTTTTTCATTTTCTAGCTCAAATTCTTCTCCCAACCAAACTGGTTTTCTCGCTCTTTTGAATAAGCCTTGGCCTTTTGAATAAGCCTCTGGCCTCTGCACTCTTTCTTACAATCTCCCCCTATAGAAACACCTGACCATTACCACCCCAATCCAAATTCTACCCATTTTTCAAGATAATTAAGGCGATCCCACCTTCTTCAACTAGCCTTTACTGACCAGCTTATTTTGAAAAGATGTCCTGTGTCTCTGAATTCCTACAGCATTGTTTATAAGCATCATTTGGCAATTAATCAAGTGGTGACTTATGACAGCTTTTTAACTGAGATCATATCCTAACTATCTATTTACACTTCACACTGAGTTGTGCCCAATGCTGCACAAGGAAATACTCATAAATATTTATTTGTGGATGGGTAATACATTGATTGAAATTACATACTTCCATAGAGATTTTCTTTGAAAGGGAAACCTAAAAGGAATGTCAGAGTGATAACACACTGTCATCGACTTTTCATCAATCCTTGCTTTACATGGCCAAAATCAGCCCCCCAAAAAGAATATGCCGAGAAGGAAAAGAATCCAGGTAATCACAAATTCCACTTCTTTTTATTTTTAATAACGATCCCTAAAAAGTTTGCAAAATTGATTTGTAGTGTTAATCTGCCTCCTCCATAATCCCACGGCCCCCACTAAAAATGAAAACAAAACATCACTTGAAATAGCCTGAAATTAGAAAAGAATGCAGGGGAAAAAAGACGTGGAGAATCTCAAAGCTGCCAAAAATCAGCCAATCTATTCGCAAAAGAAGATTCCCAGATGACCCTTGATGTTGGGCCCTTCTCAGTCTTAAAAACTTCAGAGAGATGCTGTAAACAGGACAGCTCCTAAGTCAGCTCCGCTGCAAAAGCACTGATTGATGTGCACTGACAAGTTGACATGGGCGCTGAGGTTAATAAATTCTAAGCCTGCCAAGGTCTGGTACAAATCTAAGCTCAGCCCCGACAATCCACCTTATGTTGACAAGAGTTGCAAAGTGTAAAATAAGGAAAGAGGTCTTTGGTTTGGGAAGAGAAGCTTCCAGAGTCTCCCAGACGAGCTGCGGGACATTCCCCACTTCCGTGGATAGCCTGGGGTACTATCCCGAGGTTGCAAGGGCGGGTCCGACGGCCAGCAGCACTGCCCTGCGTCCCGGGCTAGGCAAGCCTAGGCACGCATCCAGCCCCACCCGGCCAGGCCAACAGGGACCCGCCTGGAGCCAGACTGAGCCCCGCTACGGTCCCGGTGTGGCCGAGGGCCCGCAGCCAGTCTCCGCCCCTTTCCCCTCTCCCCACCCTGCTCTCCAAGCTGGACGCAGCTGCCCGGCGTGCGGAGAGCGGCCTGTCGCTAGCCTGGCACGAGGACTCGGTTCCAGTCCCGCAGGGTTGCACACCTGAGCTATCCCCATCCTCGGAGACCGACGAGCTCTCCGTGTCCTCGTCCTCAGAGCTGCTCCCCTCATTTTCGGCGTAGTCCACCTCCATCTCATCATGATGGTTCGTCTCCTTCTTATCCCCACGGGAATGCACTGGCATTTTCCAGCCGCGCCGTCGCTTCCCACTCCCGGCGCCCAGCCCGGCCACTGCCGCTAAAATGTAGGGCGCACCTAACGCGCCGACCCTCCCAGCGGCCGAGCCCTTTCTGCACCCCTCAGCTCCTCCCCGGCTCCAGCCGGAGCCTCACAACCTAACACAGAGGTTCTGCGCTGGGAGCTCTGCCATTGGTAGAGGCGGTACCCGAGCCGGGGGGCGGGGCTTGCCCTGCTCAGGTACGGTTGGTTGCCTGTAATTACGGCGCGGCCTTACGATGTCTTTCGGGAGTTGTAGTCCTTACAGCTCAGACTTGCTTGGGCTGCTGGCTGGCAAGCTTCAATAGCCTTGATCACTTCTTCCGTCTGGACTTCAAGTCCCACAAGGCACGAAAGCTGACTGACTCGATCGCAGTTTATGAACTAAATAGAAACAGATTGTGCGAATTTAGTCTGTGTTTATTCTTTTCCCGCCAAGTAATTGTCCGTGCTCTCTAGCTATCTGTTACTGTCAGATGTGAAAAGGTGTTTTCCTCATCTTTGAGCCTAGGAGAACTGGAGAACGTCTCTACTACCTAAGCACCTTTATTACCATTAATAAACTATGTTGAGTTAGTAACTGCAGGCTATAACTTGCACTCTATGTTGCACACAAAAACAAAACAAAACAATTGTACACTGCTCTTGAAGCTTCTGCAATCAAAAATATAGAAGGAATTTTTTAAAGATTTTATTTATTTATTTATTTATGTTTAGAGAGATGGGAAGGGAGAAAAACATCAATGTGTGGTTGCTTCTCTTGTACATCCTACTGGATACCTGGCCCACAATCCAGGCATGTGCCCTGACTGGGAATCCAACCAGCAACACTTCAGTTTGCAGGCCATCACTCAATCCACTGAGATGCACCAGCCAGAGCAGAAGGAAGTTTTATCTTGGCATTTCAAATAATATTTTTTTCACTTATACCAAATATGGCTGAAAGATGTCACTAGTCTTTATTTAACTTCAGTTTTCTATGAAAAATACTTATTTGACTTAATGAAATGATATATTTCCTCAATGAGAGGGATGACGCACAAGGTAGATTCAATAAAAATCACAATCATAATAACCAAAATCAGTGGACCACATTTACTGTGTATCAGGTGTCCTGGTAAGCTCTTTACATGGGTTATACTGAATTTTATTCTCAACTTAATAGCTCTGGGGTAGGTGTTATTATTATCTCCATTTTACAAACGAGGAAATGATTTGCAGACAAGTCTAAAACTGTACTTTATCCATTATAAAGGCAGAGGCTCTTCTTAAAGTGCCATTTTGCCATTGAAAGACATTTGATAGAATATTGTGGATTTTATAGCATTTTATTTTCAAACACGAGGTCCAAAGACATTTTATGGAAGATGGTAAGGACATGCAGATATAACTGCATTGAAGTTAGATTTAGAATTTAGTGACAGAAAACATTTCAAGGGCTATCCATCTCCTGCAGGATAAAATCCAAAGTAAGGGGCTTTTATTATCTACTGTCAGCCTACTTCTCTTCTTACTATATTCTTCAAAACTGAACCTCTCAGTTGCTAAATACCCAAACTATTTCCCATTTCAATCTCTCTGTACATCCTATTCTCTCTGTATCCCTCTTCCACTCCTTTTGTTTTTTAAAGCCACTTTCTTGACAACACATACCAGCAGCAGCGCCTCCACCATTCAGTACACACTCAGGTTCTTTCAGGCTACTCTATACTTTGTACTTGTTTCTATCACGTTGTATGGTGTGTCGTTCAGTGGATGCAATTTCAAAGGCATGTGGTAGTCAGGCAGGTAAAGTTAAAAGATGGAAACTGGAAGGGTATGCGTATATGCACATACATTATGTGAGTATTGTGGACTAAATGGGGCAGGGGCTTGGCGCTCCACCCCATTGTTACTACATAAGAATTCTGGCCTAGATGTTAGACATTACAATTTTCAAGAGGAAATGGAAATTTATATCTCTATGTGAAATATCCAAAATTGTAAACATTAGCTCAACTGTGGTTTTAGTTTGGTTTGGTTTCTTGAACTCCAGACCATAGAAAAACAACTGTGTGTAAAATCCCAACCTCTTTGAATCGCTGTTATATCAGCAGGTAGCAGAGTGTGTGCTAAATAGTAACAAGAGCTTCGATTTTTGGTGACTCTTTTTTTTTGGTTGCACAACACTGACTATACTAAAAACCACTGAACTGTACATTTTTAAAAAGTTTTTATTTCTCTTTAGAGACAGGGGCAGGGAGGGAGAGAGGGAGAGAGACATTGATGTGTGAGAGATATATCAATCAGCTACATCCTGCACAACCTGGACCACAACCCAGGTACATGCCCTGACCAGGAATCAAACAAACTCATGACTTTTGGGTTTGCAGGCCAGCACTCAGTCCATTGAGCTATACCAGCCAGGGCTCTGGTCACTCTTTATGTGCCAAGCACTGTTATGGGCTGTAAGTGCACGAATTCATTTAATCCTTATAACTACTCTTTGAGGTAGATATGATTATGCCTTCCACTTTGCAAATGAGGAGACTGAGGCACAGAGCACTTAGATTACTTGGTCAAGGTGACATGGCTAATAAGTAAGAGATTCAGGCTTGAATTTGGGTAGTTTGATATCAGAATCTGCACTCAAACACAGCAGACAGTGCACATTTTGTAGGTGCTTCCCATGCGTCAGCTGTTCAAAGAAAAACAGAACAAAGTTGAATATAAACCATAGATTCTCACCCTGGTTCTGCTAATAACCAGACAAATACAGGTGGTAAACCACATAATCTCTGGTTAGTTGTAAAATGAGAAGGTTTCATTCCATTATCTTTAACTTCTCTTCCAGCTCTAAAATTCCTGTGATCCTTATATCTGTGTTTCAGACAGACAGATAACAGGAGATTATGCAGTTGGAGCTGAATGACAATGTTTTGTTTAAAAGGAGAGTTTCTCTCCTCTCTCACCAAACGTGTTTTA
Source organism: Sturnira hondurensis (assembly GCF_014824575.4). NCBI lineage: Eukaryota > Metazoa > Chordata > Mammalia > Chiroptera > Phyllostomidae > Sturnira > Sturnira hondurensis. Next base: position 4,307,740 of record NW_028081579.1, read on the forward strand.
GAAAAGATGCGTAAGGAATGTAGCCAGAACCATAAGGGAATATATATATAAGGCTGGAAAAGAATATTGTCAATTTAGAAAATACAAATTAAAAACATGAAAACAGAAAGAAGTTTCTGAGGCAGTTAAAGAGGTAGTATAGTGCCTTACATTTACGTAGCCCTTCATATTTTACACAGAGCTTACCCCATCATTATACATTTTAATTCTCACTTTTATTATTTATCAGGAGCCCTCTAGAACTCATGACCAGTCATCAGCAAAATCCACTGTATCTTTACCTTCTCCCCGAACAGTCCCTTAACTTTCTTGTTCTCAAGGAAATATGGCTGTCTCCTAGGACCCTTCTTCCTTTGCCGCCCTCCTCCCACTTGTCTTGTCTTGAAGTAGGTATGCTGCTGGTCCTGCTTGTTCCTTTCGGACAATCTTCCCTTGTTCCTCCCTGAAAACGTTCAGTTTGTCCTCAGGATATATCACACGGTATCTATACTGTCATCAACATACCCCAAGGTCAGCCCCCCCTTATTGTTTTGAATATTTTAGCCCTTGGTTCATTCATTCCAATGCTCTGCCTATCATAATGCCTTTTATTTATTTATTTTTAGAGAGAGGAAAAGAAAGAGAGAGAGGGAGAAACATCAATGTGTGAGAGAAACATTGATCAGCTGCTGCCTCTGGCACATGCCTCAACCAGGAATCGAACCTGCAAGATACGTTCCCTGACCAGGAACTGAAACAGCGACCCCTTGCTTTGCAGGACAACACCCAACCAACAAAGCCACACCAGTCAGGGTCTGACTTTGGTGTTTTTGATTGCCATTCATGGATACATACTATGTTGTATGTTTGCATCCATAAATAATATGTAGGGTTGCTTAAACATAATGGTTTAACGGGCTCATACATACATAACATGCTACAACTTCCTTGTTCCTTAACAATGTTTCTGAGATTTATCCATTGTGATATGGGTAGCTCTACTCCAGTTATTTTAACCTGCTCTAAGGTACTCCTTTGAGTCATATATATTCCATTTAGTGAATATTAAAAATTTACCCATTTACCTGTCAATGGACATTTAGATTGCTTCAGTTTTTTTCATTATAAAAGTAGTTGCCTCAATGAGTATTATGTATGTATCTTTGGGGGCATATGTCTGAAGATTTTAGGTAAGAGGTCTCCAAAGTGGAACTTTTGTAATGCAGGGAGTTTATCCTGGGGGCAAGAAAAAAGATATTAAAATTTCCATTTATATAATTTTCAATTTCATATTTGTTTGGGAAAGTAGATATAGGGAAGCAGCTAGAAATCCATTTATTACTCTCATTCATGCTCACTAAGTTCTTCGTGCCCCATTGTTTTTTAACCAGCAGATCTTGCTTCTGAAGGGAAGCAAACTTAAATCCAATCACTACCACAAGGTGGAGCTGAGACATCATCTGTAAAATCAACAAATCTTGTTTCTGTCTCAGACCCATGCTGGTAGCTGGAAAAATAAGTCAGAAGACCAGAGACAGCAACTAATAACTAGTACTCAAAATCAGAGTGAATATTTTTTAAAGATTTCATTTATTTATTTTCAGAGAGAGGGGAAGGGAGAGAGAAACATTAGTTGGCTGCCTCTCACAGGCCCCCAACCAAGGACCTAGCCCACAACCCAGGTATGTGCCCTGACTAGGAATCGAACCAGCAAACTTTAAGTTCACAGGCCAGCCAGGGCCAGAGTGAATGTTTTAATTATTCAAACTAAAGGGACTTTAGGGACCTACATGACAACTAGATGAGACCGTTTTTTGTTTTTTCTTCTCCATATTGGTGCTATTTTAGTATATGTGCTGCCAAAACATATGCAAGAAAGCACATAATTTTTTTTCTTTAAAGATTTTATTTATTTCTAGAGACAGGGGGAGGGAGGGAGAGAAACATCAGTGTGAGGTTGCCTCTTATGGACCCCCTACTGGGGACTTGGTCCACAACCCAGGCATGTTACCCTGGCTGGGAACTGAACTGTTGACCCTTTGGTTCACAGGTCAGCACTCAAGCCACTGAGCCACACCAGCCAGGCCAGCACATGATGTTTTGTTTTGTTGTTGTTTTTTAATTGAATAATTTGAAAGAGAGAAATATTGATTTCTTGTATGTGCCCTGACTGGGGATTGAACCCGCAACCTTGGCGAATCAGGAACATGATCTAACCAACTGGGGTCAGCCACCCAGCCAGGGTAAGGCCAATTTATAATTATACCAATTATATGACATGATTTTAATTATTTAAGAATGAAACAACCTAAAGCTGCTTGAAGTAGTCTATACACTGGTACAGGACCCATTCTTGTATTGTGTACATAAATTAGTTATGGGATTAGTTCATCTATAAATTTAATAACATTTGTTAGGATATTCATGTTATTATTATTCCACTATCTCATGGTTCAAATTATCATGTGCTTTTCTGTAGTCTATATCTCACTGTTTTTTAAGTAGAGAAATTTCCTTTTCTCTAATATTTTTCTCAAGGGTAAATATTTTATATGCATTTTTATTTTCAATCTGTATAGCTTTTCTTCACATATTTTTTCTGTACAGTTAGTTTTGCTTTAGATATCTTTTAGATATCTTAGTTTTAGATATCTTTTGTGTTGGCCTCCCCAGTATCCATCCCTTTTGTGAGGTAATAACCTCCTGACTTTTCTTTGGAGAAACCCCTCTCCACTCAGCGTATTTGGTTCAGGTGACTAATGAGAATTTATATTCTCCTGGTTCAGTAATAGACATGTGGACCAATCTGGGCCATGATGGGCATTGCCAGAACTTTTACTGGAGGTATCAGGAAGTTCTCATCTTTCAAAATTAAAAGTTTTATTAAGCCTGTGAGCCTAGGTGTGGTAGGGCCATTTCTCCTTCCACATGTGAGTAGGGAGAAGAGGAACCAACATGGACGACATTACTTAAGCTCCTGGATCCATAGGTGTTCAATGTTATCCTTAGACTTTCAGTTACGTGAAGCAATAAATTTCTCTTGTTATTGGAGCTGTTTTAATTGGTTGCTCATTACTTTCAGCTGAAATAGTTCTGACTAAAAACAGCTTTTTTTCTTGAAAATGTGTGTTTTTTAATGGAAGCAATGAATAATCTAAAATCTCCACATCATAATTTCTTATCTATTCTTGTCAAAAATCCCCCCATATTCATTTATACATTAACCATTTGTTGAATGTGTATTATATGTCAGGTACTGTGGCTAATTTCAAGAAATTCAGTGGTGAATAAAACAAACACAGCTTATGCTTACATAGAACTTACAGAAAAGTGGAGAGATAAATATCAAACACTTAACTAAACAAATTGGCAGGCTGGTGTTATGAGAGTGTAACACAGAGACCTGCTTAAGATGAGGAGTGAGTGTCTGGCAAGGCCTCTCTAAAGAAGTAATATTTCAGCTAAGACTGAGGGTTGGTTAGAAGTTATCCAGCTTAGAAGGGAAGGAAAATTTTATAAACGGAGAGAATAGCATTTGTAAAGGTCCTAATATAGGAGAAATCTCAGTGTGTTCATGTTTGAGGAATTAAGAGACCACTATAGATCGTCTTTAGTGGTCAAGGGTGAAAGGGGTACAGGATGAGGTTGGTGAGATAGGCAAAGATGACATCTCATGGGGCCTAGCATTATAGACTATGGTAAGGAAATTTTATTTCATTTTTTATCCTAAATGCAGTGGGCTGCCTTTGCAAAGTTTCTAGGAAGGAATGATGGGATTCAGTTAGTGAAAAGATTATATTAATTTAAGATCAGATCTTTTAAAAAGATTACTGGTTGCTTAGTGGAAAATGGATTGGATAAAAGCAAGGGAAAGAAATACCATATTTTGTCATGTATAATGTGCACTTTTCTGCTTAAATTTTTTATGGAAAAATAAGGATGTGCATTATACATGGGTAGTACTAGTTCCACATCTATGTAAGTGTTTTTAATTCTTTTATTTATGCTTGTGCATTAAAAGTGTAATTCTAGAAAGCAATAAAAATATCTGTATGAAAAATAATACCCTGGAATATGATAATCAATTTTAATGAACTTACAACAAAAGCAGTTTGGGGCAACGATTCAAGAAAACGAAGAGCAGCATATTGTTATCCACAGAGTAAGAGAGATGATGCCAATTATCTGCTTGATAAGATAGGTGATGTTGGCTTTATTATCATAAGGTGAACAGTGCAACATTTCTCTTTGTACACTTTACGTGGGGGAAATCATTGGAAAATCCCTTGGTAAATGTTGAAACAGTTTCCATACACTGTAAGCTTTAAACTCTAAGTTATTAAATATGCTAAAAAGCATGGCAAAGGAGCTGCGGAGAGAAACTCGACCTCCTCCCACAGTGAGTACCAGCAGGTTGTGGAGGCAACAAGAAGAAAAGCTTCTTCAGATGCCGAGACAGAAGAAGGTAATGTGGGGGAAACCTCCCAAGTGGCCAGAGGTGGAGCAAGAGGTGAACACCTGGACTCTGGAGCAGCATCACACTGGGAGCTCCGCTTCAGCCGAGATGATACAAGAAGAAGGTAAGAGGACTTCATGAGAAAAACAAACATTGATGGTTTCTCAGGGACACCTAAATGGAGCTACAACTTTATGAAGAGAGAAGGTTTGAGCATGAGAACACAAACGAAACCTGCACCCCAACTTCCAGCAGCCTATAAGAATCAAGTTTTGGAATTTCATTCATAGGTCATCAGTCTTTAAAAGACTTACAACTTTGAGTTGTCCCAAATCACCATGTGGATGAGGTCCCACTCACATTTGATGTGCCCCCCAACAGAACTGTGGACGTCACAGGAGCAAAGACTGTGGCTATTAGAACTAGTGGTCATAAGAAAACACATTTCACTGTTGTTCACCTGGTGCAGGTGGGACATGCTACCACCCATGATCAGCTTTACAAGAAAAACATTTCCAAAAAAAGATTCCAAGTGGAGTTATTGTTATTGTCTACATGCATGGAAAAGGCCTGATGAACGAAGAAGGCATAAAAATCTGGTTTAACAAAGTCTAGTCATGATGACGTGGAGGATTACTTAATAAACCAGCTTTGCTTGTTTTCTGATCACTTCGAAGCCCATGTTACACAAAGTGCAAAAGCAAAGTTCAGTGGACTTGAAAACCCAACTTGCTGTGATACCGGGTGGGCTAACCAGCAAACTGCGAACTCGTAATGTGTCAGTAACAAGCCCTTGAAGGCCCTAATGAAGAAAGAGTGGACATTGTAGATACAGTCAGCTGGTAATGATTTAACACCTACAGGCAGATCAAGAAAGCATCCATCACCCAGGTTTGTGGTTGGATCCTAAGATCCTGGAACAGTGTCAAGAAGGAAGTGGTTGTGAAATCATTGAAAAAATGTGGCATCAGCAATGCTATAAATGGAACTAAAGATGATGAAATTTACCAGGGTGAGGGATGACTCTTCAGAAGACACCGGTAATGTAGAAATTGAAGACAATACTTCTGATATTGACAGTGATGAAGAGTTCTTGGCCTTCTATAATGCATAAGTATCGTAAATTTGTTACCAGTACATAAAATTTCTTGTACCTTGTGTCTGTTTTTGTGTTTTGTAATTATTTGTTAGATAAAATTTCTTGTACCATAACATGTTCAAAAATAAATGCTAAAAATTATAAAGGAATTTTATAATACAAAAAACAAGTACCTCAATATAAATAAATAAATAATTGAATTAAAAATTAAAATAAAAGCTATTTTTCCAGAAAGTTTGGGCCAGAAATGTGGGTGCACATAATACACAGCAAAATATGGTGTTGAGGTAAAATAATGGTAGCTTGGACAGGGGTGTAGGCTCTGTGGTGAAAAGAAATGGACAGTCTTTTTCCTCCTACAACCACATCAAAATTATAACTAAAGTACTGGTGGTTATCATTGAGAATGGCCAGAAATCTGGCTGAACAGAAGTCCTACAACTAAGGATATAAAGAAGAAGCCATATGGAGACCGATAGGAGGGGCAGAGACACAGAAGGGGCTGGACCCACAGCCACCTGTGGTGGATAAAAATTGGGAGGGACATCTTGACTGCAGAGATTCCCTTACGTTGGAAAGAGTCCCTGCCCCACACAAAGGCCCTTAGCCTAGGTTCCAGTGCCAGGAAGAGAAGTCCCCATAAATTCTGGCTGTGCAGACCAGCAAGGATTGTGGCTGAATGACACAGAGGGCTGCTGGACTCACAGGCATTTCTCTTAAGGGGCCCACAAATGCACTTGGACTCAGTCTGAGTGGCAGCCCTAGGACAGCAGCTCAGAAGGTGCATCAGGGACACACCAAGGGGAACGGTATTATCTGGCTTCAAAGCGAGGGCTGAAGGCCCAGCTTTTTCTCAGACGGAAGTGCTGAGAGAGACCATTGCTTTTTTTTTTTTTTTTTTGCTGAGGCCACCCCAACAGCGCTGGCAGGCAGGTGCCATCTCTGAGTCACCTGGTAAACACTGTTTGCCAGGTGCTGGTGATTCCCTGAGACTCCATCCCATCCAACCTGCAGGCCAACCCACGCCACATTCAGTGTTTCCCATAGAAATAGCCTGTCTTCAATCATGCTATGTACTTTTCTAAAATCTCTCAAAGGTTCACAAACCCCAAACAAGCAACATCTGGCTTTGGTGTGACTCATACCTCTTGCAGGCCCAGCACTAGTGGCAGCCAGCTTCAGTTTGCAGCTTGGCCAATCCTGGGCATCTCCAAGCCCAGCACAAGTAGCAGCAATCTGCAAATCACTCATCATAGGCACAGGGCAGAGCGGAGGCAGCAGCTGATCTTGGCCTGCACATCGCTGGAGGCCCCACAGCCAATGTACCCAGTAGCCAAGGGCAGACCACATTGGAGTACCACTCAACCACCTCCACCAGAGACACATTCAATGGGCACCAGACCCCTGCTGAGGTGAGTCTACTTTGTGTTGTTAGCCCCTGCACAGCATCTCCTCCACTATGGTCACAGTTAGTCCTCACAGACAATCAGCCCTGTGAGATGTGGTCTGTCTCTCTCGTTGATGTGCCAACAATAATCAAGGCTCAACTACAGTAGGAGGGTGCATACAGCCCACATAGTGGGCACACCTGGAATGCCAGTTTTGGCGATGGAGGAGGCTGTGCCACAGGGCCCTACAGTACACCTACTGCATAAGGTCACTCTACCAAGACTGGGAGACAAAGCAGCTCTACTTAACACATACAAACACAGGGAGATAGCTGCAATGAGGAGACAAAGAAATATGTGCCAAATGAAAAAACAGAACAAAGCTTCAGAAAAAGAACTAATCAAAATGAAGACAAGCAAGCAATTTGCCAGGTGCAGAATTCAAAACACTTGTTATAAAGATGTTCAATTATCTCAGTGAGAACTTCAACAAAGAGATGGGAAACATCTCTTTGGAGTTAGAAAACATAAAACAGAACCAGTCAGAAATAAAGAATACAGTAACTGAAATTAAGAATACATGATCAGGAATTAACAGTAGAATGGATGAAACAAAGGATCAAATCAGCAATTAGGAAGATAAGAAAGAAGAAAACACCTGATCCAACAAATGAAATGAAAAGAGAATCCAAAAAACATAAGGGTAGTATAAGGATCTTCTGGGAAAACTAGAAGTATACCAACATTTGCATCATGGGGGTGCCAAAGGAGAAAAGAGACAGCAAGGAACTGAAAAACTATTAGAAAGAATAATGATGGAAGAATTCTCTAATTTGGTGAAGGAAACAGACATACTAATCCAGGAAGCACAAAAAGTCCCAAACAAGATGAACCCAAGGAGGCTCACTCTAAGACACACCATAATTAAAATGCCAAAGGTTAAAGACAAGGAGAGAATTGTAAAAGCAGAAAAAGAAAAGCAGTTAGTTACCTACCAGGGGGGGGGGTTCCCATAAGACTGTCATCTGATTTCTCAACAGAAACTTTGTAGGCCAGAAAAGATTGGCATGAAATATTCAAAGTCATGAAAAACCAGGACCTACAAGGATCTGTCAACAATTACTTTAAATGCAAATGGATAAATGCCCCAATCAAGAGACATACATATGGTTGCTGAATAGATTATAAACAAGGCCCTTACATATCTCATATGCTGTATACAAGAGACTTACTTCAGATGAAAAGATATACACAGACTGAAAGCAAAGGGATGGAAAAAGATTATTTCATTAAAATGAAAGCAAACGAAAACAGAGCTACTGTAGCAATATTTATACCAAACAAAACAAACTTTAAAACGAAGGGTATGTATGTCCTGGCCAATGTGTCTCAGTTGGTTAGAGCATCATACCATAAACCCAAAGTTCATGGGGTTCAGTCCTCAGCCAGGGCACATGTATAGGTTGTGGGATTCATGCAAGAGACAATCAATTGATATTTCTCTCCCTCTCTCTCTCCCTCCCTTCCCTTCTCTCTAAAATCAATAAGCATGTCCTTTGGTGAGGATTTAAAAAAAAAGTCTATAACAAGAGACAGAGAAGTATCCAGCAGTTTTATCTCTGGGTATTTATCTGAAGAAATCAAAAACACTAAGTCAAACAGATTGCCCTGGCTGGTGTAGCTCAGTGGATTGAGCGCTGGCCTGCAAAACACACAATCGCAGTTTGATTCCCAGTCAGGGCACATGCCTGGATTGCAGGCCAGTTCCCAGCAGGGGACTCATGAGAGGCAACCAGAAGTTGATATTTCTCTCCTTCTCTTCTTCCCTTTCTCTCTAAAGATAAATAAATAAAATCCTTTTTAAAAAAGACTTACACACCATATATCATTGCAATGTTATTTACAATAGCCAAGATATGGAAACAGCCTAAGTGTCCATCAGTAGACCAATGGATAAAGAAGAACTGGTACATATATACAATGGACTATGACTCAACTATAGAAAAGAATGAAATCTTGGATCTGCAACAACATGAACAGGAACAGAGGGTATTGTGCTAAGTGAAATAATCAGAGAAAAAGACAAATGTCAGATGATTTCACTTATCTGTGGAATCTATAAAACAAAATAAATGAACAAGCAAAAACAGAAATAGACTCATAGATTCAGAGAACATTTAGATTGTTGCCAGATGGTAGGGGGCTAGAGATAGGTGAAAAAGGCAAAGAGACTAAGATAAAAATTGATGTTACAGAATAGCCATGGTGATGTAAGGTATAGCATCGGAAATATAGTCTATAGCATTGTCATGGTTATGTATGGTGTCAGATGGGTACTAGATTTAACAGGATGATCATTTTGGAAGTTATAGAGACATCTAATTACTATGTTGTACACCTGAAACCAAAATAATATTGTACATCCACTGTAATTGAAAAACTACAATTTATTTTTTTTAATATTTTATTTATTTATCTTTAGAGGAGAAGGGAAGGAGAGAGGAAGGAAACATCAATGTATGGTTGCCTCTTATGTGTCCCCTGCTGGGAACTGGCCCCTGCCAGAAACTGGCCTGCAACCCAAGCATGTGCCCTGACTGGGAATCGAACCGCGATAGTCTGGTTCAAAATCCCACGCTCAATCCACTGAGCTACACCAGCCAGGGCCACTACAATTTATTTTTAAAAAATAAATGAACAAATTTGAGATATCTAGGAGGCACAATCAGGAAGCCTTAATAATGGATTAAATTAGGGGCATGAGGGAGAGGATATAGTACATGGTTTACTTATCTCCCTTCACTCTGAATTTTATTCAGATTCTTATGCTAATAAATAAACAATGGCATCAGCTTTTGCTTCAATAAATTTCCTTAAATACAGTATTTCACCTAAGAGATTTGTAGGCTAAGAGGAGGCAGTCTGGCTTCCTCACCCAGGTGTCTGGGTAACTAAGGGAAGCAGCATCCCCAGACCCTTGGAGGGGCCTGGTAACCAGTGTTCTCATGGCCTGGAGACTGGGTCCATACACTGTTCCCATAACATGGAGTGGGCTCGGCATGCACAGGATTATATTATGTTATGTAATGTTCTGGCCTTTTCCCAGCTTTGCTGCCCTCTAGGACTTAGAGGGTAAACAAGAAGGGGCTTCCCACTAGTTAGACACACAGCTTGCAGTGTGTGTGGCTCACCCACCCATGAATAAAGGTATGTTAAACATCCCCACGGCTCTGTGAATTTTCTTTTGGCTCCCAGAAGTGACAGTGGATCTGTCCGGCTTTGACGGACTGCAACACAAGGTTCTATACTCATTGTATGGGATTTTCAGTTCTTTCTGTCCTTAACCAATCTAATATTTCTTCCAATGCTTTTTGATTTGGGTGTTAATGTTACCTGTTTTCTCTGTAATTTGAATGATAATTTATAAGATTGTACCAAACTATTACATGTATTGCCATTTGAAAAATTGTAACAGAAACTATTACATATATTACAGTAAAAAAGCAAGGATAACTAAAATGGTTGGCACACTAACATGAAGGCAGTGGTACCAAATTGCACTAATGTCCATTGTGTTCCTCACTGCCAGTTTCGTTTATGAATGTCCTCAATGAATCACTAAAAATTACTTTTTAATGAAATCCCAAGCACTGAGTATACATCTCTTTAATATTTTCTGTGGCAAAATAGGAAGTAGCATAAAACATACAGAAGTAGAATAGTGATCTTAAGGAAAAAACACTTGTGAAATTGAGTTGTGAGCTAATCTAGCAACTTGATTCAAGGAATGGCATTTTTGCTTGAAACAACTGACAAAGGACATTCAGACCAAGAAATCTGGCAAATATTTTCACAAAAAATCAAATGGACAAAGGGAGCCTGTCACTTTTAGCAAAACAATTGACAACATTTGTTACCAAGGATAAAATTCAAACGTCCAAGTTAAAATTAGGAATTTGGAAAACTTTTATCCAGCACAATGAGCAGGACAACTTTCTAATACTTAAAGGATTTTCTAGTGTATGTGATTTGAAAAATATTTACGTTGTTTAACAAAATGTATTAACACTTGTAATATCTGTATAACTTACTGAACAATTATTTTCCAAATGGCAAATTGATAATGTTACAAAATGGTGCTTGGGTAAAAGAGCCAAGTAAAGTGCAAGATTTTGATGTGAAGAATACAAAAAGTTTACTGATATAGTTTCATATTCCACATTGCAACTAATCTTCAAGAAACTACCATTTACTTTAGTTTCAGTGTAGTGTCCATAATTAGAAGAAAAAGCTATTAACATATTCCCCTTTTCCAATTACATATCTTTATGAGTCCAGACTTTTTTCATATGCTTTAACTATGTGAAAAAATAAAAATATTGCATCATAAGATTTTAGCTTTCTATTACATCAAACACTGAAGAGATTAAAAAAACAAAAAGCTGACAATTTCCTCATTAAATATTTTTTGTTTTTAAAAAAAAATAGGTATTTTGCCCTGACTGGTGTGGCTCAGCTGGTTGGGCACTGTACTGCAAAGCGAAAGGGCACCAGTTCAACTCTCAGGTTGATTCCTAGTCAGGGCACGTGCTTTGGTTCCCTCCCGTCAAAGCGTGTACGACAAGCAACTGATCTATGTTTCTCTCTCATGTTGATGCTTCTCTTTCTCCCTCCCTTCTTCTCTCTCTAAAAATAAGTAAATGAAATCTTTTGAAGAATAGATATTTTAGCCCTGGCTGATATGACTCAGTGGATTGAGTGCTGGCCTACAAACCAAAGGGTTTCTGGTTCAATACCCAGTCAGGGCACATGCCTGGGTTGTGGACCAGGTCCCCTGTTGGGGTGCATGAGAGGCAACCACACATTGATGCCTCTCTCCCTCTTTCTCCCTCCCTTGCCCTGTCTCTATAAATAAATAAATAAATAAATAAATAAATAAATAAAATATTTTTCTTAAATGGATATTTTAGCTTTTTTATTTATTTAATTCTCATCCGATGACATGCCTATTGATTTTAGAGAGAAAGGGAGGGAGAGAGAAAGAAAGGGAAAGAAACACTGCTCTGCTCCCTGGTATACATGTCCTAGGTGGATGAACCCACCACCTAGGCTTGTGCCCTGACCCGGAATCTAACCTGCGCCTTTTCGGTTTATGGGATGACACTCCCAACAACTGATGCCCATTGGCCAGGGCTCATTGTCATTTTTAAATATATTAAATAATTTTGAAATATCTCAGGGTTTTTTTTAAGAGACTTTGTTTTCTAGAAGTTTTAAATTTACAGAAAAAAACTGAGCTAATAGTACAGAGTTCCCATATGCCCTGTACCTAGTTTTCATTACTTATAAATAGTATGGCAGATTTGTTACAATTACTGGTACATTATCATTAACTAAAGTACATAGTTTATCAAATTTCCTTAGTTTTTACCTAATGTACTTTATATGTTTCAGAATGACCTATTACACTTAGTTACCAATTTATTTTAGGTTCTTCCTTATTGTGATAGTCTCTCCGATGTTCCTTGATTTTGGTGAGTTGGGTAGTTTTGAGGCGTACTGGTCTAATTAGGATTTGCCTAACATGTTTCTCATGATTAGATTGAGGTTATAGGTTTTGGGTAGAAAGACCACAGAAGTAAACTGTCACTTTCATCCCATTACAACAAGGGCACACGCTATCAACTTGGCTTATCACTACCGATGTTGACCTTTATCACCCAGCTAAGAGAGTGTTTATTTCTCCCCTGTAAAGTTACTCCCCAGTCCCTTCCATAGTGTACTCTTCGGAAGAAATTCATTATATGCAGACAATGCCTAAGAAGTAGAGAATTATTTCCATTTCTATGGGTACCTACATAAATTTTTTGGAACTCTTTTTGCCCAGGAGATTGGTCTTTTCTCCCCCATTTATTTATTTATACAGTCATTTACCTATATAAATATAGACTCATGAATATTTATGTCACATTTTGAGTTATAATCTAATAAGTATTTATTTTGTTGTTCATATTGGTTCAGCTGTAACCACTAGGTGCTCTTTCATTTGCCATGGGTCCCAGCATCTTCCTTCCATTTACTTAATTATTTCATTCCAGTATACATGTACAGCAGTATCAGTTGTTAATCCATCCCTCCATGGGAAACAACTATAGCAACAAGAGTACAATGTTTCTGTACATATCCTTTGTCCTTTAGTTTTACAGATTCCACTCATTTCCAAATGATTACCTTCCCCTCCCACCCAACCTTCTTCAGTGAAGCTGTTTCAAACATTGTAATACAGTTAGATTATTTTGTCATAGCCTATATTCCAATCTGGGTTCCTCTGACATCTTAAGTGATTTATTTTATTTGCTTATATTAAGGTTCACTCTGTGTGCTATAAAGTTCTATGAGTACTTAAAAATGCAGTCAAATATCCACAGTTACAGTATTATATAGAGTATTTTTAGCATCCTAAAAATCCTCTGTGCTTGACCTTCCCAATCTTCTCTTCCTCCCGCCAAGCCCCTGTCAAACACTGATTTCTTTTTCAGGATGTCATATAATTAAAATCATATAGTATGTAGCTTTTCTCAGACCGGCTTCTGTCATTTAGTGACATGCATTTAAGATTTGTCCCTCTGTTTTCATGGCTTGATTTCTTTTTATTGCTGAATAATATTCTATTGTATGGATGTGCCACAGTTTGTTTATTCATTTACTTATTGAAAGATTTCTTGAGTCTTCCAGTTTTGGGACTTATGAATAAATAATTATACACATTTGTGTGCAGATTTTATGTGAGGGCATATTTTCAAACCATTTGGGTAAATATCATGAAGAACAATTGTTGAATCATATGGTAAGACTATACTTAATTTTATAAGAAATTGCCAAACTGTCTTCCAAAGTGGGCTGTACCATTTTATACTTTCATCAACAATGCCCTGGGTGGGGAGTTCAGATGGTTGTCCGCGTGCCATCCTGATGTGTCAAGGTTGTGGGTTCAGCAGGGCACATGCAGGAGATGACCAACGGATGCACAGACGACTGGAGCAGCGGGTTGTTGTTTCTCTCTCTCTCCCCCCTTCCCTTCCTCTCTCTCTCTAAAATCAATAAAATTAAAAAGAATTTTCTTTAAAAAAAAAGAGTTCCTGTGCTCTGTATTCCCACCAGCATTTGGTGCTGCCAGTGTTTTGAATTTTAATCATTCTAATGTACGTGCTATAGTAGCTCATTGTTATTTCAATTTGTGATTACATAATGACAAATGATACTGAGAATCTTTTCATTTATTTTTATTTTTATTACTTTTACTTTTTAATATTTTATTTTATATTTCTATTTTATATTTCTATTTTATATTGTCTTTATTATGTTGAGGATATTTTCATATGCTTATTTGTCATCTGTATATTTTGTTTGGTGAGGTATCTGTTCACTCTTCTGCCCTTTTTAAAAAACTGAGTCACCTGTTTTCCTATTGTTAAGTTTTAAGAGTTCTTTGTATATTTAAAACAAATCCTTTTTCAGATATGTGTTTTGCAAAGATTTTTTCCCAGTCAGTGGCTTGTATTGTAATTCCCTTAGCAGTATCTTTCACAGAGTGGAAATTGTAATTTTAATTAAATCCAAATTAGCAATTTTTTCTTTGGGCTCAAGGAGTTTATAATTCACTGGGAGAGAATAATGTAATTGCAAAAACAAGTATTTTTTTATCTTTCATTTTTTAAAGACTTCATTTACTTATTTTCAGAGAGAGAGGGAAAGAGAAAGAGAGGGAGAGAAACATTGCTGTACAAGGGAAACATCAGTTGGTTGCCTCTCACACACCCCCAACTGGAGACCTGGCCCACAACCCAGGCATGTGTCCTGACAGGGAATTGAACCAGAGACCTTTTGGTTCACAGACTGGGGCTCAATCCACTAAGCCACACCAGCCAGGTCAACAACTGTTTTTAAATAAAATAATATTTTGTTATAAACTAATGGTATAGGAAAGGAAAATATACAATTACAAAAATATAGTTTCCAGCAATTTCATGATCTTAAATTTTTTCTGAAGACCACATTTGTCCATCACATTATAAAATAATGTGACAGACCAGATGAATAAGAACTGGTAGGTACTATGAGCACTTTTAAAACACTGTATGATGAAAATAAGAGGAAAAATATGCAGGTTCAGGGGCCTGTCACTTATGTAAAGTTTTTAGGACTATGAACATTGTGAGTGGATTCAAGTGAAACAAAACTAGACCATACAAATATTATTTTTTACTGACTCGTCCATACTGTCTTGATTACTATAGTTGTAGACAAAGTTTTTAAATCAGGAAGTTTTGTTCTTTTTCAGTGTTGTGTTGGCTATCCTGGGTCTTTTGCCTTTCCATATACACTTTAGAATCAGTGTGTTGATATTTGCAAAACACCAATTTTGACTCGTATTGTTTTGAGTCTATAAAAGTCAATTTGGGAAGAACTGAAATCTTGAAAAAATGAAATGCTCCATTCCATTAACACAAATCTTCCACCATTTATTTATATCTTTGATATTTTTCATTAGAATTTTGTAGTTTCCTCAACTTTAATTGTTAATAATGTAATAGATTACCAAAAGTTCTTTGGGGTCCTCAATAATTTTAATCCTGAAACCAAACAAAGGCTTTGAGATATAACTGCTGTCTATTTCTTCGTCATTAAAAGGACTTAGTTTTCTAAACATTAACTCAGATCCTGCCATTTGTATTTTGTTAAGATTCACTTGATAAGCATTCTGCTCCTATTCTTACCACTGCAACACAGCTGGAATTGCAAACTTACCATTCACAAGTAATGAAGCTAAAACAGATATAGTCTTTAAAATAATAAAAGTAAGTGTATAAGATTTTATAATAAAATGGAAAACTAAGACATAATGGCTTCACCAGTGATTTCACCCAAAGAATATGGTATGAAAAAGGCAAAGAAGAAACAAACAAAACCAACCACACAAAACTTTACACTGGAGAAATCTGACAAACAATACTTCAGTCAGGTGATCAAGTTCAACATCAATGGCACTTCTGTGACCTTCCTCTTCCAAACCTGCAACTTTAGCCTGATCATGAGAAAAACATCAGACAAATTTCAACAAAGGAGCATCCTTCAATAAACCTGACCGGTACTCTCAAGCTCATCAAAATAAGGAAAATAAGAAAAATTATCATAGCCAAAAGGAGGCTAAGGAGAAATGATAACTGAATGTAATAATATCTCTTGGTTAGGATCATGGAAGAGAAACAAAATAAAAAATGAGGAAATCTGAGTAAACTATGAAGCTAGTTAGTAATAACATACTATTATTGGTTCATTAATTATAATAAATATACCATACTAACATAAGATGTTAATATTATGGGAAAGTGTATAAGAATTGGGCATATGGGAACTCTCCACATTATTGGCTCAATTTTCCTGTAAATTTAAAATTGCTTAAAAAAATAAGTCTATTTAGGAGACTTCATACCAAGATAGAGGCATAGGTAGACACACTGTGCCTCCTCGCACACCCAAAAGAAAAGCAGCAATTTAAAAACAAAAAAACAACCAGAATTGACAGAAAATTGAACTGTGTGGAAGTCTGACAACCAAGAAGTTTAAGGAGAAACATTCATCCAGACTGGTATAAGGGGCAGAGATAGGCAGCCAGGCAAAGAGGACTTGTGGCAAGGCTGTGGCTGGTGAACCCAGTGAGGCAGTAGATTGTGGAGCGGGGCATGCAAGGCTGCAGCTGGCCAGCAAGGTAGCAGTGGGTAGACCAGCGAGGCAGCGATTGCAAACTGGGCAGTTCCACATTCCCAAGCAGATAAACTGGGAGAAACAACTGGGGAGCAGGTCAGACTTCAAAACCCAGGGTCACAGCTTGAGGAAATAAAGCCTCAAACCACTGATTGAAAGCACCTGTGGGGGTTGAGGCAGTGGGAGAAACTCCCAGCTTCACAGGAAAGTTTGTTGGAAAGATCCACAGGGTCCTAGAATGTTCACAAACCCAGCCATATGGGAATCAGCACCAGAAGGGCCCGATTTGTTTGTGGAAAGCAGGGGAAGTGACTGAAATCTGGCAGTCAGCAGAACAAGTGCCATTGATCCCTCTCACACCACTCCCCCACATTCAGCGTCACCACACAGCCTCGTGGATTACCCTGCCCCGGTGAACACCTGAGGCTCCGCCCCTCATAGGTAACAGGCATGTCAAGGCAAGAAAAATGGCCCAAATGAAAGAACAGATCAAAGCTACAGAAAAAAATACAACTAAGTGACCAAGAGGTAGCCAATCTATCAGATGCACAGTTCAAAACACTGGTAATCAGGATGCTCACAGAATTGGTTGAATTTGACCACAAATTAGATGAAAAAATGAAGGCTACGCTAAGTGAAGTAAAGGAAAATGTATAGGGAACCAACAGTGATGGGAAGGAAACTGGGACTCAAATCAATGGAGTGGACCCGAAGAAAGAAAGAAACATCCAACCAGAAAAGAATGAAGAAACAAGAATTCAAAAAAATGAGGAGAGGCTTAAGAACATCTAGGACTTCTTTAAACATTCCAACATCTAAATTATAGGGGTGCCAGAAGGAGAAGAGGAAGGGCAACAAGTGGAAAACTTATTTCAACAAATAATAAAGGAGAACTTCCCCAACCTGACAAAGGAAATAGATTTCCAGGAAGTCCAGGAGGCTCAGAGAGTCCCAAAGAAGTTGGACCCAAGGAAGAACACACCAAGGCACATAAGAATTACATTAACCAATATTAAAATGAAGGAGAGAATCCTAGAAGCAGCAAGAGATAAGGAGGCAGTTGCCTACAAAGCAGTTCCCATCAGACTATCAGCTGATTTCTCAAAAGAGACCTTACAGGCAAGAAGGGGCTGGAAAGAAGGATTCCAAGTCATGAAAGGCTAGGACCTACATCCAAGATTACTCTACCCAGCAAAGCTATCATTTACAATGGAAGGACAGATAAAGTGCTTCTCAGATAATGTCAAGTTAAAGTTCATCATCACCAAGCCTTTATTATATGAAATGTTAAAAGGACTAATCTACAAAAAGATGATCAAAACTATAAACAGTAAAATGACAACAAACTCACAACTATCAACAACTGAACCTAAAAAACAAAAACAAAAGCAAACTAAGCAAACAACTAGAACAGGAACAGAACCTCAGAAAAGGAGATCACATGGAGGGTTATCAATAGAGGAGGGGGAGAGGGGGGAAAAGGTACAGAAAATAAGTAGCATAGATGGTAGGTAGAAAATAGAAAGGAAGAGGGTAAGAATAGTATGGGAAATGTAGAAGCCAAAGAACATATATGCATGACACATGGACATGAACTAAAGGGGGGGAATGTGGGTGGGAGGGGGTATGCAGGGCAGGAGGTGGCTGAAGTGGGAAAATGGGACAACTGTAATAGCATAATCAATAAAATATATTTAAAAAGAAAGCAATAAAAGTATCAAATATTAAAAAAAGGAAAAAGTAAAAGAGAAAAGTTTATTGTTTTTAAAAAGTCTATTAAGTGAAAAGATCCGTGGTTTTCAGGGATTAGGGGGAAGGTTGACTAGGTGAATCATGGAGGATTTTTAGGGCAGTGAAAATACTCTGTATGATACCATAATAATGGGCATACATACATTTGTCCAAATCTATAAAATGTATACCACCAGAAATGAACTCTGTAAACCATAGTCCTTGGTGACAATTATACGTTAATATAGGTTCATCAGGTATAACAATGTACCCCTCTCTCGTGGGAGATGTTGATACTTGAGGAAGCTGTGCATGTGTAGAGGCAGGGAATATATAAAAAATCTCTGTACCTTCCTCTCAATTTCACTGTGAACCTATACCTGATCTACAAAAATGAAATCTATAAAAACAATGTATTGATAGGGGACTGAAGACTTGGAAAATTTTAGCTTAAGGTAAAAAGCTATAAGTCTGGCAAGTAATATGTATGATAAAGCTTTTGTTTCAGAAACTACAGATAAGGCCTGTCCTGGATCCTGGGAAAACAGCCGACCTCCTGGGGCACAGCTAGAGATTACCACCTGGGGACAAGTTAGAGGCATCTGGACCTTTGTGTTCCAGGGAGAGACAGATGACCACTGCCCCTGGGAACAGCTTACTGCCCAAGATGGGAACATTGCAGCGTCTATCACCTAAGCCTTCCTGAATCTCAAAGTCCTCACAGCACTTTGTTTATTCCCTGGTATAAAAAATATGGCCTAGAAAGAGAAGGCAAGATGGTCTGTTAGGGTGTGAACCCAACATCTTCTCAGATCACCAGCCATTTGAATAAAGTACCCCTAAAGATTCATTTGCTGTCATTGCTTCTTGGGTTTGGTAGTGACAGGCAGCACGAACACCGGTGTCTTTTCTGGTTACACTAGGAGCTTTAAAAAAATCTCTTAAATTTGAATAAACCTGACTTTATAAAAAATAGTAATATAACAACTTCACATCTGGGATATTGATGATGACCTATTTTTCCTGGAATGTTCATGATTTAAACATAAGTTTGAGTTTGAGTTTCGGAGTTTTCACAAGCAATATTTTAAAGATAATTTTCTGGGCTTTTTTCACTATAATTATGTCTCTAGTGGAGAGAGCTTATACTTTCAGAGAATTTTAGTATTTAAGCCATTGGGAAGAGGAAATCAGGAAGTGAGTTTGGCATGTTATATATAAATTATATTTATGCCAATTTGGTTTGCAATGGTACTACCTTTTTTGCTCAGTTATGCCAGCCACATAATTAATATTAATGGCATGTTACATTTTTATATATTCCAAAATTACTTCATTCATTCATCAAAGATTTACTGATGCCCATGCAAGATCAAGGGAGGCACATTGACATTCCTTCTTCCATCCAACAAATATTTATTGAGGGCATTTTGTAAAGGGAAATTTTCAAGGAGACTAGAATACAGTTTTAAACAAAAACTATATGGTCTCTATCTGCAGGGAGTTTAGAGTCTAGTGAGAAAGTAAATCTTTAAACAATTAAATGAATTCCTCTATTAAAAGTCTATGAAGGAAAGGAAAGGAACGTTATGTGTCAGCCATTATAGAATTAACTTTCAATAGCATTTCTCACCTAATTATAACAAGTACTGATGTAGTTTACATGTGAGAAAAACAAGGATCAAGGAGATTAAACTATATGCCAGGGACCCCAAGGCAAGTAAGTCCTGAAATGGAATGTTTAATTCAGATTTAATTCTAAAGATCATGATTGAAAACACAATATTAATTCCTAAACTTCACAAAACTATGAGGGGCAGACCCCATCCTGATTTTATTAATGAAAGAACTGACACTGTAAGGAATTAGAACCCAAATCCAAAACAAGCCCTGTAACTTTGATGATTCAAACATACAAGCCATGCATGTAGTAACTGCATAAATTTTTGTTTACAAAATAATAATAAGATTGTCAATGAAACAAACTACAATTAAGCATTGTTTTTAAATGTAATTTTGGCAAAAATATTACACCTCTCTTGCTTGCTAAATTTTTAAAATTTTCTATGCTGATCAAATATTTCATTGTATTTTGGAAAGGGCTAGTGCTCTGGGTAAGAGCTGAGGAGGAACACAGTTCTGCAAACAAGCAGGCTCAATCTCTGTTTTTAAAAATATTTTATTTATTTATTTTTAGACAGAGGGGAAGGGAGGGAGAAAGAGAGGGAGAGAAACATCACTGTGCGGTTGCCTCTAGAGCACCCCCCACTGGGGACCTCAACCATAACCCAGGCATGAGCCCTGACTGGGAATCGAACTGGCAACATTTTGTTTGAAGTCTGGCACTCAGTCCACTGAGCCACACCAGCCAAGGCCAAGCAGGTTCACTCTCAATGAAATGACTTCATGGAGAAAAGTTTCTAGGAACAATTATAATTTATATTATGCAGAATTTCACTGATATTTTTCAGCTATTGCAGATTCTTTGGATGACTCCATCAATGTAATAGGATATCGAATTTTTCTTTGCAGAGGAAAGACTGACAACTCATCAATGTTTACATGGGGTGCAAATAGGGGAAAAAGGATAAAAAATACAAGCAATAAAAAGGAAACCAAGATTAATTCTGTAGAAAAGATATATAGTTCTGCTTAAAAGTCTTTTTGTTGTCAAGTAGTTTGCAGCAAAAAACCCAAACAAACCATGGGATATAATATAGCAAAAAGAAAAAAATATATAAAAAACACATAACTAGTATACGGAAATAATTCTTAGTAATAGTTAGGACACTATAAATTGCCCCCAACTTTATCCTCCAAGTATATCTTTCTGTTTGAATCTCAGGTGATCACAGCTTATGCTCACTTTATTAAATATGGAAATGTTTAATAAAGACTAATATTCTTTTTCTTTTCCTTTTCTCCTACCTTTGTATCCTTATTCTTATCTCACCATATACAATGCTCTGATATTTTAAGACCAGGAAAAGCAGTTTAACCCGCACTGTTTAAATAAATAAACATAAAAGATTAAAAAAAATTCTACCTCGAACCTTAAGGAAAGCATAGAACACATTTCCCAATGAATCAAAGCCTGGAAATAAAGAATTGGCTTTGCTTACATTTTGGCCTGCTCCTTTTAAGCATTGTTCTGTCTTTGTCCTCCTTCCACCACTCTCTCTGATGTTTTGGTGTCTCCTCCAAGTAGGCTACTGTTCCTGAACGGACAGCAAAAACAGAAACTTTGTTGTATTTGCATAAGTTCAGTAAGCATTTGTTGAGTGCCTAGTGTTCACTCATTCTTTCTGTGAAAATGCCTACCACATGCCAGGTATCATTGGGGAAAGCAGAGAGAGGAGCAGAGAGGAAGACAGAAAGAGAGAGGGAAGGAGGGAAAGAGAAAAACAACTCTTGGAGCCTTGGATTGTGGAACATAGAAAAATAAAAACCAAAAGCTTATCTTGAGGAGAGATTACAGTCCGATATAAGGGAGACAAAACATAGAATGACTGACTACAACAGAGTGTGGTGAAAGTCATGATAGAACAAAAGAAAGCACTACTGGAGGACTTTAGAAGAGGGCTGCAATATTGTTTACAAGCAATGTTTTAAAGATTTTATTTATTTATCTTTAGAGGGGAAGGAAGGAGAGAGGGAGAGAAACATCAATGTATGGTTGCCTCTCGTGCATCCCCTGCTGGGAACTGGCCTGCAACCCAGGCATGTGCCCTAACTGGGAATCGAACTGAGATCCTTTGGTTCACAGGCCCGTGCTCAATCCACTGAGCTGCACCAGCCAGGGCTGTTTACAAGCAATTTTTAAAAATATATTCTATTATTTATTTTTAGAGAGAGGGGAAGGGAAGGAGAAAAAGAGGGAGAGAAACATGGATGTTTCTTGTCCGTGCCTGGATAGGAGCCAAACATATAACCTAGGCGTGCACCCACACTGGGAATGACACCAGAGACCTTCTGCTTTGGGGGAGGACACCCAACCAATGGAGCCACACAGGTCAGGACTACACGCAATTAAAACAAACTTGTAATCTCTGTTCAGCCCAGGAGAATATCATTAAAATGTGTAAGTCAGGATTTTTCCTATTGCGAGGGACTGAAACCAGCTTGGGCAAAATAAGAACTTTACTGGCCTGTCAAATGGAAAATATCATGGTACTTAAGCAAGCTGGATTCAAATGCCCAATGTTATCAAGACTCACTCTATCCCTGTCTAAGTATCCCCTCTGTTCTTGGAGTGTTAGCTTTATCCCCAGCAATTATTTTCACATGTTGGTTCCTAGAAGTTCCAGGTCTTCAACTTGGAAAAAAGTTTCTCTTTTTCAATAGTTGTAGAAGTTAGTTTTATTGAACTAACCTGCTTATGTGTATATCACAAACACACTTGTTCTGCCCAGGGTGCTAGAACACTGAAGTCTAACTGGAATAGTGGGGGGTAAGATCCAATAAGACCAAGAGGGGGGTGACTTTCCAGAGGAAAATCTGGGTATGATTACCTTTTATTTTTCTATCTCCACTTCAAATATGTGTTCTTTAGGAGTAAGAGACTAGGTCTGCTTTACCTGTGACATCTTAACAGACTTAGAGATGCAGGTCATAATCACTATGAAGTGGAAGCAAGATATAAAATCAGAACATGCTTGTAGCTTCCCTGAAGTTATCCCCTCAATATGGGTTTCATCTTTGATCTGAAGTGCTAAGTATATCCTGACTGTTAATACATATTCTTAAACAAATAGGAGGTCTGTCAAGAAAAAGTCCAGCCATTGTTAATATAACAAGAATAGTTTGCAGGGCATTGATGTAACCTGGCAGCCAAGGAGAGGGGACTGGAATGCACATGTGGGAATAATGACAACTGCACTGTAGTGGTCAGTGTGGTTGGTAGATGCTATTGAGTGAGCATGTGCACTGTGTGGCCACTGCATTCAAAATGACTGAGTGAGCAGAGTAACAAATCTGCATCAAATTTTGTGTTAAGCTTGAACATTCCTCCATGAAGGCTATTCACATGATTCAGAAGGCTGCAGCTATGGGCAACTGGTGATTGGCAGCTTCATCACCCACAACTCACCTGCTCATGCATCATGCCTCCTGCAGAGTTTTATGGTGAAACATCAAATCGCCCAGGTGACTCCTACAACCCAGATCTGGTGCCCTGTGACATCTGGCTTTTACCACCACTAAAATCACCTTAGAAAGGAGAGATTTCAGACTGTTGATGAGATTCAGGAAAATATGATGGGGCAGTTGACAGCATTGGAAGAACTGTGTGAGGTCCCAAGCTTCTCCTTTGAAGGGGACTTAGGCATCACTGTCCTATGTAATGTTTCTTATATCTTGTATCTTCTTCAATAAAGTCTCTATTTTTCATAGTACATGGCTGGATACTTTCTGGATAGACCTCATGTATATCCATACATGGTTATACATGTAACACCTAACCATTCTCCTTCTCCCTCATAAGAAATTACTTGATTTATGCATGCCATTTCTTAACACTTCAACTTCATTAAAGTACTGAGAGAAGATAAGACTATTGGGTGTTTTTATTTTTGCTTTTTAACTCAAAATTTCCTTAAAAAGGAGTGGATGCCCTGGCTGGTGTGGCTCAATGGATTGAGTACCAGCCTACAAACCGAAAGGTCGCTGGTTTGATTCCCAGTCAGGGCACATACCTGGGTTGCGGCCAGGTCCCCAGTTGGGGGCATGTGAGAGGCAACCAATGTTGCTCTCACACACTGAAGTTTCTCTCCCTCTCTCCCCCGCTTCCCCTCTCTAAAAGCAAATAAATAAAATCTTAAAAATAAAAAAATAACCCTGGCTGGTGTGGCTCAGTGGATTGAGTGCTGGTCTGCAAACTTGAAGGTCACAAGTTTAATTCTTGGTCAGGGCACATGCCTGGGTTGCAGGTGAGGTCCTCAGTTGGGGGTGTATGAGAGACACCTGATGGGTCTCCCACATGTTTCTCTCCCTCTCTTTCCCCTTCCCTTCCCCTCTCTCTAAAAATAAATGAATAAAGATCACCACTCATATTCACATCAGTAAGATGGCTAACTTAAAAACAATCTTTACTAATTTGACTGATAAAACATTATTGTTAAATATAAATTACGTGTATTGAGCAAAAGTAGCCAGACTCCTCCCCCCAACGAGTATACTGCATGCTTACATTCATACAAAACTCTAGAAAATGAAAACTCTTAAGTGACAGAAAGTTCAGTGGTTGCTTGGGGACCAGGGGTGAGGGAATGTAAGGGATAAGACAGGGGCAAATTTGGGGCAGAGGGGTGATAGTAATGTTCACTATTTTGATTGTGATGATGTTTTTATGGTTGTGTGCAAATGTCTAACTTACCAAATTGTACACTTTGAAAATGTGCAGTTTATTGCATATCAAGTACACCTTAATAAAGCTGTTTAAAATTTATTTTAGCTCTGTCTGGTATGGCTTAGTGGATTGAACAGTGGTCGGGAACAGAAAGGTCACCATCACTAGTTCAATTGCTGGCAGGGGCACATACCTTAGTTGTGGGCCATGTGTGAGATGGCTTAGTTGGGGGCGTGTGAGATGCGATCAATCACGTATCTCTCACACATACATGTTTCTCTCCCTCTCTTTCTCCTTTCCTTCCCTTCTCTCTAAAAATAAGTAAAATCTTTTAAAATTGTTTTTAAAAGTATTGTTTCAAAAAAGAGAGAAAAAGGGAAAAAGAAAAAATATTGTTTTAATCTGATTCCTGAAGTTACTAATGAGTGTGAATATTTTTCACACACTTTAGTTATGAGTATATACTTGTTATTTTTTCCATGTTCTTTACTAACTTTTCTACCTGTGCCTTAATTTTCTCCTGGATTTGTGAACTCTTTACCTATCAAGAAATTCACCCTTAAAGTACTCCACATTTCTTTTCTCTGTAATTTTTCTGTTACAACATGCTTTCAAGAGAACTCATTTATTTGTGCAAGCCAATTTTAATCCAGAGGCTGCACTATAACACTACAAATCTTCAAACTGCAGTAAGTTGTTAATCATCACTTTGCAAAACAAAAATCATTTAAACGAAATTCAAATTATGTCTTCAGAACTGGCATTTAAAATACGTTGCACACATGCTTTGATGTTTTGGAGCTATCTTCATAAGTTATTATGATAGAGTAAATAGCAGAGATGAAAGATATTTAAAAATCTTAAAACATTTATTTATTAGGGAAATGACTATTTGTTTGTTGTCCCACTTATTGATGCATTCATTGGTTGATTATTGTATATACCCTGATCCGGGTCAGAACCTGCAACCCTGGCAATATTGAAATGTGCTCTAAACAACTCAGTATCCAGCCAGGGCGATGAAGGAGTGTTATAAACAAAAAGTATAAGATACCACTCTGGGAGTTTGGCTAGGAATCACTTAGCCAAAATAACGCACGCAGTAATTAATTACCTTCTCTGATTTTCCTGGGCTCTTCCTTTGGCTGTTTACTCAAGAAACCAAAGGGGGATGGATAATGCCACGCATGATCTCACGCTGGCATGACGTCAAGAAAACTTGACGTCAGACGTCAGAAGGCGGTTGCCATGGGGACCATTCTCCACTGACGGCAGAGTCGTGAAATCCCATCACTATCACTACACTCCTTCGCCTTTTGGCTTATGCCGGGTCTAAGCTGCTAAAGAGGCTTTAACCTTAAGGGGGCCTCAGGGAGAAAGTAGTGTTGCTGCCGCCGAGAGCCCCACCCCCGCGGCACACAGTCCGGAGCCCAGGCCAGTGGCGGCGAGCGGCGGCCGCAGGAAGCGGGCGGTGGCGGTGGCGGCGGGCGATCTACCCGGGTCTCCCTTGCTCCATGCAGGGCTGGGAGAAGGGATCCGCCATATTGGAGCCGCCTCTGAAGGTGCCTTGCAGCCGCGGCGCGAGCCGTGTGGAGGTGGCGGCCCCGGCGAGGATCTGGGAGGAGTCGGCTGCTCCGGGGCCCGCAAGGCTTGGGAGTGAATGAGCGGCTCTCACTAGCCTCCTCCCTACCCACTCCCTCCACTTTCGGCCGCCGGACAGGGCCGGGAGGGGGCTGGTGACGGCGGCAGCGGCAGGATGTTCTCCAAGAAGCCGCACGGGGACGTGAAGAAATCTACCCAAAAGGTGCTGGACACTAAGAAGGACGCGCTGACCCGCCTCAAGCACCTGCGCATCGTCATCGGTGAGGAGCGAGGGGTGGCGGCGCCCAGAGGCCTGAGCTGCCGGGTCTTCCCTCCGCTGGGGTCCCGTGGGGACTCTTCCCCGCGTCCTGGCGCGGTGCGGAGGTAGAGGTTGAGGCGTCGCCTCTGCAGGGACGCGGGAGGGCGGTAAATTTGGGGAAGAGGAAACTTGGCAGCACTAACACGGGGTTACCTAATTTTGAGATAATCGTCCGAAGTCATTTTTTTTTAAACTAGTGTTTCTCTAAAAACATCTTTTAGACTTGCGGGAGACTTGGTGCCTGTGGATAATGGAGTTTATAGGTTGTCTGATGGATGACTGCCGTCATCCCCACCCAAGTGAAAAGGAAAAAGTTCTTTCTCGAACAATACAGACCTTAATTTTTCAAGTTTCTGGGCCAGTAAGTGCTAGGAGGAAGCAGTTACACCTCTTTGGGAAGTGGGTGGTTCCCAAAAACTTGTGGGAAAGAGCCCCGCCCTTTGTTAATGCACCTTGTTCGTCACTACTGTCATTTAGAACTATTATTAATGATAGCTATCAAGTCGTTTACAGCTTCCTTTGCGTCTAGAAAATTGCATAGAATTCTACTTTTATTTAATTAACAACTTTCTTACCGTTTGTTTCCCTATTCTTCTGTTTTGCTAGCAAACCAAAGAGCACTCTAAGTTTTGGATATGGAGTTAGAATCTTTTGGATACTGGGTCATTTCGTAGGCTGATAAAGGCTGTAATAATACTTATGGGATATCTGGTCCAGTACTTGCATCTTTTTAGGTGAAAAGGAAAGTTAGTTCGCTTGTGTTAATACAGAGTTAATGGCAAAACGGATTTTTGAATCTAACTGTCTGAATCCTATTTTAGAGTTTGTCTCAAGCTCTCTTTCTAATGAATTGTTTTGAAAATTGTTTATTCAGTGATATAATTCCCTTATTTGAGCACCTGTTTCTCTGCTGTATTGTTTACTCATACCACCAGGCTATCACCAGTAACACCTAACATTTGTATGGTGCTTTACAGAATGACTTCACATAAATTATAATTAATAATCACAGTAACCCTACAGGTAGATATTATCCTTCATTATTTACTGAGAAAGCTGAAGTCTGGGAATGTCATCCTGGTACTAGGAGGCAGAGCCAAAACTGGAGCCCAGACTTCGAATCTCCAGTTTGTTTTTTACTCTTCCTACATTTATGACAGGAAATTGTTATCACAAATATGTTGTATTTATTCCTGTGGAGTAGTAAGAAAGCAATTAAATCCAGTTTAGTGATATGAAAAAAGTCCAGTTTTCAAGAAAATGTAAATCTAAATATAGTTAAGATTGTGAGCTTTTTATTTCTGTTCTTCATTGCACTTGAGAGGTAACTCATTGAAAAAAAAGATTTGGCCAAGAGAGTGATACAGAGAAGGAATGTGTGAATGTAGATGTATCACAGATAATGGAAGTTTGAGATTGAGGGCTTAATGGAATTTGACACCTACTTGGGATAAACTGTAGGTTGAGTAATGGCAGAGCTATAAAGTTGCGTTCCAGTGGATGTTGACATTTCCTAAATTAAGCAATAGCTCTTTAATTATAGAGCGCAGTAATGGTTCATGTATACTTTTTTGGCGGAGAAGTTTCTTCCATATGGGAGACATGGTCTAAATTAAGAGGTTACACATGCCACATATTTTGTATGGCCTAGTTTCCTTGGTTTGAAAACAAAACAATAGCTTTTTTAAAAAAAAAAGACCTTGGCTGTTGTGGCTCAATGGATTGAGCCCCGGCCTGGGAACCAAAGGGACTGGTTGGATTCCCAGTCAGGGCACATGCCTGGGTTGCAGGCCTTGTTCCCTGGTGTGGAGCGTGAAAGAGGCAACTACACATTGATGTTTCTCTCCCTCTCTTCTCCTTGTCTAAAAATGAATAAATAAAATCTTTAAAAAATAAAATAAAAAACATACTGCTTTTCAGTAATTTATGGGCTTTTAAAAAATAGAGCATATACTATATGTAAGCATCTAGAATATCCTTAAGAACATTTCTCTCTCTCTCTCTCTCCATAAACATATCCTCGGGCGAGGATCGGAAAAAGTAAAAAAAAAAATTTTAAAGCATTGTTTAGTTTCTAAAGTTTTGTTTTTCTCTTACTACCCCATCTCTCCACCTTTTGCAACTAACAGCTTTAAGATAATGACATTAAGTTTGTATGTGTAAAGTGGCTAATACAATGCCTGGCATATGGTGGATATTGACTACATTAATTTTACTCATCTGTAGCAAGGTAAAAATTCAGTGTTTTTTTAAGTATAGTTTATTGATTATGCTGTTACAGTTGTCCCAGCTTTTTCCCCCTTTGCCCCCATCCGCTTTGTACCCCACTTCCCTCCAGCAATCCTCACCCCTTAGTTCATATCCATGGGTGCCTCTCCCTTTCCTACACTATTCTTAACCTCCCCCAGTTTATTTTGTTCCTGCCAGTAGTGCTTCTTAGTCCCTGCATCATTTCCCATTTTCTCTCCTTTCCCTCTCCCAGCTGGTAACTATCCAAATGATCCCCATATCTATGATTCTGTTTCTGTTCTGGTGGTTTGTTTAGTTTGTTTTTGTTTTTAGATTTTAGATTCAGTTGTTGGTAGTTGGGAGTTTGTTACCATTTTAACGTTCATAGTTTTTATCTTTTTTTTTAAAGTAAGTCCCTTTAACATTTCATGTAACAAGGGCGCTTGGTGATGATGAATTCCTTGAGCTTTACCTTTTCTGGGAAGGACTTTTCCTGCCCTTCCATTCTAAGTTGTAGCTTTGCTGGATAGAGCAATCTTGGATGTAGGTCCTTGCCCTTCATGATTTCGAATACTTCTTGCCAGTCCCTTCTTGCCTGCAAAGTTTTTTTTAGAAATCAGCTGAGACTCTTATGGGAACTCCTTTGTAGGTAACTCTGCTTTTCTCTTCCTTATAAGATTCTCTGTCCTTAATCCTTGGCATTTTAATTATGCTCTGTCTTGGTGTGGTCCTCTTGGCTGGGACTCTCTGTACCTCCTGGACTTGCATGTCTATTTCCTTCACCAAATTAAGGACATTTTCTTTCATCATTTTTTCTAATAAGTTTTCAATTTCTTGCTCTTTCTCTTCATCTCTGGCACCCCTATGGTGTGACTGTTGGACTTGAAGTGGCAGAGGCTGCTTATACTACCCTCATTTTTAAAAATTTTATTTTAAGATTTTATTTATTTTTACAGAGAGAGGAAGAGGGGGAGAGAAGTATCTGTGTGTAAGACAAACATCAATAGATTGCCCCTAGGCCTGCAACTCAAGCATGTGCCCTGTCCAGGAACTGAACCAGACTCTTTGCTTTGTTGGATGATGCTCAACCAACTGAGCCAGGCTGGTCAGGGCTACCTTCATTTTTTTTGGATTCTTTTTTCTTCTTGATGTTCTGATTGGTTGTTTTTTTGCTTTCTTATGTTCCAAATCATCGATTTGATTCTCAGTTTCATTCACTCTACTGTTGTTCTTCATTTCAGTTAGTGAAAACTTCTTTTCTGACAGGATCTTTTTTTTTTTTGATGCTGAGGTCCTCACTAAGTTCCTTGAGCATCCTCATAACCAGTGTTTTGAACTCTGCCTCTGAAAGTTCACTTACCGCTATTTCACTTAGCTCTTTTTCTGGAGTGATGATCCGTTCTTTCATTTGGGCCATGTTTCTTTGCCTCCTTGTTTTGTCAGCCTCCCTCTGCTTGTTTCTGTATATTAGCTAGAGCTACTTTGACTCCATGTCTTGGTAGTGTGGCCTAATGTAGTAGGTGTCCTGTAGGGTCTAGTGTGACAGCCTCCTCTATCACCCAAGTGGGGTACTGGAGGTGCACCCTTCATGTGGCCCTGAGTACACCCTTCTCTTGTAGTTGAGACTTGGTTACTGTTGGCAGATGGGAGGGATTTATAAAGGCGAGTCAGCTGCAAGGACTGGCTGTGACCACTGACCACCAACCTCTACCCTCAGTGAGGATCAGCTATGCAGTGACAGAGTGATGGTGCTCCAGCGTGGTCTGTAGCTTTTAATTGGATACGTTGGCCCTGGGGCTTCCCAGGCAGTATGGGCCAAGGTCAGCCCCCACCTGTGTTTTGTCCACAGCCACCCTTCTTGAGCTACTAGCAATCTGAGGAGGCTGCTACTTGGGCTGGTCTTGGAGATTCCCAGGCAAAGCCAAGCTGAGAACCTAAGCTGGCTGCTGTTAGTGCCTGTCCCGGGGCTCACTGAACCCAGCTGTTGCTTGTTTGATAGGATTTAGGAAGTTGTACAGCCTGAGCCAAGACGAGCCATCCTGTGGAAAAGCAGCTTGGGTGGGTCTGTAGGTTGGGTGGGGCAGAGTCTCTGGGGATTTCCAAGGTGGGTCAAACAGTGCTAGCCAGGTTGATGGAGTTTCAGATATGGAACCAGCCTGCCAGCTCTAGCTTTGTGAGTGAAAGGCTCAGAAAAGGGACAGTGGCCTCTGCTCACCCTAATGCCAGATACTTCATTTTCTCCCTGGATACCATTGGTGCCCTTCAAGCTGTCACCCAGCACTGAAGCTAAGAGGGAGTGAGTCTGAGTAGATGAGTCTATGTGTGGGTTCTTTAAGAGGAACTACTTGGGGCTCTAGCATTTTCTTTCAGTGCCACAATCCCTGCTGGTTTTTGGAGCCAAAAGTTGTGGGGACTTGTCCTCCTGACGCTGGAACTCTGGACTCGGAATCCTGGTGTGGGGCTTGGAGTCCATGCTCCCAAGATTTCCCTGTCAACTTTTAATTTACCACACATGGTTGAGAGACCAGTTCGTTCAGAATCTGGCCCCTTCTACTGGTATGAATGGATGTGGTTTCTTTAACTCTGTAGTTGTCAGACTTCCATTCAACTGTTTTCTGATGGTTCTGAGTGATGGTGGTTTTATATTTTAGCCATAATTTTGATGTGGTTGTGTGAAGAGGCAAGCTGTGTCTGCCTGTGCCACCATCTTAACCAAAAGTCTCAACATTTCAGTGTTCTTGATTTAAAAAGAAAAAGAGGAGTTCTTACTTAGCTAATAAATATTTTGATTATTATTTGATCATTCTAATTGCTTTATTAAGATATAATTGACATACAATACATTGCATATATTTAAAGCATATAATTGAATGTTTTGTGTATATACACGTACATGCTTATATGTGCTACAGTATACACACATACTGTATATATATGTGTATACACACATACATACACACTTTGTGAAGCCATTGTAACAATCAAGATAACAAGTACATCTATAACATCATAAAATGCCCTTTGCACCTTTGGAATTCCTTACTTCTACTCCTACTTGCACCAACCCTCCTCTTACCTGGACAGTCACTGATCTGCTGTCACTCTGGAACGGTTTGCATATTGTAGAGTTTTATGTATACAGCATTACCATATTTTGCTGTGTATGATGCTCTCCCATGTATATTGTGCACCCATGTGTTTGTGCTCATTGTAGACCACATTATTATACCCATGATATGTAATCATTATACATGGCAAATACAGTGTACACTATTTTTTGTTTGTTTTCTTTTATTCAGCCTTATTTTGCAATTTCTCAAATTTCAAAAATAGTATTGTTTTGTTCAAGTATTATGGAATATGTCACTACTACTTTTTAAAATATATTTTGTTGATTATGTTATTACAGTTGTCCCATTTCCCCCTTCACTCCCCTCCACCCTGCACCCCCCTCCCACCCACATTCCCTCTCTTTAGTTCATGTCCATGTGTCATATTTATAAGTTCTTTAGCTTCTACATTTCCCATACTTCTTACCCTCCCCCTGTCTATTTTCTACCTACCATCTATGCTACTTGTACCTGTTCCCCCTCTCCCCCTCCCACTCCCCTGTTACTAACCCTCCATGTGATCTCCATCTCTGTGTTTCTGCTCCTGTTCTGGTTGTTTGCTTAGTTTGTTTTTGTTTTTGTTTTTGTTTTTGTTTTAGGTGCAGTTGTTAATAATTGTAAGTTTGCTGTCATTTTACTGTACATGTTTTTTATCTTCTTTTTCTCAGATAAATCCCTTTAACATTTCATATATATTATAAGGGCTTATTGATGATGAACTCCTTTAACTTGACCTTATCTGGGGAGCACTTTATCTCCCTTTCCATTCTAAATGAAAGCTTTGCTGGATAGAGCAATCTTGGACGTAGGTCCTTGCCTTTTATGACTTGGAATACTTCTTCCCAGCCCCGTCTTGCCTGTAAGGTCTCTTTTGAGAAATCAGCTGACAGCCTTATGGGAACTAAACTTTGTAGGTAACTGTCTCCTTTTCTCTTGCTGCTTTTAAGATTCCTTATCTTTCATGTTGAGTAATGTAACTGTGATGTGTCTTGGTGTGTTCCTCCTTGGGTTCAATTTCTTTGTGCCTCTGAGCCTCCTGAGCCTCCTGGACTTCCTGGAAGTCTGTTTCCTTTGCCAGATTGGGAACGTTCTCGTTTATTATTTGTTAAAATAACTTCTACTTGTTGCCCTTCCTCTTCTCCTTCTGGTACCCCTATAATTTGGATGTTGGAACGTTTAGAGGTGTCCTGGAGGTTCCTCAACCTCTCCTCATTTTGTTGAATTCTTGTTTCTTCATTCTTTTCTGGTTGGATATCTCATTCTTCCTTCTGGTCCACTCCATTGATTTGAGTCCCTGTTTTCTTCCCATCACGATTGGTTGCCTGTACATTTTTCTTTATTTCACTTAGCGTAGCCTTCATTTTTTTAATCTAATTTGCGATGAAATTCAACCAATTCTGTGAGCATCCCAATTACCAGTGTTTTGAACTGTGCATCTTGGCTACCTCTTCCTCACTTAGTAGTGTTTTTTCTGGAGCTTTGATTTTTTCTTTCATTCGGGCCATGTTTTTTGTCTTGATGGGCCTGTTACCTATGAGGGGCAGAGCCTCAGGTGTTCACCAGGGTGGGGTAACCCACATGGCTGTGTTGTGACGCTGTGTGGGGGGGAGGGTTCCGAGAGGAACAAAGGCACTTTCTCTGCTCTCTGCCGTATTTTAGTCACTTACCCTGCTTCCTACAAGAAAATTGGGCCCTTCTGGTGCTAATTCCCATGTGGCTGGGTTTGTGAACATTGTAGGGCCCTGTGGGTCTCCCCAGTGAACTCTTTTGTGAGGCTGGGAGCTTTTCCTGGTCCCTCAATTCCCACAGGTGTTTTCAATCAGTGTTTTGAGGCTTTATTTCCCCGGGCTGGAACCCTGGGTTGTGCGATTTTGTCTGGCTCCCTAGTTTTGCCTGGCTTATCTGTGTGCCACTGTGGGACCACTGGTTCTCCACCCACCTTGTGCGCTGTGCCCCTGCACAATCCGCTGTCTTGCTGGGTCTGCCCGCTACCACCTTGCTCACCTGGGGTCCACCAGCCACCACTTTACCCCTCTGCGTCGGGCCACCTGAATCCACCCCTCCTACCAGTCTGGATGAATATGTCTACTTTAACACCTTGGGTGTCAGACTTCCATACAGTTCAATTTTCTGTTGGTACTGATTTTTTTTGTTTCTTACTTGTTGTTGTCCTTCTTTTGGTTGTGCGAGGAGGCACAGTGTGTCTACCTATCCCTCCATTTTGGCCGGAAGTCTCCATTGATTACTACATTGTTTTTATTGCTGAATAGTAAGCATTCCATTGTATGGATATGCCACAATTTAGTTATCCATTCACCTGTTGATGGACATGTGGGTTTTTAGTTTTGAGCTATTACAGATAAAGCTTCTGTGAGGTGTACTTGTATAAACACATGCTTTCTTTGCTCTTAGATAAATACCTAGGAGTGGAATGGCTAGATCATATGTAGTTGCATGTTTAACTTTTTAAAGAAACTGCCATTTTTTTTACCATTGTACATTCTTACCAGCAGTGTAAGGAGAGTACCAGTTTATTCACAGATGCACTGACACCACTTCGTATTGCCAGTCTTCTTAATTTCAACCACTGTAAGAAGTATGTACAGGTTATGATTAGTATTTCCTTAATATCTAATAACATCGAGCTGCTTCTCGTGTCCTTATTTACCATTGTATAATTCTTTGATGAAGTGTCTGCTCAAATCTTTTATCTAATTTTCTTTCTTTTTTTAACCTTTTTTAAAATTTGATTTTAGAAGGAGAGAGAGACATAGATTTGTTGTTACACTTAACATCTTCCTTCATTGGTTGTTTTCTGTATATGCCAACAACCATGGCATATCTGGACAGGACTCTAACCAACTGAGCTATCTGGCCAGAGCCTAGATTTTCTTATATGATTTCTTCCAGCAGATTTACATTTTTAGGATCTATATTAAGGTCTATGATGTATCTTCAGTTTACTTTATAAACATGGTATGAGATATGGATTAAAGTTTATTTTTTGCACATGGATAGCCAATCATTACAGCACCGTTTGTCAAAAAAGACTACTGAATTGCCTTTGTATTTTTTCCAAAAACTCAGTTGTCATATATATGGGTCTATTTTTGTATGCTTCATTTTTTTCCTGTACTCTATTTGTCTGTGTTGGTGCTAATATCACAATGTCTTTTTTTAAAATTAATTAATTTATTTTTAGAGAGAGGGAAGAGAAACATTGATATGAGAGACATTAACCGGTTGCCTCTCAAGTGCCCCCAAATAGGGACCTGGCCTGAAACCCAGGCATGTGCCCTGACTGGGAATTGAACCAGTGATCTTTTGGTTCACAAGCTAGCATTCAACCTATTGAGCCACACCAGCCAGGGCCCACAGTGTTTTTTTATTTACTACAGGTGGCTCTATATTTTGATAGTAAATCTTGAAATCAGGTAGTATTGTTCCTTCAACTGTGTTCTGCCTTTTCAGTGTTTTGTGGGGGGGGTTGGGGGTTATACTAGTTCTTTACATTTCAATGTAAGTTTTAAGATTAGCTTGTCAATTTTTTTCTTTTTTATTATTTTTTTTAAGATTTTTTTTATTTATCTTCAGAGGGGAAGGGGAGGAGAGAAGGAGAGAAATATCAATGTATGGTTGCCTCTTGTGAGTCCCCTGCTGGGAACTGGCCTGCAACCCAGGCATGTGCCCTGACTGGGAATCTAACCCATCGTGTGGTTCGCAGGCCCAGCTTGTCAATTTCTAAAATAAATAAGATAAATTTTCCTGCTGGTATTTTGATAGAGATTATGGTGAATCTTTTGGTCAATTAGGGAAAAGCTGAAAACAGTGTTGCAGTCTGACTCATGAACAAGGTATGGTTTGTCCATTTATATAGGGCTTCTTTAATTTCTCTTGCAGTGTTTTGTAGTTTTTAATGTATAGGTCTTACACATCTTTTTTTACTCATTCCTACATATTTTCTACTTTTAATGCTCCTATCAATGACATCTTTTTTTTTATTTTTTTAAAAGATTTTATTTATTTATCTTTAGAGGGGAAGGGAAGGAGAGAAGGAGAAAAGTATCAATGTATGGTTGCCTCTCGTGAGTCCCCTGCCGGGAACTGGCCTGCAACCCAGGCATGTGCCCTGACTGGGAATCGAACCTCGATCATGTGGTTCGCAGGCCCGCGCTCAATCCACTGAGCTACACCAGCCAGGGCTATCAATGACATCTTTATATCCATTTCTGATTGTTGCTGGTGTAAGAAAATAAAATTAATTTTTTATATTAGCTTTGTATCTTAAAAACTTGCTATATTCATTAGTTCTGTTAGTTTTTTGTAGATTCCACTGGATTTTTTACATAGACACTGTTTTCTGTGAATAGACAGTTTTGCTTTTCCCTTTCCAATTTTCCTTTCCTTTATTTTTGCTGCCTTTTCAAACTCACTAGAACCTGTACTACAGTGTAGAATAGATGTGAGAGTGGACATTCTTGTCTTGTTTTTGATCTTGGTTAAACAGTCAGTTTTTACCATATAATATGATAACTAGGTTTTTATAGATAACTTTTATTATGTTGAAAACTTAATTCTATTAGGTTGTTGAGTTTCATCAGGAATGGATTTTTCAAATCCGTTTTCTGCTTCCGAAAGGATTTTTCAAATCCTTTTCTGCTTCTGTTGAGATGAACAGATTCTTCTTTTTTCATTTGTTAATGTGATGAATTATAGTGATTGATTTTCAAATGTTGAATCAACTCTGCAGTCCTGGGATTGAAACTCAGTGGTTATGCTGTATTGTCAGATTTGACATCCTAAAACTTTGTTTATGATTTATGTATTTATTTATGTCCATGAGGGATATTGGTCTGTACTTTTCTTGTAATTTGTTTGGTTTTGATAACAGGTAATGTTAGTTTCATAGTATTATAAATGTTCTTTTTAAAATCTCTGGAAGTGTTCACTTAGAATTGGTATTATTTTTCCTTAAATGTTTGTTAGAATTTAGCAGTGTAAAGCCTTATGAGTCTGGAGTTTTTCTGAGGGAAGGTTTCAAAACTACTAAAATAGACAGAGGGGCTATTCAGGTTATTTCTTCCTTCTTGCATGAGTATTGGTAGTTTGTATTTAAAGGAATTTTCTCATTGCATGCACGTTGTCAAATTTATCTGTATAAAGTTGTTCATAATGCTCACCTTTTTGCATCAGTAGAATCTCTGGTGATGTCACCCCTCTTATTTCTGGTGTTGATAATAAGTTTTTCTTTTCCTGATCAGACTAGAGGCCTTTCACATTTTATTGATCTTCTAAAAGAATTAGTTTGTAGCTTACCGATTTTCTTTTCTTTTTCTGTTTTTGTTATTGCTTTCTACTTTGATACTTAATCTCCTTTTTTCTGCTTTGTTTTAGTTCTTCAAAATTACCTTTTATGTAATCTCATGGGGTTTTGAACAAACAACAGACCTCTTCTTTAGTTTTAGCTTAATATGCTCTTTTTCTGGTTTCATAAAATGTAAACTGAGTTTATTAATTTAAAATCATTCTTCTTTCTGTAATAGGCACATATTTGATGATACAAAATTTCCCCTATTATAAATTCCACAAACAGTATTTTGTGTTTTTATTTTTAATTAGATCTAGTATGTATTCTAACTTTTCTTTTGATTTCTTCTTTATTCCATGGGTTATTTACAATGGTGTTCTTTAGTTTCAAATATCTTTGTCACTGATTTTTTATTTAATTTCGTTATAGTCATATAACATGTGTTTATGACTTGAATTATTTAAATTTATTGAAGTTTCATAGTCCAGAATGTCTTAACTTGATAAATAAGTATTCTGTATGTACTTGAAAAAATATGTATATTCTGTTGTTTGGTTGAGTGTTCTAAAAATATCAATTAGGACAAGTTTCTTGAGAGAGTTGTTCAAGTCTATATTGAAGATCCTTGCTGAATTTCTGTCTGTCTACTTGTTTTTATCAGTTACTTACTGGAGGTGGAGTGGTAGTGCTGAAGCTTCTGGCTATAATTGTGGATTTGTCTATTTATTTTTGCATTTCTATCAAATTTTGCTTCATGTATTTTGAAGCTCTGTAATTAGGTTCCTAAGCATTTGGGATTATTATTTTGTCTTGATAAATTGATTCCTTTATTATTATGAAATGGTCTCTTTATCCTTCATAATAGTCTTTGCTCTGGAATCTACTTTGATAGTAATGTAGCTACTTTCACTTTAATTGACTGTTGTTAGTAGTACATATATTTTCCTGTCTCTTAAATCTGTTAAGTGGATTTTTTGTTGATAGCGTATGTTTGAGTTTTACTTTTTTATCTTATCTAATAATTGCAACCTTTTACTTGAGATGTTTGGGTGACATCTTCGGAATTTATCTTATGAGTGGAATTTTATATCTTTTGACCACCTTCCCTCATTTCCCTACCGCCACCCCCTTCCTCTAGCAGCCACCGCTGTGCTCTCTGCCTCCATGAGTTTGGGGTTTTTTAGGTTTTGTATATTATATCGTCAAACAGTGTTTAACTTTCTCTGACTTATTTCACTTCACATAAAGCCCTCAGAATTCATCTGTATTGTAGCAAATGACAGGATTTTCTTCTTTTTTATGGCCAAATAATGTTCTATTGTGTGTGTATGTATATGTGTAAACACACATACCCCGTATCTTCTTGATGCATTCATTTGTCGAGGAACACTTTGGCTGTTTGTATGTTTTGCGTATTGTAAATGCTGCAGTGAACATGGGGGTACAGATATCTCTTCAAGGTGGTGATTTTATTTCTTTCAGATATATACCCAGAAATGAAATTGTTGGGTCATATGGTAGGTCTGTTTTTTATTTTTACAGGTGTTTTCCATGGTGTTTCTAGCAATCTACATCTTCACCAATAGTGCACGAGGGTTTTCTTTTCTCCACATCCTTGCCAACAGTTATGTCTTGTCTTCTTAACAATAGCCATCCTAACAAGTGTGAGGTGATATCTCAGTGTGTACTTAATTTACTTTTCCCTGATGATTAGTGAGGTGGAGCACCTTTTTATATACCTGTTGGCTATCTGTATGTCTTGAGAAAAAAGTCTATTCAGATCCTCTACTCAATTTTTTTAATCTCACCTAAAGGCGTACTTACTGATTTTAGAGAAAGGAAAGGGGGGGTGGGGAAGAGAGAGAAACATCGATGTGAGAAAGAAATATCCATCAGTTGTCTCTCATCCATGCCCGCACCAGAGATCGAACCTGCAGCCTAGCCATGTACCCTGACCAGGAGTCAAACTCGCAACCTTTTGGTTTACGGCATGACAATCCAGCCAACTGAACTACACCAGCCAGGACTCCTCTGCCCATTTTTTAGTTGGATTATTTGTTATTTTGCTGTAAAGTTGTATGAGCTCTTTATATGTTTTGGATATTAACCCCACATTAGATATGTGATTTTCAAATATTTTCTCACATTCAGTAGGTTGTCTTTTAATTTGGTGTTGGTTTTTTAAAGATTTTTTAAATTCACTTTTAGAGAGAGAGTTAGGGGAAAGAGTGGGAGGGAAACACCAATATGTGAGCAGTATATGGATGGGTTGGTCACCTCTCACTCGCCCTCAACTGGAGACCTGGCTGGCAACCTAGGCATGTGCCCTGACTGGAAACCAAACGGGTAACCTGTCAGTTTGCAAGCTGGTGCTTAATCCACTGAGCCACACTAGCCAGGGCTGCCCACTTATTTTTCAAATACCTTTTTGAAATTTATTAGCTTATTAGTATATATTAGATAAGTATATTTGAGAATAATATTCATATATTGGACAGTCTCATAGCAGGAAAAGTACTGACATTTTAATTTGTTTGGAATCTTTTTTCTCTGTTTATCTTGGATAGTTTCTATTGCTGTGTCTTAAGGTTCACTAGTCTTTTGCTATATGCAATCTGTTTATCTAGCTCATTTTTCATCTCAGACATCATAGTTTTTAATCTAGTTAATTTTGTGTTATATATTATATATGGAAATTATTTTGTCTATATGCCTTATACACCTTAATATTTGAACATAGAGAATACAATTAAAATAACATAGTAGTTCTCTGCTCATTCTAACATCTGTCAAATTTGGATCAATCAGCTGATTTTTCTCTCATCCTGGGTGGTTTTCTTGCTTCTTTGTACATTGAATAATCTTTGGATGTCTGATTGTGAATTTTACCTTCTTAGCTACTAGGTATTTTGGTATTCTTATAAAGTCTTGAGCTTTTTTTCTGGGATGCTGTTAAATTGCCTGGAAACAGTTTGGTCATTTTAGGTCTCGTTTTTACAATTTGTTGAATGGGTCCATCTAGGGCTAATTATTACTTGCCTGGGTATTAATACCTTCCTATGTATTCTACCCAAATGCCCTGTTAATTATGAGGGGTGTTTTTTATAGCCCACTCAGCTCTTGGGAACAGGTACTCTGTCTTGCTCTTATGTAAACCTCTGGTACTATTCTGTCAAGTTCTTTCACATAGTTCCTTCTGCTGTTTGAGAAGTTTCCTTACAATGTGTTATGATCATACTGGAAGGGGATTTTCACAAGTTTCCTCAGTTGTCACTATATGCACCTGTCTCCTCTTTGATGCTCTGTTCTGTGAACTAATTTACCTTGGTCTTCTTGGACTGTCAGGTCATTTTCTCAACATGGATTCTCCTGGCTCTGTCTGGATTCACTTTTCTCTCACCATGGCCAAGAAATTCTTCAGTAAGCAGAAGTCAAAGGTGCATCTGTTTGTTTGCTGTCTGTCAGGAATGACTTTACCTAATTTCCATATCTGCTTGAAACAAGCCGCCCAAATCCTGAAACATAAATAAGTTTCCAAGACACTGGACATCAGATGCTGATGATAATAGCTTGTCATAAGTGAGTGAGACTGAAAGTTGGCTTCATAGAAAGCAACTTGGCTTCCATTTTTAAATTTTTTGTATTTAGAGAAAAATCAATTGATTACTGAAGTATATTTGATATATCTCCAATATATCGAATATATTATATTTGTTATATCTGAATATATTAGTTTTGCACAAAGAAAATTATATTAAAATAAATCAGAAAAGTAAAAAACTCATGTTCAGTCGATATAAATGGTAATGTATAAGGAAAGAAATATATGTTCATTAACTAAACAATCTAAATGGTATAAATTAACTTGAACAGATATGGCTGAAAATGCATGAGTCATTGTCAACTGTAAATTACCTATAAAATAATGTATTTGAATATGTTTTTAAGGTTTGATATGCAAAATTAACTTTATGTATATATGACATTAGTATATACTCTTGAATTTATATTCTTTAATTTGAATCTCATTTGAAAAATTATTTGACCTCATTGAAATACTTTACCTTTGTTATTTTTGAAAAGGTTATCTGCATAAACAATGTTACTGATTAATTTGCTTAGCTGTTTCAAATACTGCATGCCGTCTTTTCATCAACATTTCTTTTATTAAGGATTTTATTGCATCTAAACGGTTTTACATGGCTTATAGGACTGAATAAAATGTGAAATAGAACAGTTAGTGATATAGAACCGAATGCCTACAATTTAAAGAAAAGAAACATTATCAGATTCCAGAGATGAGCAGTCAGGCATTGAATTTGGTTCTTAGATTTCCTAGCAGCTAAAGTGAAAAGAGAAGCATGTTGGGTTACAAGTTTTCTGTGTCTTAGTAAAGAAAGCAAGTGTTCTGTTGTTGTTAAAATATTTTTTCTTGATTCTAAATTCCATCACTATTTGTGTGGATATGTGTTCGTATGTTATCTTATGTGTCTTTTTTTAGAAGCATTGTTGTAGTAGAAAGAGACCTTGGAGAAAATAGAAAAATAGGTGATAAGTATGTTTGTTAGATCTGTTCTTTTCTAAAATGAAATGTGTACACAATCTACATGGGTTTTTTTCTATTTCTGTAAATGGTATTGCCATCCTCTAGGTCATTTATACATGAAACTTTCATCTTTGACAATGTGATAGAAAAAGATAAGTGAATGTGAGGGTATCCCACAGACACCTCAAACTCTTGAGTATCCCAACTTAAATTTATCTTTGCCTATAACATTGTCTTCTTTAGCTTCTTGTTCCCTCTGTGTACTTTCCATTTCAGTAACAATGAAACAGAAATCACTTTCTGAGTTGCCTGTACCTTTGCTAATATTATTACTGTACTATACTACCTTCCCATCTCTCTTACACCTGACAGCTTCTACTCTTCCTTCCCTATCAGGTAAATATAGGAGCTTCTGCACTGTATGTATTTACTTCTAGTAATCTGTTTATTTTATTATAATGTAATTATTTATTTGCATTCCTACATTTTCATACCTTGCTAAGGCAGAGGTGTATCATTTTATGTTCATATGGCTACATATGCACAGTGCCTGGCATATGATTGATACTCAGTAAATATTATGCAGTGCATCAATTACTGTAACATGTTAGGTATGAAGAGAGCAAAGTTGCTCTTTTGTGAGCAACTTCCTATCAGTTGACAATGGTAGAAAAAAACACTTAAAGTCAGCATTCTCATCAGAAGGAAACATTGTGTTGCCTTTAGTACCTGTGCAAAAAAAAATTGTTTCAGAATCTGCACTATGTAAAATACAATAATGAAAAACAAAAACCAGTACATTAACTGAAAAATGTTTATGGCATTATGGCAGAGTTTATTATAACTTCCCCCATTATCGAAAGCAACCTTTATGACCCTTATATAACATGTAATTATTAGAAAACTATGTCTGATGAGCCTAACAACATTTTAACTTTAAAGTGTACACCCTTCACTCTGTTTAACAGAGTAAACTTACCTATAGACAGACATAGAGGAGAATGTGATGTGAAGACACAACAAAACAACAGGTTGGTGGCTCTTAATTTGTCATAGCAACCAGTGGGGACTAATACAAATCTCTTGGTGATTTGGCCTTTTGCTCCTCCATAAGACTTTGAGAATCATTTGGTTAAATTCAATGGTG
Source organism: Sturnira hondurensis (assembly GCF_014824575.4). Classification (NCBI taxonomy): domain Eukaryota; kingdom Metazoa; phylum Chordata; class Mammalia; order Chiroptera; family Phyllostomidae; genus Sturnira; species Sturnira hondurensis. Next base: position 4,350,744 of record NW_028081579.1, read on the forward strand.
TTATTGTTTGGGGTTTTTTGTTTGTTTAAATTGGATTGCTTTGAATCTGTATATGTAATTTGGAAGAGATTGACATCTCTAGATTATCTACTTTTTCTATCCTGAGGAGTCTTTAGTTATTTATTTAGGTTTTCCTTAATGTTTATAAATTAAAATTTAATTTTTTCCTCTAAGAAAGACTTCTGTATCTTTTTAAATAAATAGTAAAAGAGTAAGCACATTTTGTTTTATTTTTATTAAATATGTTTTTAATGTTTCCCCAAGGATGTTTTAAATTGATTTTTTAGAGAGAGAAAGAAACATCCATGTGAGAGAGAAATATCAATCAGTTGCCTCCCTGTACACACCCTGGAAATCAAACCCACATTCTAGGCATATTTCCTGGCTGGGAATTGAACCTGCAACCTTTTGGTGGGATAATGATCCAACCAACTGAATCACCTGGCCAGGGTGGCATATTTTTTTTATGGTCAAGAAAGTTACATTTTAAAAGAAGATTACATTTAAAAGGATGACTTCTGCTTCCTATAGAAGGATCTCAGGTGACTACTTCATTAAATGGTGATTGAGATACAGGTCAAGAAGAAAGAATGGTCATTTGGATAAAAGCATATGAACCACTACTTTATATCTTATAACAGACTAAAATCTCAGTAACTCTAATTCTTCAATAGAAAGTGGAAGAACAAAATAAGCACAATTATTTTAAATATTGGAATAGGGAAGGGCAATCCTAGAACTTACCCCAAATTTAGAAATTGTCATGGCAATGATAAATTTTTTTAATGTAAAATATTTTAAATTTCTAACAGTTCAAGTCATCATTAACAGTGTTAAAAGACAAATAGCAAACTAAGAAACATTTGCAATGTATTTACAAGAGTTAATTTTCTTAGTTTGTAAATTGTTAACATTTATAAAATGTTAACATTTGGAATGTTAAATGTTAAAATTTGGAAAAGGTTATAAATTGTGGTGTCAAGACATGAGACAGACTGACAGACTCACACGTTGCTGGCAGAATGTAAACTAGAGGGCAATTGACTGTTAAGTATCATAATTTAAAATGTACATATGCATACCTTTTGAAACCACCATTTCCATTTCTTAGTATTCTGAGGATGTAAGTGGATAAGTGTGTAAGATCTGTGCACTGTTATTTAGAATAGTCAATAATTTGAACCAATTTAAGTACTCATTTTGGGGATTACTTTTGAATTTTAAGTATATTCTTACAGTTGAGTATTATGATTCTCAGGAATTATTAGCATTCTAATAATTACTAAATAAATAGGTTGATTTTTTTCACATGAACACAAAAGTATGTTTCAGATATATTTTCATTTTTTGACTATCTTTTACTGTTAATCCCCTTCTATCTCCCCCCCTTCTTTAAGAAGTTTTTAAGGAGTGAGCATTCTTATAGAAGCAGCTGTCAAATGTTGTTAATAATAGCTAATATTTTGACCACTTTTATGTGGTTGGCTCTGAAACAAGCATTTTATATGTGTTACCTTACTTAATCCCTGCAGTAGCCCAGTGTGGTAAATAGTAATTAATCCCCAAGGAAACTTAAGTATTAAATAGCTAGTAAGTAGGAAGATATAGTGGAGAAAGTCAGAGTATCTGGATTCTGATCTCAGCTACATTATTTATTTAACACTTTTATAGATAATTTACCTGTCTATAAAATTAAAGTAATAGTACCTCATATTGTTGGAAGATTATATGAAAAAATGCATTTGAAACAGAATTTATGGAAGAATTTAAAACATTATTTCAATTTTATTTAATCAGAAGCTTAAAGGTGATAAAATTGAACCAGAGCTATTATGACCTATTGAAAGTCAAGTAAAAATTTATTCTTAAGAAATAAAGTGAATACAAACCACTGATAATTTTCATGGTAGTCTAGATTTTGTAGTTTATTCTCCGTCTGGTATTTTTTAAAGATTTTATTTATTTATTTTTAGAGAGAGGGGAAGGGAGAGAGAAAAAGAGAGAGAGAGAAACATCAATGTGTGTTTGCCTCTCATGCACCCCCCACCAGGTACTTGGCAAGCAACCTAGGCATGTGACCTGACTAGAAATCAAATCAGTGACCCTTTGGTTTGCAGGCTGGAGCTCAGTCCCCTGAGCCACACCAGCCAGTGCCATTCTCAGTCTTTTTTAAAAATATATTGATTTAATATATTGATTATGCTATTACAGTTGTTCCATTTCCCCCCCTTCACTCCTCTCCACCCTACACGCCCCCTCCCACCCACATTCCCCTGCTTTAGTTCATGTCCATATGTCATACATATAAGTTCTTTGGCTTCTACTTTTCCCATACTGTTCTTACCCTCCCCTGTCTATTTTCTACCTACTGTCTATGCTCCTTATTCTCTTGTACCTTCCCCCCTCTCCCTCCGCCGCTCCCCCATTGATAACCCTCCATGTGATCTCCTTTTCTGAGGTTCTGTTCCTGTTCTATTTGTTTGCTTAGTTTGTTTTTGGTTTTTTTTTTTAGGTATGGTTGTTAATAATTGTGAGTTTGCTGTCATTTTACTGTACATATTTTTTAATCTTCTTTTTCTCAGATAAATCCCTTTAACATTTCATATGTATTATAAGGGCTTGTTGATGATGAACTCCTTTAACTTGACCTTATCTGGGGAGCACTTTATCTGTCCTTCCATTCTAAGTGAAAGCTTTGCTGGATAGAGCAAGCTTGGGTATAGGTCCTCGCCTTTCATGACTTGGAATACTTCTTCCCAGCCCCGTCTTGCCTGTAAGGTCTCTTTTGAGAAATTACCTGACAGTCTTATGGGAACTAAACTTTGTAAGTAACTGCCTGCTTATCTCTTGCTGCTTATAGGATTCTCTCTCATTTTAATCTTGGGTGATGTAATCATGATATGCCTTGGTGTGTTCCTCCTTGGGTCCAGTTTCTTTGGGACTCCCAGAGCTTCCTGGACTTCCTGGAAGTCTATTTCCTTTGCCAGATTGGGGAAGTTCTCCTTTATTATTTGTTCAAATAACTTTTCCACTTGTTGCTCTTCATCCTCTCCTTCTGGTACCCCTATAATTTGGGTGTTGGAATGTTTAAAGATGTCCTGGGTGTTCCTAAGCCTCACAGTTTTTTGAATTCTTGTTTCTTCATTCTTTTCTGATTGGATGTTTGTTTCTTCCTTCTGGTCCACACCATTGATTTGAGTCCTAGTTTCCTTTCCATCACTATTAGTTCCCTGTAGATTTTCCTTTATGTCACTTAGCCTAGCCTTCATTTTTTCAGCTAACTTGCAACCAAAGTCAACCGATTTTTGTGAGCATCCTGATCACCAGTGTTTTCAACTGTGCATCTGATAGGTTGCCTATCTCTTTGTCACTTAGTTAGAATTTTGATCTGTTCTCTTTTTTGGGCCATTTTTTTTGTCTTGACGCAGCTGTTATGTTAGTGAGGGGCAGAGCCTTAGATATTCCCCCCAGGTGGGGCAACCCATGTTGGTGCTTTGTGACGCTGTTGTGGGGGAGGGGTGTGAGAATAGTGGTACTTGCTCCCCTCTCTGCTGGATTTCAGTCACTTCCCCTGCTTCCACAAGCAAATTAGGTTCTTCTGGTGCTGATTCTTGTGTGGGTGGGTTTGTGTACGTTCTAGCACCTTGTGAGTCTCTTCAAGGAACTTTAAGGTGAGGCTGGGAGTTCCCACTCCCCCTTTGTTTCACCTGGTTTATGTGCGAGAGAATGTGGGACTGCCCAGTCCGTTGCTGCCTTGCTCGGCAGCTGCAGCCTTGTGCAGGCTCCACAATCTGCCACCTCACTGGGTCTGCCAGCCACAGCCTTGCTGTGAGTCCTCTCTTCGAGGCTGCCTATCTCCACCCTTCATACTAGTCTGGATGAATATGACTACTTTAACTTCTTGGTTGTCAGATTTCCATACAGTTCGATTTTCTGTGATTTCTGGTGGGTTTTTGTTTTTAAATTGTTGTTGTCCTTCTTTTGGTTGTGCGAGGGGGCACAGGGTGTCTATCTATGCCTCTATCTTGGCTAGAAATCTGTTCTCAGTCTTTTAACTATTTAAAAATAAGGGTAGCCTTGATTGCTGTGACTCAGTTGGTTGGGCGTCATCCTGCAAAAGCAAAGGTTACCAGTTCCATTGGAGAGGCAACTGATGGATGTCTTTGTCCATTACAAGCACCCTTGGAGGCCATGCCGAATGGGTCTTTAAGAAGGAGTCTTTCCCATAAGTCAGCTGGATGATGGCTCAGCAAGCTGCCTTTAGAGCAACCCAGCACCAAGGAATAAGCAAGAGTCACACATGTAACCTTGTTTCTACCCTGGAGCAGCACTGAGCTCCTTGACCCTAGTTAAGCAGTAGTTACATTTATTCAGTAACTTTGAAGGCAACTGCGAGGCTGATGTGGCCTCCAGGTGAAAATGAGTTTGACACCCCTGATCTAGGAGGAATATAACACAGCAGTCAATGAGGGTAACAAACTGTAGTCCCAGAGTCTCAGCCAGTGGGTCCAGTAGACAGCAAGGTGGGCAAGGGAGCTGTCAGTGTCTTGCAACGCAAAATCTTGTGGAGTTGGGTCTGCAGGAGGACCAACGAAGTCTTCTGTCCAGGAGGGCAGAGTCTCCAGCAGCAGTGCAGTTAGGAGATCAGCATAGAGTGGAGCAGCATCTCTTGGTGTGTGGAGCTTAGCTGTCTTGGCAGTGGTCTGAGGTCCCCTCTTTTTATGTCCTTGAGGGCAGTGTACCTACCCCCTTCTGAGTCCTTTGATAAGTACCTTGAGACCCTTGATAAGTCGTCAAGAAATTCCTGGTGAGCTCATTCTAGGATATTCCACCTCTATAGACATGTCTGTTTGGGTCACTTGTGCAAATAACTTGAACACTCCCCTTGCCAGGCATGACTTTAGTAGTTTCCTTCTTGAACCAGACTCGATTGCACATACTCTAAGTGTGGCTGACCTGGCAGCCATATTGTTTGACTGGATTGATGTCATTTTATACAGTCCTGCTCTCCACATAGTCACACGTCGATGATTCTCCCTCTCTTTCTCCCTTCCCCCTCTCCAAAAATTTTTTAAAATCTTAAAAAAATAAGGATAAATCAGAGAAAAATTATCTAAAAGTAATACATTTTGGGAAAACAAAGAATTGAATGAATAATAGGAAATAAAATTCATTGTTGGTATTTTATTTCTAGTGAACACAAGGAAGTCCTTACATTGTGTCACTTAGCAACATTACTCTTTCCCTCCCCACCTAAAACTAAATTAAAATAGCTAGTGAAAAGAGTTCCTGGACCCAATTTATATGTGTGCATATATGTGCACATACTTCCCTACACCAACAAGCAGTTTTTGGACACTAGCAGGGTGTCTGAAATTTTAGCTAAATTTTGACACTATCAACCCAGAGATAGAAAAAGATTCCACAGATAGAGAGCTCAGTTCTACAACAGTGCTCTCCACTTCAAATGCCCATTGCAAGCCCAGGTTGTTACTTATGCTTCTGACTGACCTGCTACAAATAAGAGGTTCCAACAACCCTCTCCTTGGGTTTTACTAATTTGTCAGAATGGCTGACAGAACGCAGGACACGTGTTTACTCACTAGATTGGCAATTTATTACAAAGGATATTAAAGGATACTAATCAACAGTGAATGAAGGAGCTTCCATTGTAGATCTTGGGGCCTGCCCAGCATGGTGGCACAAAGTGTTCAGGTTCCCTAATGTGGAACCTGAAAAAAAGAGGACAGAAGAGCTGTCCTTTTGGTTTTAATAGAGGCTTCATCAGTCATGATTGACTAAATTATGGGTCATTGTTAATTAAACTCAGTCACCAGCCTTTTCTCCTCCCCAGAGTTTGGGGGTAGAACTGAAAGTTTCAAACCTCAATCATGTGGTTGACAGCATTGGCAACCAGCCCACAATCTTAGGCGGTTTTTCAAAATTCACCTGATTAACATAACAAAAGATCTTTATCACTCTCAGCACTTAGGACATTTCAGTGGTTTTAGGAGCTCTGTGCCAGAAATGGGGGTAAAGACCAAATATATTTATAGTTCTTGTTGACCAAGCATAAGTAAATTAGGAGTTGTCACTAGAATTAATTGACAGAGTTTTTATTCAAGGGTCGAGTCTTTTTTCTAAATTATATTTGATTGATTATGCTATTACACTTGTCCCATTTTTCCCCTTTACACCCTTCCACCCAGCATCCCTTACTCCCTCAGACAGTCCCCACCATGGTTCATGCCCATGGGTCATGCATATAAGTTCATCGGCTACTCCATTTCCTGTACTGTACCTTATATCCCCATGGCTATTCTGTAACTACCTATTTGTATTTCTTAATCCCCTCACCTCTCCACCCATTCCTCCACATCCCGATCCCATCTGTCAACCATCAAAATGCTGTCTGTATCTATGATTCTGTCCCCGTTCTTCTTGTTTGCTTAGTTCTTTAAATTCAGTTGTTGATAGATATGTATTTCTTTTGCCATTTTGTTGATAGTTTTGACCTTTTTCTTTTTCTTCAGTAAAGTCTCTTTAACATTTCATATAATAATGGTTTGGTGATGATGGACTCCTTTAGTTTTTTCTTATTTGGGAAGTTCTTTTTTTTTAAAGATTTCATATACTTCTATTTAGGGAAGGAAAGAGGGAGGGAAAGTTGCCTCTCACACACCCCCTACTGGGGACCTGACCCAGGACCCAGGCATGTGCCCTGACTGAGAATCCAACAGGTGACCCTTTGGTTCACAGGCTGGCACTCAGTCCACTGAACCACACTAGCCAGGGCTTGGAAGCTCTTTATCTGCCCTTCAATTAATTCTAAGTGATATCTTTACTGGGTAGAGCAATCTTGGCTATAGGCCCCTGCTTTTTGTGACTTCGAATATTTCTTGCCAATCCCTTTTAGCCTGCAAAGTTAACCGTTTTGTGGGAACTCCCCTGTAAGTAACTGACCTCTTTCCTCTTGCTGCTTTTAAGATTCTTAATGCTTAACCTTTGTCATTTTAATTAGAATATGTCTCTAAGTGGGCCTCTTTGTGTCCATCTTGTTTGGGACAATCTGTGCTTCCTAAACTTGCATGTCTATTTTCTCCACCAAATTAGAGAAGTTTTCTTTCATTATTTTTTCAAATAGATTTCCAATTTCTTGCTCTTTTTCTTTTCTTTCTGGCAAATGTTGGACCACTTGAAGTTGTCCCAGAGGCTGCTTATACTATCCTCTTTTTTAAATTCTTTTTTCTTGTTCTGCTTGGTTGTTTTTGCTTCCTTGTGTTCCAAATCATTGATTTGATTCTTGGCTTCATCTGCTCTACTGTTGCTTCTCTGAAAATTGTTCTTTATTTCAATAGTGAAAACGTCTTTTCTGACTGGATCTTTTTTATTTATTTTATTTTTTATTTTTTAAAAGATTTTATTTATTTATCTTTAGAGAGGAAGGGAAGGAGAGAAGGAGAGAAGTATCAATGTACAGTTGCCTCTCGTGAGTCCCCTGCTGGGAACTGGCCTGCAACCCAGGCATGTGCCCTGACTGGGAATTGAACCACGATCCTCTGGTTCGCAGGCCTGCACTCAATCCACTGAGCTACACCAGCCAGGGCTGGATCTTTTTTTTATGATGCTGAGGTCCTCACTAAGTTCCTTGAACATCCGTATAAGCAGTGTTTTGAACTCTGCATCTGATAATTCACTCATCTCTATTTCATTTAGCTCTTTGCCTGGAGTTTTGATCTGTTCTTTCATTTGAGCCATGTTTCTTTGTCTCCTCGTTTTGGCAGGCTCCCTGTGTTTGTTTCTGTGTATTAGGTAAAGATGTGTTGACTCCGTGTCTTGGTAGTGTGGTCTAATGTAGTATGTGTCCTGTAGGGTCCAGTGGCACAACCTCCTCTGTCTTTCAAGCTGGGTATTTGAGGTGTGCCCTTTATGTGGCCTCAGTACACCCTTCTCTTGTAGTTGAGCCTTGCTTGCTGTCGGCAGATCAGTGGGAGGGATTTATTCAAGTCAGTCAGCTGCAAGAATTGGCTGTGATCACTTACCACCAATCTGCGTCCTGCATGGAGGATTAACTGCAGGGGCAGGGTGGCGGTACTCTGACATGGTCTGTAGCTTTCCACTGGGTGCTCTGGCCCTGGAATTTCCAGGGGGGTCAAAGTCAGCCCTCACCTGTGCTTTGCCTTGGGCCACCCTGGCTGACATATAAAGAAGGCTGCTACTTGTGGTGGGCTTGGAGATTCCCAGGTAAAGCCAAGCTGAGAATCCAGAACCTGGCTGCTGCTAATGCCAGGCCTGGGGCTCACTGAGGCCAGCTGTTGTTTATATCATGGGACTTAGGAAGTTGTGTAGCAAAAGCCAAGACCAGCCATTCATGTGGAAAAGCAGCTTAGGTGGGTCTATAAGTTGGCTGGGGCAGAGTCCCTGGTGATCTCCAGGACTGGTCAAAGAGTGTTAGCCAGGTTGATGGAGTCTCAGATGTGGCACCAGCCTGCCAGCTCTGTGGAGGGAGATTTTAGAAAAGGGACAGTGGCCTCGGCTCACCCTGATGCCAGATACTTCAGTTCTTCCCTGTATGCCACTGGTGCCTTTCAGACTGCTTCCCTGGTGCTCAGAGGAAATGAGTCTGAGTACATGAGTCCCTGTGCGGGTTCTCTAAGAGGAACTGCTTGAGGCTCCAGCAGTTTCTTCCACGGAATCAATCCTTGCTGGTTTTTGCAGCCAGATGTTGTGGGAACTTATCTTCCTGGCACTGGAACCCTGGGCTAGGGGCCCTGGTGTGGGGCTGGGAATCCTCAGTCCTAAGATATTGCTCCTGAATTTTTAAAAAATGTTTTATGTATTTTTAGAGAGAGGGGAAGGGAGGGAGAAAGAGAGGGAGAGAAACATCGATGAGTAAGAGATACATCAGCTGATTGCCTCTCACACACCCCCAACATATATATTATGTGTTCTTTGAGAATTTTGTGACTATTGAACCTGGTCCTCAACCCAGGCATGTGCCCTGACCGGGAGTTGAACTGGCAACCTTCTGGTTCGCAGGCCAGTGTGCTCAGTCCATTGAGGCACACCTGCCAGGGCTCCCTCCCAAATTTTACCTACCATACCACCAGGCAGGTGATGAACCAGCCTGTTCTACATCTGTGCCCCTCCTGCCAGTCAGGATGGTTGTGGTTTCTTTAATTTCGTAGTTGTCAGACTTCCATTCAGCTCAATTTCTTACAGTTCTGAGTGATGGTTGTTCTATATTTTCATTGTAATTTTGATGTGGTTGTGCAAAGAGGCAAGTCATGTCTCTATTCCAGGGTCTTCACATTTGCAAATCATTAAACACTACCCAGGTGTTTTGAAGGAATGAGAAAAGCTGAGAGTTCTCATAATAAAAAGTATTGTCAACGTATGAAACGTCCAAATCGAAAATAGTTTTTATGAGTTTATATGAGCCAAATTGACAGCAATTGCCAGGAAGCAAATTCTCAATGGATCGAGAAAATGCTCCCCAAAAGGGCAGTTTTGCATCTTGCATAATACAGTGTTTCATCAGAGGGGTCCTGGCCCTGAGCAGGTCTGCCTAGGGATGGCTGGTAATGTGTGGGTAATTGACTTAGTGTAGAAAAGATTTCTATGATTTTTAGATTTTTAGAGGACTTTTATTAAAGCTGGGGAAAGTGAAACAAGGAAAGGCCTAGGCTAGAAGAAGCCACAGGAGAGGGACTAGGTGGGGAAATTACCCTAGGGTAGACTGCTTTGGCTTACCAAGAAGTCAGAGAAAAGGGGGTCTTGGGAATAGTTTCAAGGGGTTAGCCTGGGACACATTTCCACTGCCCATTGCTCCCTGGATGCCAGCCTCCTGGGTCCCTTAAGAGTTTTAAGAGATGCATGCCTATTGGGCACAGGTAGCAAACACAAGGCCCCCAGGCCAAATCCTGCCCTCCACCTTGTTTTATCTGGCCTGGCACTTTATTTCTACCTGGGGGCAGCGCCAAGCTCTAGCTTAACTGTTAAGGAGTAGTTATATTTATATGGTCCCAAAATTACATTCAGCCCTTTGAAGGCAACCTCAAGACTAATGTGGCCCTTGGTGAAAATGAGTTTGACACCCTGCTGTAGGGGAAGAAGAGGGAGAGGGAAAGCTTCTGGCATACTACCCAGAGGGAGAAAGCATGCTGGGACCTTCCTTTGAGGGTTTTTAAAGGCTGGGTGTTTAGGGGAACTATTGGGGAGGATCTCAATAGTATGTTCATCAGCTGTATGCTGATGTACCAAACTGAGATTTATTCCCTTAACTTTGTCTGTCCTTGAGTGTGGTTGGCAAATGGCACTAACTGGAAGCTGTTTACCTTCTGGTTGGGGAGAAGTGTAAATTGTTTACCCTTAAGTGTCCTTGGGTACACAGGATAGGATTTTGCAATTTACTAGATGGCTATAAACTGCTTCTTTAACTGTTTATCTCAGTTTCCCTATTCCACTCATCCTGGCTTGTCTCAAAAGAAGATATGAGGGGGTTACATGAAATCCATTGGTGATAGATTAGGGAGGCGAGAGAAAGCAAAGTGGGGAAATCTCTGGGATCAGATAGAAAGTAAAAAAAAATAGACACACATTTCTGTTACACTGATGAATAAAAAATAGTTAACAGTTAACAATTACACTCTAATGATAAAAATGAAGGGTTCTGTGGTCTTCTGCTGTGGTGGGAGAGTGTGTGTGTTGAGAGGTCTGTAAAGGGAAGTTACTCTAACATTTCAAAGGTACATTAATAGAGATGCAAAAAGACAGTAGATCAGCTCAGTTAAGTCAAAGACTGATCATCAAGGAAGAAACTGGCCTAGGACATGCCTACTGGCCATGATTCTCATTTAGTTCTCATTCACACCATACTCTGGTAACTTTGGGACTCTGAGTTTGTAAGGTCCACCTTGCAGTCCTGCCCTGAGCTTGTCAGGTTTAGTATGTGACCCCTTTCTCGTCCACAATAAATTCTTGAGAAGAATCAGTCCTGCATTCTTAGTCTCTGAATTGGTTCAAGATGATAATGTTCCAGATGTCCAGTGACTGGGTAATTGATGTCAGATGGTCGAGACAGGTAAACAGTCTTTCCTAATTCTTTACTTGAACATTCTTTTCTAAATTCTTCTGAGGGCTACCTGTAGGATTTGTGTGTGTGTGTGCGCGCACACACACACACACACACAAATTTAAGTCCTCAGGCTAAAGTAAAATAAAGTCTATTACTCATGTTGAAACTTGGATCCAATGAATTTTGTTAGCTTGGCTACAGTGACTATTTTGTGTCTTCACTCTTTACTCACTCAGTCTCACAGCTACTAAACTGTAAGTTTGTGTTACCCCAAATTTGTTACCATTATCTAAATTCTTTTAAATTAGCAACTTCAAGGTTTCCAGTCAGTTTTCCTTTTCCATCTATTATCCTTGAAGCCTTCTAGAGGCAAGTTGGGTATTACAATACTATAAGTCACTTGTTATAAACATGCCATTTCATGTAAAATGTCTTGAAGAGAAATAATTTGTACTTCCATTTCTTTCTATAAAAATCTGAAAATGGTGGATCTGAGCAATTATTTTAATAACTATATAGAGTGCTTTGCTAGGTTTTGGGCAACTGCAAAGGAGTAAAGGAGTTGATGGAATAATAAAAGAATCATGTTAAATATATAACATGTTATTACTATAAAACAGAGAGGGATTGGATTGAATCAGTGATTTTGAAGAAAGTATTATGGGGCAATAACTTTTGAGCTGTACCTTGAAAGATGCTGAGCATTTGAATAGAAGTAAAAGAAGAGCAGTTTGGGTGAATGTTGTGGAAAGCCCCCAAAAGTCTGAATTCTGGATAGATTTTGAAGAACTGACATGCAGCCTTATTCAAATTCGTAATAGCTTTAATAGGGGAAACTTATATACAAGTGTTGTGCAGCTGCTTGCTTCCTGGGGTGGCCAGGTGGGAAAAATCCACCCCCTCCCAGGACCAATGCATTTCTGAGTTAACAGGTAATAGCAGCCAGTTACCTATATTTTATACATTCATCATCCTTCTTCCTAGGAGGTATGACATTTATCTTTGTGCAGCATTTTGGCTACTAGTCAAGCCTGAAGCTACAGAGATAAACAATCACAGAAGTTTAAACAGAGTCCAGCATTTCCCAGATGCCTTTACTGCTGGAGCCATATTGCATCTCTGACTTCTACAGTGAGGATAATGGTGAGAGCATAGATATGAATGCAGGAAACTGGAAGTCAGTGGTCTAACAAGCTTACCCTAGAAATGATGATTTAACAGCAAGGTGAATAGAAATGAATGAGTGGGAGACACTTGGAAGATGATTTATGAGATTTGATAACCAGGTTTTAATGAGGATTTAGGAAGTAGAGATTATGCAACTCATACTGCTCTTTGAAATCCTCGTTTTATTGGTGAATTCATAGTCGGAACAGATTTCTCACTGCTAGCACTAATTAGTATCAAGGCTACTCAGCCTGTACACTGTAACTCTGCATCATTCCTTCCCAGTCAGTGCTACTGCTATTCAAAGTGTAGTCTGAAGACTGGTACTGGCTTATCAGCTGTTTTACTACACATCTGTAATAGTTGAATGCAGAAATGAAAAGTGTTGAGCTCATGCCAATTTGATGATGCTGTGACATCCAAGCATTGATTAGTAGACTTGTCTTATTTAGGGATGCCATCCAGGGGTGTCTAGCCTGTGGCCCCAGATGGCTATGAATGTAGCCCAACACAAAATCATAAATTAAGACATTATGAGATTTTTTGTGATTATGTGTCACAATGTATTTAATGTGTGGATCAAGACAACTCTTTTTCCAGTATGGCCCAGAGACACTAAAGGGTTGGACACCCTTGGTAGACCATTCTCTGTGCTCTTCACTTTCTTTTCTAGTAATTCATTTATTGTAAAGCATTAGTACATAGTGAATTGGAATTAAAAACAAAAAACTAGCCCTTGGACGATAGTTTGAGAAGCGTGGTCTCTACAGTGTGTTCAGAATTGAATACATTCTATCTTATTCTGCCTTTATCCTCTGTTGTTTTAAAGTATATTCTCCCCCCAATGTAATAGTATATACTCTGTTATTCTTCAAATATGCATATGCTTAATTATTTTCATTGTACAAATGAATGCCTTTGAGTGTATGGAAATGAAATGAGACATTAGTTTTTATTTTGGAGGTGTGGAATTAGATCCAGAATATCAGGAGTGCTGTATTTTGATTGCTCTCCTATTGTCTGACTACTCAATTAAAAAAAATAGAAGACAGTGTTTTATGTAATGATATACTAAGAGCTAGCTAGTCTTGATTCTATAAAAGTGAGGGTAATGCATTTGGTTGCAGTAAACTTCAGTAATTGGTGATATAACAGTTTACAATTTCTAGACTTAGAAAAAAATTTATTTTTTTTCATTCTGATTTCCATTAACTTTCTTTTCAGACTAGCTCTCAGGTTCAGTTAAGAGTCTGGCAGACCTCATAAATTGGGATGTCATGAGTTGAATATTAGACTACATAAAAGGATAGATCAGCAAAATAAGAAAAAGAACAGAAACCTGCCCTCATTACCAGTCAGTCACTCTGTATTTCCCGATACTCCTTGCCCTGGCAACCATTAACCTACTTTTTATCTCTATTGATTTGACTGCTCTATGCGTTTCATTGTAAATGAAATAATAAAATATGTGGTCTTTTGTTTCTGGCTATTTTTACTTACTATTAGTTTTATTTAATGTAATGTTTTCAAAGTTCATCCACATTTTAATATACAGCAGTACTTCATTACTCTTTATGGCTGAATAATATTCAGTTTTATGGATATATCACATTTTGTTTATCCATTCATAAATTGATGGACATCTGGATTATTTCCACTTATTGACTATGATGAATAATAATGTTATAAGTATTTGTATGGCCCAATTTTCAATTCTTGGGTATATATGTTCTAGGAGGTGAATTGCTGGGTCATATGATAATTCTATATTTAATTTTTGGAAAACTGCCAAACTGTTTCTAAAACAGCTACATCAATTATATTCCACCAGCAACGTATGAAGATCCAAATTTCCCTACATGCTTGCCAGCACTTGTTCTTATTCATGTTTCTGAGTACAGCTGTTGCTGGTGAAGTGGGTTTCTTGAAATGTAAAAAGAAAGCATTCCAGGAGACCCATGTATGGGAGATTATGGCATGGTAAGATTTATTTGTGGTGCCAGGTGCAGAATCAAGGTGTGCCCCTGGGTTCTCAAAGTCTCATCACCTTTCATTTAATCATGGAAGAAGTCCAGTCAGTCTTCTCTTCGTCAAGTCAGAAACAGGCCAAGGTCCAAAAGTTCTGTGCCATCAGCAGTCTCAATCCCCATCTAGGTAGCTTAGAACTGTTCCTGGCTGTGCCAGAAGCCTACGGTTGGAGTCCATGTGTCTGTCAGCTGTGGGGCTGCTAGGGCCAGATGGTTTCTACTTCCTAGATCTTTGAAGTTACATGTCCCTATCCAGTCCAGTCTTTTCCCCAGGCTAGACTAATAGGCCTCTGTGGTTGCCGTCTTTCCTCCTATTGCCCATGTGCTTACCTTCCCCTGTAGTCTGGGCTAGTGGACTAGGGAGATTGCAAAGTCAGTTTTTCCTCTTTGTACAGGTAGGGAGGGGTATTAATCCCCTTGGCCTGGCAATATGTGACACCCCCTTGGGGTTTGTGAAGCTGTAGCTTCTTGGTTGAGCAGGTTTATGCTCCCTAATTGATTATGCATAATGTCTGGTTTCCTTTGTTACCTTTATTAATCTTTAGCTACCTATGCTAACGTAGCCATTGTAGTGGATAGGAAATCACATCTCATTGTGGCTTTGATTTGCACTTCCATTATGACTCATGATGATGAGCATCTTTTCATGTGCTTATTAGTCATTTGTGTATCTTTTTTTTCACATGTCTATTCAAATCCCTTGCCTTTTGCTTAAGATTTTATTTATTTATTTTTAGAGAGAGGGGACGGGGGGTGGGGGAGAGGGAGAGAAACATTGACGTGCAAGAGGTACATCAGTCAGGTGCTTCTTGCGTGCGCCTAAGTGGGGCCCCAGCCCACAACCCACCTTGCCTATTTTTAATTGGGTTATGTTTCTTTTTATAGTTGAGTTCTAAGAGTTCTTTCTAGATTCTGAATACTAGTGCCATGTCAGGCATATAGTTTTCAAATATATTTTTCATTCTGTAGATTTTTTTAAAAAGATTTTACTTATTTATTTTTAGAGAGAGTAGAGGGGAGGGAGAAACAGAGGGAGAGAAACATCAGTGTGTGGTTGCTTCTCGAGTGCCCCCTGCCAGATAACTGGCCCACAACCGAGGCGTGTGCCCTGACTGGGAATCAAACTGCCTTTGGTTTGAAGGCCGGCACTCAATCCACTGAGCCACACCAGCCAGTACCTGTAGGTTTGTTTCAGTGTCATTTGAAGCAAAAAAGTTTTGAGTTTTGGTGAAGTCCAGTTTATTTTGTTGTTGTTGTTGTTGCTTTTGCTTTGGTGTCATATCTAAGCAACAATTGACTACTCCAAGGTCATGTTTTCTTATAAGAGTTTTTTAAATTTTGCTTTTACATGTAGTGTTTTGGTCTATTTTGAGTTAAATTTTTCTATATGGTATGAGGTAGTTATACTGTTTCAATCTTTTGAATATCCAGTTGTCCCAGCACCATTTGTTGAAAAAACTATTTTCCCCCATTGTGTTGTCTTAATATCCTTGTTAAAAATCATTCGACCATCAGTGTAAGATTTTATTTCTGGACTCCAAATTTTATTCAGTTCATTTGTGTGTCTGTCCTTACTCCAGCACCACTCTGTCTTATAATTAGCTTTGTAGTAGGTTTAGAAATTGGAAAGCATCAGTTCTCCAGCTTTATTCTTTTTAAAAAATTGAGGTGTAATTGAAAAATAACCTAGTATTAGTTTCAGGTGTACAACATAATGATTCAATATTTTATAATTGCAAAATGATCACTATGGTAAATCTAGCTGATATGTCATCATATCCGTAATTGCAAAATTTATTTCATGTGGTGAGAACTTTTAAGAATTAACAGTAGGCCCTGGGTGGTGTGGCTCAGTGGACAGAGTGCTGGCCTGCATACCAAAGAGTTGCTCGTTTGATTCCCAGTCAGGGCACATGCCTGGGAGGAAGGCTGGAGGGGGAATGGTTGTACTGGGTGAAGGGGAATAAAAGGGAGGGGAAAAATGAGGCAACTGTAATAACGTAATCAATAAAATATACTTTAAAAAAAGGAGCTATAGACTAGTCCTAGAAAAAAGGATAAGAGAACTCTTGAAATATAGTTATTTCCATAAGAGAGAAATATAGAGAATCTAGGAGAATAGAGAAGAGATAGAAGGCATCTATCTTTTCCTTTGGGACAGTAGAGCAAATGGGAAACAGTCTTGGAAAATTCCATAGATGAGACATCACTAAGGACTTACTATGAATATCATAGGAAAGATAATACATAACAGAGAGTTTAAAGTACTATCTATATATTACCATTTAACTTTATTCTTAAATCTTCCATTNTATAGAGAATCTAGGAGAATAGAGAAGAGATAGAAGGCATCTATCTTTTCCTTTGGGACAGTAGAGCAAATGGGAAACAGTCTTGGAAAATTCCATAGATGAGACATCACTAAGGACTTACTATGAATATCATAGGAAAGATAATACATAACAGAGAGTTTAAAGTACTATCTATATATTGTTACCATTTAACTTTATTCTTAAATCTTCCATTGAATGTTAGAGCACTCCAAGAAATTCATTGATATTTACCTTAACTCAAGTTTATTAACAAATAATAGTTTATTGTCTCTCACTCCCAGGTAAAAGAATTTTGATTTTTTTAGTCGGCTTTTTCTAATTTATTTTTAAAAGATTTTATTTATTTTGTTTTAGAGAGAGAGGAAGGGAGGAAGAAAGAGAGGGAGAGAAACATCAATATGTGGTTGCCTTTTGTGCGCCCCCAGCTGGGGACCTGGCCTGCAACCCAGGCATATGCATGCCCTGCCTGGGAATCAAACTGAAGACCCTTCGGTTCATAGGTCTGCACTCAATCCACTGAACCACACCAGCCAGGCTTCCAATTTATTTTTTATTATAAAAAAATTACGTGCTTTATTCATAAACAAACTTGAATAGTTGGAAGTACATAAAGTAAAAGGGTGTTGTATGGTGGTTTTTTTTGGTTTGTTTGCTTTTTTATTTTTGATGAGTGAAACCAAAAAGATCTAAAACTGCAGCTCTTTGATGAACCATTTGTTCTTACCAGTCTTGTACCTCTCTTTGAACTTGTTCTTGGCCTCCCACTGGGCCTTGAGTCTCAGAGCAGGGCTTCTGAAAATCTCCTAGTTGACAACAGTTTTGTCCAAGGGGATATCCCTACAGTACCTTGTGGGCATGGAGTGATTATAGTTAGAAACTTTCACAAAAGACTTGATCTTTGACCTCTTGGCAATTTTCTTTCTGGCCAATGGCAGCTGTCACTTTGCAGGGATAGTGGTCACTTCCAGGCACCAAAGCATGGATATAGGGATGGTCTGAAGTGCTATCTTCAGTGTCCGTGAAGATGAGCACTTTGCTTCCGAAGTAGCATCTGGCCAGGACCAGCACCACCTTCTCAGGTTTCATAAACTTGACCATTTTGACAGCAGCCACTGAGGCCTACAGCAGAAAGGCTAAAAAAAGAAAGTTTGCTGTTTCCTTTTTTCTTTAACCTTACTTCCCCAGAAAAATAAGCCAAACAACAAAATGCATGAATACATACTATACACCTACAGATGTCTTGCTTTAAGTAATAAATTCAGTCTTCTTACTTTGCATTGAGAACGTTTCATAGCGTTATCTCAAGGATACTTTTGCAGTTTTATTTTTATTAAAATGCTCTAAGCTCTAACCAGATGAATCCTTTTGCTGGATCCTATTATGATTCACATAATCATAATGTTCTTCATTCTGTTTTTTTATGTGTAGAATGCCCTTCCTGTTCAGCCCCATGAATTCATGTCCAAAGTCCTTCCTCTCTTTGAAGGTCTTTTCAAGTAATATGTCCTCAGGCATTTCTTCTTTCTCCACTTTCATACCTTTTTGAGCTTTGAAAATAATTTTGTGTTTCTAAATTGCCATTATACTTTGTCACTTCATTTTCAGAACTTAACATTGTCTACTTTGGGTACAATTATATAGGTGTGGGAAAAGTTGGTTTACAGTTAAAATACAAATAATATAATAATTAGTAAATAATAATACAAGAAGAAACTGTCCCACATATAACTGGAAACCTACTTTGCCCAGCCCTGTATATTTAGTTTTGCATGCCCTGGATTATACTGACAGTTCTATTAGAGCAGTATTATCTGTATTTAAGCTTTGTAATACTTTAAGTACTTATTTATAAAGCCTGTACCTATTTACTGAATACATGTATTTTAGACATGATATATTATTAGTCAGTGGAAATAAGTAATTTTAAACTGTCTTAGGAAGAAACTAGAGGCATATCTGTGAATTGAAAATTGAGCTTCTTTTGTTGGTTTGGTTAATGATCTTGAATGTCTTTCTAAGGCTTTTTTTTTTTTTAGGAAACAAAGGTTATGATCCGTTGATCAGTTCTTAAAATTAAAGCTAAAATCTTTAAAAACTAAAGCTGTGAGAACAAGAATGTGGATAAATAAATACATACCTCAAATATTTTAATAGCATAGAATTTTATGAGCAGTTAAATGACTTTTTTGAAGGAAACTTGTCACTATCATATTTGCTCAACATAATTTAACATATATGTAAATAGTAATCACCATAACCTTTCATTTATTTTTCAGAGAATGCAGAGTCTATCGATCTTAAACAATTTTTTGACCAACATTTTTCACATATATATTATGTGTTCTTTGAGAATTTTGTGACTATTGAAGCTAGTCTTAAACAGAAAGGTAAGATGTTAAAAATCAATTCTGGTTTATGTTGATGTTTCAAATAATTGTCATATATGTCCATTTAAAAATAGAGTCTTGGACTGTGGAATTTTAGTATTGCTTCCTTTTTTTAGTCAATTAGCTTTTTTAAAAAAATTAACCTTGATTGTATTTTTCCCCATTACCATTGATTTCCCTCATATTCCCTACCCTGCAGCAATCCCCACACTGTTGTCCATGTCCATGAGTCCGTTTTCAGTCACATAGCTTTTAATAGCCTGCTCACAACTGTGGTTTAATAGTACTATTCTTATTACTTTGAGTAGGCTTAGGAGATTTGCCTTGTTCCTGGTCAGGTTTACTTGTTTCCTCTCCTTTGCTCTCCCCTAGGAGCATGTGTCAGTTTTCAGCAGTCATTTTCAGACAGAGTTCATTTAAAACTTTTCTGTAATATATTATGATTTGTTTTTAGACATAAATCTATATAAATTTAATTGTTGAAAAAGAGTAGAGAGAGATACTCTAATATTGTATTCACATTGAACAGAATGCTTTAAATATTTTATTAAAAATCCCTGAGAAAAAACTTTAGTGGTAGAAGTATTTTAGGCTAAGTGGTTGTTAACAATGAAGATAAAAAGGTTATGTTTAAAATATTTTTTTGTAAAAATTTTTTAGGTCACAAGTCTCAAAGGGAGGAATTGGATGCTATACTTTTTATTTTTGAGGTAAGTACCTGCTAGTCTAACTTTATTTTTTCCAAAAATAGTTCTTAGAACATACAAAATAATATATTGAACTATAAAATATATAAGAAAGTACTGTGAATCTGCTATGCTTTTCAAAAACTAAATCACTGAATCATGTTTTTTTTTCTTTTTAACCTGAAAATATACCTGATTTAATTCTTAATTATTTTTTGAGGTATGCATACTACTTTCACATATAAACACAATTATGTTTTTATACATTTGACACCAGAAAATTGCTACTGTATTTAATATGTTTACAAACAATTAAAAATTTAATTTGAGGGAGGTTTATACAAATGGAAAACTTTGTTTTTTAAATTCCAAAACACTTGAGGATAATGACATGGCATAATAGAGGAACTGTTATATACCTAAGGAATTTATAGTTGCTGCTTTAACTGCTTTTCATTGCAAACATGTATAAAATAGTGTTAAATAGTTTATAGATTGTTGTTCTGAGTTGCGTAGGATGGTTGTGGGATAAGTCTTTATTGCTAAATAAACAAGGAAACAGCAACATTTGGTACTTCGCTAAAATTTGTCTTTTATTTCTACCACAATAATAAAAACTAGGGTAAGCCCCCATCTGCTCCCTGTCCCCTAAGTACCTGCTTTTAAAATGACTCCTTGCTCTTTGTCCTGTCTTTGAAATCAAACAGTGATAGCGATTTTCTGCTGTTTATCAAGAATTTAGAGATGTGAAGAAAGCCAGGATTAGACCTTGTGACTTGAAAGCCATAGTAAGGAATTTGGAAGTCACTTCCTAAAGATTTAGCTGTTCTTTGTGCTGTGAATCAAAGAAAACTTTCTGTTTTGTATTTTGATGCAGTTTAGAAGAATTCGAGCAGTCTGATCGATACCTCTCTTAACTGTTGATTTAGCTATGATTTAGTCACAGCCAAAAAAAGACAGCTTGGGCCCTGGCTGCTGTGGCTCAGTGGATTGAGCACCAACCTGTGAATCAAAGAAAAAAGACAGCTTGGTTTTTGTTTTGTTTTTTTAGAGTTTCAGATAGAAGTAACTGGTGTTGGTATCTGTTCTGCACTTATTGTCATTAGTCATTAACCCTGAGGAATTTGCTTATATTTACCTCCCAAAGTGCTTCCATGAATTGTTTGTAAGGCAAATATTAAAACACAGATGTTTCAAGAAAGATTAAAAGTAGCCGCAGAGTAAGCGAGATAATAATTGCTGGAAGGTCTTCCTTCAGACATTCATGCTTGCTGAATTCAGGAGACTGAAATGATTGATAAGTTAATCGGGGTGTTCTTTCTATTAATATTTTTTTCTCTGTATATAGTATATACTCATTAGTTATTCTTTTAACAGTAATGTTTGTCTTTAATGAATCACTAAATTTTACTAGGAAAAAAGATGTTAGATACAGGGTTTTCGTCTTTCGTAAAAAATATTTGGTGATGTTTTCTACCTATAACAGGAACAATAAGTATGTACCTTTGGAGACAAATGGTGATTTTTTTTTAAATGAAGAAATTATAAACAAAGTGATTTATTCTTTCTGGAATAAAAAGCTTCATTATGTAATAATATGGCATAAGATTTATATTCTGTTTGCAGTTAAGAGCACACACAATTAAATTCATTTTTTAAAAGATTTTATTCATTTATCTTTAGAGGAGAAAGGAAGGAAAGAAGGAGAGAAATATCAGTGTATGGTTGCCTCTCGTGTGTCCCCCTCTGGGAACTGGCCTGCAACCCAGGCATGTGCCCTGACTGGGAATTGAACCGCGATCCTTTGGTTCACAGGTCTGTGCTCAGTCCACTGAGCTACACCAGCCAGGGCCTAAATTCATTTTTTATTAACCACATAAAAACATATAAATATGTTTATTTACATTTTTAGGGGGTTAAATCTAAATGATAATTTCATGTCATAATTTAGGAATGCTTTCCTGAGTAGTCACAAACTTGTTTTTTCAACTTTCTGTAATTTTATTTTTCTACACCAAAATAAATATAATTATACTTGTTGGCTAGCTATGGAAGAAGTATTAAGAGGGCAAAGGTAAATAAGTTTATCTCATATGGGACCAGCATTTATCTGTGAAGAACTTTGTAATTTCTTCATCGTCTCTTGTTTGGGATGGACTAAAGAAGATCATATCAAACAAAGGGAAGATAGAGAGGCATAAAGCATGCATACTGTCCTTTGAGCCTAATAGTATATGAAAGTACAAATTTTAGAAATTGGCATATTGAGGTTGGAATTTCTGTTCTTCTGCTTCCTTTTATGTTTTTGAAAGATTTTTCTAGTTTTTAAAAGAATTTTCATGTGTTTATTTTTATAGAGAGGAAAGGGGAAAGAGAGAGAAAGAGAAACATCAGTATGTTCTGCTTATTGATGCATTCATTGGTTGATTCTTGTATGTGCCCTGACCAGAGATGGAACCCACAACCTTGGTGTGTTGGGAAGACATTCTAACTCCCTGAGCTGCTCAGCCAGGGCTATTATTCTGCTTTCTAACCTAAACACAGTACTTTAACCCACTTTCTCATTTGTCAAATAAAGTTATTAAATTCTTTTAGGAAAGTTGTGAGAATTAATAAGATACCATTATATAAAGTGCCTAGTTTTAAATAATAGTAGTAGTAAGAGCTGCAGTAACACCACACACACACACAAATGCACAGTAAGCAGAGTACTGAGGGCTTAGTTTAGCAGCATAGTGCGTACAGCAGCTGTGAGTCCAGAATACTCCACACATAGGCAGTATGTAAAAGAGATTATTAAAGGCAAAATTCTGAAAGTATTATATGTAAAAATATATATTTCCAGTTAATGGAAACATATATATATATATATATATATATATACTTATGTGTGTGTGTGCACACACACACATATATTAACTTTATAGGTCTCCTGAATTTTAAAATTTTGTTCTCAAACCTATAGTCATTATAACATATGCATTTCTTTGGGTTCACATGAATTAACTCAGTACAAATATTTCATGAGATTTTGGTGAAATCAAAATATTTCCTCATGATTCATCAAAACAGGAGAAAGAGCTACATGAAGAGAGAAAATGTCACAAATCTTAAAGAATTTAAATCTGAAAGAATTAAACACTTACTGGTGATATCCATAATGTAGAAATTCTAAGAATAGTAAATAAGCATTTTGAAATATATTTTCCACATCACTGTAAAATATAAATTTTATTAATTTACTGTTTCAAGTCTTTGTTAGTGTAGCTTGTTGTTTTGGGTGGTTTTCAAAAGTTACATATGCCAGTACAGAAATAGTGCCAATACTCAGATTGGCTGAAAGACTAATTTGTATTTGTATTGTAATACTGTCTTTTACATAAGAAACTTTTAAAGTCTCAGTGTAAGCTCTTTAATTTTTCACATTTCACAGAATGGGGATTCATTCCTTGCTTTTCCTTCTTTTTTTTTAAATTGTTGTTTTATTTATATTGATTTTTAGAAAATTTTACAACTTCTTCCAGAAAGGATTCATCAGCGATGGCAGTTTCATAGTATTGGTAAGTAATTTAAATGTGTATTTAACATTTGAAATAAATGTTAAATACTGGGAATATAAAATAAAAACATAGAAAAAGGATTTCCCATCACAATGGCATATTGAATTTCTTTGTTCTATCAGTTCTTACTCTACATACATTAGCAATGATGGTAGTATGATAAAACGAAAAACATAAAAGCAAAAAATTAATAGCTTCAAAATTAATATCTTTGTGAATCAAGAATGGAAAAGTAATGCAAAGTGCCAAATACAGCAGAAGCAATGGGCTCCAGGTTCAAAAGCAAGCAGTGTAGTTTGTCCTACAAAAAAAGAGGGCAGAATTGGAGTGAAGCTTACTGTTTGAAGAATCAAAATAGAGCTTCCCAGCTTATAAAACAAAGGTGATGAGAAAAAATGGGAGAGAAAAACCTGCTGTGGGTTATTGTCAGAGACCATACAGGCAAGAGTTCACAGACTTTCTGTTACCAGGTACTAAACCAAGATCCTTTCTGACTTTGAGTCTGGTTCTATAACAATTACAGCATCATCCCAGTGCTCTGAAGGTGTAATAATAAGACATTTCTCTTCATCTTATAGAGGAATCTGCAGGCAAGCAATTGCTGGCTTTAGTTCACTGTCTCGATGACAGGACTGACTGACTACTAGTGATTCTCATCACCCTCCTCTTCTGGGGAATACATGGACAGCCACGAGATCTGTTGAAGTAGAATGCTTAGTTTATAACCTTTACGTTAATTTATAGAAATTGTATTTGTTTCTCTTAAAAACAAGTCATACAGCCAACATCATACTCAATGGACAAAAACTAAAAGCTTTTCCACTAAGATCGGGAACAAGACAAGGTTGTCCACTTTCACCACTTCTATTCAATATAGTATTAGAAGTTCTAGCTGCAGCGATCAGACAAGAAAAGGAAATAAAAGGCATCCAAATCGGAAAGGAGGAAACAAAACTGGCATTGTTTGCAGATGACATGATAGTGTACATGGAAAACCCTATAGCCTCTACCAAAAAACTGCTGGAACTAATAAATGAATTTGGCAAAACAGCGGGATACAAAGTCAATATCCAGAAATCAAAGGCATTTTTGTATACCAACAATGAAGCAGCAGAAGCAGAAATCAGGAAAAAAATCCCATTCGATATAGCAAAAAGAAAAATAAAATATCTGGGAATAAACCTAACCAAGGAGGTAAAAGACCTGTATGCAGAAAACTACACAACACTGAAGAAAGAAATCAAGGAAGACACAAATAAATGGAAACATATACCGTGTTCATGGATTGGAAGAATTAACATCATCAAAATGTCCATACTACCCAAAGCAATTTACAGATTCAATGCAATACCTATTAAAGTACCAATGGCATATTTCACAGACATAGAACAAACACTTCAAAAATTTATATGGAACCAGAAAAGACCCCGAATAGCAGCTGCAATTTTGAGAAAGAAGAACAAAGTAGGAGGGATCACAATACCTGATATCAAACTGTATTACAAGGCCACTGTAATCAAAACAGCCTGGTACTGGCATAAAAACAGGCACATAGACCAATGGAATAGAACAGAGAGCCCAGAAATAAACCCAAACCTCTACAGTCAATTAATATTCGACAAAGGGGGCAGTAACATAAAATGGAGTAAAGATAGCCTCTTCAACAAATGGTGTTGGGAAAACTGGACAGCCACATGCAAAAAAATGAAACTCGAGCACCAACTTACACCATACACCAAAATAAATTCAAGGTGGATAAAAGACTTAAATATAAGCCGGGAAACCATTAAAGTCCTAGAGGAGAGCATTGGCAGGAAAATCTCAGACATTCCACGCAGCAATATTTTTACTGATACGTCCCCTAGAGCAAGGGATATAAAGGAAAGAATACACAAATGGGATCTCATCAAAATTAAAAGCTTCTGCATGGCTAAGGAAAACAGTATCAAGATACAAAGAGAAGCAACTGTTTGGGAAAACATATTTGCCAATGATACCTCAGACAAAGGTTTAATCTCCAAAATATACAAAGAACTCACTCGACTCCACTCAAAGAAGACAAGCAACCCGATTAAAAAATGGGCAGAGGACTTGAACAGACATTTCTCCAAGGAGGACATACAGAGGATCCAGAGACACATGAAAAGATGCTCGATATCGCTAGCTATCAGAGAGATGCAAATTAAAACCACAATGAGATACCACTTAACACCAGTCAGAATGGCTATCATAAACAAAGAAACAAACAACAAGTGCTGGAGAGGTTGTGGGGAAAAGGGGACCCTAGTCCACTGTTGGTGGGATTGCAGACTGGTACAACCACTATGGAAAGCAGTATGGAATTTTCTAAGAAAACTAAAAATGGACGTGCCTTTTGACCCAGCAATTCCACTGCTAGGAGTATATCCTAAGAACCCTGAAACACCAATCCAAAAGAACCTATGCATCCCAATGTTCATAGCAGCACAATTTACAATAGCCAAGAGTTGGAAGCAAGCTAAATGCCCATCGGTAGATGACTGGATCAAAAAACTTTGGTACATTTACACAATGGAATTCTATGCTGCAGAAAGGAAGAAGGAGCTCCTACCCTTTGCAACATAACATCATGGATGGAGCTGGAAAGCATTATGCTGAGCCAAATAAGCCAGGCAGTGAAAGACAAATACCATATGATATCACCTTTAACAGGAATGTAAACAACAAAACAAACAAGCAAGCAAAATGTAACCAAAGACACTGAAATACAGAACGTGCTGACAGGGTCCAGGGGGTAGAGGGGAGAGAAGCACAGAGTAAAAGGGGATGGACTCACATGAATAAGTATGAAGGACACATGGACAATAACTAAGATGGGGGGCGGAGATGGGAGGGGGGTGGGAAGGACTGGGGGGGTGCAGGGCTGGGAATACAAGAAAGAAAACTGTACTTGAACAAAAGTTAAATAAATAAAAAAAAAAAAACAAGTCATACTGTAACCAGAGGGGAGAGGGGAGGGAATATCAGAGGAAAAGGGGAAAGGTTTACAGGAACAAGTATAAAGGACGTGTGGACAGTAAGAAGGTGGGGGTGGAAATGGGAGGGAGGTGGGGAGGGCTGGAGGGGTGGGCTGGGATGGGGGTAAAAGGCAGAAAGAAAACTGTACTCGAACAACAATTAAAAAACAAAAATCATACATGTATTTAGGTCCTACATTTCATAACCAGTTACAGCAAATGGAATCTCTGAGACTTTGAAACTGTAAGTCATACCAATTAGGAGTTCCAGAAGAAAAAAAAAGGAACCTTACAACTTACCAGGTGCGCAAGACAAAGAAATGTGGCCCAAATGAAAGAACACAGCAAAACCTCCAAACTAAGTGATGATGGAGAATTTAAGCCCCTAGTAATCAAAATGCCCACAGCACTGATTGAGCTTGGTCAAAAAGTGAAAAAACAAATGAAAGATACTCAGAATGAAATAAAGCAAAATATTCAAGGAACCAACAGTGACAAGAAGGAAACCAGAATTCAAAGCAATAATTTGGAACAAAAGGAAGAAATAAACATCCAACTGGATCGGAACAAACAAACAAGAATCCAAAAAAGTGAAGAGAGGCTGAGGATTCTCCCGGACAATGTGAAACGTCCCAGTATCTGAATTATAGGGGTGTCAGAGGGAGAAGAACAACAGCACAATATTGAGAACTTATTTGAAAAAATAATGAAAGAAAATTTCTTCAATCTGGCAAAGGAAACAGACTTTCAGGAAGCCCAGAGAGTCCCAAAGTTGGACCCAAAGAGGAGCACACCAAGGCACATCATCATTAAGTCACCCAAGATTAAAGACACTGAGAAAATCCTAAAAGCAGTGAGACAAAAGGAGATAGTTACCTACAAAGGAGTTCCCATAAGGCTGTCAGCTGATTTCTCAATCCTTACAGGCAAGAAGGGGCTGAAAAATATTTTAAGTCATGAAAGGCAAGGACCTCCATCCAAGATTACTCTGTCCAGCAAAGCTTTCATTTAGAATGGCAGGGCAGATAAAGTGCTTCCCAGATAAGGTCAAGTTAAAGGAGTTCATCACCACCAAGCCCTTATTATATGAAACATTAAAGGGACTTATCCAAGAAAAAGATGAAAAATATGAACAATAAAATAACAAACTCACCACTATTAACAAATGAACCTAAAAGAAAAACAACAAAAACAAAAACTAAGCAAACAACCAGAACAGGAGCAGAATTGGAGACATGGACATCACATAGAGGGAGTTCAGTGGGGAGAGGGAAGGGAGGAATGGGGGGGAAAGATAACAGGGAAGAAGAAGCATAATTAGTAGGCATAAAATAGATGAGGAAAGATAAAAAATGGTACAGGAAACAGAGGACTCAAAGAACTTGCATTTACAACCCATGGACGTGAACTAAGGAGGGAGGGGAACACGGGAGGGTTGAGGGGGCAAAGTGGAGGGGGGATAAAGGGGGAAATATTGGGAAAACTAATAGCATAATCAATAAAAAATATTTTAAAAAAGAAATAGAACTCTGGACACACAGAGGGGGTATTGATACGGTGGCTAAAAATTCAAAATAGTAAAGCCTTTTAGAAAAAACTTCTTAGGTCAATTTGAGTCTAAAAATGAAGCACCCATAATAAATTAAGAATTCATACAACTCAATAATAAAAGTCCATTTTTAAAAATAGGAAAAATGTTTGAATAGGCATTTTACCAAAGGCATGAATTGCTGATAAGGTGCTCAACAGAAATGAAGCCCAGTGTTGTATTTCATAATCATAAAAGTGCCCTTAAAGGTTGTCTGAAGCACCCTTTTGAGATATCTGAACTTCGGAAGTTTACTGTGCCTTCTGATGAATGTAGACTTACATCTCCATAGACTGTTAGGCTATCTAGTTGTCATGATTGATAGTTCCAGTAGATATCTAATGTGAGAATATACATAAGTGATTATTTTTCTTTGTTACTAAGAAGAATAAAAAAAGTTCGTGTTTCTTTTTTGTCCTCTGTATAAAGGAAAATGAATCTGACTTGATTTTCATTCAGTTGAAAATACTAATATCTCTTTTGGTTTCTTCCACCCATATGCTTATAAGAGTGATTTTTGTTTTCAGCTTTTCAAATAGTTGATGCCAGCCTAGATTTTTTTCTTTGTGATTGTTAAATTAATTTTTAAAAGTTTTTGAAGTATTTTGTGGCTCAGAATATAGTCTCAACTGGAGTATGTTTTATTGTGCTTGAGAATGTGTATTCTGTAGTCGTTTAAAATATTACATTAATGTATGGCAATGATATGATTATTTTTGTAAAGATTTTATTTATTTTTAGAGAGAGGGGAAGGTAGGGAGAAACAGAGGGAGAGAAACATCGATAGGTTGCCTTTTGGAGACCCCCCCAACCAGGGAAAGAACCCACAGCCCTGGCCTGTGCCCCTACTGAGAATTGGACTGGCGACCCTTTGGTTCACAGCCTACGCTTCATCCACTAAGCTACACCAGCCAGGGCTGGTTTATCTTTATAACTTTAAGGTAGGGTGGTATTTCATTAGACACAGTAACTAAGTGTAAAAAGAAAAACATGTTAAATTGACTATTGAAATTTAAAACTTCTGTACATTAGAAGATACCACCCATCCCATTCTAAAAACATAGTTGAGTTACTTGGAAGAATGTATTTCCAATTCATGGAACTGATATAGAATTAATAGTCAGTACGTATAAGGAACTCCCATGTTAAACAAAATAACCCAACTGAAAAATAAAAGATATGACAGGCCATCTGCAGGAACTTGAGTGGCCAAATAAAAAGATGCTACGTGTCCCTAGGAGGCATCAGATGAAAACATTAAGATATTTAACACTTAACACTCATTGACCAGTTTTTTGTGTTGCCAGTAATGTGTTACTATAGTAGTCTCATATGCTGCTAGCAGTACTGCTAATCTCCTTAACTACTTTGGAGGGAATTTTTCAATATTAAGTAAAGTTGTGATTAATTTTGTTTCCATTTATATATCCTGGGGAAACTCATGCATACAGGGAATCATGAACAAGAACATTTACTATAGTCTTTGGAATAGCAAAATTTTGAAAACAAACCAAATATCCTGACATTAAGAAGATGAATGGTATATTCATACAATGGAATAGAGTGATAGAGCAGTTAAAATGAAATAATTAGAGCTACATACATCAATATAAGTATCAGAAGCTAATGTTAGATGTAAAAGGAAAAAGCAATGTATAGAATGACATGTTTTGTATGACACCATACATACAAGATTTTGTTTTGTTTTTCCTATTTCTTAAACCTCAAACTTAACTCAGGTTTGATTAATTTTCCACTTATGTTCTTTTTTTGTGTGTTCTTCTTCTATTCCAGGTTCTAGTACATGATACCACACGGCCGTTAGCATATATAAATTTTTAGGAGAGCTCATGACTGGACTTTACATAGTATTGCCTTAAGAAATTGAGTTTGCCCAAACATAAGGAAGGGAATTGCAGATAAATCAACAGTTCATTGAAACATTAAACCTTATTTTTCTATGACAAATCAGACTTAAACCAAATAAAGTCACAGGCTTGATCATTTGTATATAAACTCTACTAGAAAGAATAAAAATAGAGGATTAAAACAAATAGTTATGAAATAAATTTTTGTTACTGGTATAAATTTTTAAACATATAAAACAATTCTGTATATTTTATGGATTTATAAATAAGAGGTAATATAAAATATTTTTAGAGGTAATTAATACCAAATCTGGATACTGGTTTCCTTTGGAAAATGATTCAAGATGGGTTCACAGGAGGCTTCAGTGGTGCTTGTACTGTTAGGTAAAGTATTATAGAT
Source organism: Sturnira hondurensis (assembly GCF_014824575.4). Classification (NCBI taxonomy): domain Eukaryota; kingdom Metazoa; phylum Chordata; class Mammalia; order Chiroptera; family Phyllostomidae; genus Sturnira; species Sturnira hondurensis. The sequence continues at coordinate 4,380,833 of NW_028081579.1, forward strand.
AACGCGAATAAATGAAATTTTTGAAATTGTAAGAAACAGGACTGTGTTTAGATTCGTCTTAGACAAATGGTGGGCCTCTGGATGTTTGTTAATGTTATTTCAATATTTTATTGTAGACTTGAAACATAATTTTTTAAAATAATGGTTTTGTATATTTTGATGGTTTTGAATATTTTGAAAACTTAATATAATGGAAATATTTGTTAGAAAATATTAGAGTTATACATGCTTATATGCTTCATTAAATGGAAATTTTCTATAGTGGTTTTTAATTTGTATTAGTGATGGGGAAATATTTAATTATATTCTCAGTCTAAATAAAAATAATATGCAAATTGTTATATTGAATACAATTTTTGGGATTTAGAGTTTGTTTCAATAGACTACATCATATTTAATTGCAGTAAACTATGTGTCGAGTAGGTGGCTTTTTATATACTCTTCTGGTCCCCAGATTATGGCCAGAGGGATAGCACAGTCACCAACAGTAATTCGGAGGTTGCCAAGGACTTGTTTTAAAGTGTTTTTAAGTCTGACTGAGAACGCTGACATTTAGAAAAATATAAGATGTGAATATTTAATGTTTTCTCTCTAGGATTGATTTTAAAGAAACTACTTCACACAGGAAACTCCTTGAAGGTATATTATGATATTTCTTTTCTATGACTTTTTAAAAAACAGATAAAGCATACAGTCTTTTTTCTAAGATGTTATTTGTTTTTAGAGAGGGGGGAATGGAGGGAGAAAGAGAGGAAGAAATACAGATGTGGGAGAGAAGTATCAATTCATTGCTTCTCACACACCCCCAGCCTGGAACCCAGCCACCAACCCAGCCATGTGACCTGACCTGCAATCATACCAGTGACCTTTTGGTTTACGGGATGATGCCCAACCTACTGAGTCACACCACTCAGGGCACATACAGTCATTTTTTCCATCAACTTTTTCCTAAAGAATTTTGAATTGTTTTTAGTCCACTTAATTGAACTGAATTCATTTAAAATATAGCAACATACCCCATATGTATGAAAATAAATACAAGGTTGACCAGGTTATTGGAAACTTGTAGTTTTGCCCCTGCATTAACTTGTTCACAAGAAATACTTCACTCTGTGGTCTCCAAAAGACAAAAGGTAGTTACAAATTGTTATTCATTTTATCACAGCTAGTATAAAGGAAGGTAGGAGATCTGTATAAATTTTTTTCTTTGTCATTATCTTATTGTACTATGGTAGAACAAGCTACCCAGTCCAAAGCATCTTGCTGCACGTTAGATAAAATATTGTAGGTGCTTTTGGCATCAAGGTTTGGGTGTAACAGTAAAAAGGAATAAGCCTTCTTCCTACAACATCTTTAGCCTATTTTCTGAGCAAACCATGTGGTAGAAGCAGTTAAATAGCTTCGATAGTGGCCGGTATCAGAGCTGAAGTAGGATGAGTTCCAAAGTTCACTGAGGTTAGGTTAGCGAAAAACCTTGTTTTGCTTATCTGAGGTTGAATTTTAAAAAAGTCTTTTTCCAGTTTTCTTCCTGGGAGAGAATTTATTCATTCATTGAAATATGTATTGTCTTCTGTGTTTGGGGCATTGTTGTGGGTGCTTAGAAAACAGTCAATAAATAGGCCAAAATTCCTGCTTTGCAGCTTAGCAGAAATGATAACTAAATGAGATAATTGCAGACAGTGAAAAGCTTTTTAAGGACAAGAGCATCGAGTTAGCACACTGGGCTCCCCATACTCATTCCTCCTTTTACTAAATGTATTACAGCACGGAAGAGTCATTGTCCTCTCTCTTCTTGCTTCTTGGGTTAGACTGGTGGTCTATTATATAAAGGAGGGAAGTAAATAAGGAAATGATTTTCCCATTTTTTTCCAATCGGAAATTGTAAAATAAAAATTACCTGATGGCTTTAAGTAGTTACAAGCCAAATTCAGTTTTTATTTATTCAAAATTTGTGAATTTAGATATAAAGGTAATGAGGGTTTAATAAATGTTGTGGGTGTAATATCCTACTCCTTTTCCTTTCTCCTTCTCCCCCCTTCTTTCCTCTCCATTCTCTCTTGCAAAGTGTCATTCTTTAATCATCTTCTAGAGAATTTTGGCCTTCAAAAGAAGAAAGTATTTGCATAAGTAAAAGTACTGTTATTCATTTTATTTTATTTTAGATCAGGAGGGAAGGTGTTCGCCTTTTCTTACTCTGGCTGCAAGCTCTTCAGAATAACTGCAGCAGAGAGCAGCTTTGGATGTTCTCCTGCTTAATCCCTGGGTTTGCAGCACCACAGTCTGAACATGGACCTCGAACTCTAGATAATCTCATCAATCCTCCACTTAACCTTCAAGAAAGTAAGATTCATGACATCGTATATATTAGTTTTTTAAATTTCCTGTGCAGTTCGTTAATATATTTTTAAATATTTTAAAATTTCTTGTGTAGTTTGTTAATATACTTTAAACAAATGTCTATTGCTGGATAAGCTGAGGCCATATTTTAAAACATAGGTTTCATTCAGCAGGTATGATGAATTCAACAGATCAGGAAATGATTGCCATTAAAAAAATAAGTGTTAATCAGATATCCCAACACCAGAGAGGCTGGCCACAGTGGGAAGCTCCAGGGTCAGTCAGGTGGGATGGGGGATGTGGGGTGAGGGTCATGGGCAAGAGCCCTTATTGTGATTTCTGCAGGGAGGTATGTTCGGGTCAGGGTGAGCAGAGCTAGAATTGGCTAGTTTGGAAAGTTTCAGCAGGCTCTGGGGCATGAGGGTTGTCCCTGGTTGTCTGGTACTAGGCCCTACATTGATTTGGTCGGGCAAATAGTAGCCCTGAGTATGAGTCCAGTAGAGGAGGCAGTAGAAGTGTGGACTCTGGGTTGGCTGGTTTGTATATGAAAGGCACACTCTCAGGCCTGTTGTTACTATCTCTAGGAATTAGATAGTTCTGGAAAGGGCATTCTGTCTAGGGCCCTCAAGGCCCTTGATGTCAAAGCATCAGAAATACATAGTTAATATAGGCTGTTTATATTTATCTCTGATTTCTAAATCTCATGCATCATCTTGTATCCTTGGGTTAATTTGAAGTGCAAAGAAGATTGTAAAAAACAATTTCTGTCCGTTCCTGTAAGTTTAATTACTTGGCTGATACTTACTGAGAAATAAGTTTAGAGACCTGCCTATGCCAAACCAGGAACTGATTGTGCCGCTTAAGAAATATTTAAGAGAATTCACCTATTTGTGGGTTGATTTTTCTTGAATTTGCATTTGTTTTAATGAATGTTTTTTAATATCTGAGAGGTAAAATATATAAAAGCTTCTTATTATATAAGTGTACTTTTGTAATCAAGGAACTAAGATGTTAACTTTTCTTTTTGAGAGGGAAATAGTATTTCATTCTTGGAATAAAGGGACTAGCTTAAAGTAAGCGTGGTTGTTACCCAGTGTAATCAGATTTTTATAGATGAATAAACACATTCTTACTTAAATGTTTCTCATATATTACAGAATTTATGTAATAGACACTCTTAATGTGAATTTTAAAATACCACGAGAAGTTCTTTCCCAAGTGAGATTTTATTTACTCTTAATTCCTACATAGCTGTCTGTGCAATCCTGTGTCACATTCCCTCAATTAAGGGTTCATGAAACAGTCTACTATTAAAGTTTATGATTGTTGTGATGGACTGTCAGGATGAGCTCAGACTTATTTCAAGTTTCAATCATTAGAATACTTTCAAGCAGTATAGCATTTATTACATATATGTAATATTGCATACATATTTGCAGTTAAATTTCATTTGGGTCATATTGCATTGTTAAATTTGTTTGGTAATTGTACTAAACTTTTTTTTTGTCTTTGGGTAGCTCAAGTCACTATAGAGGAAATCACTCCTCTTGTCCCCCCACAATCAGGAGATAAAGGACAAGAAGATCTCACAAGCTATTTTCTTGAAGCACTTTTAAAATATATAGTAATTCAGGTACATGTTATCTTCTTTGATACCACCTCCTTTACTATGTTCTGTGAGTAATTCCCCCTCTTTTACCATTATTCTTTCATGGTAGGTGTTTGCTTGTCCTAAAGGAAGAGTGGCAAATTTTTACTTTCAAAAATACGTTGGTATGTCCTTTCTTAAGTAAAAATTATTGGAGACGTTATGAACCTATTAGAAAGGAAGCTGGGAGGAGAAATTTTAAAAGTAGACTCACATATACCTCCTTATATGAGTCATTTGTGTTTAGTACTTTCTAATTCTTTCATTTATAATTAGCAGCTGTGGTACTGTAGGTGAAAATCTAGTAACTTTGATTTAGGGATCAATCTGCCAAGAGGCAGCAGCTAGAGAGGTGGCTGAAGATGGGGTGGAGATGGGAGAGAAGCGTAATTTACACTTTATTTTTAAAAATTTCTAAAGATTTCATTTATTTATGTTTAGAGAGAAGAGGAGGGAGGGAGAAAGAGAAGGAGGGAAACATCAATATATGGTTGCCTCTTGCATGCCCCTCACTGGGGACCTGGCCTACAACACAGGCATGTGCCCTGACCGGGAATTGAACTAGGGACCCCTTAGTTTGCAGGCCGGTGCTCAGTCCAATGAGCCACAGCAGCCAGGGCAACACTTTAAACCTGTTTGTTTGTTTGTACTTTTTAAATTTCCAAGTGCATGTGTTTTGTAAAGTAATGTATTCATCTCTAAGATGTTAAGTGAGTTTGTCCTGATTAATGAAATCATTCTTAGCACATAACACATTTCTTGTAACTTTTCCAAACACAGAAATTCTTTATCATTGATAAAGAATCATTGATCTGATTTTTGTCTCTATAACTTGCATTTTTCATATTTTTGTATAAATGGAATTATATGGTACATGGATTTTTTGTTTGTTTTTGGTCTCTTTTTTCAGCATGATTATTTTGAAAATCATTTGTATTGCTTATTACATATTAATAGTTTGGTCCTTTTTATTGCCGAGTACCTTCTCATTTTAGTGATATACCGCAATTTGTTATCCAGTTATCTGTTGATGGTAATGTGAGTTGTTTCTTGTTTTTGGCTATTACAAATAAAACTGCTGTGAATATTGGTAAACAAGTCTTTGTGTGGACATAAACTTTTCCTGGCATAAATACCCGGTAGTGGAATGGCTGAATTGAAGGGTAGGTGGGTATTGACTTTTTAAGATACTATCGCACTGCTTTCCAAATGGTTTTACTCTTTTACATTTTACCAGCAACGTATGAGACTGAAAGTTGATTCACATTCTCACCAGCAGTTGGTAAGATTAGCCTTTAATTTTAGCCATTCTGAAGTGAGTATATAATGGTATCTCATTGGGACCCACTTTTTGCCTTTACCATCCTCCTACTTAGATAACTTCCTCACCCTACTGGAATTCTCACACCCCATATTTTACTGCTTTGTTTCCTCCTGCTATCACCCCCACACCCCCACCTTATGGACACTGCCGCCCTCACCTCTCTCAGACTCTGAGTCCACTCTAGGCCACTACTGCCTATACCCCCATTACGGATGCCCTACTTGCTGTGGCTAGGCTCTGATTACCTGCACTAGACTGCCGCTGCTTTCACTTCCCCTGCCCCCTCACATATTTTGTGCAACATTTAGCCCGAATTATTTTAGAAGACGCAAAGGGAAAAGTACATTAGTATCTTTATTATTAGTAGAAGTGAGTTTTGAATCAACTTTGACAGTTTTCCATAGCACATTTTAACTTATAAGATTTTTGGAATATAACCTATATAATGTATTTGTGTGTCATTCAACCAGTTTTTAAGATTTTTAAAATATATATATACATACTTACATATAGCTATATATCTTCACAGTGTAACAGTTTGGTGTATTTGCTCAAGTAACCTTTTATAAACTTATTTATTATAGCTAATAATTGTTTCTTCTGGAATGATTCTAATTACATTGTGTATTTTAGGTAAAAAGTTTAGAATGGAAGAACAAAGAAAACCAAGAAAGGGGATTTTCATTTTTGTTTTCACATTTTAAGAAATACTACTTGCCTTATATTTTTCCAAACATGTGCAAGGAGAACAGTTTATATCATCCTGTACTTGGTAGGTAATCTTTGGAAATTTTCTTAAAAAATCAAACGTAGAATAAAACATACCTCAGTGTAAAGATGATACTTGTTATCTGCAGAAAACTGATAACATTTCATATTTTTATTGATTGGAGATGTTGATTATACTGAATTTTTATTAATTGGAAATTTTCATTGAGAGTGAAGAGACTCTTTTAAAAGCTTACTCTCTGGATCTCACCTATTGGATGAGACAGGTCTCGCTGTATTATAAATACCCTTTTTAAGGTTCCCCCAGGAGTTCAATTTAGTATGTCTTATTCAAATTCTGTGTGAATAATTACATTGTTATATATATATATATTTTTAAGATTTTATTTATTTATCTTAGAGGGGAAGGGAAGGAGAGAGAAATATCAATGTATGATTGCCTCTCGTGCGTCCCCTGCCAGAAACCGGGAACTGGCCTGCAACCCAGGCATGTGCCCTTGACTGGGAATCGAACCACGATCGTGTGGTTCGCAGGCCTGCGCTCAACCACTGAGCTACACCAGCCAGGGCACATTGTTGTATATTTGGTCATCTCTTATCCAGTAGTTAGTGGCAATGCCAAGAAGTTTGTTGGAATCTTGAGCATAGAGCCTCACAGACAAGTTCTGGGTTAGAAGCAGACCTCTGCTATATACAGAAGGCATTGGTAGTCTATATGTGCAAATGTCCTTATTTGCCAAAAAATGTTTCTGTTTTAAGCTCTGCCAAATTTAGGCAACTAACAGGCATAGGCAGAACCATTAGGGCTAGTAGAAATGACTTAGATTAGTCAAAGTAGCAAGCCTTTACCACTGGGAACATATTTGCTTTAAAAATCAAGGAAAAAGTCTTATGTTTTGTATAACTTCAAAATATGTGTCTCAATCTTAAGCTAATTGAAGTGAGCTCTCATTAATTTTACATACAATTTTTAATTTTTAANTGCAAATGTCCTTATTTGCCAAAAAATGTTTCTGTTTTAAGCTCTGCCAAATTTAGGCAACTAACAGGCATAGGCAGAACCATTAGGGCTAGTAGAAATGACTTAGATTAGTCAAAGTAGCAAGCCTTTACCACTGGGAACATATTTGCTTTAAAAATCAAGGAAGAAGTCTTATGTTTTGTATAACTTCAAAATATGTGTCTCAATCTTAAGCTAATTGAAGTGAGCGCTCATTAATTTTACATACAATTTTTAATTTTTAATTTCAGAAGGTTCTCTTTACTCAGACAGGATTCATTGAGCCTGTTAATGATATTTTTTCCAAAAGACCTGTTTCTATATATTTTACTCTCTAGATTCTATGCTAATATTTAGCACAGTATTTTAAAATGTCATTTTGTACTAAATCTACTTGTAAAACCAGGGTATTGTTGCAGTTTTTAAAAACTGTTTAAAATGTAGATTTTTCTAAGTACAGTTTCTTTCTTACTTACTTTTCCTTTTATTTTGCATAGATATCCCACAGATGAGACCAAAGCCACATTATGTTATGATAAAGAAGGATGCTGAAACCAATGAAGCAATATATTGTACAAAGGAGCCTTTCATTAAGGCTCGTGTTATTGTCATTCGTTGGCTAGTTTCTTTCTGGCTTGAACCAAAGCCACATACAGGACCTCATATTCCTGGGATGGAAGGTGAAGTCTTGCCAAAGAATATTCAGGTAATGTACATGTAACTTGCTAAAGTTAGAAATGGTTTAAGAGATTTGTCAACTGATTTGCCTTAGGTTAGAGTACACTTAAATCAAATAATAGTAATATTTACTTTGTATAAATATATGTTATGAATCCAGATTTTATCAATAATTATAGAACTCTTAGCCAGGATAGATAGTAAACCAAGGCAGGGAAGAAGAGGGTGACATGTCCCACCAACTAACTCAGCAGTCCTGAGCCTGTTCCAGTAAAATTGCCAAGTGTTTTGAAAGTTAGAAGAAAAACATGATGGCACAGGAGGAGGGGAGCCTGAAATTCTCTATGTATAGTTTCCACTATGTGGGAAAGAAAGCCTTTGAAACTGTATTCATCTCAAGGTCTGGAAAGGGGAGGAGAAGGTTCCCTCTAGGGAACCATCTTTTGGGAGGGGGAACCTAGAAGTTGGTTATAAGCATAAAACCCCTAAAATGCCAATAGTCTGTGCACTCAGACTAGCTGGATGCCCACTTGTAGCTTTGTTCTCAAGTGTACTTCATAAAAAAACTTGGTATCTCATTTCCTCTATACGTGTTGTCTCCTATTCTTTTCTTGTGAGGAGACAAAAGCTGAGCAATGGAAGCCCCCTAACTCAGGTCTCCTTGATAACAGGACCAGCAGTTTTCTTAACCAAAAAATAAAACTTGGAAGGTATAGAAAATAATTTCAGTCATACCTCATTCTCAGTTTTTATAGTTTGTTAATTTTATAGTATTAAAAATGTCCTGTGTCGTATGAATAAAAATAGTCTGGATTTTACAAGTAAATTTTTGCAATTGGAAACAGTTTTCAATCAAATGATTGTAGGACCTTCATAGTTCTTTTTAGATTTTTAGGCAGTAATAATTTGCTGATTTAAAGTCTTGTCACCAACTCGTTCCCTTTTTTCCAACAAGGACACAGAGTCCAGAAATGTATAAAATTATACAGCTATACAGTGGAGGGATTAATATTTTAAAAATCTATTTTTAGGTAAATCTTCCTTTTTACTTTAAATTTTTCCCTCAATATGCATTTTTTCCCTGAGCTTGTACATATTGTAGTATTTTTTTACTATTTTATTTTCCTTTTCTCGGATTTTGTCATCTAATTTCAAAAATCTTGCACTGTATGTGTATTTTTTATGACCTATTAAATCTTTAAAAAAATTTTTTTAAAGATTTTATTTTTAGAGAGGGGAAGGGCGGGAGAAAGAGGTAGAGAAATACCAATGTGTGGTTGCCTCTCAAGCGCCCCCTACTGGGCACCTGGCTTGCAACCCAGGCATGGGCCCTGACTAGGAATGGAACTGGCCACTCACTGGTTCACAGACCAGCACTCAATCCTCTGAGCCACACCAGCCAGGCAACTTATTAAATCTTTAAAAATTATGTAAAGTTATAATGTGTGTTAATTAGTTCATTAGCATTTAGAAAATCTGACTTACAGTCTCCATGGCGTCCTATTTATATGTAGCTATGTCGTACATTCTCCTTAAAACTTTGTTCCAAGTTCTCTACAAAGAATTATTAAATGTAGAAACTGGCATCTCAGAACTTAATGGATTAAAATCATAGAGATTTTTTATTGGGAAGGCATATTTGAGATCATTTAACTAAACCTTCTTATTTTATATAGACAACAAAACTGAGATAAAAAATTGAGTAACTTACCAGAAAGTAATTTACCATACTTACTGATAGTGCTTCTCTCATACCATGGTAGTAATTTCTTTATCATCACCTTAAGTCTTTTGCTTTTTCATCTTTAGTCATGGTAAAATTCTATTAAGTTATTAGAGTATGGAGATTTCTAAAAATTGTTTTGGCTTCATTTCTAATTTTGTCATAAATATTCTTCCATTTCTTTGATGTTGTTTTTTAAAGAAGTTTTTACTTGTGTAACTTTTGTCTAAGGTAAAATAGAGATGATTTTAAACTTTTAAGTCTTTATTGAACAAACTGTTCAATATTAAGTTGTTTGTTTATTATTGAAGTTCTGAGTTAATTCCACCTGCATTATTATTTTTTTACCCAGCTTTAATTAGTAACCTCTTTATACTGTAAACATACTGAAAAGCAAATCTAATTAGAGATGGGTAGATGACTAATGAGTATCACTGTATCACTTAGATGTTAAGTTATTTGCATTGCTGATTAATTATTTAGAGTGAATTCTTTGGATTCTGCCAGTATTTGTTATTAGAAGACAAAATACCTAGATAACAATTACGATATTCTCCCCATTTTGTTTTTATTTTAGAGAGCAGCAGCTAGTTTGGTATCCAGAGAAGAAAACAAAAATGATAATGCGGATAAAACAGACAGAACTGCAGAACCAGAACAGCCTCACTCCAATACAAGCACTCTGACAGAGCGGGAACCTAGCTCGTCTAGTCTCTGTAGTATTGATGAGGAGCATCTCACAGACATTGAAATAGTTCGCAGAGTGTTTTCTTCCAAAAGGAGTAATGTGAACTTTGTCACAGAGATATTTCGTCAGGTAAAATACCTCTCAGTATTTTTAATTTGTAATACAGATTTTTGTCTTTAATATTGAATATGAAGGGGTGAGTAAAAATAGGTTTACTAGTTTATGTCTTTTTTCATACAAACAACTGTAGACCTACTTTTACCCACCCCTGTGCTGACTTCTAGCTATTTCAAATTTATTCTTCTTGAAAATGTTTTTTACAGTTCATGTTTAGTTTTAAAATTTTACTATGTCTAATCCTTTGGTATTTTCTATTTATATTTTTTAGTTTATGGTGGTTTTAGTTTAGTAACTACCTCTTATCGGAATAATTTTCTTAGCTATTCTCTTTGTGGTTTGAAACTTTTCTATCATTTGATTAATTATAATATAATTACTTCATCCTTCAGTCTTCAATCAGTTAAAGTGGTTTTTCAATATAAGAAGTGATGTTTTAATTGCCTTTATCCTCCCTTCAGAGGCTTAGTTTTGTCCTCAAATACATTCTGAGGTTAAAGTTGCTTAAGGTAGATATTTGGGGAATAAAATGAAGGAGGAGAGAGAAATTAAAAGAATGAAAGCCATTTCACATAATGATAGCTAGAAATTCCTAAATGCACATTCTCAATTACATAGAAATTTTGTGGAAAATAAACTATGAAAACTGATCATTTGCTTTTACTAGCAAAAGCATTTAACTTTTGTAGGTAAACATCATTGAGTTTTGTAGCTGAAGGGGATTATTCAGATCTCACAGCAAATAAGTGGTATGTCCTGGACTAAAATTTCAAGATCCTGGTTCACATGTCAGCGCTCTTTATTCTATGCCATACTGCTCTCACATGCCCAGGGAGCTCCTGGCAAAGCAAATCTAAACACTGATTAATATGTAAATCAAAGCCTGAGACAGCATTAACCTAAGAAACAAACTGGTAACACTTTGTCCAGTTTGGGCATTGTTTTGAGTTGCCAAGTTCAGGGTTTGTGTTGACTGGATATATGACAACTAGGAAAGGGAAGATACTTGACAAATGATGTTGGAATATTTGTTTGTGGGAAAGTTTAAAGTTTATGGAACTGTTCTTGAGTCAGTTTGAATTAGTTTATTTTTCCAGGAATTTGTTTATTGCATTTGTTTTTAGACTTGGCAAATTGAAATTGCTTTACAAAAAGAGAACCCAACATGCTACTTTCTATGGAGAACTCACAGCTCAGTTTTATACAGAACAAAACAAAAAGAAACGTTTGATCATAGGTTTGGAATCTGTACCCAAACTACAAATCGATAAGAATAGTAGTCTGCAAATACAATTGATTTGCTGCTGCATTGTCTGCTGTTTGTCTCATGTTAACAGTTATAAACAGCAGTGCAACTAGTATTTGGAACAGTCCTTACAGTGTTACAGTGTCAGGCACAGCCTTTCACTTCACACCACTGTTTCTCTTTGAGTTCCAGAGCTTCCTTTTCTTCATTCATTTTTGATATTGAAGGTCTTGCTAATCTCTTAAGGAGTTTTCCTCTTGATCACACTGGCAACTGTCTTGCACATCAAGCAAACCTTTGATGTTTAAATAGTTGGCAGCCAGAATAATTTCAAAAAGTGTCCCTTGGTCAACTTTTATAAATTCTTGGTCCTATACAGGGATATCATCTGTTCACTTTTCTTTGTTCTTACCATCCTTAGGAGAAGGAGGGTCATCCTTGTGGTGGGTGCACCAAGGATGACCTTTTTAAAATATTGCTACATTTACATTTTTAGAGGAACTGGGTTATCATCACCTGATTCATCATCCATTCTCAAATCTTCAGACATGGTCTAGAGAGGCTCAGATTGTTTGGCAATTTCAACATCAACTTCAAACTTCTCCATCGCAACTCTGCAACTTAACTGAAGGCATGGTGATTTGTCTCAAGGAGACATTAAGCCAGAGGCTGACGAGAGTGGGGCAAGGTCAGCAGACCCTAGAGAAAGGCAGAGAACAAGGCTGCTACCCAGCCATTATCTCTTAAATGTTTTTTTTTCCCCACATCAGCTAGGGCTATATTTCCTTTCTTATCCTGAATGTTTTTATTTTATTTTTTATTTTATTTTATTACTTTATTTTATTTAATTCTTGTTCAGGTACAGTTTTCTGTCTTATGGAAAACAGTATGGAATTTTCTAAGAAAACTAAAAATGAACGTGCCTTTTGACCCAGCAATTCCACTATTAGGAGTATATCCTAAGAACCCTGAAACACCAATCCAAAAGAACCTATGCACCCCGATGTCCGTAGCAGCACAATTTACGATAGCCAAGAGTTGGAAGCAACCTAGATGCCCATCGGTAAATGACTGGATCAAAAAGCTATGGTACATTTACACAATGGAACTCTATGATGCAGAAAGGAAGAAGGAGCTCCTACCTTTTGCAACATCATGGATGGAACTGGAGAGCATTATGCTGAGCGAAATAAACCAGGCAGTGAAAGACAAATACCATATGATATCACCGTTAACAGGAATCTAAACAACAAAACAAACAAGCAAGCAAAATATGACCAATGACACTCAAATACGGAACTGACTGACAGGGTCCAGAGAGGAGAGGGGAGAGTATCATAGGGGAAAAGGGGAGGGACTCACATGAATAAGTATGAAGGACACATGGACAATAACTAAGGTGGGAGGCGGAAATGGGAGGGGGGTGGGGAGCACTGGAGGGGACAGGGCTGGGAATATAAGACAGAAAACTACTTGAACAAGAATTAAATGTTTTATTTAATATCTAACAATATTTATTATTTACTTAAATATCTCTTAAAATAATTGCCTTTGTCTCACTATTTTTCTCGCCTTTTCTAGGACTTGACAAGATATATGTGAGATCTCCCTTGTTTTTTAAACCAAGCTCTGGCCAGTTTTATTAAAGAAAAATTTGCATCATTTACTTTTCACCAGTCTATTCTGGCATGCTTCGAATGATATCAGAATCATCTGGATCAGTCATAGCTAGTACGCTTATCTGTAGTGATGGCCACCAGTCTTGGCCAAAATGGTGTAGAACTTTATTTTAGATTTCCTCAAGGCTGGACAGTTGTTGGCAAGGATGACTGGTTTCATTTTGCCCTGTCTGGTCATCTTCACAGTCTGTGTGTGCCCCAGCACGTACTTTCCACTTTTCATAACAAGGTGGAACCTAGAGTTGAATGACTCTAGTGACTTTTTGTCTTCTTTGTGGCCACCAACTTCCTGCCTTAGGTGCAAGATGGCCCACAGCCAAGAGCTGCTGCCAAGATGGCCGGGGAGCAAGAAAGGAAAGCTAGTCTCATTTTCTACATGCCTATTAAGCTCTCATTCATATTCTCCAACTCTTTTTCTCTCTCTGCTGCATTCTGGATAATTCCTTTTTAATTACAACTGTGTCTGGAAGTTGGCCATCCTGCTTGGTCAATTTTATTGCCTCTATTCTATACTTAATGTATTACCACTAAACATAGTTATGGATCTAATTCTGCTGTATTTGGTTTCTATTTGCTCTTTCTCATGGTGCTGTATTCTCTTGAATTTCTTCCCATATTTTGTGAATTTTAGAAGTTCAGAAATTTGATTCTGAGCTTTTACTTCTTCATGACTTTATTTCTTGATTTGGTTCATTAAAAGTTGATTCCTTCAGAGAGTAGTTGCATTTGCTTCTTCTAGATGCCAAGGGGCACTACCAATCTCACATTAAACTGAATTCTTGATATGAGGTTCAAGCCAGCTAGATAATACAAACACAGTAGTAGGCTAGCTTTTGGTTATAGTGTCTCTTGGGAGAATTCTCTTGTTATGCACTCTGATCGAGCTATGGGTGGGTTTATTTCTTTTTTTAAATATTTTATTTATTTACTTTTAGAGAGAGGGGAAGGGAAGGAGAGAGGGAGAGAAACATTAGTCTGTGGTTGCCTCTCACATGGCCACCACTGGGGACCTGGCCTGCAACCCAGGCATGTGTCCTGACTGGGAATCGAACCACTGATCCTTTGGTTCACAGCCCATGCTCAGTCAACTGAGCTACACCAGCCAGAGCGGGTGGGTTTATTTCTAATTCAGTCTCACACTGATGATAGCTAGTCCTCCGGAATCCCAACTTTATTTACAAGTTTCCTGTTGTTCTCCCTACTTTGCCCCAGTAACTCCATGGAAACCAAGGTAATTGGTTCTACTCAAAGTGAAAGTCAGCTTTATTGCTCCCCCTGGAAACTTTCTGAGTCTGGAGTCCATGTATGTTTTTATTTTTGAATATTTCTTTGTAATTTTTGGCTCATAATGTGTTTAGAAAGATTAAGGTTTCTTTTAAAGAAATCTGTCATTTTTGTCTTTTCAGTCAGAAGGTTGGTCAGGTTACCTAGTCCACCATACTCTTGGAAACAGAATTCCCCTCATTGGCGTTTTAATCATTCTCTTATATTTTAATTTCTAAAAGTTTCATTTAATATCTGCCTATTCACTTTTTGTAGAGGCTGATATTTTATATTTTCATTTTCTAAATTAACACATATCAAAATGTTTATTTTATATTCCTCATTCCAGTAATTCCAGTAACTTAAGTCTTTGCAATTTGGCCTGGTATTGTTTTTGTTTATTCACCCTTGTTAGTTTGTTTTGGGCTTATATTTCTTTGAAATTTTGTGAAAATTACAATGGAACCTAGGTTGTAGGATTTGTACTTCTCTCAGGTATTCAGGGGTCCTGTCAGCCTATGTTTACTGTAAGTTGTAATTCTCAGCTTATGATTTTTCTCACTTTGCAGCAATCAAAGTTATGTGATGGTCAGCCTGGGAATGTGAATTTTCAGAGAAGACTGTTGTGTCCTTGTATTCACCTACTCTAAGTTAATAGACAGGTTTTCTCCTTGACTCTTTTGTGGAGTTGAGTTATTGTTTCTCTTCCCCTCCTAGCTTGCCTTTGCATTGAGGCGGAAGCCTTCTTTGGGTCAGCTTTATGTGTAGGACTTATTTCTCTCTCTCCTTGTCCGGGTGGCTGTTTAACCTAAAACTCTCTAGGCTGTCTGTTCAAGGCAGCAGCCAGAAGTTTTATTGCTCACTTGTCTATTTGGATTAATACTGCCATTTTGTTCTAGGTTCAGGTTATCCTTAGAAACTTGAGTTGTTTATTTAAAGGTATATTATATTTAAAAATAATTTTTTATTTATGAACTTATTGGGGTGACATTTGTTAATAAAATTATATGGGTTTCATGTGTACAATTTTATAGTACATCATTTGTATGTTGTATTGTGTGTTCCTGACCCCTCCCAAGTCACGTCTCCTTCCATCACCATTTTTTCCTTTTATCGTCTTCTACCTCCCCCACTCTATTTCTCTCTGTTAATCACTGTACTGCTGTCCGTGTCTATGTAAAGGTATATTTTGTATGTGACAAATTTTGTGCTTGGAGATTTCAGGATTTTTTTTTTAAATCATACTGCTGGGAACTAAGTCCTCTGAGATGTTATTTTTGTTCTAGCAATTATTTTATTTTTTTAAATGTATTTAATGATTTTGAGAGAGTGAGAGGGACATCAGTTTGTTTTTCCACTAATTTATGCATTCATTCATTCATTCATTGCTTGATTCTTGTATGATGTGCCCTGACTGGGGATCGAACCCACAACCTTGGTGCATTGGGGTGATACTCTAACCAACTGAGTTACCTGGCCAAGGCCTGACAATGATGTTTTTAAAGGGATTTTTTAATGTAAAAGTTTAAGATGGTAACTCCATTGAATGGTTAATTTTTGAAAGGGAATTAGTTGTTCAGAGTAGATTGTAGTAGGACAGCTATTTTTACTTAACTAATACTGATGATAAATTTGCAAGATTGGTTAGAAAATTAAAAACGGAACTGCTTTTTTACCTGGCAATTCCATTGCTAGGATTATATCCTAAGAACCCTGAAACACCAATCCAAAAGAACCTTTGTACCCCAATATTCATAGCAGCACAATTTACAATAGCCAAGTGCTGGAAGCAGCCTAAGTGCCCATTAGTAAATGAATGGATCAAAAAACTTACACAATGGAATTCTACGCAGCAGAAAGAAAGAAGGAGTTCATACCCTTTGCCAATAGCATGGATGGAACTGGAGAGCATTATGCTAAGTGAGATAAGCCAGGTGGTGAAATACAAATACCATGTGATCTCACCACTAATAGGTACCTAATCAACAAAATGAACAAGCAAGCAAAGTATAACCAAAGACATGGAAATTGAGAAGAGGCTGACAGTGACCAGAGGGAGAGGGGAGGGGATAATGGGGGGACAAGGGTGAAAGGTTTACAGGAACAATTATAAAGGACATATGGACAATAACAAGGCGGGTGGTTAGAAACAGGGGAGGGAGGTGGGGAGGGTTGGTCGGAGGGAAGGCAGAAAACTGTACTTGAAAAGCAATTCTAAAAATGTTAACAAATAAATACAAACCTTAAAAATTTTGCAAGATTGGGAATCTGAAATAGTTTCTTTCCTTATTTCAAAGGCTCATATGTTTACAGTATCATACATTATTGTAATTATCAGGTATGTAGACATATAATGATTTTGCCTTTAACAATCCCAGCTAAAGCATAAGTATTTCTGTAGCTAAACGAGTTTGGTAAAAATGTCTTTACTTTTTTTTTCTTTTGTTTTTATTACCATCCCCTATCATCTCCCCCTTGGCACCCATTAGCTTGTTCCCTCTATCTGTGGGTCAGTTTCTGTTTTGTTTATTCATTTATTTTGTTTTTTTAGATTCCACATATAGGTGAGACCATATGGTGCTTGTCTTTTTTCTGTCTGACTTAGTACACTTAGCATAATACCTGTATTGTCACAAATGGCAAGGTTTCATTCTTCTTTTTCCTGAATGATATTCCAGAGTGTGTATGTGTGTGTATCTTCTCTACTGCTTCATCTATTGATAGATATCTAGGTTGCTTCCAAATCTTGGCTATTGCTAGTAATGCTGCAGTGAACATAGGGGTGCATATATCTTTTTGAATTCGTGTTTCTGTTTTCTTCAGATAAATATCAATAGTGGAATTGTTGAATCATGCGGTAGCTCTATTTCTAAATTTTTGAGGAATCTCCATACTGTTTTCCATAGTGGCTGCACTGATTTATAATTTCAACAACAGTGTATGAGGGTTTCCTTTTCACTGCATACTTTCCAGCATTTGTTTATTGATTTATTGATGGTAGCCATTCTGACAGGTGTGAGGTGGTATCTTGTTGTGGTATTTTAATTTGCATTTTCTTGATGATTAGTGATGTGGGGCACCTTTCCATGTCTCTTGGCCATCTACACGTCCTCTTGGAAGAAATGTCTTCAGATTCTGTGCTCAGTTTTTAATTTGATTGTGTTTTTTTTTTGGTATCAAGTTGTATGAGCTCTCTATATCATTTGGATATTAACTCTTTAACAAATGTATCATTTGTAGATATCATCTCCCATTCAGCATGTTGTTTTTTCACTTTGTTGACCATTTTAGTTTCATGTAGCCCCATTTTTTTCTTTTTTTAGAGTACAGTAGCAATATTTTTAAAATTTATTTTACTTATTGTTCAAGTACAGCTTTCTGTCTTTTACTTCCATCCCAGCCCCATTTTTTTTCTTTTGTTGCCTCTGCCTGAGGATACATGTCCAAAAAAAATATTGCTAAGAGCAGTGTCAGAAATTTTACTGCCTATTTTTTCTTCCAGGGTTTTGGGTCTAACATTTCTCAAATGAGAATTAAAAGTCTTTAATTCATTTTGATTTCATTTTGGTGTGTGGTACAAGAAAAAGGTCCAATTTCAATTTTTTTGCCAACATGATTTGTTTAAAGAGACTATCTTTATTGTATATTCTTGCCTCTTTTATTGATTGATCTATATATCTGTATTTATGCCAGTATTATTTTGTTTTTGGTTATTATAGCTTTGTAGTGTAGTTTGATATCACAGAGTGTGATATCTCCAACTTTGTTCTGTCTCAAGATTTCTTTGGCTATTTGGAGCCTTTTGTGGCCTTATATAATATTTAGGATTAATTTTAATTCTTAGAAGAATACCAATGGTATTTTAATTGGGATTACATTGAATCTATAAGTTACTTTAAGTGATAAAGACATTTTATCAATATTAATCCTTCCAGTCCATGAGCAAGGTATATCTCTCCAACTTATTTGTTCAGTTTCTTTCTTAAGTGTATTATAGTTTTTAGAGTATAGGTCTTTTACCTCTTTGGTTAAATTTTTTCTACGTATTTTATACTTTTTTATGGAATGTGAATAGAATTATTTTATTAATTTCTTTTTCTGGTTATTTGTTATTGGTATAAAGAAAAAACAGATTTCTGTATATTGATTCCGTATCTTAAATCTTTACTGAGGTCATTTATTAGTTCTACCAGTTTTCTGGTGGAGTCTTTAGGGTTTTTTGTATATATCATCAAGTCATCTGCAAATAATGAGAGTTTTACTTCTTCCTTTCCAGTTTCAATAGGTTTCACTTCTTTGTCTTTTCTGATGGCTGTGGCTAGAACTTCCAGTACTATGTTGAATAAAGGTGGTGATGGTGGGCATCCTTGTCTTATTCCTAATCTTAGAGGAAAGGCTTTCAGTTTTTCACCATTGAGTATGATACAGATGCAGATTTGTTATATATGGCCTGTATTATGTTTAGATATGTTCCTTCTGTACCCACTTTGTTGAGAGTTTTTATTTATAAAAAGCTGTTGAATTTTGAGATGCTTTTTTCTGCATGTATTGAGATGACTATACTTCTTTATCCTTCATTTTGTTGATGTGATGTATTGCATTAATTGATTTACAGATGTTGAACCATCTTTGCATTCCTGAGATAAATACCATTTGATTAATAGTGTATAATTCTTTTAATGTATTGGTAAATCTGGATTGCCAGTATTCTGTTGAGATTTTTTGCATGTATGTTCTTCAAGGATATTGACCTGTAATTTTTTTGTAGTGTTTTTGTTTAGTTTTGATATTGCTGGCTTCATAAAATACTTTGGAAGCTTTTTTTCCTCTTTAGTATTTTGAAATAGTTTAAAATGCAAGGTTTAATTTTTCTTTGAGTTTTCGATAGAATTTACCTGTAAAGCCATCTAGTCCTGCACGTTTATTTGTTGAAAGTTTTTGGATTACTGCTTTAATTCTGTTGGCTAGTAATTGGTTTGTTTAGATTTTCTACTTCCTGGTTTAGCCTTGGAAGGCTATGTACTTCTAGAAGTGTATCTATTTCTTTTAGATTGTTGACTATGTGGCATATATTTGTTCATAATATTCTTGGTATTTCTGTGGTGTCAGTTGTAACTTCTCTTTCAGCTATGATTATATTTGGGCTTTTTTCTTGATGAGTTTGGCTAAACGATTGTTCATTTTATTCATGTTTCAAAGAACCAGCTCTCAGTTTTATTGATCTTTTCTATTTTTTTAAACATTTTTATTTTGTTTGTTTCTACTCTGATCTTAACTATTTTCTTCTGTTTACTTTGAATTTTGTTGTTTTTCTAGTTCCTTTAGGTATAGAGTTATATTGTGTATTTGGGATTTTTCTTATTTCTTGAGGTAGGCCTATGCAGCTATGAACTTCCGTCTTAGAACTATTTTTGCTGCATCTCATAAATTTTGAAAGGTCTTGCTTTTTAAATTTTCATTTGTTTTCAAGGTAATTTTGTATTTCTTGTTTGATTTCCTTTTTGATCCATTGGTTGTTTAGTAACATATTTATGTTTATGTAGCACATCTTTGGGGGTTTTTTTTGTTTCTTGTTTTAGTTTTCTTTCTGTAGTTGATTTCTAGTTTTAGTGCCTTTGTGGTCTGAAAAGATCCTTAATATGATTTCAATCTTCTTGAATTTATTGAGGTTTTTTTGTGGCTTAATATGGGATCCATCTTGAAGTATGTTCCATGTACACATGAAAAAATCTGTTTCCTGCAATTTTTGGATGAGATTTTCTATGTATGTTTATTAAGTTGATCTTGTCTGATGTGATATTTAAGACCATTATTAGATTTTGGTTTAAAGACTCTATTAATGTGAGAGAGGTATTCAAGTTTTCTGCAATTATTGTACTATTTATGTCCATTAATAATTATTTAGGTGCTCCTATGTTGGGTGCATAGATATTTACTATTGTTAATTCTTTTTTTGGATCGATCCCTTTATTATTATGTAATGTCCTTTTTTGTCCTTTTTTATAATTTTTGTTTTAAAGCCTATTATGTTTGATGTAAGTGTTCTCCAGTTTTTATTTCTATTTGCATGGAATATCTTTTTTCATTTCTTTATTTTTTTTGTCTATATATATCTTTAATTTGAACCAAGTCTTGAGATAGTTTGTTATATAAGCTGATGCTCATTTAGGGGCAATGTAATGATTGTGAGGTGTATTTTAGATGTTTGTTTAAAACAAAGATACAACTATAAAGTATAAATGCCAAACTCATCTGAAATGATAAAGTTATTTTCTATATTGAGTAGAATAGGAATAATGCAGTCCAGAAATTAACCCCCTATTTTATAAGGAAACCAAGTATGCTTTAATTTAATTTTTCCCCCACAGCCACGTTAAGGTAGTGGATTACACAGTGTTAAGTCCTGAGGATGATTTCAGGTTCATGAGCTCAAAACTATTTTTATTAAAATACTAAGATTTATATATCTTTTTCATTCTCATGTGCAGTGTTGTATCTAATTGACTACAGAAGCAAACATATGAAAATCCAAGTGACTTGCAAAAAATGTAAAAGTAATGCTATTTTTTTTCGAACAATGTGTTATTTGTGTTAATGTTTAGTATGTTAGGGGTTCTGAAACCAAAATGTGAACCACTGCTTGAAGAAGACAGAAAATTTCCGTATCTGCTAAATGCTCGCTGTATTTGATTAACTCTTAAAGAATGTGTCCATCATGATCTGGGTTGGGTAATAATGGGAGCATATTAAAAGAACATCAGAGCCTTGGCCAGGTAGCTCAATTGGCTTTAGCAACAACCCCATGTACCAGAGTTGCAGGATTTATCCCTAGTCAGGGATCAAGCAGGAATCAACTAGTGAATGTGTAGGCGAGTAGAGCAGTAGATCTGTGTTCTCTCTCTCTCTCTCTCTCTCTCAAATCAATTTAAAAAAAAAAAACATCAGAGACCAACATGTTTTGTTAGTTGCTCATTTACTGAAGAAGAGGACTATTAGTAAATTAAATGCCATTGTTAGAAAACTTTACTAGGTTATTTTAAGCTACTGCCATTAAATATTTGATTTTTTCTATTTCCATAAAACTGGAGATGACCTTAATTAAGTAGGTCTCTAGAGAGAAAATTTGCCGGACCTATAGATTCAGATTGTTGCACCTGTGGTGACTGGTTCCCTTATTATCAATTAACAATTGATATCTGATTATAAGTGATGCTTCTACATAGAGAAATATGGTGCCACTATGTGGGTTTGAATGTTCTGGTTTCTGTGATGATTATTTCTTATTGTAAATTTATAAATTGGCATTCTGATTTTATACATGAGTTTTATGGATCGTATCAGTCTTTCCTCGTGATTTGTCTTTAGTGTATTGGCAAATCAGATTTGGGGGCCTATAAGGACAAAGGTTATATACACTTTGGTCTTTTGTAAATTCATGAAGCCACTTGGGATATAGTATGACAATTTTTACAATAACAAATAACTCTAGAGATTACTGTTATTTTTAAATTTACTAATAATTTAAGTATGTTTAAAATTAATCTTAATTTTTTTAGAGCAGTTTTAGGTTCACAGCAAAATTGAGCAGAAAATACAGCATTCCAATGGTGAGTTAAAAAAAAGTTTTTCAATATAGGAGAGTAGAACTTCTCTGATTATTTGAGGTTTTTTTCTATTTATCTTTTTTTAAATTTATTTAATTATTGTTCAAGTACAGTTTTCTTATACTTCCATCCCAGCTCACCCCCCCCCCCAGTGCTCCCCACCTTCCTCCCATTTCCACCCCCCTTAGTTTTTGTCCATGTGTTCTTTATACTTGTTCCTGTGAATCCTTCCATTTTCCCTTGGAATTCTCTCCCCTCTCCCCTCTGGTCGCTGTCAGCCTGTTCTCTATTTCAGTGTCTTTGGTCGTATTTTGCTTGCTTGTTTGTTTTGTTGTTTAGGTTCCTGTTAATTGAGTTTTTAAAAAATACTTACATTGACCCTTTCTAAGGAAGGCTGAACTGTTGGTGCAATTGTAAATAGTCTAAGAGTAGGCAGTGATGATCAGACTCACTGCATTGGCCATTAAGTGCTGAAATATGAGTGAGAATTTGGGAATGGGTGTGTCAGGTGGAGGTGAGTAACAAGTCATGTAGTTTCCTAGGGAATCAATAATAGCTGATAAATAAGTGATTACTGATAAATAAATACTGTGTTGATATTCCACAGTAACTTTTCATCAACTTGAAAAGCTGATTTTGGAGGACTGCTTTTATTTAGATAAAACCATATTATTTGAATCCCATGATTATTATTAAACACACCTACTGATAATTCTGGAGTAGAAAGTAAAAGTGGCAGCTTTTAGGTAAAGATTTTGTGATTTTTAAGAATTTTTTTCTTTCTATTTTTTCCTATTCAAAGGTTTTGTGATTTATTTTAAAGTTGAAATTAATAGGTAGTTGTTAAAAATTATTTGTAAATGAAAAGTACACTGAAAAAATTACATAAACACAAATCTGCATAAGGAAAGAACTTTGGGTGGTGAGATTAAAAGTATTTTTGTATGTCTGAACTGCATAAAAAGTATTTTTGTTGTGAAAATGTAGTATTTTGTAATGAGGGCATACTTACTTTTTAAAAAGTTAAGTAAACCTGGAAAGTACCTCAAGTAATGAGTAACTGTAAAATATTTAATTTGTTTTTTAATTAAAAGTGTTTTGCCTTATTAATTGTTATAGAGTGACATTATATTTAAAAAGAAAAAAGAAAGCTGTAACTTTCTTATGTACTTAGAAAAGCTTCATTGTCTTGTTACATGTAATTTTTATTACTTCTTGGAGTGAAATTTAACTTTTCTTTTTTCTTTTTTAAAGATTATATTTATTTATTTTTAGAGAGAGGGGAAGGGAGGGAGAGAGGAAGAGAACATCAGTGTGTGGTTGTCTCTCTCATGCCCCCTACTGGGGACCTGACCTGCAATGCAGGTGTGTGCCCTGAGTGGGAATCAACCCATGACCCTTTAGTATGAAGGCTGGTGCTCAATCCACTGAGCCACACCAGCTAGGGCTAACTTATTTTTCGATCAAAATCTTATTATTGACATTTGTTTTAAGAGCAATAAAAATCATTGTAAGTTAATCACATGTGATTTATATGAGAAGTTATATTTACATTGAGCCCACAGTTATTTATTTATTTATGTTTATATTTTTCCATTGCCATTTGCTCCCCCTATACCCTTTTCCACCTCCACTGACTCACATCCCCCCTGAAATCTCCACACTGTCATCCATGTCCATGAGTCCTTCTTCCTTTTTACTGGATCCATCCACCACTTTAACCCCCCAACCTCCAACCAAAGGCTGTGTCAGCCTGCTCTCTATCTATGAGTATGTCTGTATTTTGCTTGTTAGTTCAGTTTGTTCATTATATTCAGCATATGAGTGAAATTATATGGCATTTGTCTTTCTCTCACTGGCATATTTCACTTAGCATAATGTTCTCTCGGTCCATCCATACTGTCGCAAAGGGCAAAACTTCCTTCTTTTTTACAGCTCAGTAGTATTCCTTTGTGTAAATGTCCCATAATTGTCTTATCCTCTCATCTGCTGATAAGACACTTGGGCTGCTTCCAAATCTTGGTGATTGTAAATAATGTTGTAATGAATATAGGGGTGTTTATGTTCTTGAAAATTAGTGTTTTCAGTTTCTTTGGATAAATTCCCAGAAGTGGAATCACTGTGTCAAAAGGCAATTCCATTTTAAATTTTTTGAGGTATCTCCATACTTCTTTCCACAATGGCTGCACCACTCTGCATTCACACCAACAACCCAAAAGAGTTCTCCTTTCTCCACATTCTCACCAATGCTTGTTTTTTAAAAAAACTGTATTTATTCATTCATTCATTCATTCATTCATTCATTCATTTGTTTTAGATGGGGAAGGGAGAGAAAGAGAGGGAGTAGAACATCAATGTGTGGTTGCCTCTAGCACACCCCATACTGAGGATATGGCCTGCAACCCAGGCATGTGCCCTGACTGGGAATCAAACTGGTGATGCTTTGGTTCGCAGGCCTGCGCTCAATCCATCACCAATGCTTGTTATTTGTTGAATTATTGATGATAGCCATTCTGACAGGTGTCGTACGGTATCTCATTGTGGTTTAAATATGCATTCCTCTGATGATTAGTGACATTGGGCATCTTTTCATATATCCATTGACCAATCGTATGTTCTCTTTGGAGAAGTGTCTAATCAGGTTCACTGCCCATGTTTTAATTGGGGTTTCTTTGGTGTTGAGTTTTGCAAGTTCCTTATAAATTTTTATATTAACCCCTCTTCAGATGTATTGTCGAATATGTCCTCCCATTTTGGTGGGTTTTTGATGTGTGCACTGGCCTGCAGTGCCCATGGTGTTATGGATGGAAAATCAAGACAAATTCACACAGACTACCAAGTTCTGTGGAGGAAAAGGGACAGCATGGCTACTCCCTCAAGAGGGTAAAGCCTCAGAACGGCCTGGTCACCCTCTCAAGGGGAGAGTGCGCTGACCCTTGCCTAGATAGGCTTTCATTGTTTTTTTTGCACAGGAGTTCAGGTACAACTTATTAATCATTGTCAGGCAGTAAATAGTAGTAGTATACAAAGCACTATTAGGGCTTCTTCTGAGTCAGGGTCTATTAGCTAAAAGGCTACAAGACTTTGGGAAAGTCTCGGGCCTTTTAGCATTCTTCTTCACATTCTTCTCAGGCCTGATTACCCAGGGAATCTGCCATTCCCAGCACAGGGCTGCATCACTGTCAGTCATTGTTTTCAGGCTTAAGTCAGGCAGAGGAGGCAGATAGCCAAGGAATTCTCGAAGACAGACTGAGGACTCAGGCTTTGTCACCAGGGGGCAAGGGTCCATCACCCCCTTTCTGCTGCAGTCCCTGAGTCCTTCTTTGAGGGCCTCCCAAGTGATCATGTCTGGCTTAGGTTCCCCCTCCTCTGCGGGGTCTTATCTGTCATTGACTAACCGACCAAGCCTTGAGGGCCAGAGATGGATGAAGCAGAAGCAGCATTTCTGCCAGGAAGATAAGCTTTATTTCCTTAGTGTTTTATGGTCTGAAGGTCCCTCACTCAGCCTTAGCCATGGGGGGTTTACAGCTCCTGAAACCAGGCAGGGTGGTTCCCAACAGGTTTCTTTTTATTTTGTAGATAGTTTCCTTTGCTAGCAAAACCTTTTTAGTTTGATACAGTCCAGTTTTTTTTTATTTTTTAATTTTGTGTCCCTTAGCTGAGGAGATACATCAGGAAAAAATTATTGCTATGAGCAATGTTTGAGATTTTACTGCCAAGATTTTTTTCTAGGTTTTCTGTTGTTTCAAGTCTAGCATTTAAGTCTTCAGTCCATGTTGAATTAATTCTGTGTGTGGCTTAATAAGGTGGTCTGATTTTCCCAACACCATTTATTGAATAAGCTATCTATAATCCACTGTATGCACTTGCTTCCTCTGACAAATGTTAATTGATTATAAAGGTGTGGATTTATTTCTGGACTCTCTATTTTGTTCTGTTGATTGATGTGTCTGTTTTTATGCCAGTACCATGCTGTTTTGATTACTCTGGCCTTATAATATAGTTTGATATTATGTACTGGGATTCCTCCAACTTCATTCTTCTTTCTTATATCACTGTTGCTGTTCAGGGCCTTTGGTGGCTCCATATAAAGAAAATTTGCTCTAGTTCTGTGAAATACGTTATTGGTATTAATAGGAGTTCTGCTGACTCTATAGATTGCTTTGGGTACTATTGACATTTTAATGTTAATTCTTCTATTCCATGATCATGGCATATGCTTCTACTTACTTGTACTTTCTTCAGTTTCTTTCTTCAGTGTCCTATAATTTTCAAGTGCAGGTCTTTTACATCCTTGGTTAGGTTTAATCTAAGTATCTTAGTCTTTTTGAAGCAACTGTGAACAGGATTGTTTTCTTAATTCTCTGTTATTTCATTATTGGCACATAAATATGCAACTAATTTCTGGATATTAATTTTGTTTCCTGCTACTTTACTGAATTCCTTTATCAGTTTCTTGATGAAATCTTTAGGGTTCTCTGTGTACCATATCATGTCATCTGCAAATAAAGACAGTTTTACTTCTTCCTTTCCAATTTAGCTGTCTTTTATTTCTTCCTGTCTGATTGCTGTGGCTGGGACTTCCTGTACTAGGTTGAATAAGAGGTGAAGCAGATATCCCTGTCTTCTTCCCAATCTTAAGGGGAACAATTGTAATTTTTGCCCATTGAGTATGGTGCTAGCAGTGGATTTGTCATATATAGTCTTTATTATGTTTAGGTATGTTTCCTCTAGTCCCATATTACTGAGAGTTTTCATCATAAATGGGTGCTGAATTTTATCAAATCCTTTTTCTGCATGTATTGATATGATCATGTGGTTTTAAGCCTTCATTTTGTGTTCATAGTGTATCACATTTATTGATTTGTGGATCTTGTACCAACCTTGCATCCTGGAACAAATCCCAAGTGATAGTGGCGTATGATGTTTTTAATGTATTATCATATTTGGTTTGCTAATTAATATTTTGTTGAAGATTTTAGCATTTGTGTTCATCAGGGTTACTGGCCTGTAACTTTCATTTTTGTAATGTCTTCATCTGGTTTTGAAATTAGGATAATGCTGGCCCTGTAAAATGAGCTTGGAAGTCTTCACTACTCTTATATTTTTTGGAATAGTTTGATAAGGAGGGGTGTTAGTTTCGCTCAGAATGTTTGGTAAAATTTACCTTTGAAGCTATCGTGTGATGGTCTTTTGTTCTTTAGGAGTTTTTTTCCCCCTTTGGTGAGCTTTTTTGTTTTTTATTTTTATTTTTAAAATTATATTTTATTGAGCATACTATTACAGTTATCCTGATATATCTCCCTTTGTCTCCCTCCCTGCAGCACCCCCCACTCCTTCAGCTAGCTCCCCAACCATGGTTCATGTCCATGGGTCATGCATATACGTTCTTTGGCTACTCCATTGCCTATACTGTACTTTACATCCCCATTATTACTCTGTAACTACCTGTTTGGACTTTTTTTAAAAAGATTTTATTTATTTATTTTTAGACAGACAGGGAGAGAGGGAGAGAAACATCAATGTGTGGTTGCCTCCTGCACACCCCTCACTGGGGAACCTGGCCCACAACCCAGACATGTGCCCCAACCGGGAATCAAACCCACGACTTTTTGCTTTGCAGGCCTGTGCTCAATCCACTGACCTATACCAGCTGGGGCCCTGTTTGTACTTTTTAATCCTCTCACCTCTTCACCCATTCTCGCACACCCCTTTCCCATCTGGCCACTATCAAAAAGCTCTCTGCATTCATGATTCTCTCCCTGTTCTTCTTGTTTGCTTAGTTGTTTTTTTTTTTTAGATTAAATTGTTGATATGTATTTTTGCCATTTTATTGTTCATAGTTTTGATCTTCTTTTTCTTAAATAAGTCCCTTATTTTATATAATAGTGGTTTGATGGTGATGAACTTTAATTTTTTCTTTTCTAGGAAGCTCTTTAACAACCCTTTGATTCTAAATGATATCTTTGCTGGGTAGAGCAGTCTTGACTGTAGGTCCCTGCTTTTCATGAATTTATGTTGAGAGTTTTTTGATCACTGCTTCAATTTCACTAGGTTTAATCTGCCTATTCAAATCTCTGATTCATCTGATTTAGTTTTAAAAGATTGTATGTTTCTAGGAATTTATTCATTTCTTCCAGGTTGTCCAATTTGTTGGCATATAGTTGTTCATAATGTTTTCTTATAATCCTTTGTATTTCTTTGGTCTTAGTTGTTATTTCTCCTTTTGCATTTTGATTTTTTTTTTTAACTTGGGTCCTCTCTCTTCTTGGTGAGTCTGGTTAAAGGTTTGTTGATCTTGTTTATCTTTTCAAAGAATGAGCTCTTGAATTCATTGATCTTTTGTGTCTTTTTCTTAGACTGTTTCTTTCATTGCTTCTCTGATCTTTATTATTTTCTTTATTCTACTCACTTTCGGCTTTGGTTGTTCTTCAAGTTCCTTTAAATGTAAAGTTAGATTGTTCATTTGAGCTTTTCCTTGTATCTTGAGATAGGCTTGTAATGCTCTGAACTTCCCTCTTAGGACTGCTTTCCCAGTGTCCCATTGATTTGGGATTGTTGTGTCTTCATTTTCATTTGTTTCAAGTGCTTTTTGATTTCTTCCTTGATCTCATTGTTGCCCCATTCATTGTTTAAGAACATGTTATTTAGCTTCCATGTCTTTGCATATTTTTCTGTGTTCTTGTGCATGATTTCTAGTTTTGTAGCAGTGTAGTCAGAGAAGATGCTTGATATGATTTGAGTCTTCTTAAATGTATCGAGACTTGTTTTGTGTCCTAATACGTGGTTTATCCTAGAAAACGTTCCATGTGCACTTGAAATGTGTGTATATTCTGCTGCTTTGGGGTGAAATGCCCTGAAGATATCAATTAAATTCATATGATCTAGTGTGTCATTTAGGGCTGCTGTCTCCTTGTTGATTTTCTGTTTGGAAGATCTATCCATTGAAGTCAATGGTGTGTTAAAATCCCCTACTATGACTGTATTTCTGTCAGTCTCTCCCTTTATGTCCATTAAGATTTGCTTCACATATTTAGGTGCTCCTATGTTGGATGTGTAAATTTTTAGTAGGGTTATATCCTTTTGTTGGAGTATTCCCTTTATGATTACGTAGTGTGCTTCTTTTCTCTTGTTGTAGCCTTGGCTTTAAAGTCTGTTTTTGTCTGACAGAAATATTGTTACCCCAGCTTGTATTCTTTTTTTATTTACGTGAAATAATCATTTTCCATCCCTTTACTTTTGGTCTGTGTCTGTCTTTCATTCTGAGGTGGTCTCTTGGAGGCAGCGTATATATGGGTCTTGTTTTCTTATCCTTTCGGCTACCTTGTCTTTTGATTGCAGTATTTAAGCCATTTACATTTTAAGTGGTTATTGATACATATTTAGTGCTGGTTTATTTTTCAACTATTTTCTTTCATTTTTCTCCTTCCTTTTTTCTTCCTTCTTCTTTCTTCTACTTCTTCTTTTTCTCCGCCCCCTCCTCCTCTTCACCCCCTTCCTCTTCCTTTTGCTCTTCCTCCTAAAGCAAGCTCTTTACCTTTTGTTGCAATACTGGTTTGGTGTTAGCAAAGTCCTTTTGCTTCCTTTTGTCTAGGAGGCTCTTTATCTCTTCTTCAGTTTTAGATGATAGCCTTGCTGTGTAAAGTAGCCTTGGTGTAGGTTCTTGCTTTTCATTACCTCAAATATTTCACACCACCTTCTGACCTGAAATGGTTTGTTGAGAAATTAGGTGTCAGTCCAATGGGAGCTCCTGTGTAGGAAACTACTATTCCTGCGGCTTTTTAGATTGTCACTTTGTCTTTAAGTTTCACCATTTTAATTATGATGTTTCTTGATGTGGTGACATGGACACCAACCATGTCATTATGAATGAAATGAGACTTTCCCATGGACTACCGAGTTTGGTGGAAGAAAAGGGACAGCATGGCTTTCCTTTCAAGGGGAGCCAAAGCCTTGGCCCTTCCCATGACTGGCCTTTATTGGGTTTCTCGGCACATTATGTGATGGTCCTCATTTACTATGCACAGGTTGCTTTAGGTGGTTACCTTTTACAGAAAACAAAGGTGCCAGTGCTGCTAATCATATCACAGGAGAGGGATATTTGCAAATGAAAAGGCTAAAGTGGTTGAACCAGTTACATTCCTCCTTGGAAGGTTTAGCATGGATTTTAGGAAGTTACTTTGCAGTAAATGTATGCCACTGGGGGCTGGGCCCATGCCACACAAAATGGTCTCCTACAATGTGGGCCTTTTAGTGCCATCTTGTTTGGGGATGGAAACAGCCCTTTTGCGCCTTTGCACTTTCTAGAAGTCTCAGTGTGGTGATGTGTGTTCAGTTCATCATTCAGGATGATTTTTCTATAATTTAGTTGTAATTCCAGTTTGGTCCTAAAGGAAGTTAATGTGGCTTCCTCTCACTCTGCCGCCATATTGGTTCCCCCCAAAGTTTTCATAAAACAAGTAATATTTTCATTTTGAGATAAATAACATGAATGAAAGAAATCTTTGCACTTGAAATCAGTCTCTACCAAAGCATTTCTGTCTTAGTGTATTTATAAATTATTTGGAGACAAAAGGCTTTTTTGACAATGAATTGGTTCACTTTAATTCTTTAAAACTTATTTATATCATGTTTTATAACAAAATAGAAATGCTTGTATTAGTAGTGTTTGGCAAAGTAAAAGGTAGCTAAAAAGTACTGCTTTCTGTACTTTTTTTCACTAGGCATTTTTACTGCCAATTTGTGAAGCAGCAGCTATGAGAAAAGTGGTAAAAGTATATCAAGAATGGATTCAGCAAGACGAAAAACCTTTGTTCATGCAAGAACCTGAAGAAATTGTGATTTCTTCTTCAGACTTACCTTGCATTGACAATGTCACAGACCATGATATTTCAATGGAAGAAGGAGAAAAGAGAGAAGAGGTAAAATGATATGGCTTATATATTTTATTATATGTTTAAAAGATTAGATTTCCACAGAGGTGTAACTTTAATACATATATACTTAGTAAATGGGAAGGTAAAGATGCCATTAGTATATTTGTAATTTTGATGATATAACAGTTACCTCAGTACCATGTCCCAAAGCTCTTTGATGTCACAACTTTAAACATAATTAATATTGAGGTTATATAATAATACTTTATGTCATTTTCTAGATCAAAATTAGATGCTATTGTAAAAGGTGTAATGTTTGTAACTGTGGTTGTAAATCAAAATGGGTGTTGTAATACATACCATATTTTTCGAATGATAAGATGCACCCTTCCCTCCCCCGCCTAAATTTGGGAGGAATAATGGTTGTTAATGCTGCTGTTGAGTTCTGTTTACATTTACATTGGTGGAATATTATGTTATTTATGTTATTAAATATTTTACCACATTTTTTGCTTCAAAATTTTTTTTTCTATTTTCCTCTAAAACCTAGGTGCGTCTTATGGTCCAAAAAATACAGTATCTCTTAGACTGATTACCAAACTATGGTTTCTTCTTGCCTGGCTTATTCTAGGATTGGGTACTTAGCACAAACCAGAATATTCAGAATTATTTCTTGAAAATTTTTGTATTGATGCCAATTTCAGCATTAAAAAACACTGATGTATTAAGTCATTTGATCTGTGATAAGAATAACTGGAGATAACTCAATGGGGAAAATAGAGTAGAAGTAGAAAAGGAATAAAATAAATTCCTTTTATTTCTTTAGCCTGAATAATTCTTGTCCTTTGGTTGTTTAACTATTGTCATAGGTCAAGTTCTCACCAAAAATGAGAGTCTGGTATTGACATGTAACTTTTTAAATCCAGATAGGAGCAATTTGATAATGTTTATTCACCTTAGTGGTTCATTTAATATTACCAGTAGAATTTATCAGGATATTAATCTAGAATGAGCAGGCCACATTCTACAGGGATTCAGTGAATCAGTACTTACATATATGTATATGTCTGGATACAGGAAAATTTGTGTATGAGACATGTGTAATAAATGTATACATATATTTATTTGTAGAGCTCCCTCCCCTGTGTCTAGGAAGGGGGGAAATGTAACTAAGAAATATAATTGAAGTAAATAAAATTAACGATGTAAATTATAATATAATATTTGCAGTTCTATTTGTTATACACCAACAAAAATATCCAATTTTGGCATCAAGTTAGGAGATAAACTATCAGTCTAAGTAATTTGTTTTCCTCCAATTTTGAATCATGAATGTATACCTTAGGACTGAGCCTCTTGTGTGTCATTTACTATCCTTACATAAAAATAATAGGTAATATAAGCTATCTACATACATAATTGAAAAACAAGCAGTTGAAAGAGGGAGACAGGCAGGCAGGAAAGAACGAAGCAGGGTGAGATAGGTGTGTTGTATAGGTGTGTTCATTCTGCTGTTTACTCAGATACTGTAGCCAGTGTTGCCATTAGAGATGTGATTTTTTAAAATGCCAGAAACTCTTGCTAATGGCATGAGCCAAAAGCAAAAGTTAGAAGCATTCACTGATATTTTTGATAATTCAGTATATTTAAAAAATCATTTAAAATTAGACATTAGGCCCTGGCTGGTGTAGCTCAGTGGATGAGCTCAGGCCTGCAAACCAAAGCATCACCAGTTTGATTCCCAGTCAGGGCACATGCCTGGGTTGCAGGCCATATCCCCAGTATGGGGTGTGCTAGGAGCAACCACACATTGATGTTTCACTCCCTCTTGCTCCCTCCCTTTCCCATTTCTCTAAAATAAATAAATTAAATTAAATAAATAAATAAAATAAAATTAGACATTAATTTTAAAATGGAGTTAACTTATAGATTCAGATAATTTTATAATTTTTTAATGTGTGTGAGACATTCGTAAGACATACTGGATACAGGAGCGTTTGTGTTATGTGCAGGCTCTCATGCATCTTGTATGTTTAGCATTCCATTAAAAATGTCAGTAGTATTATCAATTCTTATGGCAACAAAACACTCAACAAATGTCAGGGTGTCCTGTAAAACATGATAATGCCCGTACAGTGATCCCTCACCTATCCCGGAGTTACGTTCCAGAGACCCCCAAGATAGGTGAAAATCTGGGAAGTAGCAGTGTTATATTTACTTTATTATTTATGTATATTTTAAGGCTTTATAAACCCTTCCCACACTCCTATAAACCTTTCCCACTCTTTTATAAATACTTCATATGCTTTTAAACACTTTCTACACTCTTAAACCTACATAATTTTAACATAAAATTCTATATGGGTACTCACCAGTGAAGTATACATCATCCCTCGCTGTATCGCAGTTCACTTATTGCAGCTTTACTGTATTGCAGGTTTTTCAAAGCCCACGATACAGTGAAGCCGCAATAAGTGAACTGCACTATATCGAGGGATGAGTGTATTTAGAACCGTGTTGGAGATACAAGCATGGAAAGACATCATTTCTACCTTCACATAACTTAATGGTTTAGCAAGAACACAAATATGCAAAATAATTAATATAAAACAATATTATTGCTGTAACTAGAGTGTGGAAAAGGGAAATATCTGACTGCTTAGGGAAGACTTCATGGAGGAGGTAGTATAATGTGAAGAATAGGTAACAAATGGGAAAGGAACCACATGGTGTGAATAGAATCTACAAGATGTGAGAAACATTGAAAATATTTTCATCTGGCTGTAGTTAAGAACAGGTGGGAAGGAATGATAGATAGGGTATATGAGCTAGGCAAGAACTAGACTCTATTCAGTGATTTGTATGTCAATGTAATGGACTTTAATTATATTCTAGACACTGGAAAACCTTTGAAGGACTATAAGTAGAAGAATGGCATGGATAGTTACATATTTTAGGAGGAGTATACTAAATCTAGAATGATTGGAGGCAGGGAGACTAGTTAGGAAGTTTTAGCAAAGTTCAGAAGGGAAATGACAAGTATCTGATATATGTGTAGATAGGACATGGCAGTTGCAATGAGGATATAAGGTAGAAGACCGATACATAAGCTTCTTTGGTGGTAAAACCAATATGCCTTCATGATTAAATTAGCTGAGAGCAATGAGGAGGTGTCCCAAGTTTCTTTCTTTGGTAAACAGGGCACACTTGAATAGGAATTTAAAGTGTTTGTGGTAGCCGACTTGGCTAGAAAGGTTGGGGGGAAGTGAGGGGGAAGGGAGGCATGGATAATAAACAGATTTTTAAACATCTTGAGTTTGAGGTGCCTGTGGATCACTCTGGGAGAATTATCCAGAAGATTACCTTACTCTAGGAGTATGGAGCTTAAGACAAAGGTATATACTAGACCATGGTATATGGTTTTGGCTTCTTGGAGCTGACTGAGTTCAGTGCTGTTTCTGGTAATGGCAGAGTGTGTACTTTGTATTAGACTAAACCTCCTGTATAAGCTGTAGACAAACTTTTTAAAGAAGAGCAATGTGAAGATACTGGTGAGTGACCAAAAGCTGAAAGAAACCAGAGAGGAACTTTAAAAACAGGAACAACATTGTTGAATGAATTTTGCGCGGCTTTTCACCTGAGGGAAACCCCTAGTCTGCAAGACTTTCAGCACCTAAAACTCAAGCAGAAAGCTGCTGTTGTAGTGGTTTCAAGTATCAGTATTCTATCTTAGGATAACAGTTTTTTACTGATCTTAAGTAGGATAAATAGAAGCTATTTTCTATCTTATTTATGATATGTAGAATCTGGTATTTACAAGACATCTGTTTTGAGAAGATGCTTAGCAGTGGGATCCATTAATTTCCAGTTTACTTCAACTTACTGACTTGTCGTAGCATTCTTAATTAATCATATTAAAAACTTGGTATTTTGCTTCAGGAAAATGGGACCAATATTGCTGATCACGTTCTAAATTCCACTTGGGCAAAAAATGGCGCCTACCAAGATGCTCTTCATAATGCCTCTGAAGAAGCCACAGAACAAAGTATACGAGCTGGTACCCAAGCAGTTTTGCAGGTGGATCACTCTTTGATTTTTTTTTTAAATAAAATTATCATGGCTTTCTTATGTATGTGATTTTTTGCATGTGAGAGAACTTCTGTGGGATGTAAACCTAGAAGTAGAATTAGTGGGTTGGAGGATTTGTACATTAGCTTTACTGTTACTGCCAAATTGTTTTCCGACATGGTTATAATCATGGACATTCCCTTCAGTAGCATTTGTGAGTTCTCGTTTCCTTATCATCTTCACCGTAACTTGTATAGTCAGATTTTAAGTTTTGCTGCTCTTATATATGTGAATGGTTACCTCATTTTTTAAGTTTGTGTTTTCCTGTTTTACCTTTTCTTCATCAACCTGAAATTAAGCATCTTTTTTAATCTATGAATTGTATATGCATATGTTATTTTAAAACTATGTTAGGTGGTTTTTTTCTTATTCATCATAGGAGTTCATTATAATCTTTTTTTAAATCAGACTATTCTTGTCAAGACCACATGTGACTTCCACATTGTTAAATCAAATGGACATTTTACAATCCTAATTTTATTAGACTAGTCAGGAGCATTTTACATGATAGACCATTGCCCTCCCTATTGAAAGCCTTCTTCATTTGGCTTTTAAAAAACGTACCTTTCTATTTTCCTCTCAACTCACTGGCTACTTCTAAGATTTTTTTTTTACTGTTTTTTCTCATATCTCCCAGACCTTTTCCTGTTGAAGTGTCCAGGACTCAGTTTTTGAATCAGTTCATTTATTTTTGTCCAGTCCTGTAGCTTCAAATGTTATTTATAGGCTGCAACTTACGTATGTTACCTTTAGTCTGAGATCTCTCATCTGAATTCTTGAGTCGCGAACTCTATTCAGAGGCCAAGTAGGCATCATCACTTGGATAGCTAATAGACATCGCAAACTAGGCATGTCTTAGAACTTGGCTTCTGATCTTGACAAGTGTGCTTTTCCTCATTTCATTTAATGACAGCTCTGTTTTCTAGTTGCTTGGGCCATCTTATTTTCTATCTTTCATTTATATCTAACATCTAATTTGACAACAAATCCTGTCTTCAGAATGTATGCAGAATTTCACTACCTTCCAGTACTCACACTACCTCTTGTGTCTAAGCATTTATAATCTTTCATATGGATTATTATAGTAAACTTTTAATTTTTTTTTGCTTCTGCTCTTGCCAACCCATTACCCTGGTAATATTCTCAAAATAGTAGCCAAAGCGACCCTGTAAAATACAGGTCAGATCATGTCATTTTTCTTCTTAAAACCTTCTGATAAGTTTATCATTAAGCATAAAAACAGCAGTTTTGCTAATGGTCTATAAGGCTTTATTTACATCATTGCTTCTCAGGGTGTAATCCATAGACTGACTAGTTAGTTGTGGCCCACAACATAATTACAGAATTGAGAGTAAGTTTTAGAAACTCAGTTAACTGAATACCTGTTGATTGTGATGAAAGTTGGGGCTTGTGAGTCTTGTATTTACTTTTGCCGATTAGTTCACTTTTAATCATACTTTGATTTAATCATAGTATTACTCTGCAAAAGAATGGATAAAGAATTTTGTTCTTTTACCACTGGTAGTGTGAGAATCTCTGCTCTACCTGCTCTGTCTCTGTTTCTTAAAATATTTCCTACTGCTTTTTCCCCCTTTACTTTATTTTTTCAAATTATATTTTATTATGCTATTACAGTTCTCTCAGTTTTTCTCCATTTGCCCCCTCCACTAAGCACCCCCACTCCCTCAGGCAATACCCACAGAATGGTCATGTCCATGGGTCAGGAATATAAGTGACCGGGGGCTAGTCTTTGGCTACTCCATTTGCTGTACTGTACTTTACATCCCAATGGCAGTTCTCTAACTACCTATTTGTACTTCTTAATCCCCTCACCTCTTCACCCATTCCCGCCACACCTCAGCCATCTGGCAATACTCTCTATCCATGAATCTGTTTCTGTTCCTTTTGTTTGTTTAGTTTGTTTTTTAGATCAGTTGTTGATAAAGTATTTACTTCCATTTCATTGTTCATAGTTTTGATCTTCTTTTTCTTAAGTAAGTCCCTTTAACATTTCATGTGATAAGGGCTTGATAATGATGAACTCCTCTAGCTTTGTTCTTGAGTAGGAAGCTCTCTATCTGCCATTAGATTATAAATCATATCTTGGCTGTAGGTCCCTGTTTTTCATGACTTTATATATTTCTTGTTTTAATTTATTTTTAATATATTTTATTGAATATGCTATTACAGTTGTCCCATTTTCCTCCTTTCATTTCCCTCCACCTTGTACATACTCTCCCACCCATATTCCCCCCTTTAGTTCATGTCCGTATGTCATAAGTTCTTTAGCTTCTACATTTTCCTTACTATTCTTGCCCACCCTCTGTCTATTTTCTACCTATCCTCTATGCTACTTATTCTCTGTACCTTTTCCCGCCTCTCTCCTTCTCCCACTCCCCTGTTGCTAACCCTCCATGTGATCTCCATTTCTGTGGTTTTGTTCCTGTTCTAGTTGTTTGCTTAGTTTGCTTTTGCTTTTGTTTTTGTTTTAGGTATAGTTAATGATTGTGAGTTTGCTGTCATTTTACTGTACATATTTTTTAATCTGCTTTTTCTCAGATAAATCCCTTTAACATTTCATATACATAATAAGGGCTTGTTGATGATGAACTCCTTTAACTTGACCTTATCTGGGGAGCACTTTATCTGCCCTTCCATTCTAAATGAAAGCTTTGCTGGAGAGAGCAATCTTGGATGTAGGTCTTTGGATTTCATGACTTGGAATACTTCCTTCCAGCCCCTTCTTGCCTGCAAGGTCTCCTTTGAGAAATCAGCTAACAGTCTGATGGGAACTCCTTTGTAGGTAACTGTTTCCTTTTCTCTTGCTGCTTCTAGGATTCTCTCCTTTATTTTAATCTTGGCTAATGTAATTATGAAGTGCCATAGTGTGTTCCTTCTTGGGTCCAACTTCTTTGGGATTCTCTGAGCTTCCTGGACTTCCTGGAAGTCTATTTTCTTGGCCAGATTGGGGAAGTTCTCCTTTATTATTTGTTCAAATAAGTTTTCCACTTGTTGCTGTTTCTCTTCCCCTTCTGGTACCCCTATAATTTGGATGTTGGAATGGTTAAAGTTGTCCTGGAGGTTCCTAAGCCTCTCCTCATTTTTTTTGAATTCTTATTTCTCCATTCTTTTCTTTTTGGTTGTTTCTTCCTTCTGGTCCACTCCATTGATTTGAGTCCCAGATTTTTTTTCTATCAGTATTGGTTCCCTGTAAATTTTCCTTTATTTCATTTAACGTAGACTTCATTTTTTTTCATCTAATTTGCAACCAAATTCAACCAATTCTGTGAGCATCCTGATCACCAGTGTTTTGAACTGTGCATCTGATAGGTTGGCTATCTCTTCATCACTTAATTGTATTTGTTCTGGAGCTTTGATCTTTTCTTTCATTTGGGCCATTTTTTTTGTCTTGATGCACCTGTTATGTATGAGGGGTGGAACCCTGGGCGTTCACCAGGGCGGGGCAGCCCACATGGCTGTGTTGTGACACTATATGTGGGGCGGGGTCGAGAGGGAACAGTGATGCTTGCTTTGCTCTCTGTCAGGTTTCAGTCCCTTCTGTCGCTTCCCCCAAGCAAACTGGGCCCTTTGGTGCTGATTCCCATGTGGGTTGGCTTATGTATGTTCTAGGACCCTGTAGGTCTCTCCAACGAACTCTCCTGTGAGGCTGGGAATCTCTCCCCCTGCCTTAACCCCCACAGAGTTTTTTAATTGGTGTTTGGGAGCTTTATTTCCCCAAGCTGGGTTGGGTGGTCTGTCTTGCTCCCCAGTTTCACCTGGTTTATCTGTGCATGAATGTGGAACCGCCAGTCAGCCAGTCTACTTGCCCACCGTGCCCCTCCGCAGTCCACTGCCTCACTGGGTCTGCCCATTTCCACCCCTGCCCAGGTCCATAAGCCACCACTTTCTTTGCTGTGACCCTTCTCCACCCGGCTGCCTGATCCCGCCCTTCCTACTGGTCTGGATGAATGTGTCTATTCTAACTCCTTGGTTATCAGACTTCCATATAGTTCAATTTTCTGTCAGTTCTGGTTGCTTTTTTGTTTCTAAATTTTTGTTGTCCTTATTTTGGTTGTGCGGCACAGTGTGTCTACCTATGCCTCCATCTTCTCTGGAATGACTTTATATATTTCTTACCAATCACTTCTAGCTTGCAAAGTTTCCTGTGAGAATTCAGCTCACAGTCTTATGGGAACTCCTTTGTAGGTGAATAACTGCTTTTATCTTGCTACTTTTAAGATTCTCTCTTTATTTTTAACCTTTGGCATTTTAATTATGATGTGTCTTGGAGTGAGGCTCTTTATATCCATCTTTTTAGGGTTCTATGTGCTTCCTGAACTTACATGTCTATTTCCTTCACCAAGTTAGGGAAGTTTTCTTTCAATAATTTTTTTCAAATAGATATCCAGTTTCTTGCTTTTCTCTTCTTGTGGCATCACTATGATGCGAATGCTAGACCTCTTGATGTTGTCCCAGAGGCTGCTTATCCTATCCTCATTTTATGTGGATTCTTTTTTTCTTCTTGTTATTAGTGATTGTTTTTTGCTTCCTTTTGTTTCAAATGATTGATTTGGTTCTCGGCTGTCCACTGTGCTGTTGTTTCTCTATAAATTCTTCTTTATTTCAATTAGTGTATCCTTTGTTTCTGGCTGGATCTTTTTTAAAATATATTTTAGTTATTTATTTTTAGACAGAGGGAAGAGGAAGGAGAAAGAGAGGGAGAGAAACATCATTATGTGCTCACTTCTCACACGCCCCCTGCAGGGGACCTAGCCTGAAACCCAGGCATGTGCTCTGACTGGGTATCGAACTAGCGGTACTTTAGTTCACAGTCCAGCACTCAATCCACTGATCCACAGCAGCCAGGACTGGCTGGATCTTTTTTATGCTGTTAAGATCCTCACTAAGTTCCTTGAACATCCTTTTAACTAGTGTTTTGGACACTGCATCTGATAAATCACTTTTTTCCATTTTGTTTAGTTCCTTTTTTCTGGATTTTTTATCTGTTCTTTTATTTGGACCATGTTACTTTTCTCCTCATTTTGGCAGCTTTCCTCTGTTTATTTCTGTGTATTTGGTAGAACTACTATAACTCCATGTCTTGGTGATGTTACCTAATATAGTAACTGTCCTGTACCATTGGTGGCACAGCCTTCCCTATTACTGAAGCTAGGGACTCAAGGTGTACCCATTGTATGGGATGAGTACACTTTTCTCTTGTAGTTGAGCCTTGATTGCTATTGGCAGGTTGATGGGGGAGGGATTACCAAGGCCAGTCAGCTGCAAGGACTGGCTACGACCACTTACCACCAACCTCTGCCCTCCTTGGAGGATCAGGTGTGCAGGAGGAGCATGGGTGGTGGTGCTCCAGGATGGCCCAGATGAAAGAACAGATCGAAACTCCTGAAAAAGAACTGAGCAAAATGGAGATAGTCAGTCTACCAGATGCAGAGTTCAAAATACTGGTGATAAGGATGGTGAGAGTATTCACTGAGTGTAGCAAACACAAAAAGGAAGATATGAAGATTACACTAAGTGAAATAAAGAAAAATACACAGGGGATAAACAGTCAAGGGAAGGAAGTCAGAGTGCAAATCAATGATTTGGAACATAAGGAAGAAATAAACATCCAATTGGAACACAATGAAGAAACAAGAATTCAAAAAAGTGAGGAGAGGCTGAGGAACCTCTGGGACAACTTTAAGCACTCCAACATCTGAATCATCGGGGTGCCAGAAGGAGAAGAGGAAGAAGGTGAAATTGAAAATGTATTTGAAGAAAGAATGAAAGAAAACTTACCTAATTTGGTGAAGGAAATAGACATGCACATCCAGGAAGCACAGAGAGCCCCAAACAAGTTGGACCCAGAGAAGACCACACCAAGACACATCATAATTAAAATGCCAAAGGTTAAACATAAAGAGAGAATTTTAAAAGCAGCAAGAGAAAAGCAGAGGGTTACCTACATGGAGTTCCCATAAGATTGTCGACTGATTTCTTAAAAAAAAAAAAAAGCTATTCAGGTAAGACCTATTCAAAGCAAGGAATGGAAAGCAAGCAAATCTTGACCAGGATCACTGTATCCAGCAAAACTGTCATTCAGAACTGAAGGTATATTAAGTGCTTCCCAGACAAGGTAAAGCTAAAGAGTTAATCATCACCAAGCCTTTATTATATGAAATGTTAAAGGAACTTATCTAAGAAAAAGAAGAAGATCAAAACTATGAACAGAAAATGACAACAAACTTACAACTGTCAACAACTGAATCTAAAAAAGAAAAACAGACTAAACAACTATAACTGGAACAGAATATAGATATGAAGATCATGTGAAGGGTTATCAGCTGGGAAGGAGAAGAGGAAGGATGGGGGAAAAGATACAGGGAATAAGAAGCATAATTGGTAGGTACAAAATAAACGGAGGTTAAGAATAGTATAGGAAATGGAAAAGCAAAGAACTTACATGTACGAATCGTGGATATGAACAAAGGTCAGGGTGGTTGCTGGAGGAGAGAGTGGTATGGGGTGGGAGGGTAAAGGGGAAAATAAATTGGGACAACTGTAATAGCAAAACTAGTAAAGTATTTTTGAAAAAGACTAGCCATTTATATGTAAAATCAGTTAACAATTTGGGTGGACCAGTAAGTTGGGTGGGATGGAGTCTCAGGGGTTGTCCAGGTTGGAGTAAGCAGTGTTAACTAGGGTGATTGAGTGTCAGATAGGGCACCCACCTGCTGTGGCTCTGTGGATGGAGGGCTCAGAAATGGGATTGTAACAGACAGTCTCTTTGTGCAGTCTGTTATTACCTAAACAGATCTATAGATGGAGCCAAAAAATGTAGAAAGAGAAAATCTTTGAACACCTCACAGAGAAAATTCTTGATTTAGGAAGCATTTGTATTCTAAATTATTTGTATTTTTTATTGTTCATTTCATTTTATGAGAGCAATACGGTTATTATAATTAAAGCTTTTGGTTTAAAAAATGTTTTGTTTTCTTTTTTAGTGCAGCCATGCCTAATAGTAATTTAGTATTTGTCTAGGTAAATAAAGCAATACACAGATTTAATGAGTTTAAATCTCAGGTATCAAGCTGCTTGTAGAAGTAGTTATATATATACTCAACTTACAGTCTTATACTTTTAAGTTCATTACAGATCACCCAGTGGTCAGCATCTTAGGGTTTTTTCTTTGATTAAGAAATTTCATGTTGAAATTCTGTAGTGAATGGCTAATGATTTCTTTTGTCGTAGGTGTTTATTATAAACTCATCAAATATATTTCTTCTGGAACCTGTAAATGAAATAAAAAGTCTTCTGGATGAGCACACAGATATGTGTAAACGCATTCTTAATATTTATCGGTTCATGGTTGTACAAGTATCAATGGACAAAAAGACTTGGTAAAAAACTTTATTCTTTGTGTTTTTTATATTGTGTGTGAGTGTGGTAATTTTTAGAGGAATAGTGTCTGTGAACAGGGCTTGTTATATTGCAGAGGCTTCTATTGAATAAATGAATAAATACAACATTTTATATAGTAATCATGTTGACAGTAGTTTCCTTCACTTTATGTCAACATCTTTAATCAAACTTCTAGAAAACCACTTGGCTTATCTTTATAAAGTGGACTTACAATGGCCTCCTACATCCCTACAATGAACACATGCATGCATGTGTGAATGAATGAATAAGTAAATTATTGAATGTATGAATGCCTGATTCCTCAACCTCACATTTAAGGCTAAGGCCATGTACAGGCAGGTGCTTGCTTTAATTTCTAGCCCTTTCTCAAGCCTAAACCACCCTGAAGGGTGAGATTCTGCCTCCCTGCTTTATTGTATTGTTTTTTCCTGAGCAAAAAACAATCCTGAACTTCCTATACAGTGTCTAATTCCTGCCACCTTCCATAACTATCCTTAGATTTCATCTTCCTTTTTCTACATATCCTTGTATTTTTCCTAATTCTTTAATTCTGCAATAGCAGTATATCTGTTTTAGTTGTCAAAATTGTCTTAATCCCTAAATTACTTGCATAGAATTTGTGTTTGGGTATGTATGAAAAAAATGGCTCTATTTTGAGAGGCCTTAAAAGGTATATACTATACTGATTATTTGTTTCTATGTTTTCTATATTTCTTACCATAGTACCATATGTAGTACTGGTATTCTATAGAGATGTGTTTAATTGTATGGAAAAAAATGGGTTTTGGGGGGGAAATGAGAAGGAGCTGTTCTTTAGTTTTTATAAAAATGACACATGTTCATTATTAAATTCAAACAACCAAAAGTTTTAAAAAGAAAATGAAAAGTTGCCCAAAAGCTCACTCACTAAACCACACATACAATCCCATAGTATTATGCCATGTGTGTGCACCATAACTTTCTTAACCCGTTAGCTATTGGTGGATATGTAGTTATTTCATTTTGTTGTTGGGGGAGGGTAGGGCAATGAATGTCCGTATATGTATGATTTTTCTCCTTTGACTCATTCTTAAAGAGTAGGAGTACTTAGTCAAAGAGCATGCTTAATTTTGCTATTTATGGAAAAAATGGCATTGTTTTGAAAAAGTTCTTTATTAACAGTATTAATATAGTTACACCTAGAAGTAATTATTGTTATTAACTTATTTGGAACATTTTTGTGCAAGGTATTTTTTCAAGCACTTTACATGTATTTTTAAAATTGTGGTAGCACCCTATGAGATTGATATCTTCTCTATTTTATGGTGCTTCTTAGGCACACACAGAGTAAGTAGCTTATCTTTTGTTCACACAGCTGAAATTTAAACTGATCCTTCTGACTTCAGAGCTTCACTTATTAGCCAGTAACTATACCACATTGACTCATTCTTTTGTCAGTCTGTCCTTTTTTACTTTTTAATATGCTTTTAATCATTGCTGTTGAGACAGGTTAAAGTGAGTCTTACTATGTGGAACACAAGTTTAGAATTTTTTTCTTGTTATAAATTCCCTTGAAATCATAGCATAATGAGAGATCACCGATATATTTTTATTGAATTTATAAGATTCTATGAATTAAAATCATTATAGTATTACAAAGTAAAAGGTTATCTGATACGTGAGTTAAGGTTTGACCGCAAATCAGATAAGATTTAATTGGAAATCTATACTTTATTGTGTGTGTAGTTGATTTCAAATAGTTTTTCATTTCATACAGCTAAGATGAAAGCCTGGGATTATAAATGTGGCACCTTTGCTTTTCATTTTATTAATGACTGCGTGTATTTGTTTGTTAATAAATTCAGGATGTTTTTCATTGAGTGATATTTGTCTATTTGATTTTGCCCTCATTTCCCAGAAACCCCATGGCATCTAGATATGGAATTGATTTCTGCCTCTGTCATATTTCTCACATGGACTGTTACACATATTAAGATGCCTGGAATGAGCCAGCAAATAATCTCCCAAGGAGGAGGGGGCTTTGATAGGGACTCCAGGCTGTTAACCTAACTATACACAAAACTGTAATCCCCTTGTCAGTCTCTTTCACATATGGTTGAATTACTGGTGCAAATATGGTAGCTTTATGGCCTTAGTAATAAGCATCTAGAAGAAAGAGGCAAGGTAAGGATAATATTAGGATTGTCCTGGCTTGCAGTTACACAAAGAACATAAGGGGTTAAAAAATGGCCAAACTAAAAAGGATAGAAAG
This sequence comes from Sturnira hondurensis, assembly GCF_014824575.4. Lineage (NCBI taxonomy): Eukaryota > Metazoa > Chordata > Mammalia > Chiroptera > Phyllostomidae > Sturnira > Sturnira hondurensis. The sequence continues at coordinate 4,425,546 of NW_028081579.1, forward strand.
AGGCAATACTCACCAGGCTCATTGTGTTCTAGTAATCTCAGTGGAGAAAAATACAATGAAAATTACATTTTAAAAATATGTAGTTTTTTAAAATTGAATTTATTGGGGTGACATTGGTTAATAAAATCATGTAGTTTTATTAACCAATTGAACATGATTTCATTCTAGATATGTGGTTTTTCTCTACAGTGTAAAGATGGACCAAGGTAGTACTATGTTGTACAGTTGGGAGGGGTTCCTCAAACAGCTCCCTAAGGTCACTACTTGATGTGGGAGGATGAGAACAGTCCCTACATTTTCACCCCAGTTTTTCAGCTTTTGCTTAAATTTTTATTGATGAGAAGGTATTATGACTAGAAATGCTTCTAAAGTGATACAGATTTATGAAGTGAAATTTTTTCAAAGAATTGTGAAAAATTGAAAACTATTTGATATTTGAGTTATTGAAAGATAATACAATTTTTAATAACAAATTTTAACTTGAAAGTTAATCATTAACCAAACGCAAATTTTACAAGAAGGAAACATTAATTAATTTTTTTACTTTAAGGGAACAGATGCTGCTTGTGTTGCTGAGAGTCACGGAGTCTGTACTGAAGATGCCATCACAAGCTTTTCTGCAGTTCCAGGGGAAAAAAAACATGACCTTGGCAGGTCGACTTGCAGGACCGCTTTTCCAGGCAATAAAAATAAATAAATACCTAGTTAGCTAGTTAGATGAGTAGATATGTATTTCTTCAAAATTCACTGGGCCCTGTGTTTGTTACCTGAGGAAAAAAAGCTTTAAATCAGAGATCATTTTATATTAAACAATGTTTTGTAGAGCTAACTTAAAAGTTGCTTTTAAAAATAGACTATTTGTCGTATAAACAAAGGTACAACCTACTATAAAACTGGAGGAAATGTCAGGCCTGAGAAAAAAGTGTTAAAATAGGCTGATGATATTTTGNTGCAGGACCGCTTTTCCAGGCAATAAAAATAAATAAATACCTAGTTAGCTAGCTAGATGAGTAGATACGTATTTCTTCAAAATTCACTGGGCCCTGTGTTTGTTACCTGAGGAAAAAAAGCTTTAAATCAGAGATCATTTTATATTAAATGATGTTTTGTAGAGCTAAATTAAAAGTTGCTTTTTAAAATAGACTATTTGTCGTATAAACAAAGGTACAACCTACTATAAAACTGGAGGAAATGTCAGGCCTGAGAAAAAAGTGTTAAAATAGGCTGATGATATTTTGTGTTGCATGCTTGTAGGATTGCAAACAGCTACAGGAGGGCTTCATGAAAAATGGCCTGATAGCTTGATCAGTTTCCAAATCTCTGGTATTGTGAGAAAGCCAAAACATTCTTTTATGTTGTTCCATAGTAATGAAAAATAGTAAACGATCCAAATTTTTACTTCTCATAAGACTTTATTCGCTTCACTTACTTACTTGAAATATCAGTGATAGTTTGATTATATAGGAATTTATATACTATGTTTGCCAACCTGAGAATAAGACACTGACTTTAAAAATGTTTTGTAGATTCTTTGGAAAATAGAAAGCATAAATATTTAAGATGACACATTAAATAAAGATACATGGATAAAATACTTCGTAGTGTCAAAGATAGGAGCTAGCTCTCTAATTCTTGACCATAAGTTTAACCATTCAAATAGCTAGCTTACCTAAAATCCTTTGATGCTAGTGAGTAATCCTTTGATACCAGCTATATTTATTATCTAAACTTGGCTTCTTTCTTCCTTTTCCTTTCTCTTTTTTAAATTTCACACTTTAAACTAACACAAAGGTGGAAGCTATAGGAAGACAAATTTTACCTTGCTATGTGGGATGACTTTTTTGTTGCCTGAACATTTAAAGATAGAGTGGAGGATCACTAGTTATTAATGTTCTGTACTGTAAACTCTGCTCATTTCACCTTTACATTTAACTTGTAAATTTATGTGAAGTCCTTAATAAAATTTGTAGAGTTCAGCTTTTGAAAAACTATTTTGTGATTTATTTCTTCAGTAGGCAGGTAAACCTTCAGCATCAGGGGTATTGGCTCATCCATAATATGTATCCTTTTATGAATAAGTTTTTGTTCAATGATTGGATTTATTATAGAACACCATTAATTCCTCTGGTGTTTTTACAATGAAATTTAATTTTATCCTTCAGTTTATATATAATTTTTCAAAAACATTTCACTGAGTTAAGTACAGAACATAGTCATATTCTGTATATAGTTAGTGATTGACTATATTGTTAGTGCTTTCTATCTTTAATTTGAGAATGTAGGGGATTTTTTTAGTTCAGTAACCATTTACTCAATAATTTCAGTGGTTGATAGTGTGGGAAATTTTCTATCTTTATAAAAAGCATTTATTTAACATTGATACAAAAGAACATAAAGGATAGCTACAATGTTAAATGGATTTCTTTTCAGTTTTGGCATCTTGTCTTAATTGCTAGAATGTTGGTATTTGGCAGTAGTTGAACTGAAATACATAGTAGATAGGAATGATTGCATGAATTACTATGTACCAAGAAAAGGTCATGATGCTACTCTGTTTTTAGGTAATTTTTTAATGATCGAGTATCTGATTCTGAACATATTTCATTGTTATTTCTGAATTTTTGCCTTTACAGACTCTTATAGTTGCCTGGATCAAAGCAAATCTAAATGTGTACATTTCCAGAGAACTTTGGGATGACTTACTCTCAGTCTTGTCATCATTGACCTATTGGGAAGAGTTAGCCACTGAGTGGTCACTGACTATGGAGACACTAACTAAAGTTTTAGCTAGAAATTTATATAGTTTGGATCTCAGTGATTTACCGTTGGATAAGCTGAGTGAACAGAAGCAAAAAAAGCACAAAGGGAAAGGTAAGAGTTGTTCACAGAGATGCTTCATATAAATTTGTTTTAGTAAAATGGTCTGAGATCAAGCCAGGGGGGGGAGGGCTGAGGTTAAAAGTCATGTTTTCTCTTCATTGTTCTCTCCTTCATTTACCCTTGAAGGTTAAACATTTCCAACAAGAAACATGCAGGTACCTTGTAATTTTTTTAAGAACCATAAAATCAATAGTAATTTTGATGTGAAATGAAGTGTCCTGTATATATCTAAATAAAGTCAAATCAATAATTCAGAATCTTAAATATTTTATTTTTAATAATCAACCAAAATGAAAATTTATAAAACACTCTCCCTTTAATCATACATAAGTTTTTTGCTGGAACTTAGCGATTTTATATTACTCTGTTTAAAAATAATTTTTTGAAAAAATTTTGAAAACATTTTCTTAGTTTTAACTAAAAGCAAACATTCTCTAGATGTGGACTATGTATCTTTCTAATGTTAAAGTGGATAGAGGGACAGAACAATGATTATATCATTAATACAAACATTTATGATGCTTGGTTAGTACTTTTTACTTTTTTAAAAATTTTAATTGTTGTTCAAGTACAGTTTTCTGCCTTTTGCCCCCATCCTGGCCCACCTCCCATTCCTCCCCACCTCCTTCCCATTTCCACCTGCCCCCTCTTGTTATTGTCCATGTGTCCTTTATACTTGTTCCTGCAAACCCTTTCCCTTTTCCCCTGAAATTCCCTCCCCTCTCACCTCTGATCACTGTTAGCATGTTCTCAATTTCAGTATCTTTGGTTATATTTTGCTTGTTTGTTTGTTTTGCTGATTAGATTCATGTTAAAGGAGTTAGTTGCTAACTAGAGATTATATCTGAGTCACATTTCACACTTAACAATCATTTGACCAACCCATTTTTTCCCCTAATTATTTTTTTCCCAAGTAGCTATTGGCAGGTAGAGACTTAGTTTCACCACAGGATGGCTTTTGGTTAGCTCATTTCCTATTTTTTTGCTTGAAAATGTTTCATTTCTATTACAAATCAAATGGAGAGCTGAGGATTTATAATAGTTTATTGTTGATGGTGTATTTTAAAAACTCTGCATCTGTTTTGGAATAAAATTTTTACATAAATGAAGTTTAACAAAATGTCATATAGTACACAAGCATTTTATGTTGTTGCTTTATAATACATTATGAATAAATCTTAAGATTTGAGGTAGTTCACACACATAATTCAAAGCAATTATTACTTGGGTGGTAGTATACTAAGATTGTAAATATACATTTCTAGGAGTTGGACATGAATTTCAGAAAGTTTCAGTTGACAAGTCATTTTCTAGAGGATGGAGTCGTGATCAACCTGGCCAAGCTCCAATGAGACAGCGAAGTGCAACAACCACTGGTTCCCCAGGAACTGAAAAGGCGAGGAGTATAGTACGGCAAAAAACTGTTGGTACGTACTCTTAAAAAAAATCGTGAGACTTGTACAGGACAGTCTGTTTATAGTTCTTAGTAATGATGTATGTAAATACAGCTTTTTTGTCCGTTGATTTTTGTTGCTAAATGAAACACTTCTATAGCAAAACCTTTTTTTCAATACTGCTCAGAGTCCAATGACATGCTGTGTTATTCCTTTATGGTATTAAGATTTATCTTACATTATTGCTTTTATGTAGTTTATGTTATTGTAGATATCAATAATTCTAAAATGTTGTTTTACAGAATTGACGTAGAACTGATTCACTTTCCAGAACACATGCATTAACTGGTATATACGTTTCTACTAAGTGAATATACTTACAGACATGGAAAATTTTCATGCTACAATTACATATTTAGATTGGTTTCACAGACTTTCAGCAAGGAATACATGCTTTTTACTTGCAGACAGTTGAGGCGAAGGTGGAGTCTGTTGCTAGGTCCTTGCTGCTTTTAACAGACATAGACAAAATTTCCATAATCTTGGGAATAGCAACAAAGGAACAGGGATGGGAAGAATTTCTGGATGTAGGATCACTCAGCATACTGTGGGCTTAGCTACCATTTTATTCCTTTTCCTCTCAGAGGTTTTAATTTGGTCTGAATTATAATAGAAAGAGTGCTATAATGAAAAGCAAAAGGGCTTTGTCCTAATCTCTTTTTTCACTCTCCTTCATTACTAAATGGTTAGATAACCGTGGGCAATTTACTGACCTTTCTACACTTTACTTCCTTCATCTGCGTAGTGCCTGAAACAAAATTGCTTGAAGTTACTTCATGCTTTACAATCTATGATTCTATGGAAGGAGAATATTCTGTAGAATGTATCTATATTTAATGGTAATCAGTGAAAAACACTATTAATTTAAAAGTAGTTTAAACCCATTGTTATAAGGACATGTCATCCATAAAATAATGGGTTCTGAATTATTAAGAATTACATTCTAATGGAAGAAACAAAATTAGTAAGAGAATAGAGAAATTAAAGATTTAAAAGACTTACAAATTATGGCTAGTTTTAAATCTTTCAAGATAATTCTATTTCTACAACTATCTACTTCCTATAAAATAAGCATAGAATTGTAATGATTATATATGTCAAGCAGAAAAAGAAATAATAGAAGGTAAAAAGAATATTGATGGATTACAGTAAATACATTTAGAATTTTTGGTATAAAAAACTTTTTGAAATTCTTAGATGATTACATCTGAAATGGCTTTCTTCATTTTATATTACTGTCACATTTAGAGAAAATATTTGTGTGTTGGTTAGGAAGGAATTGTTCTTTTTTCTTTTTATTTTTTAGAGAGAGGGGGAGGGAGATAGTAAGAGAGGGGGAGAAACATTGATGTGAGAGAGAAACATTGATCGGTTGCCTCTCTTCTGCGCCCCAACATGGGACCAAACCTTCAACCCAGGCATGCACCCTGACCAGAATCGAACCTGCGACCTTGCACTTTGTGGGACGACACCCAACCAACAGAGCCATACCGGTCAGGGCTGGAATTGTTCAAGTTTAAAATTTTACTTTGTTTTACTTAATTAAAACTCTTTAAAGCTCCATATATATTTTCTGTAGAAGTAATTCATGCTTAGTGTGGGAAATAAAGTTTAAACATAAAGGCTCTTCCACTGTCTAATAAGTAGTCATTGTTCATATGTTGCTATATTTGTAATTTTTTAAAAATATATGCTATATAAATGTGTAAAATATTCATCTTTAAATCATAGCTGACTCTGATACCTATCTTAAAACAATTTTGTCTGGCTTGTCCATTGAATAAACCTATCAAATAAAAAGTTAAAGCATTAAAATTTTTATTCAAAAAAGTACCTACCTTCTAAAGGTAGAAAACACTAGAAGAAGCCGCAAATTAAATTAGGATATTCTTTGAACATGTATTTTCTTAAATTAAAAAAAAATTAATCTATTGTGTTCTTAATGTACTTAAATACTCATGCTCTGTTCCAGTGTATACATTCTAGTGAGTCTTCCCTCAGCACTACTCCCCACTCTCCCCCTTCACCTCCTTAGAGACAACCACTATTCTCAGTTGCTTGAGCGTGCTTCTAAAGATGCTGTATACATGCAGCTGCATATAGAGCCTAATATGCAATGTTGTGAGCCATGGCTTTTTAGATGTTCAAACAAAAAAAAATTTTTTAAGTACTCACTGTGGATGCACTGTTCTAAGCATTGAGGCTATAGGTAGGAACAAGGCCAATTAATTCCATTGAAGTTGACAGTTCTAGTGTTCAGGGGAGACATATAATAAATAGATAAACCAGTATGTCTCAAGAAGTAGTATTGTGAAGAAAAGTGAGTAGGGAAAGGGACAAGGGAGTATAGGATGGGGAAATGGGACCGCGTTAGATAGGGAAGTCAGTGAAGGAAGATTATTGCATAGTATCAGAAACTGTTTTGAACTTCTTACATCAGATTTCATTACATGGAAGTATCATAATTTAACCTGTATTCTGAAGATGGACATTTAGTTAATTTCTAATTTTGTGCTATTAAAAATAGTACAGAGTACAGAATATGTTTACTTCTATATGTTGTACAGATATACTTTGCAGTTATTCAGATATATCTGTATGTTTAATGTAGAGGATTTAAAATTAAATTGCCCTTAAAATAGTAAAATACCACTACATGCCTTTTAGAATGACTAAAATCCAAAACACTGACAACACCAAATGCTGATAAGGTTGTAGAACAACAGAAACTCTCAATGATAGTGGAAATGCAAAATGGTACAGCCACTTTGGAAGACAGTTTGGTAGTTTTTTTAAAAAATTAAACATATTCTTTATCCACACAATCACCTGCACACAAATATTTGTAGCAACTGTATTCATAATTGCCAAAACTTGGAAGCACTAAGATGTTCTTCATAGGTGAGTAGATTAACAAACGGGTACATTTAGACATGGAATGTTATTCAGCAATATGAAGAAATGAGCTATTGCATCATGAAAAAATATGTGGGAACCCTAGATGCATATCGCTAAGTGAAAGAAGCCAACCTGAAATGGCTACATATGATTTCAACTTTATGACATTCTGGAAGAGGGAAAACTGAGAAGACTGTTAAAAAAAATCACTGGTTATCAGGGATGAGGGGGTATGGTAGAAGGGTGGGGAGTAGGGCAAAGCGGAAGGATGATAGGTGGGGAGCATAGAGGGTTTTTAGAGCAGTGAAACTATTGTGTACGATACGGTAGTGGTGTGTATATGTTATACATTTGTCAAAAACCCATGAGATGTACAACACATCCCATATACAAAAGAGTGATCCCTAATATAAACTATGGACTTTTGTTAATAGCACTGTATCAGTATTGGCTCAGCAGTTGTAACAAATGTACCATACTGGTTAATTTAAGATTTTAATATTTGGGGAAAGTGGTGTTGAGGGGTGTGGAAATAAGGGTATATCTTAGAATCCTTTGTACTTGCCACTCAGTTTTTCTGTAAACCTAACACTGCTTTAAAAAAAATTAAAGTGTATTAGTTTATAAAATATTATGATACATTTATTAGGAACAGAAAGTACTGGTAATTTAGACATTTGAAGTAATCACAGATTTGCCTTTGAAATTTTTATTTTTTAAAAGTATGTCATTCTCTATTTCTCAATTTTATGACCCTGAATTGGGAGAAATAAATCACATAGATAATATTTCTGACTTTAATTTATATTTCTTTTTCATGCAGTAGTTCTTTTTATAACAAAACTAATTTCTCTCGTTAAAACTATCATTTTTTTCCCATGACTGAATTACCTGATAGAATGATAAAATATTTAATATGTAACTTACAAAGTCTAATTTAACTTTAAACAGCTTTGTTTGTACAAGTAGTCTAATGTAAGCATTGACTGTCCTTATAATTCATGATAGGATAATCTGGTTAAATAAACAGAATAGTGATTTCATTATATTCAAAGAATTATTGGTTGCTTTCTGGAGTTTTCAGATTGGAATTTGGCTAAAAGAATTTATCTTTCAATTAAAGGCAGCTTGTCGTCATTTAAAAATTACTGAACATTGCATAATCCTTTACCTCTTATATTACTCAGGATTACCTTAGTAAGAAATTTTCTGTTATTAATATTGAGTTAAACTATAATTTAAAAAATTTAGACAGCATATTAAGGTTAGACAGCATTTAAGGTTTTGCTGTGCCAACAAGTATTAAAGGAGATACAGTAAGTAAATTTAGGACTTATAGAATATATTCAGGAGAAGCAATGTAACATGTCTGCAATTATGATTTAGAATCTGGTATTCAACATTTGGAACAAATATATCACTGCTTCTGTTTTCAGTTTTTCCTCTTAGTTTGTTTATTGTAATATTGGACCTAAATCTGAGGACTTATAGGTGTATTTCTGCCAGTGGACACACATGTATGCATGTTCTTAATTTTAGTTAATTGTAAATTAAGGAGAAATATGTGCAACATTTTGGAAGTGGGAAAAGGCCAGAGTTGCCTTCCTCCTATTTATTTTGTATGTTTGTGTGCTTTTAATGAACCATCATATATGCTGTCCATGAATTTCTTGTGCTACATGGGGACTATGGAGTGAAGGTCACGGTTTTGATACAGTATGGGGCCCAAATGAATTCATGTGGAATGCATCTATTTTTCTTTTTTATATTTTGTTTGTTTGTTTTGTTTATTTATATAATTTTTTGAGAGGGATGAAGGGAAGATAAGAATCCTTCAAAAATTGGCATGGTTTGGAATTTTGTTTTGCTTTTTGATGTTATATTTTCAATACTGCCCTTTCATCTGTATAAATAATACTACAGAATTAAGATCACTGAAGTGTGTGATTTGGGAATGTATGTAGCAATAGAAATGTTAGTGGCTTAACAGAGATTCTTTGACTTAGGCTTTAGGTTACTAGATCTCAAAAAATTTCAATAGTTAATTCATTCTAATTTTCTATAGTGGGAGTTGCACAGGTATGGTGCACTTGACAGATTTCCAGGTGTTCATAAAGACCTGTGATAACAAAGGCAGGGGTCAGTTTTTAAAGAATTCGCTCCAGATCATAACACTAACTTATACCACTACAATTATGGAAGAAACTGCAAGGTAAATACTCAGTCTCTTCAAGTTGGTGGTAGAAAAGAAGGAACAGATGGAATTATGTTCAAGGAATTACCTAACCCAAGGGAAAATAATCAAAGAAAACTTGTACCTAATTCATTGTGGATTTGAAAATGGGATTCAATTTTGTTTTAAAAGAAATATTTCTAAAAATCACATCTGATTGTAACTATAGTTGCTTATGTGTCTTCCCTGTACTGGCTTTACTGAGTGATTATCTCAAAATAAAGAGAACTTTTTAAAACTGGATTATAAAATTGTTGGTCACTTTCACAAAAACAAGCTAACAGGAAAATATGAGTAGGGCCAGATTCTAACATTTGTATGTGTGTTCAATTTTCAAACACACTTGTTTTTTATACATTACATAATAAGCCATACACTGAAGACAGATTGTTGCTATTGTCTTAATATATTCCAGCCTTTCATGTTTTGCTCCACATAAATTTATCTAAAAACTGCTGTTAAGGAATTTTTTATTTTTCCAACATAAATAAAGATTTTTAAAAATCTGTAATTATTCTTTTCCATTTATGAACTTTGACATACCTTTAGTTTTTGGCTAATATTTTTATGGTTTTCTCCTCTATATGTTCACAACTGAAACTTTTGTTTTTGAAATGATTATGCTGGGCTGCTCAAATACAGATAGTCCTTCAGTAAAGATTTATTAAGCTTTTACATGCTGAGCGCTAGGGATATAAAGATAAGAAGATAATAGTTTTTGCATTTGAAAAGCTGGGAGGCTTGTATAGAAAAATAGATTGTAAGCTTTGTAAAAGCAGGAATTACTTGTTTTGTTCACTACTGTACTGGTACTAGTAATTTAATTATGTGGGAGAGTGAGGAAAGACACAGATGAGATGACATTTTGAGTATGAAGGGGAAAAGAAGACCAAGTATATTATGAACTCACAAAGCCATGCTGTTGCAAAGGAGCATGAAATTTTAAGGGAACAGCATAAAATTGTGGGTGGCAGTGGGATGGGAGGACAGTTGGAGATGAACTTTCAGTGGTTATTGCAGCAAAGTTGCAGAGGTCTTGTGTGGCAGGCCAAGAAATGTGGGCATCAGGGAGAAAGTGTTTCTTTTTTTTAAATTTAATTTTATTAATTGATTTTAGGGAGAGAGAGACATCAATTTGTTGTTGCACTTACGTATTTATGTATTCATTGGTTGCTTCTTGTGTGTGCCCTAACTGGAGAGCAAATCCACAACCTTGGCCTATCAGGGCGACCTCTAATCAACTGAGCCACCTGACCAGGGTCCAGATGTTTCTTGTAATAAGTAAAACCCAAGATTTTAAATTGATGTTAACCTTTAAATATTTTTTACCAATGTTTCTATTACCCTATATATCAGCAATATTGTTTTTTTAAGTCCCCTACTCATACACAACGAAACACATAACTATTTAAGAATTCTAAGCTAATAAGTAAAAAATGTTTGGGAAGTATAAACTTGATTATTAACCAGTCGTAAGTGTATTAACATTTGTCTTTAATTTTGGAATTGTTGACTCTTCTTTTAAGATATTACCAAACTCCAAATGCAGTTTTTAAAAAGTAATCCAGCCCTGGATTGTGTGGCTCAGTAGACTGAGTGCTGGCCTGTGAACCAAAGGATCACTGGCTCAATTCCCGGTCAGGGCACGTGCCTGGGTTGCAGGCTGGGTCCCTGGTGGGGGTGGCGCGAGAGGCAACCACAGGTTGATGTTTCTTTCCCTCTCTTTCTCCCTTCCTTCTCCTCTCTAAAAATAAATAAAATATTTAAAGAACAGTAATTCAGTCTTTACGTTTAAAAACTTACTCTTCTCAATTTTTATATAATATGCTTAAGATTTTTAATAAGCACCAACTTGTTTAATTTTCTCAGTAAATCAGCTCTTCATGCTGATTTCAAATTCTATTTTCTATAAGTGTTTCTATTTAAATTTTAAAAATTATAGTTACTTCATATACATAGGAAATACTGATTTGATTAAGTGTTCTTCTCCCACCAGGAACAAATACTAATCATAAGATTCAATTCTTTAGATTATGAATTATATAAGGTTTTCTTAAAAAGATGTGAGAGTAAGCTTGACAGTTTATTAAGGAAGAGTATAAGAGTAGGAATTATTTTTCTTGGAATTCAGCTTCATTAAGAAGAATGGTTCAGAATTGCCTTGGGTGGCTCAGAGAAATGCCCAAATATGGTACCAAAATTTTCTTTGAACTAATAATATTGAGGTTTTTTCACTCTTTCTACTCAGTGAACTTTCAAGCATTTGTTTTGAGAACATAGGGCTTATTAAAGTGTATGCTGTTTTTTAATGCTGTACCATGTAACTGCTAATAAGAGAAAGTATTTTCCTGCTTTACATCAAAATATTTACATTTGAAATATCATATATATTGTGATTTCTTTTTTTACAGCTTGCCAGTATTTGCCGTGCTGAAATGTTTTAATTTAAAATTTCCTTCCTTTGTATCTTTTAGTTTTCTCTGTTGCTGCTTTTTCTGTGACACAAGCCTTTCATTATAGTCACTCTTCTTTTTCCCTTCCCCACTTCTTTCTTTTCCTTTTTTTAAAGCCATGAGAAGCCGATCCATTGGTGAATGTGCTCTGCCATCGGCCTATATACGCAGTGCTAAAAGTGCTCCTGTTCTGATCCATACTTCCAAACCCTTCTTGCCTGATATTGTTCTCACTCCCCTTTCTGATGAGCTTTCAGGTAGTGCCACCTCTGCTAATTTCTGCACCACCTTTTTCACTTTTTAATCCTCTGCTTTCAAATTTTGCTTAATCAAATAAACTCTTCAAAGTTAATTTCTTTGGGGGAGGTGTGGGAAATTGGGAAAGTGGTTGAGAAATCAACATTTGAGTTATTTGAACTCTAATGCTATCTTTACAGTTCATTCTGGAAGTGCTAAGTTTAGTGCTGTGCCAATGTCCAGTATTTGGGGTTATAAATGGCCAGTTTCTGTTTCTGTTTGATTTTTTTCTTCTCAGATGGTTAAAAGATGTACTAGTGTATATTTATGTTATTATAGATGTTTCACAAAAGATAACTTGGAAGATAAGAGTCAGAGCCTTGATTTTTAATTTCCCATTGTTTTCACTAATAAACAGTATGGTAAATCTTGAATAATGCTTTCTCCATCACTTATAGTAATGTAACTAAGCAAGGGGTGTGTAATAATCAAGAAAGTATGTAATATAAAAGTTGTTTTAGTATAAATCATTATATTTATATTAGGTTATAATAGTATGTAAAATTCTAAGCACTCATCTTTTTTATCCTCACCCGAGGACATTTTTTTTTTCATACGCACCTGTATGGGAATCAAATCCACAGCCTTTCGATTTACGGAACGATGCTCCAACCAATTGAGTCACACTGGTCAGGGCAAGAACTCGCTTTTTTAAAAAATTATTGTTCCATCCCCATAACTCTCCCCTGCCCTGCTCACTGCCCTGCCCACTGCCCAGACTCACTCATTTTTAAACCGAATAAAGAAAGCATTCAGTGAAGCTTCAATTTCTATGGAGCCTCAAAACCTGCTCAGCCTTTCAGTTTTGCCTGAGGTTGTTGATCCCGGGTACTGGCATGGTCTACTTAATAATGTTTAATTAACATTAATAAAATGTATAGATCCTGGGTTTAGTTTAATGAGAATTATGCACAGCTTTATTAACCATCACTACAAACAAAATATAGAAAGCTTTCATTATCCCCAAAACTCTTAGTGACACTTTCAGTCAGAACTGCCACACACACAAAACACTTTAATTTTTATCACAATAATTTTAAAAAATTATGTGAATACAATCTTAAGTATCTTATCTTTTAGACAGAAGCAGACTTGCCTTGAATGTAGTTACTATGCAAATGAACCAGCTCAAAAAAAGTTAATTTTACATTCTTGGGTACTTTCCTCTCTTAGTACATTGCTATATACGGTAAGGTTACTGATTTTTATGTGTGTGTGTTTTTTAAGCATCCCATCTACCTTTCAGTTCCTAATGGACTATATGGGCTTATGTGAGGGAAGGTGCATTTTTATTAATATGTTATTTCAGGTGAAGTCCCTTCCACCATCCCCAGTCCCATTAAGATCAAAGATTTCTCTCAAACCAAGAGTTTAATACATGCAGACAAACAGACACTCTTGTGTTTGATGTTCTTTGAAAGTACTGTAAAAGAAAAAAAACTTAGTATGAGTGGGGATCCCCAAAATGGAATTATCTTCTGGATGGTGAGCCCCTAGTAGCACAGGCTTCCCCTGCTAGGTGAGTGTTCTAGGAACCCATCTGTGTCAGTTACCAGCTGGTGTTCAGCTTCAGTGAATTTTTTTTGAAGACCTTTTCAGTGCATTTGCCCATTTCATGATGGGTGATACTATAAGCACACCTGCCCACACCATGCTGAGTGTTCAACAGTTTTGGACCAAAAACGACATTACTCCCATACCCCACCCTCCTGATACCACCTGATACCTGATACCATATTTACCTGATACCACCCTGAGTGACTTTTTTTGTTGTTGTTTTCCTGCATGAAAAAAGTCCTCAAAGGGAAATGTCTTGCCATTGTGGAAGAGGTGAAACAGAAAAAAACAGCAGAAGCACTAAAAGACATCAAATTGAAGAGGTCAAAAACTGCTTTGAGCAGTGGAAAAAATATCTCTATAGGTGTATTGCTTCAAATGGAGAGTATTTTGAAGGTGACTGATGTTTAAACCTGTAAGAATGAAAACACAATTTTTTATAAATTCTGGGTTTTTCGGGTCCCCTTTTGTATTAGCTTTTTGACTAGAAAATAGTTATCATGTGATGTAATATATTTGTGTTTTCTAGTTCAGAATACCTTGATTGGGAGGGTTACTTTAGCATATTCTTTCTGATATTTATGAGAGGTGTTCAATACTGTTTTTGAACCCAAAATATAATTAATTAGAAATAATGAATTATTAGTGAATCTATGATGAAATTGGTATTTGTGCAGTTTTATTAATGACAGTGATAAAATAGAAAATTTGACCTCAGATCTAAACCTCGGTATTCAATAAGTAAGATGGTGAATGAATATATTTTACATCAGTAAAATTAGGCTATCTGGATAATTTAAGCTATTAGTGCAAAAAGTAGTAAGGCTGGAAAATATATAAATGGGATAACATGAATTTTAATATGAAAAAAAGTTTTTTGTTACATGTGATGCTTAACTATAAAGAGAGAATTAGGTTTCTTCGTCTCTTCAGTGCTCCATGGAGGCACTGTATCTTCCTGTATGACTAGTACCGGTTTGGTTGCTTTTATCAGATTACAATTTAGTTACCTAAATTGGCGAACAAAACAGTGTTTCTGTTCCTATAATACATTAGATATAGCTAAAAGAAATTCCCAACTTGTTTTAAATGCCTCTAAGATACCTTCTTTTGCTTCAAGCTTTTTATTAATATATTTACACCATTTAATGCAAACCATTTTTAACATGTTTAAAATTAAAGCGAGGTTTGACCATTAATTCTTAAATGTTTGTTTGGATTAAATATTCTACTGTCTTAAAACTGTCAGGAAGATTTCTTTTTCTCAGAGTCTTACTGGCTTTACAAAATTTATTGTCTGCAACGTGGGTAATACTTTGCCAAATGTGCACAGCAAGTGCTAAAATGTTATTAAAATGCTCAAATACAGGTGAGGTCATTCCCTTTAAAATGCTCTAAAGTAATTTTTTGACCAGGATAAGTTCCTGTTTCAGAATTCTTACATTACTGTCAATGCATAATTCAGAAAGACCACCTTTTTATGATTTGATGGGGGAGGTATTTTTATGAAGAATGAAAGGAATTTTCTAAACAGCAGCTTTATTTTATTTCCCCAATTTGGGGTAAAATGCCTTCTGTGGTAAGATTTAAAGATTTAAATAATAGATACCAGTCACAAATCAAAACAGACTTTATATCTGATTATCAAAATAATGTTAATTTTAGAAAATATTGATTATATGGAAAAGTATAGGAAAAAACAAACCAATGTTTGTTCTCCAATCCAGTGTTTTTTATCAATAACTTGAAAAACAGTTATTTCCAGTTTTCTCTGCATGTGTTTATATAAAGTATAAAAGCATGTTAAAACTTTATTTTGAGTAAAGATTATTTTTCTCTTAGTGCTTAAAAAAGGCAAGGAACAAAAAGTAGCAGCAAAACTCTCCTTTACTGAGAACTGACTCAGATGAATTTAGCATTTTTGAAGCTGATGTGTAAATTGAGAACACTTTCTAGCAGATGTTAGTTAGTTAAAGATCCATATTGTACATCACCATATTAAAGTCCGCCAAAAGTCCTGTTAAAAAATGTTTAATTCAATATTTCTCAGTCTTATTTAATCATACAGAACTTTTCCAGGTACACATGTTGACATCCTACTACAACAGGGGAGTCACATTCATTTTCCCCAGGGGGCCGCAGTAGCCTCCCAGTTGCCTTCAAAGGGCCAAATGTAGTTTCAACCCTTAATAGTTAAGGAGTAGTTACATGTATACAGTCCTAAAATTACATTCAGCCCTTTGAAGGCAACCATGAGGCTGATGTAGCCCCAGGGGAAAATGAGTTTGACACCCCTATATTACACTGAGGTTTCAGAAGGAACTAACTTGGAAGGCATTAAACTAACCATAATTTTAAATATTAGTTTTATGAAATTGGACAGGATTATTCTAACATAAGCTTACATGGAAGAAATCTGAATTACTGGATTTTTTAATTGTCCGTATGGTTCTTGGAGGCAAATTAGAGCCTTGAGTGTGCTTCTTCGGGTGTTAGGTGCATTGAATGGGAGAGTGTTGGGGAAGGAAAGAGGAAGAGGACAATGGAGTTGTATGAACAGACTCTAAATTTTTGATCCTTACCCAAGGACATTTTTTAATTGTGGGAAAGGGAGAAAAACATATATTGGTTGCTGCCTTGTACCCAGGATGGAACCCGCAACCTGAGGTATGTGCCCTGACCTAGAAGTGAACCCACAAATTTTTAGGCTATGGAATAACACTCCAACCAACAAAGCCAAACTGGATCAAGGAACAAGATATTTTTAAACAGCGCTAAATTTAAAGATAACCACAGTCTTAGATCCTTCCAAGGTTTGAGTCAATTATACTTTAGAATAGTTTAATGTGCAGAGACAGTAAGAAAGGTAAACTATGAAAAGGAAAAATTTTCTTTCACAGTTTATCTTCTCTTATATAATTGAACCCATAATAGAACCAGGCTTAATTGAACCCATAATAAAATATTTCCTGAGTTCATCTAAGATCAGGAGTTGAGATGTTTGTAATGACTTCACCAAAGAAACAATGAAACTACTCCTAAACAATCACTCTAGCTTTGGGTTAAAAGTAGGTTTTTCCAGAGCAATATTTACCTGATACTCATGGATTCTTATGGGGGAACAAGGAAACTACTTTTAATTTCTTCCTTTTAAGCATACTAAGATTTTAAAAATGGACCACTAATTTTCAAAATGCCATTTTTGTCCAGCACTTTTTTCTTTTCCTCCAAGTATTCCGTGTTAGATTTCCATTCTATTTACATTATTTAGAATATGTTGCTATGTGTTACAGCTTTATATAGACTAAACTAGTTAAACAGTTAAATATTCTCGAAGAGTTGTTTTTTTTTTATCCTTACCTGAGGACATTTTTTCATTGCTTTTTAGCAAGAGAGGAAGGGAGGAATGAATGTGGAAAGAAACACAATAATGCCAGAGAGAAGCATCGATTGGTTGCCTGCCATGCATGCAGACTGGGTATCATAATTGCACAGACTGGGGATTGAACCCACAACTTAGGTATTTGTCCTGACTGGGGATCGAACATGCAACCTTTCGGTTACTGGACGATTCTCCAACCTACTGAGCCACACCAGCCAGGACCTTGAAGAGTTTAAGCTCTGTGGACTACTTCAAGGGCATTGGCACTGTGTCAGTGATATTAATTCTAAACCTCAAACTCATCTGTTGTCGAAATATTTTTTTCCAGGCTCCTTGCCTGAGGTTTTGATACTCTATGTTGGGGGATGCATGAGGATCAGACATTATTTTTTAAAGCTCTACTTGAACAATAATTAAATTTAAAACTTTTTTAAAAAAAAAAAGCTCTATAAGTTTACTGGTGTCTGGGCAAAGCACACTCTCCCTGTTCTTTCTCTGATAGTGCTGTAGATTCAACATCTACACATTGGATAGCCCAGCCTAACAATCTTTAATTTTCCTGATAGATTAGAGAGAAGCCAGAAATCTCAATAATTGTTCTTATGCGGTTCAGCTTTTATTATAAAAAATAATACTTTAATGAAAGAAGGGATGCACAAGAACAAAGGCATGTTGAAAATTTGACTGTTTATACTTCTGCAACTCTTTCTTGTTTTCTAATTGAGTCCTATGGGTTTCTCACCCTGAACTTGTTTGCCCACCTACTTTCAATTAGTTTTCAAAACTGCTACTTTGTCATATTAGCTGCTGGTAACACTCTACTCTGAGCCATATCACACAGACTGCTAGTGTTGATAATGCTTTATCATTTGAAGTGAGCTCTGCAGAGCAAAATATTTTGATCTTTTTACTTCTATTTTCTGAGTGCTAGCTGAAAGAAGATGGTGTCTCTCACACCATATCATGTTCCTAAATTCTGCCTGATCAGGAAGAGAATTTTCTGTCTCTAATCCACAAGTAGGCCCTTCTTTATACAATCAGAAAACTTCTTTTTTATCATCAATATGTGATAGTAATCTTTTATAGCTCTTCTGCTGATAATATGCTGCTTTAAGCATAATTCTAAGTTAAAACTTTTTTGATGAAAAAATATGTTAATTTTTTAAGAAGTACATCTCAAGAAAAATCTGAAGCTAATGTAAATATGGCATAATATAATATATTCATAAATAAACTATAATTTCCTCATCTTAAAAGATGATGAGTGGTCACTTGCCTATTTCCAGAATTCAAGAGTCAGCAGAAAAGTATTAGAAGGATAAAAGAGTAAAAGATAATTTAGTGGTTTAAATTTTAGTGGTCTAATGTTAAAATTAATTATGCTAAAGTTTGTTGCTTTTTAGTCTTTTCATCTCATTTCAGTGATGTAGTTACTGCTTTGAATTACCTACAAATTGATCATCTAGTCTTAAAAAGATGTAGAGTTTTTACTGGCCTCTGTTAATAGTAAAAATGGAAATATGCTCTGTAGTTCTTACAGAGAACTACAGTGTACCTTGAAGGTACATTGCCATTGTTGCTGAAACAGGTAAAAATTACATAAAGGACATTGTTATTTCCTTTAGGCAATTCCAAGGAAAAAAATCTTGAGCTTCAGAGTGATTTCAATTTCAATATACTAATATAAGTGATTTTATGAATCCAGGAGCTGTAAAAATATGTAATATTACTGAAATCTATTCTGATTAACTAATAATAGAATTTCACTTTGGTAAAGGGATTTTGACACTTGATTCTGTACCTTATTTTAGAAATAATTAAAATTTTCTAGTGTTATGTTAGTATTACAACTAAAAGGTTTGTCCCCTGACAAACTAGCGACTCCTAATTTTTAGTACAAAAGATATTTTTCTTCTACAACTGTTTATTGAACTCCTACTATATGACAAAGGCTATTTTAAGCAATCGGGATATTATAGTGTTAATACAAATCAAATTCTAGTGGGCCCTGGCTGGTGTGGCTCTGGATTGAGCGTCAGCCTGTGATCAAATTCTAGTGGAAAGAATTTTTTATGTATTAGAAGCTAATATTACACTTAAATTTACAGTTTATCTTTTGAAATAGCAAAGAAAAGTTTTCTTTGAAACAGAATATTTAGGAAAAAACTACTTTTTAATTCAGGAAACTTTAATGCTAAACATTCAGGAAATTGAGAGGCAAAACTGACATTTCTATACTTTGTAGGCTCTATAGGAAGCATTTTCTCAAAGTACAAAATTATTTTTTAGTTTGTTAAAAAACTTTTTTCTTGCTTTGCTCATTCAGTGGTTACTAACGCTTTAGGTAAAACTAATTTAGTTTATAGCCTGTTATTTTTCAAGGTAAAATATAAGCAGCATAGTAACTTATCATGAAGTCCATTATTGTTTTAACCTGCTGCGACCATTATTTTCAGCAATCCAATACAAACTTCACCAGTTGTTTTCTTCTGAGTAATTTACAAATTTTGCATTTGACCAAGGTTTTGTTTTGTTTAGTTTAGTTTTGGTTTTTAATCCTCACCCCAGGACATGCTCAGTCATTTTAGAGAGAGGAGAAGGGAGGGGGGGAGAGAGAGGTAGAGAAACATCCATGTGAGATAGAAACATTGGTTGCCTCTTGCATGCACCCCAACCAGTGTCAGAACTCAAAGCCTAGGCATGTGCTCTGACCAGAAATCGAACCTGCAACCTCTTGATTTACAGGGCAATGTTCCAGCCATTCAGGTCACATCAGCCAGGACTTGACAAAGTTTTGATTTCTAAGATTTTTATCTTCATGGTGCTCTCTCACTATGCTGCTTTAATAACAATTTTTGCCAATCTAAAAAATAATGAATTATTTCATAAACATATACCATTATTTGAGAGATTAAGAACATAGACTAATTTTTGCTTTTAAATCCCAGCTCTTCACTTTCTGAGTAACCTCTGGCAAGTCACTTAGTTTCTTCATCTATAAAATGGGGATAATAACACCTACTTCACAGGGTTTTTAGGTGGATTAAATGAGTTAATATATGTAAGATTCTTAGAACACTATGTAGCATGTAGAAAAGACTATATATGGTTTAGCTATTATTTGTTTTTTTCTTACCAAAGTTCTTTAAATTTAAGGCGTATTAGAGTCATTTATACACGTGTTGACATTGGCTTTCTGTCAACAACCATTTTCTTCTTTGATTTTATGCAGCTAGTGTTTTCAGATGCTCATATAAGAACTATATTTAAAGCTTAAAACTTTCAAAAAGTTTTTTGTTTAAACTTAAATTTTTTAACACTACATTATTTATAGGAAAATACTGATTTTTTTAAAAAATCTTAAACTGGCATAAAAGTTTTAGGTATTCATATGTGCTAGCAAAAGTTGAAGGAAAAACTTAAGCTAAAATAATGGTTGAATTTTCTAATATGAAAGGTGAAGACTAAGTTTGCAAAGAAATTTTTAAAAACAGAACTTCACAGTAATCTTTAGTGGCTTTAGAATGGAAACATTATGAAATACCAATAAAGAAAGCTAAAAATTAAAAGTATACTTTTTCTAAAGTTTATTTGCTAGTCTCATAACATTAGATTTTAATAAGGCTTACAGTCATGATTTTGAATTTGGAGTTGATAAAATAAAAATTTAACTACAAAATTCTTAAGAGTTTTTTTAGAAAAGTTATATAGTATTTGTCATAAACTTTGCTGGGTCCTATTAGAACATTTTGTGTATGTTAAATATAATTCGTGTCTTCTATGCAGAGGTTCTTATGATCAATTCTGGGAGATAAAACAAACAAATACTTAGTTATGAACATACACAAATACACATTAGTTATCTGCAATAATAAATAATGAGTGTAAATGCATAAGTATGGAGATTCTGAGGAGATGTTTTTACTTCTCATGTAGAAGATTTTTAAATGGAGGGCATGAAGAAGAAAGCCAGCATCATTTAAAGTATTATGTTCTCAACTTAATGATAAACCAAATTCAGCTGGTATTATGTATTTACCTATGTAGGGAGTCTAAATGTATATGTATATCTTCAGGAATATGGTGGAGTCTTAGCATAATACAAATTTCTCTTGATCTGGATTTGGAATAAAGCCCATTTTTTTTGGACTTCATGCAAAAGGATAATGTGAATGAAAGACCAGAAAGACCAGCCTCCTTTCATCCGTAGGATGAATCCTGAGAGTATTATGAAATGCTGCCCCCACTTTGGGGGCAGTATGAATTACAGTATCCAGTACCCGCTTTGGATACTGATCTGAGTCCAGAGTGAGAAAACTCAAGTACTAGATCTAGCACCATCAGTAAATTACTTTTGTGATCAGTAAATTACTTTTGTGATCAGTAAATTACAAGATCTGTCTTACTCTGTATCTAAATCGTCTCACTTTGATTGTTCACTTATAGTTCTGTTACTCATAACCTTTGTGTTACAAGCCTAATGAGTAGTGACATTTGACTTTTTGACTGTGTCCTTACTTTATTTTATTTTTCTGGCTTCTGAAAAAAATTTTTTTAGTTATTTCTAGTTAATGTAAAGGCCATGATGGATTCAAAGACATTGCATTTTGCTTTAAAATTTCTAATTTATATATATATCTGTTAAATAGTATTTCATTTTATATATTTTTATTTCATATATATTTTTTAATATTTACCATATACATAGCACTTTGGGCGGTAAAAGCAATGTAATGACATAGAACACTAAGCCTGCTTCTCAAACTGTGATTGTAAATTTAAAAAAGTAGCTTCACCTCATTGGGCCTCATTATTTTCAGTAAGAGAGTTAAAGTAGAAAATCAGTAATGTTCACTTTTATTCTGAAATCTGATTCTTAAAAAGAGTTATAAGAAGATATAGGAATAGTTTTCATGGAAAGGGCCACTGATAGGAAGGGAAGGTGTCTTCTTAGTAAATTAAATGGTGTTTTAACAATATATTAATTTTACTTGATAGCGCTGAATTGATGTTACTACTATAATAAAATTAAATACAAACCTCATAGAACATACAGTTTCCTGACGAAGAGAACTTTACTTTAGAAGGAGGGTGGAGATTTTCATTTGTAATACGTGATCAATCAGATAGGCAAGATTTGAAAGAATATTGGTGCTTCTTGCCTGATAAGGAAGGAAATGGGAGTTTATGAGACCCTGTAAGATTTCACAGTGGTATATTTAGATCAACTTTCTATGTTAAGGTCTAGTTTTTTCTGCTTGTAACTTAAATAAGTAGGAAAAATTGAACAGCAATTTGGATTGCTTTATTTATTGGCACAGCTCTATATTTAACTGCACTTCCAAATGTTTCATCATCTCACTGTCTCTTTCTCTGCATGTTAACATTTTAAAGTATATTGTGGTAGTTTGCTAATTCATTGACACTACATGCTGTATTGGCTTGTGCCCATCATTATTTAAAAACAGATTTGTATTTTTAATAGATTTTATTTCATTGAGCTTACAAAAACATCTCAGAATTTTTTAGTTTTAAGCATATGATTAGGCTGTGGTTGAAAGTATACTTATTTTTCATATTCATATTGTTCTACTCTACGTAATTTTTCTTTTTTTACAGATATTGATGATACTCAAATACTTCCCCGCCCAACTAGAGTCAGACATTTTTCGCAAAGTGAAGACACTGGGAATGAAGTTTTTGGTGCTTTGAATGAGGAGCAGCCCTTGCCTCGAAGTAGCAGCACTTCTGACATCTTGGAACCATTCACTGTTGAACGAGCCAAAGGTGCAGTTCCTGTCATTGACAGTTCATCCCGTCATGCGCCAAGCTTGCAGAGTTCCACAGAGGCTTCGTCAATAACTAGATCCACTGAAAGCTACATCACTGATACTCATAGTAGAGAGTCTTCTCTGGAAGTTGGTGATAGCATATATGACCATCTTTGTCACTTAATAGATCCAGTAGAACTTGCAGATTCAGCTTTTGAACAAATCCAGTACATTGACCTTGAAGGAGATGACGATCTTCTTTCCTCCCTGAAAGAATATTTTAAGGAAAACCAGGAAAATCACAGTAAAAATGAGTTAGGTAAAGAAGCAGCTTCTCAGGAAGTGATTATTGCAGTAAATAGGGATGAAAGATCATCCTTAGATAAACTGGAATACTTAGACCAGGAAAATAAACTAGAAAGTATCTCCTCTTTTGTTGGGACTCCTGAAAACATACAGTTTCAAAAAGAACAAAACTCATCTGTCTTCATGAGTAATAGTGCATCTAACCAATTAGATAGTTTTATGAGAACAAAAACTTCTGAAAAATGCAAGGTACCAAACAGTGATAAACAGTCATTGGAACCTAGTTCAGGTAGCTCTTGTGATAAAGAAAAGAGGAAATATCTTTATAGACAAGCAGCCACAGAATTAGATGCCTGTGTAGATATTACACTAGTTGAAAAGGTTAAGGGTGTGCAAATTAATGAAAAAAAACCTCTCCCACATGTTATTCATACCAAGAAAACCACACTGAAGGCACCTGTTAACCGTAGAATGCCTCATGCTACAAACACTAGCAAGCTTTCTCCAACCAAAAGGAGCTTGTCCGAAACAGTAACTCATAGAGCCAAAATCATGAAAATCGCTACCAAAAAACGAAATAGTGTTCATGTTACTTTTAGACCGTCTACTGAATCAGTTCAGTTTTATAATCCTCTGGAAAACAAAGAGGCTCCATGGAAGATGAGACTGCGGAAGCTCAGTGGCTTTAGTAGTAGTAGCAATAGCAGCACCAGCAACCCCCAAACCAGCTCAAATACTGTTACAGAGCTGGTGAAGCCTGGTGTGTACAGACCTCTAGATGCATTGACTACATCAGTAAGTAGTAAAACAGTTAAGGAATCTACAGAGATTCCCACCGTCTTACAAAAGGAAGAAATCGCAAGTAATCATTTGGGTAGTCGTAGTACGCTTAGATCATCAAGTCATGAGGCAGGGTTACCGCAGGGCTCCCTGGGTGGCGTTTATAAAACTGTTGTACATGCTCTTTCAAAGCCGAAGGCAAATGTTTCCCCACAGAGGCAGAACAGAATGCCACCAGAGGCGCCACTGAGGGATCTGTACAGTCATGTAATGGGCTATTTTGGAAGGAAAGCTGCAGGTGAGCACTAACAATGTGCAGAGCGCAAAAGGAGAAAGACAGCACCAGTTTGGCTTAATGCGACTGAAGCAAGCTATAAGCAATCAAGCTTTGGGATGGTCACTGCTTTCTCTCTGTTTGGTTATGCATGCGCCTTTTCCCAGCTGTATTTTTCCCAGCATAAAATGTTTATTTGAATTACTAATTTCCCTTATAAGGCATTTAGTTAAACCTCTTTGCTGCTGAACAGATAAGAAAGAGGAAGATATAGGAAAATTTTAATGACTTTTCAAAGGCAGTCTAAATCAAATATTTTCCTGAGTGTGCACTACAAGAGCCTTGAAATTGTTTTCTGAGGAGTTGGAATACCGCCCCTGCCCCATAGTTTATATTTAAAAGGGCACAAGCTATATCATTGGATCCATTTATTTCACTGCTGATTTATTTTTATCTTTTTTCTTGGTAGGCTGTTACTTTGACATTATGTAACATAATGGGAATCAAAATCCTACAATCAGCACCAACATTTTTAGTCAACTGTAATGAAGAGGCAATTATTTCTTAAATCTCGAAGTGGATTTAGTTACATTTCATTTAAGCAATTTCCAAACAAGCTATAGGCTTTGTAGTTTTGATTCAATTGTACAGAATGCAAGTTATGTCCTTGAAACGCTTACCATTACTTTCTCGTTTCTGAGATTTTAGATGTGCATAAAGGTTTCATGATAGCCAATCCTGATTTAAATATGAAACCTCTATGGACAGATTACAAAAAGCAACATTATGATAACTGTTTTATCTTGATTCAAATTTAAAATAACTTTACAGTTATAGAAAATTAATTTTCAGCAGTAAGGTAGGTTTTGATTTTATTTGTTTAACATGGTTTTGTTAGCATGATTAACAGACCGCTGTATAATGAATGCATCTTGCATTGAGCCATTAATGCCACTTGAGGGCACTATTTGACAGCTTAGCAAAGCCTGGCCAGTCATATAAAGATAATGGTATTTCACAATGAGCTCCTCCTGATCTATGTATTTTCTTAACCTGAAATGCTTTGTAGTTAATTAGGATTTTAAACAGTGCTGATTTTCTTTTCATTTCAGAGAAATCAACTTTTTAAGAGCATAATAGTGAAATAAATATCTTTAAATTCATTTCCCAAGTTGAATACTTTCTGTTAATGTAAATTATAATGTAGTCATTAAAAAAATCAAGATAACTGTTTTGGGTATTTCTTTTTACAGAAAATTGTGAAAATCTCTTTTGTCAAAGCAATAAAATTAGATTTTATAGTGAATAGAAACATGTCAAAATCACAGAATTTTTATTTATAAATATCTAAACTTAAATGCATTTATGTCCAAATGAGATTTGCATAGATTCAAGGGATGTATTTTTTGCAAATATTCTTTTGGGAAAAGTAGAATTATAAATTAAGACTAACTAGAAGCATAGAGATGGAAAGAAATATAAATATACCAGTTTCTTTATAGGCAATATTAACCTAACTCCAACTAGTGCTTATCTATAAGCTTTCTTGCTGTTTAAGGTTATACTGAAGATTGACTAACATCTGCTTAGTTAAATGAAGTAAATATCAATTTACTAATTCTTAAAATTAAATCTAAAAGGAAAGAAATTATAAATGCATGTTTGGCAAATAATTGATGTGGCACAGGTAATTTGTTTTGGGTTGTTCTTGTTTATTTCAAATTTAGAAAATGCAGTTAAGGCTTTCCTCACTATACATAGTTATTTATTTATTTTTAGTCAATAAAGAGGACATGAGCCCAAAACTGCCTCCTCTTAATAGTGATACTGGCAGCAGCAATACTAACGTTCCTGATCTGATGGATGAGTTTATAGCAGAACGACTTCGAAGTGGTAATGCCTCAGTAAGTGTTATTTTTTTATTTGGTTTCAGAGAGGAGGCTAGAGTAACTAAAAGATAAATACCTGTGTACATCTATATATCATATAGATGTGGAAGTTTTTATTCAAAGTAGCCTTTTCCCCAAATTTAACTCTTTTTATTAAAATTTTAAATTTTAATGTTTTTATTCAAAGACATAAAACAAGCAAACTTATCATTTTGATCAGAGTAAAAGATTAGAATACCTGTTTGCTCACCTACTTAGATATAAACCACTACCTTCCTAGTCCTCCCTGTATGTTTCAGATTGCGCGTAGGTTACCCTGATGTCTGCCAACAGCCCTTAGCGGGAGAAATAACAATGGAGGTCTTCTTGCCAAACTCCTGTAATTTTGATAGTATAAATTTCTTAATCATTGTAGAGAACTTTGAAATATATTTTAAAGTTATTTTTGTATTGAATATTTGAATTATGACCAAATGAAAATAGAGATTCCTATTTTCTTAATTGCTTAATAATGCTTAATTGTTAAGGAAAGATTAATATATGTGGAATTACTTTTTAGAATGGTCATACTTCATTTGGGTTTCCACTTGCTTTTAGTGAAAGTCTGTAGGCCCAAGCCCTTTTTTAAATTATTCCTTTTCTTCTTAAGTGAGGAAAAATTACAGAATCATTATAGAATGACTTCTTTGTCATCATTCTTTCATCACTGTCTCTTCTAACTACTTCTTCTTTTTCCATTTGAATACTTTGCTCTTTATACTATCAAAACTTATAATCACTTTATGGATCCTTTGAGGTTTAAGAGTCTCAGGCCCAGCACCATCTGGTATTGGGTCTTTGCTATAGGCTGAACAACAGTAGTTTAGGCTCCATACAGTTAATGTGGCTTGTTCAGTTAGTTTATTTTCCCCCTCCTACTTCAGGCTCTAAATCTCAACATTTCTTGTGATAATTGTCTTGGAAATTAAAGATTTCAGATGTTTAATGAAAATTTTTAAACTTTTTTTAAATGGTAAATGTTTCTTGAACTTTTAGACTATGACAAGAAGAGGAAGTAGTCCAGGCAGCCTCGAAATTCCCAAAGACCTCCCTGATATTCTGAACAAGCAGAACCAAATGCGTCCTGTCGATGATCCAGGTGTACCCTCAGAATGGACTTCTCCTGCCAGTGCAGGGAGCAGTGATCTTATCAGCTCAGACAGTCATTCGGACTCTTTCAGTGCTTTCCAATATGATGGCCGAAAATTTGACAGCAAGTATCTTTTTGTATATAAGCATTATGGGTCTATTTGTTGTTGTTTTTTGTTCTAGAATGACTTATGGATCACGTGACTGTCACATCTCTAATGTTACTTAGGCAAGGGGTTACCACATATTTTGATTTCATTTTTAAAAATCTTTTAAAAGATTTTATTTATTTATCTTTAGAGAGGAAGGGAAGGAGAGAGGGAGAGAAATATCAGTGTATGGTTGCCTCTCATGAGTCCCCTGCTGGGAACTGGCCTGCAACCCAGGCCATGGGCCCTGACTGGGAATTGAGCCGCAATCCTCTGGTTCGCAGGCCTGCGCTCAATCCAATGAGCTACGCCAGCCAGGGCTGATTTCATTTTTTAATTTTTTAGGTGGAATTCCAAAGAAGTTTTAGGGATTCACTTCAGGTTGAGGCCACTTTATTTTGCCAAATGAAAGACATTTAGAAAAACAAAGTACACTGTCCTTTTATAAAATTAATCATATTTTAAGACCAAAAACATAGAAAGGAAAAAAATTAGAATGGACTTGATATTAGAATAAAAGACAGACAGACATGCTTATGAGTTGGCACTATTTCATGCACTCATACTTGGGAACCACTGTCTAGTCACGGTCAGCGCTTCAGTCTCTTCAGCAGTTATGTTCAATATGACAGTACCCAGAGCATTTCTTGAGTAATTGCTTCATGTTAAAATGACATCAGTGGTGTTTTTTGGTACTGTATCACTACCATACAGCTTTTCTGCTATAATTCTGTATTACACTTGGTAGTCAGTGAAGGGTAACAAAATTTTTAAAAAGTTAAATCCTTGGGAGCCAAGTTCGTGAGGAGCTAGGAGACACATTGGAGAATTACATGTTTGCTGCCCTTAATGATTATATATTGCTCTGACCTCAGACTAGGAATATGATTCAAAGGAAAAATTATTATCATCCACATATGTACCATTTTTATTATATATACCTGTACTACAGATTGTAAAATACTTGCGCCCCAACTGCTGTGGCTCAGTGGATTGAGTGCCAGTCTGAGAACCAAAGGATTGACAGTTTGATTCCTGGTCAGGGCACATGCCTGGGTTGTGGGCCAGGTTCCCAGTTGGGGACATGAGAGAGGCAATCAGTCCATGTACTTCTTACACATCAATGTTCCTCTCTCTTTCTTCCCCTTTTCCTCTCTCTAAAAATAAATAAATAAATAAAAATCTTTAAAAAAATAGATAAATCGGACTATATCAAATGATTTTTAAACTTAAAAAATACAGATAAAAAATAAAGATAAATAAAAACTTGAAAAGCAGTAAGTATATTATGAGCTATCAGAAAGCATGGATAAGAATAGTGATGAGTGATGATATATGTCTGTCTGTCTTTTATCATTAAGTTGTTAATAATTAGTTATGAGAAACCTTTAAAAATTTGTTTCTAACTGTAAACTTCCAAGTGTTCTTATTTACAGTTGTGTGAGTGATATACGAACAGAATAAATTTAAGGGAATATTAATGTTGAACCATTTTGCTGAACTACGTGTGTCTTTTTTGTAAATATTTTTGTTTTGTGATTGTGACTTCTGTACTAGCATTTCTTCTTCCTGTAGATTTTGGCTTTGGAGCTGATCCTGGAATTGTCTCCTCTGCTGATGTGGATTTAGGTTCTGGTCATCATCAGAGTGCTGAAGAGCAAGAAGTAGCCAGTCTAACCACGCTTCACATCGATTCTGAAACAAGCAGTCTTAATCAACACGCCTTCTCTGCTGAAGTTGCAACGGTTACTGGTAAAGTTACTCAAGGGAATGTACTCCTTAAATGCATTTTTGTAAAAGCCACCAAAGATTCAGTTTAGAATTTGATTTGATAGATTTTAAGTATTACTTACTAGTGTTTAAGTTTGTTTTTTTTTTTTTTTGCTCTTTATACAATAATGGAGAAAAATACTAATGTAAGAGTTTCTTGACCTAGAGTCTATCTACATGGGTAAGCTTCAGGAGACTCTATGAACTCCTAATATTGTATGCAAAATTTTGTGTATGTTTACACAAGAGCATTTCCTGCAGCAGTTTTTAAATAGATAATCACAGAAAAGTTAAGAACTACTATATTCTACCTTTTTCATTGTCTTTCGGAATTAACTTAGATTTTTATAGATTTCTTTGTCAAAGTATTATAGAAAATGTAAAGTGCACTTCCTGTTAGAAGACCAATTTTTTTAAAATGTAGTATTCTGTGTGGTTTTTAAAAAAATTTTATTAATTTATCTTTAGAGGGGGGAGGGAAGGAGAGAGAGAGAAAAATATCAATGTATGGTTGCCTTTCGTGTGTCCCCTGCTGGGAACTGGCCTGCAACCCAGGCATGTGCCTTGACTGGGAATCGAACCACGATCCTTTGGTTCACAGGGCCGCGCTCAATCCACTGAGCTACAACAGCCAGGGCTATGTGTTTATAGACTAAATTATTTCTTTCAGCAACTTTCTTTGTGTGGTCAGACCCAACGATAACATGACAAGTCAGGGCCAAGAAATTCAGTTGTGAAGTGCAGTACCACATCATCGCAGAGTTAGTGCTGTTGATCATCAGGAGTCTGAGCAGCTACTGATCCACAGTTCAGGAGTTCCACTGTATGAACCAGATTCACTCTGGTTTCCACTGCAGTTTGTGCCCTTTGATAGGAGATTATCCTTTCCAGTTTAAGTATCAGTAGGGTGGCTTTTGCATCCTGAGGTTGGCTGGAACTTGCAAGATTGGAGCAGCGATTTCTGCATGCCTGAATTAGGCACATTTCCTCAGCCAAATTAAGCAGATAAATTTTTTTTTCTAAGGTAAAACATTAAGATACTGTGAAACCTGGATATCTGGGGCCATGGGAAGCCTTTTTTTCTCTTTTCTCTTAATTCTCACCCAAAGACATGCTTATTGATTTTAGAGAGAGGGGAAGGAAAAGAGAGAAACATCGATTGGTTGCCTCTCATACCCACCCCGACTGGGGACCAAACCAGCAAGCTAGGCGTGTACCCTGGACTAGATTTACAGGACACAGCTCCAGCTGAACCACACTGGCCAGGGCTCAAGCAGGCGAAATTTGGCCAGTGGGAATACTGGATAGGCAGGAACCCATCCTTTGTTTTCATACTCTGCCTCTTCCACATCTCTTTTATTAGAGGGAAGGTAAGAACATTAGCCTACTGGATTGCAGAATTTGGGCTGAGTAGAAGACAGGAGCTAATGGGTTATATTGGTGATTTTCAAATGGCGTGCCGTGAGATTTTTAAGCATGAAGTGCCTGACCATTTGGGCACGGGCAATGACCTTTTTGCCCTTAGATTGCCCCCCCCCAAAAAGACAGCCACACAACAATAGCCATATGGTGTAAATGAATCAAATTTATACCTATTTTTTGTCAGATCAGCAAAAAATACATTTTGGGGTGTGCCGCAGGATTTTAATAATTAATTCATGTGTGCCATGAGATGAAAAAGGTTGAAAATCACTGTACTGGAAGGGTAGTAGAGCAGTAAGAAAGTTGCAGAAAGACAGGAAAACACACTAAAAAGTTTGGGCTTATGCTGAGTCCACTAAGGAGCCATAGAAGGATTTTAAATGAGGGAGTGACATGATTAGATTAGATTGTTAGATCTTTTTTTCTGTCTTATGGAGAATGGATTGGGAAGAAGCAATAGGGGTGAGAGGGAGACTAAAGACTCAGGGACCACCAGGGACCATTGTAATTAGGCTGGCAATGATGGTGGCTTGTAGAGTTCATGGCCCCAAGATTGAAGTAAATGAAATAGAATAGCAGTGGGTACCAGAGTTTCTGTAGCTGTACCGGGAATGGGAGTAGAGATTCTTGCTTTCACTGATGGTTCCCATTAACTGGTATGTCTGATTCTAATTCCTACTAGTTTTATGGTAGACATGACATGAGATCCCTACATACGAAGTCTTATATGATATAATGATTTTACCTCTTTGGCTAATATATAACCTTTTTTAGCTTTTGATTTTTTAATTTCTGTTCTGTTGGGGCTTTAAACATTATGCCTTTGATAGAGGGTATTGACTATCCTCTTTATACTAATTTTGTGAAATTTATATCTATAGGTTCTGAAAGTGCTTCTCCAGTTCACTCAGCTTTGGGATCCAGGTCACAAACACCTTCTCCTTCCACACTGAATATAGATCAGATGGAACAGAAAGATCTACAGCTTGATGAGAAGCTTCACCACTCTGTTCTTCAGACTCCAGATGACCTAGGCAATATTTGGAAATTAGATATTTGCCATTTCTCCTTTCAGGGCATTAGTGTCAAGAGATCTTAAAATAAGGCATCTTAAATTTGATTATGTATTATATATATATTTATTATTAGTATTTTGTTATTGGACTTTTCTAAGTCTTTTGGAAATAGTTACTATAGTTTTTTTCCTTGCTCTTAAAGAAAGATACTTATACTCTGATTTTTGGTATTTGTTATTTTACCATAGTTGATTATAGTTCTAGCATTAGTGATTACATTAATTTTGTGTTATACAGGGTCTGGCAGAAGGAATGCCTGCTTTGAATGTGGTTGGTAGGGTAATAATATGGGTATGGTAATTTATAGTTTTAATTTGAACATTTTATCTAAAATGTCATATGGTGTGCTTGAGTGTGATATTATTATGTTAAAGAATTACATGCTTAGGATTTTGTAATAAAAGAGGGCGTTGCTTGTGCCAGACCCTATATTACCATCGATACACTGCTATTCATTTCCAAAAGCAGGGCATACATAATTTAGCATCATTGTTCTTAATGTTGTGTTTGGAGATCCTGCTGGTTCACAGGAGAAAGTAGTAGAATTATCATTTGCTAATCACGCTTCCAGTGAAACAATTGATTAAATCTGTTGTTTTTATTTTGATTCTACAAGTGTATCAACTAAATTTAATTATAAAGTGGGCCACACAAATGAAGTATTTTATTTTATTTTCAATTACACTTTTTTGATTATGCTATTATAGTTGTCCCAGTTTTCCCCCCCTTTGCACCCCTCTACCCAGTACCTCCTATTCCCTAAGGCAATCTCCACATCTTTGTTCATGTCCATGGTCATGCATGTAAGTTCTTTGGCTACTCCATTTTCTATGCTGTACTTTATATCCCCATGACTTCTGTAACTTCCTGTTTGTTCTTCTTAATCCCCTCACCTCTTCACCCATCCCCCCCAGATCCCCTCTCTATCTGACAACTGTCAAAATGCTCTTCATATCCATAATTCTGTTTCTGATCGTATTTATTACTTAGTTTGTTTTTTAGATTCAGTTGTTGATAGATAGCGATTTATTACCATTTTATTGTTGCTAGTTTTCATCTTTAATAAGTCCCTTTAACATTTTATATGATAATGATTTGGTGATGATGAACTTCTTAAGTTTTTTCTTGTTTAGGAAGCTCTTTAGTTTTATTTTTAAGTAAATGTTAAAAAGTGACTAGGAAACCTTAAAAACTACAAATTGAAAAGCAAATTATTTTTGCTAAGCCCTACATGATGTAATAAGCATCACGATAAAAAGTCATTTTGCAAATTACTTTCGTCAAGAATACAGTCAATGAGATATTTACAATAAATAACACAAAATGTGAGTTTCATTGGTAATGCAGTGGATTTGCTCTTTCACCAAAGGAAAAAATTTAAAGCCATATGACCATTTTTTTAAAGGTACCCATTAATGTGCTATTACATTGGAATTACATAGCCTTAGTTATCTGGTCATGGGTTTCTGACTTTTTCTTTCCTCCTTTGGCTTGCAATTTTTTGTTTGTTTTCTGTTTTCTTCCTGACATTTGGAGGGGGAAAATCGAACTTCTAGAAAAGCTGCAAGGCTAGTAAAATGAATACCCATAAATCCCTTAGGTAAATTCACCAGTTAACATTTTGCCTCTTTATCCTTTAGTATCTGCATACACGGGCACCCCCATTAAAAAAATCTGCCATACCTTTTTTAAATTTGGGGGGTTTGGTAAGTCATTTAAGAGTGAATTATAAATAGCAGACTCTTCACAGCTAAACACTTCAACAAGAATGTCCTAAGATTAAGTATACATTTATTACCTGCCTGACTGCAATATAATGTCCACGTTCAAGGTATTTAATATTGATACATCACTGTAATTTTAGTTCATAATCAAATTCCCAATAATATCATTTAGAGCTACCTCACACCACCACCAGCCCAATCTGGGATTTAAAGAATCACACATTATTGCTTGCTTTTTAATCATTTAAAATTTTGTCAGCTTTACTTGGAGAAGGATAAATTAGAGACAAAGCAGTTGATTTATCACTGTGTTATGAAGGGTCTGTAGAGAGAGGAGATCTTAACAGTGATGGTTAAAACTGCAGGCTTTCTTTTGTTTTATTTTAGTGGGTTTAGACCAGAAGCCTATTTTTTTATTACTGTGAAAGACTTCAGTGGCTTTTTAATAATACATTCAATTATTATACACTTTACAAGCAAAGAATCATTAAGAGTAAAGGATGTACAGATAATAACAAACATAAATTATCAGTACATTGAGAATTTATCTAACAGAAAAACTTTTGCTGATTCTCTGATGATTTTGCCTTCTCCACTATATACATTGAATAGAATAATAGATTTTTACATATTATAGAATTGCACACCTGAACCCTATATAATTTTATTAACCAATGTCACCCTAATGTATTCGACAAAATTTTTAAAAATTAATAATAGTAGATTTTTTTAAGCTGGAGAAGACCTATGGTAATATCCAGCTAAACCATCTGTTTTACAGAATAAAAAGGCGTAGCATTGGGAAGTTTTTTAGTAACTTGTACATCACATAATCAGTGAGAGAGACGACACTAGGATCCAATGTTACCTGCATTTCTTACACATCATTTTGCTAATATTAATAACCAAAACCATAATTATGAACATTTTAGATTATTTTAAGTTTTTATTTAAATGTGTATTTTTCCTTGTCATTTGATAGCTCTCTTAGTGTTAGTTGTGAAAATTAGCTCTCTTTCACTAGTTGCAAAATTGTGAAATACATTTTTTTGCAAATTTTGACTACAAAGAAACAGATACATAAAGACTTCTGTAAGATTCTACCTTCAACTTGAGATTTTGTATTAATTTGATGATGTAACCTGAAGTAGTTATTAGATAGAGTATGTAGTTGTAAGTACAGTCTTTATATGAAACATAAACTTCTCATTCTGGTATTTTATCATTTTATCCTTAAGCAAATCTAGATAGAAACACTATCGAGTAAGTAATTATTGCCATAGTATGGAATTATGAACTGATAATGTTTTCACCTTATCAGGAAAAAATAACAGTAATGCATATTGTCATTTCTTTTATTCACTTTTGTAGATATTTAAGATTGCTAATTCAACTCTATTGTGCTTTTGTGATTAATTCTCCAGAAAAATTACTGACACTTGTGTATTTTTTTTTAATAGAAATCAGTGAATTTCCATCTGAATGCTGTAGTGTGATGGCAGGGGGCACTCTCACAGGATGGCATGCTGATGTTGCTACTGTAATGTGGCGAAGAATGCTCGGCATTTTGGGAGATGTCAATGCCATTATGGATCCTGAAATACATGCCCAAGTGTTTGATTACCTCTGTGAACTTTGGCAGAATTTAGCTAAGGTGCGAAAGAAAAGATATTAGGGGAGAAGGAAAGTAAAATAAGGTATTAAGAAGTAGAAGCCTTAAATAACATAGTCACAACACCCCCCCCCTCCCTTACTATAAATTGGTGCTACCATGATAAACTCACTTAACTGTGATTAAATATGTAGTTAGTGGTAGATACGGGGCTTAATCTTGAGTTTAAAGTAAAACAGATTGGAAGAGAACACTTTTAATAGGTGTGTTGCATTTTATTTGAAAATTACAGATAAGAGATAACCTTGGCATTTCAACTGATAACCTGACCTCCCCTTCTCCACCAATACTGATTCCTCCACTAAGAATTCTTACACCTTGGCTTTTCAAGGTAAGCTTAATATATAAAATATTAAGGTAAACAGTTCATTTAGCATACAAGTACATGGCCAATCTTAAACATTTGACAGACATTAGAGCTCTTGTATAGTCTTTCTTCTAGAAGGCACTTAGTTTTTAGTCATTTGGGGTTAATACAGTGCAGGGAATAGGTGTAGTGAAATTATTATACAGGATACATCATTTTTATAGAAAATCATGTATTTCATTATATTTAATGAAATACTAACTCTGCATCTAACTGTGTCACAATATGTATGTACTTTTAAAGATGTGATTCTTTCAAATGTCATTTGATAATGTTTGCATTTTCCTAAGTGAAACTGGTTATTCATACCTACACTGTATCATTTTTTTTACATTTTTTAAAAGATTTTATTTCTTTTTAGACAGAGGGGAAGGGAAGGAGGAAGAGAGGCAGAGAAACATCAGCGTGTGGTTGCACTCATGCAGCCCCTACTGAGAACCTTGCTTGCAACCCGTAAATGTGCCCTGACTGGGAATTAAACTGGTGACCCTTTGGTTCACAGGCTGGCACTCAATCCTCTGAGCCACACCAACCAGGGCGTACACTATCATTTTACTGGTAATAGTTTAGGTAGTTCAGTAAAGAAATTGGGACAGCATAGAAATAAATGAAAATAAATGTATTGCTTGATATATTCAAATGTTTAAGTATTTAACAAATAGTATTTGGTTTTGAGTATTAAAACTATTATCTTCTCTAATTGTAGGCAACCATGTTGACTGATAAATATAAGCAAGGTAAATTACATGCTTATAAGCTTATTTGCAATACAATGAAAAGAAGACAAGATGTCTCTCCAAATAGAGATTTTCTGACACATTTCTATAATATAATGCATTGTGGATTACTTCACATTGATCAGGTAAACATATACATGTCCTACAAGTTGCTTTATATGTTTACCTTTGATTCTCCATTCTGTTTAACTATTGATATTTTAGGTTTAGAATTAAATTTTTTTCCTGAGGTAGTGATTTATTTACACCTTCCATTTTATAACCTCATTTTCAAAAACAATGTAGGTGAAAAAAGAAGCTATTGTAGTTAAGGGACTGACTTGATTATTAAATGCACCGGTCCTCTAATGTTATATCAACTAGTTCACTTTTTGAAGAGATTAAAGCATCATTTGTTTACATTGACATCATTTTAGGCATTTTGTGGTTGTTACTTGATAACTGGCACTTTGAGGTTTATGGATTTGCTCATCTAGTCAGGCAGCGGTTAGCAGTGTTTTTCCACTCCAAGAGTCAACACATCACATTTTCTTACTACCATAAATTGTATGAGCATAACGACAATTATAATGACTTGGCATTTGTATCAATCACAGTCATTACAGTATACAGTCGTAATCATGACTCTAGAACACTACTTCAGGGGTCTTGATCCTGGCCATAAAATAAAAATTGTGGGAGGTTTCAAGTCAACATAATGTAAACAGTTTTGTCAAATGTGATTAAATTTCACTTTCAGTTCATTTTTAAAGAGAATTAAATTTATATTAAAAGATAATTATATCACTTTCTGAAAAATGAAAAACTTTTTACATTAATTAGAAATAAGTACAGTGTTCTACCTTATAAATGTCTCAGATAAATTGGCACTCTTAATTACTAGAAAAAGAGAGCTTTTGTTTAAGATAAATCCGATTGAGTAATACATTCTAACAGACTGCATTCTCATGGTAAATTTCAAAAGCAAGTAGATGAATAACCAGGTTAAGAATAGTCCCTCAAAAATGTCTACACCTAGATTTCTGATGCTAGCTATCCATCATCAAAGGAATTTACTTTATCTGAAAAAGAGGATCTCTTCAAGTGCCGTGTAATAGGTCATGTAACTTCCGAGATCAGATTTGTCAGGTGGGAGCGATGAACAGCAGGAGCAGCCGCTCTGCAGTTTGGCTTTAGCTGAAGTAAAGAGCCTCCTCACTTCTCTTGTGGAAAAAAAGTACTGTATTGGCGTCAGTTAAACAAATGTGTTTTACGTTTGCTCTGACAATACAATACTAAACATGGATTATTTGGAGAAATTAAAATTCGTGTTTGTAATTAGTCAGCCAATGTTTAGTAATTACCTGTTTTACTGTTTCATGTGATATCTGTTTTTAAGGATATTGATTAGCTGATACTCAAGATTACATTTGTGATATTTTTTTCCCCACTTCTTTCCTTATTCCTAAGGATATTGTCAATACAATCATCAAGCACTGTTCACCTCAATTTTTTTCACTTGGTTTGCCTGGTGCCACAATGCTTATTATGGATTTTATTGTAGCAGCTGGCAGAGTGGCTTCTTCAGCTTTTCTCAATGTAAGTTTTTATTTCCTGTTCTTCATAATATAACAGTCTCAATTAACCAGGACGCAACTAACAAAGCAACAAAGGCAAAGCTATTCTTAACAAAAAATATAGCAATCTGATGTTCGGGAGGTTTCACAGTTTGATTGGAATTGATTGCTGCTCCCACATTAAGAAAAAATAAATGAGAAATTTTGAAGTATAAGAAAGTACTGAAATTAATTGATGAATTGATCCAGGAGCTATAAAAATGAACTAAATTTGCTTACCAAAACAGAAGTTTTAGTTGAGGAAATCTAAGGAAACAGAAGGAGAGAAGAAAGGAAAGAAAGGGAAATGAGCTGTAAGGGAAAAAAAAGAAACAGAGGTGGGGTAACCCAGAAATATGCTCTAGGAATACACTCTAAACCCAAACAGTGTGTGAGGATTGTTCATGCAGCTGTGGAGCTTTTCTTTAAATTTTATTTTATTTGCTGTTCAAGTACAGTTTTCTGCCTTTTTTCCCTGTGGAGCTTTGAGATGGTGCCAGGTAACAGTATAGTTGGAACATGTTCATTTCAAGAGGCAGAGGTGAACTAAGGAGAAAAGCAATGACTGTATTTATAGTGCTGAAGAGATTAGATTTCATCCTAAGGAAAGAGTGAATGGATAACGATTGGGAGATTTTAACAAAGGAGTAGCATGATCAAATTTACATTTTAGAAAGATCACTCTGTATCAAAGTATAAATAAGAAACAAAATTAACTGAAAGCCTACTAGAAAATTCTAAGAGTGCTGGGGAGAGAAAAGTCAGTAATACTTGACTAGCACTTTATAACTTGCAAAAGTTATAAACTGCAAAAGACCAAGAGTGAATGAGGAGGAGTTCTGGGGCGTAGTGGGCTATTAGACATCCATGAAGAGATGTCAGGAGGGCCATTATATGTATTACTCAGGGGGTCAAGTGAGGTATTAGCACTGAAAATGTAAAGCTAGGAAGCATTACTTTACAGATTGTATTGAAAGCCATGAAACTATATACAATCACCTAGAGGAAATCAAATAAAAGAAGAACTTGTATGTAGAGCTAGTTATTAATCCCATTTCTCCAGTTCCCTGAGAACAGTGATCGATCATGTCTTACCCATCTTGCATCTCCAGGGCTTAGCCCAGCATCACACTTGTAGGTATTTATTATTTGAATGTGTTAGTATTTATTCAGCACAGTATATGTTAAACATGGTGCTAAGCCCTTTTACTGTTATTAAAGTTTTGTGTCCCCTTGGGTACATAGTGTTCCATGAGTGGAATACAGAAGGATATAGAATAAATGAGGTAAAACTGGGTTCAAGCAACGTATAGACTGCTGCTGGGAAGATATGAAAGTATATTAACAATAGAATATGGATAACAAATACATACCAATAGGACGAGCTTAGTTAGCATAGTGGTTAAAAGCATGGAGTCTGGACTTAGTCTGCCTAGGTTCAGATCCCAACTCTGCCACTTATTAGCTGTGAGGCCTTGTGCAAGTTACTACATAATTCAATTCCTCTGTCTCAGTTTCTTCAACTATAAAATGGAGATAACCTTCCTCATGGAGTTATTTTATAAGGATTAAAGTAATTAATATTTGTAACATTGTTGGGACATTATATGACACATCGTACAATATGAGAATCTGTTAAATAAAATAAAATTAGATAGTAATTCAGACAAAAGAGAGATCTCATTTGGTTTGGGATATTGGGGACTTTTCATGCAAAGATATTTGAATATGTCCTTGAAAAATTAGTAGTATTTTTATATGTGAGGGTGGAGATGAGGGATGGTATTCCAGGCCGATGGAAAGAGGCATGAGTAGGTTATGTTCAAGGAACAACAAATAATTGTTTAGAAGCTAGTTAACTAGAGAGTAGAAGACAAAAAAAAAAAGCAGAAAGATATTTTAGATCTCAGCTACCCAAAACGTGGTCTGCACATCAGCAATATTTGTCGTGATCTGGGCACTTGTTAGAGATGCAGGATCTCAGATGCCATCCCAGATGTACTGAAATAGAATACACATTTTAACTATAGCCCAAATGGCTAGTGGGCATTAAAGATTAAGAAGCACTACTTTAGACTGCTGTATCCTGGGAGGTTTTGAATGTTGTGATTCAGATTATAATTTTTATATTAAATGAACAGTTAAACTTTTAAAGTAGAGAGAGAGGTGGTTGAATCTGTGCTTTGAGCATATTAAATAACTGTATTAATCTAGTAGTACATTAAATGGAAGACAAACTAAAGATGGTAAATAAGTAACAAGGCAATATATTATCATAGTATCAGTGTACACAGATTACCAATCTCTTGGATATAGGCAAACCGTTTCTACAGTTTAGCAGAGACCAATCCATAAACCATTGCCATTTTTTATCAGTTTACTATGAAAACTATTACTGTTCAATGGGCCAGTTCTTCCAGATGACTAGTTAGCATATTTCCTGCATCCTTTCTCAAGGTTCCACAAGAGAATTAAGCCCTCATGTCCCTAGGCATCTATTTTATGTGACTACACTTCCCTCCTGCACATCTATAGATTACTTACGTAACATCCTTGGGAAATTTTAGAAAATAGTTATCCTAGTTCATATGAGGCATACCTGTTGAGGAAGACGTCATAGGAAACTAAATTCATCAGGTTGTTTGCAGGAATCAAATCTGATACCCACATTTCCACTATAAGGATAAGGACAGTCTTCTTCTGGATGATGTTTCAGGTACACAGTATACATCTTGCTCCTTGGATTTCCTGTTTAGATCCCATACATATCATCCTTTTGTTAGTACCACCGTCCCATCCCCTGCCAGGCATATTATAAAATAATTAATTAGTTTTTGCTTTTCTGAATTACAATCACATTGCAGGTCTGCCCCCATTATAGCTATATACCTGAACATTTCTGGTTACCTTATCCACCTTTCAAGAAAAACCCTTATGTAATCTCTTTCATTAAATAATGATTTTTTTGATCAGTTTCATTTTTATAGGGTAACTTACTTTGAATTAGAATGGTGACCACCGCTTACCCTGCCCATTTCTGCTGCTGCCTTGTATCTATAAATCTAGAATTTTTGAAATACAGAAATGAGTCATTTGTTGGAAAGTTATAAAGTACAATAATTATAAAGTACAATAATTATAAAGTACAATAATTTCATACAGTAAGGGCTTGGAGATGATGAACTCCTTTAGCTTGACCATTGCCTCCATTATAGCACTTATTAACATAAGGAAATCCTGGTGAACATAGGTTCTTGATTTATGTGAATAGAAGTATTATGTTTCTAATGGATTGTTTTAGCATTTTTGTTAGGTATTATTAAGTATACAAATCAATTTGTAGTTATTTTAGTAAATATAACACTATAATAGTGGGTTGATGTCGGTATTTGGTAGGCACGTTAAGAAGTCAGAAGAAAAAGAAATATTCAGTGCTATAACTTTAGGAATTGCTTAATACAGCTAAGGAAAAAATCCATCTGCGGTCTGGGCATAAATTCTAAGTTTGCTTTTAGTAAGTAGTACAGGCAATGCTTTTCCTAATGTGCATAATATAAAAACCATTTGGAATAATTTCTTGAAAATATAATTAACATTTTCATCCTTAGTTATTTTACTACTTCTTAGATAGTCACAAATATAATCTAATGAATTGAATCATATGCTCATTTGAACAATGTTACTATTTATTAACCAATGTCACCCCAATAAATTTAATTTAAAAATTTTAAAGAACAATGTGTTAAAATGTATGAATTGCCTTTAAAACAAAAGCAATTTTACTTTATTTTAAATAATTTTATTTAATTTTATTTTTCCTTTGAGGAAAAATAAAATATACTTTTCCTTTTAGGCAAAAGTATATACTTTTCCTCAAAATTAGGGTAATTTTATGTTGTTAGCTAAACTGTCTTTTTATATTTACATATTTTTAGTTTCATTAACTGTGGCTAATTTCTGCTTGTTAGTTGCTCTTAAGAAAAGTTTTGCTATTTGTTGCATTTATTGAGAATAAATAAAAATAAATCGTTTATGGAAAATGTAGGTGAAACCTGAATCTTTTTGTGTTTTCCGTTCTTTTTGAATTTTGTCTTATTCTCTGTGTAATATGGTTGGGTGATAAAGTAATTTGGGGAGTAATTTAATAACATAAACACATCTTAAATCTGGATGTATAGGCACCAAGAGTGGAAGCACAAGTTCTTCTGGGATCTTTGGTTTGCTTTCCTAACTTATATTGTGAATTGCCTGCTCTCCATCCCAATATTCCTGATATTGCTGTGTCTCAGTTTACAGATGTTAAGGTAAGAAACCAATTCTGATTTTTAAATACTAATTTTTAGTATTTAGATGACAGTATAATCATAATGTATATTCAATAAAGTCTCTATTCTTTCCTTTCTTAGAAATCCACACAATTTTTAAGTAATATTAACCGGCCATACTCCTCTGACACAAAGGCTGAATGTCCATTAGGAGCATAGCCTTTTTGTGTGTTTTTAACTGCTTTGAAACACTTTCTTATTATTGAACCAACTCACATACCAGTCTCTTAGGATTTATTCATTTATTCATTGGCTATTTATTGAAACATTCTATGTATCAAATACTATGCTGCTAATGCAAGACTTCTAAAAGGTTGGAATGGCACTAAACCTGCATATCACCTCTTACCCTTTCCCAGTTTCCCAATGTGCAGAATCAAACAAAATAATCTGTTCTACTGTAGGAATTGGGGTTTGGGCTCCCATTGCACCAAAGGTGTTAACAGACTTGAACAGAATATGGTGCAAAATTAAACGGTGACTGTATAATTGCTGGTGGAACTTACCACAGATATTAAACCTTAAAAATAAAGATAATGGTATTTGATTAGAAGCAGATAGGATCCTAATTGCTTATAAGCCTTTTTTAAAGTTTAAAGTAAAAAATCAGTGAAAAGTTGTTTTGGGCTGCTATAACAAAATATTACAGATTGGGTAGCTAAAAAAAGACAAAAATTTATTTCTCACATTTCTGGAGGCTGAGAAGTTTGAGGCTGAGGGTTTCGCATAATCGCGTTCAGGTGAGGGTCGTCTTCCTGATTCATCCAGGGCCTTCTCCTTGTGTCCTCACAAAGTGACAGGAGCCACCGTGCTCTGTTGTGGGTCTCTTTTGTAAGAGCATTAATCTGAATTCATAAAGGTTCCGCCCTCATGACCTATGCACCTCTGGGACTAGGATTTCAATATGTGAATTTGCCGGAGATCAGGGGATGACATTTGGATCATACCATTGTTTTATTTTTCTAACTCATTTTATGAGTGATATTTAAGAGTATGCATGTGAGAACAAAGACTTTTATTTCACTACAGTATTCCTATCACCTGGCATAGTAGCCAATTGATATTTGTTGAATTAATGAGTGAACTCTTACTCATTGCTTCTATATCCCCTTTGTTTTAGGAACTTATAATCAAAACTGTATTAAGCTCAGCAAGAGATGAGCCCTCCGGCCCTGCACGGTAGGTCAGATATTCTTAAGACTTGTCGTAACTATTAGGAATCTTAGAAGTTGATTGAATTATTTATCCATCCCCATTGTTTCAGATACACAAAAGCAATTATGAATTATAAATTTAAATTATTTAGATGATTAAATACTTTTTTCATTATTTAAATATGACTTGCTAAAAGAATACTAGTCATGTTTTCAGTATCTTTACCCTCTGTATTGGAAACAACTTCTTTTTTCTTTCTTTAGAGTTTTTTAAAAATATATTTTATTGATTATGCTGTTACAGTGGTCCCATATTCCTCCCTTTATTCCCCTCTACCCTGCACCTCACCCGTCCACATTCCCCCCCTATCAGTCCATGTCCCTGGGTCATACGTGTAAGTTCTTTGGCTTCTCTATTTCCTATGCTATTCTTAACCTCCCCCTGTCTGTTTTGTACCAACCATTTATGCTNTATCCCCTTTATTTTAGGAACTTATAATCAAAACTGTATTAAGCTCAGCAAGAGATGAGCCCTCCGGCCCTGCACGGTAGGTCAGATATTCTTAAGACTTGTTGTAACTATTAGGAATCTTATTTTAGAAGTTGATTGAATTATTTATCCATCCCCATTGTTTCAGATACACAAAAGCAATTATGAATTATAAATTTAAATTATTTAGATGATTAAATACTTTTTTCATTATTTAAATATGACTCGCTAAAAAAATACTAGTCATATTTTCAGTATCTTTACCCTCTGTATTGGAAATAACTTCTTTTTTCTTTCTTTAGAGTTTTTTAAATATATATTTTATTGATTATGCTATTACAGTGGTCCCATATTCCTCCCTTTATTCCCCTCTACCCTGCACCTCACCCGTCCACATTCCCCCCCAATCAGTCCATGTCCCTGGGTCATACGTGTAAGTTCTTTGGCTTCTCTATTTCCTATACTATTCTTAACCTCCCCCTGTCTGTTTTGTACCAACCATTTATGCTTCTTATTCCCTGTACCTTTTCCCCCAATCTTCCCTTTCCCCCTCCCCACTAATAACCTTCCATGTGATCTCCATTTCTGTGATTCTGTTCCTGTTCTAGTTGTTTGCTTAGTTTGTTTTTGTTTTTAGGTTCAGTTGTTGATAGTTGTGAGTTTGTTGTCATTTTACTGTTCATAGTTTTGATCTTCTTTTACTTAGATTAAGTCCCTTTAACATTTCATACAATAAGGGCT
This sequence comes from Sturnira hondurensis, assembly GCF_014824575.4. Lineage (NCBI taxonomy): Eukaryota > Metazoa > Chordata > Mammalia > Chiroptera > Phyllostomidae > Sturnira > Sturnira hondurensis. The sequence goes on from NW_028081579.1 coordinate 4,470,070, forward strand.
TGGTGATGATGAACTCCTTTAGCTTGACCTTATCTGGGAAGCACTTTATCTGCCTTTCCATTCTGAGTGAAAGCTTTGCTGGATAGAGTAATTGTGGATGTAGGTCCTTGCCTTTCGTGACTTGGAATACTTCTTTTCAGCCCCTTCTTGCTATAAGGTTCCTTTTGAGAAATCAGCTGACAATCTGATGGGAACTCCTTTGTAGGCAACTGTCTCCTTTTCTCTTGCTGCTTCTAGGATTCTCTCCTTATCTTCAACCTTGGGTAATGTAATTCTGATGCACCTTGGTGAGTTCCTCCTTGGGTCTAACTTCTTTGGGACTCTCTGGGACTCCTGGAAGTCTGTTTCCTTTGCCAGATTGGGGAAGTCCTCCTCCTTATTTTTTCAAATAAGTTTTCAATTTCTTGCTCTTCCTCTTCTCCTTCTGGCACCCCTTAAGATCTGGATGTTGGAATGTTTAAAGTTGTTCTGGAGGTTCCTAAGCCTCTCCTCATTTTTTTTGAATTCTTGTTTCTTCATTCTGTTCTGATTGAATGTTTATTTCTTCCTACTGCTCCAAATTGTTGATTTGAATTCCAGTTTCCTTCTCTTCACTGTTGTTTCCTTGTATATTTTTCTTTATTTCACTTTGCATAGCCTTCATTTTTTCTTCTATTTTCTGTCCATACTCACCATTTCTGTGAGCATCCTGATTACCACTGTTTTAAACTGCATCTCATAGGTTGGCTCGGTCATCATTGCTTAGTTCTGTTTTTGAAGCTTTGATCTGTTCTTTTCATTAGGCCATATTTTTTGTCTTATCACAGCTGATACATTGCAAGGGGGGGTAGTCTTAGATATTTGCCAGGGCAGGGCAACCTTGGTATGGCGCTGTATGTGGGGTAGATGTCCAAAGGGAAAAATGCTGATTGCTCAGCTCTTGGCTGAGAAAGGCTTTCAGTCACTTCCCCAGCTACCCACAAGCAAATTGGGTTCTTCCGGTGCTGATTCCCATGTGGGTGGGTTTGTGTACATTCTAGGACCCTGTCGGTTTCTCCAGTGAACTCTCCTTGAGGATGAGAATTTCTCTTGCTATTGCAACTACCACAGGTTTTTACCACCAGAGATTCTGAGGCTTTTTTTCCCCCTGTTCTGCAACCCTGGGTTGCGCAGTATGTTTCACTCCCCAGTTGTTTCTCCTTTTTTATCTGCATGGAAAGGTGGGCCCTCCTTGTCTGCCTCAGCCTCACCTGCCCTGTCCTCCAGCCATCACCTTGCTGTGTGTCCTCTCCCTACCCCAGCTGCCCATCTCCGCCCCTCCTACTGGTCTAGGTGAATGTTTCTTCTTTAACTCCTTGGTTGTCAGACTTCCATACAGTTTGATTTTCTGGATGTTCTGTTTATTTTTTGTTTTTAAATTTGTTGTCCTTTTGGTTGTTCAAGGAGGCAAAGTGTTTCTACCTACGCCTCTATCTTGGCCAGAAGTCCAAATACCCTTCTTTAGAGTTTTTTTGAAAGATTTTTGTACATTTATTTTTAGAGATAGGGAAAGGGAGGGAAAATACAAGGGTAGAAACATCAATCCATTGCCTCATGAATGCCCCCCATCTGGGGACCTGGCCTATAACCCAGGCATGTGCCTTGACTGGGAATTGAACCAGAGACCTTGCAGTCACAGGCCGCTGCTGAATCCAATGAGCTACACCAGCCAGGGTGAAAATGACTTCTTTTCATTTAGTACATTTTTCTTTCCATTCAAATTATATTTGTCACTGTTTCTTATGCAATACCTTTAAATGTAGTTGTAGTTACCCAGTGAATGTTTGTAAAAATGAATTAAAATAAAACATTATTATTGTAAAAAGTAATATATTTAAGAATGTAGTATATGTTGATATTAATAGACATTTGATCAGGATGTTTTAAAAATATATAAATAAGTTTTTAGAATGTTTTCTTTTTCAAATGTCTTATTAAGAAGCGAAAACTTGGCATTTTCTGTCTTACTAAACTTTTCCAAAAAACGGTTGAGATTTATTTAAATCAGCTGGTTGTCAATAACATGTCATGTTTTTTTCTCGTCCCTAAAATATCATCCATTTATATATTTCTTCAATCTCATTATAATAGTATGACATTAGCTTCAACATTAGTCTGTGTTACTACTCCTCTGGCCTTCGTCTCGGCAAAGCTTCCTCATTTCCAATACATTTTTGACCCAGGGTTCATAAAAGTACAGATTGTTGCTCTGACCATTTGGATTTTAACTCTAATTGAAACCTCTTTTTTTCCCAGCAAGTAAAAATAATATAAAATGAGCAGTTTGCTTAAATGAGACGTAGCTCCAATTTTTTAATTCATTTCCATATGTTTCTCACTTAATTGCAAAGTTAACTAAAAATGAATCTTGATTAAATTTTTCATATTAATTCTATTTTAATATTAGACATCTCCAGAAAATGACATCATCTATCATTATACTATATTTTCATTTTTGGTAGCTCTACCCTCAAATTGGATAATTTTCAATATTTTCTAGTATTTTCTGTGACAATATGACAACCTTTTAAATTTCTACAACTTTTCTATAATATTGTTTTGTTTATTCCTCATCACAGTGCTAAGAAATTAATGGAACCATCATTATTCTTCCAATTTTGCTAGCAAGAAATGGATGGCTTAGAAAGCTAACATTTATTAAGCCCCTTCTAGGTGCCAGACACTGTTCTAAATACTTTATTACCTCATTTAATCTTTGCAGCAACTCTGGGAGATAGGTACAATTTGTATCCTCCTTATTATAGGAACCCAGAGTATTTAAATAATTGGCCCTATCGCCCAGAAATGACAGAGCCATGATTAAAACCTTGGCAGTTTGCCTTCAGAGCTTTATTAGATCCATAAATAATAATGACTGAACCAGATTTGAACCTGGAGCTCCAGGTTCTAGATTTTCTGCCTTTTTCTTTTTAACTGTGTTGCCTCTCTGGTAAAGAATATCGAAGCATAAGATATAGCTGCCCAGAAGTAGATTTCGGAACCATTACCACAACAGCTTGTACTAAGAGTGTAGGAAAGAAAAAGGACTCATGCATATGGACAACAGGGTGGTGATTGCTGGAGGCAGTGGGGTATGCAGAGACTATATGGTAATGGGAAAAAAACAATAAAAATTAAATTTTTTGAAAACTATAGGAAAATTGCATAGATTCAACATAACCATTTTATAAGCATGTTTCCTGTACTTTTCATGTCTGTGTTGTCTTAGAAGCTTGTACTCCCAAAATTCACCTGGAGCAGAGTTGAGCCATACTGGGAATAATCTAGATTATTTGGAGATCTTTTTAGAAATGTAGGAAACTGTACATACATATGTGTGTGCACACACACACATGCACACATATTTTATCCCTTTGTTTAAAAAAATACTGTTAAGCAGTTGTGTTCCCAGTCTGTACCTTTAGTCTGCTGCATCAGTGGAGAGCTTTGCTTCACTTCAGAGTTTAATGTTATTTTAGGAGTATAGCTCTATGTACTGCTAATTCTGAAACTTGGCTATTTATATCTGTAAATATTACCCAAGATTTATGGGTAGACAATAGTCGGGAAGAAATAAAGCAGTAGAATTGCTTAGAAGACTTTCTGGTGGAGTTTTTTGTTTGGTTGGGTTTGTTTATTTGTTTTTATTTAGAGCTACTTTTATTACTTTGGGGTGAACACTGCAGTAATAAAAACTACTGGCAATGTAATAAAGCATATACATTTTGTCATCCTAACTGGTTTTTAAGAGTTTGTAGAGAGCTATGTTGAGTGTAAATGGTAATGAAAATAATATTTGTCTTATCCTAGCTGCTTCTAGTTTTTAAGTTCACCTTGCTGCTATCAGTTAATCAAATTACACTCTTTCCTTTTTGAACCCAGGTTACATATTAGTGAAGCTTTATGGAAATACCAGTTTATTAATATGAGTTTGTTAGAAAAATCCTGTGTATCATCTCTGCCTATGATCTTGGTATTAAACTCTAATTGAAAATTAGAGTTTTGGTGATGTGCTTTCCTTCCACTTTCTCTTCCTAAGAAGATCTAATGTACAGAGTAACATTAATTTACAGAGTACAGATCAATTTAGTTCAACAGTGCATGTTCATTATGTGTTGTTGGCTGGTTGTGGTTGTGGGGATAGTTTCATTTAATTTAAAGGCTCATACACTTTTTTTTTGTATCTTTGGTTGCATTTGTTACAGATGTGTAGCACTTTGCAGTTTAGGTATTTGGATTTGTGAAGAACTAGTCCACGAGTCTCATCATCCTCAAATTAAAGAAGCTCTGAATGTAATTTGTGTTTCCTTAAAGGTAAGAGAAAAACAACTACTTAGTAGCATATATTAAGATAGTATAGTATCCTGATTATTTTTCTCCAGGTATTAATTATATCTTATGCCCTTTTAGATGTAAAACATTTAGTAAATGTATTCATTAATTTATTATTACATTATTTCCTTGATCCTAACTTTTTCTTTAAGAGTGGTCCTACTCTTGGATTTAGGTAATCTACGTAATGACCCATTTTATCTCATCTTTTTTTATATTTGGCTTTGTCCCCAGAATACATCCAGATGACTCTTAAAAAGGAAGCTAGTCATTTAACAACATATATAACGTTGTTTATTTTTCCTTTATCAGTATTTTTGTAACCTACTATTTGATAATTAGCAGATCTAAATTCTTAAGCTGCTTAACTTTTTGGCTTTATCATTCAAGTCAAATACCCTCTTTGTGAACAGAATAAGATTTGTTCAGAAATAACTTAATTATTTGGAGAATCTGAATGAATAAATGGATTTTTTGTTTGTTTCTGAAAAAATATATACTATTGTTTCTGTCTTAAGACTTACAATATACTATCTGTATAGGACTCTGATTACAGAGTACAAATATTACTGATTTGACAGATATTTCTGAGTGTGTACTGTCATGAGGCACTTTGTTAGGCAGAATAAGGATTACCAGAATGCAAAGAATTGTAAATACTAGATTCAGGAAATTAATGATATGATGACTGAAAAGATTAAAATAAGAGTGACAACATTAAAAAAGCTGAGAGAACCAAATGAGTGGTGTGTGTAAACTACAGCTAGAGTTCAGCGGAAGGAGAGATCCCTTGGACTTAGGTTCCAGAGAAGACTTTGGAAAGAGGAGACATTTGGTCAGGGCTTGAAGAGTGGGTAGGGTTTGGTCTTTGAGAGATAAGCATGGAAAGTTTGACTTTATGCTACTGGGGAGTTATGTAAGAACACAGAGAATGTCAGCATAGGAGGAGTTCTTTAGAAGATTAGTTTGGAAGTATTGTGTATGGTGGATCGGACTGGGGACAAGTTAATAACAAGAGTAGAGGCTGCTGCAGCAATGCAGGTAAGAGAAAATGGAATAAAACTTGAATAAGGACAGTCAAACATTACAAATGAAACATAAAGTTAATAGTGTCTTTAGAATGTGTTGTGCTTTTTCATTTTGATTTTGTAGCTGTATATCTCCCTAATATTTTAATGAACATTATAAATGTAGTATGACTAAAGAAAACATGTATGAAATGTAAATTTTTCAGCAGCTAATGCATTGGTGCGTGATAGTTCAAGAAGAAATTTTTATGTTTTTTTTCTTTTGTTATTATTACAGTTTACTAATAAAACAGTAGCCCATGTAGCTTGTAACATGCTTCACATGCTGGTTCATTATATACCTAGACTTCAGATTTACCAGCCTGATTCTCCCTTGAAAATTATTCAAGTAAGTAATTTCTTATTTTTTTATAATGACCTTATTGAAGATTTTTAGATTCGGGTACCTTGAATTATAAAATTACGTAGTAGTCTTCTTCAAGTTTTGCATAGGTAGATAATGGCAGCCCAGGGTGCATTTTTGAGTAGCAAAGTTCATGACAGTACCTGTTTTTTATGTTAGAAGATTGTGTTCTTGTTTTTAAATGCTATCTGCAAATTTTTTAATTGTCATTGTCTTTATCAATGTGTATTTGGCTTCATTCTGTCTCTTAGACTAAAAAAACATACTACCCATCCAGTTACCATATCAGGACATTATTTTGATTCATTACTTTTCTTATCTCTTCAGCCAATTATTATGAAGTTTTTACATTTTAAGTCCTGTCTTCTACACTTAATTTTTTATTAAATTTGTTGGGATACAGGTTTCAAGTGTACGACTCAATAAACTATGGTCTGCACGCTGCATCATTCACCCATCAGCCCAAGCAAAGTCTCTTTCCATCTTCCTGTTGGTGTGTTTAATCCCTTCACCTTGTTTCATCCAGACTGCCAAACCTTGCCCCTCCTGACAGCTGTCAGTCTGCTCCACGTACCCATGCCTGTGTTTCTGTTTTGTTTGTCAGTTCATTTTGTTCATTAGATTCTGCATATATGTGAGATCATATGTTATTTGGCTTTCTCTGAGTAGGTTATTTCTCTGATTTAGCATAATAATCTCCAGGTCACATACTGTCATAGCAGATAAGATTGCCTTTTTTTTTACAGCCAAGTAGTATTCCATTGTGTAAATGTACCACAGCTTATCAAAAAAATCCATACCTGAGGATATGTTATTGATTGATTGATTGAGAGAGAGAGGGAGTGTGCATGCGCATGAAACATCGATGTGAGAGAGAAACATCAATAAGTTGCCTCCCATATGCCCTCTTATGGATCTAACCTGCAATCTTTTGATGTATGGGATGATGCTCCAATCAACTGAGCCACCCATCCAGGGCAACCACTGCTTTTGTATCCACTCATTTACTGATGGACACTTGGGCTGATTCCAGGTTTTGGCTATTGTAAATAATACGGCTGTGAGCATGGTGCATATGTTCTTTCAAATTAGTGTTCTGAGTTTCTAAGGATATATTCCAATAGGTGGGATCACTGGGTCAAAAGGCAATTCCATTTTTAATTTTTTGAGAAAACTCCATACTGTTTTTCACAGTGGCTGCACCAGTCTGCATTCCCACCAACAGCGCACAAGAGTTCCCCTTTCTCCACATACTCACCAGCACTTGTTGTTTCTTGATTTATTGATGATAGCCAGCTGACTGGTGTGAGGTGACATCTCATTGTGGTTTTAATTTGCATCTTTCTGATGATTAGTGACATTGAACATTTTTTTCATATGTATATTGGTCATCTCTATGGCCTCTTTGGAGAAGTGTCTATTCAAGTCATTTGCCTATTTCTTAACTGGGTTATCTTCCTGGTGTTGAATTCTGTAAGTTCTTCATATATTTTGGAAATTAACCTGTGCTTTTGGTGTCTTACCCAGGAAATCAATGGCAAGACCAATATCAAGAATCATTTCCCTATGTTTTCTTCTAGGAATATTATGGTTTCAGTCCTTACACTTAAATCTTTGACTTATTTAGAGTAATTTTTGTGAGTGGTGTAAGATAGGAGTGCACTTTTATTCTTCTGTATGTGGCTGTCTAGTTTTCACAGCACCATTTATTAAAGAGACTATGCTTTCACCATGTGTGTTCTTGGTGCCCTTGTCAAAGATGAGTTGACCAGGTAAGCATGGGTTTATGTGTAGGCTCTCTATTCTGATCCACTCAGTTTGATGCCTATACATTGCCTATACGTCATATTTTTATTACTCTAGCTTTATAATGTAACTTCAAATCAGGAAGTGTGATGCTTCCAACTTTGTTCTTCTGTCTCAAGATAGTATTGGCTCTTTGTGGCATTTTTAGTTCACACAAATTTTAAAATAGTTTTTTCTGTTTCTGAGGAAAATGCCATTGAAATTTGTTTGGGTTTTATTGAATTTGTAGATCTCTGTGGGTAGTATGAACAATTAAACAACATTAACTCTTCTAATCTATAACATGTAATAATACCTTTCCTGTTACAGTAGCCCTCCTTTATCCATAGTTTTGCTCTCTGCAGTTTTAATTATGGTCAACTGCAGTACAAAAATAATAAATGGAAATTTTCAGAAATAAACAATTTATAGTAAGTTTTAAATTGAATGATGTTCTGGGTAGTATTGCAAAACGTCACACTGTCCTTCTCCATCCCATCTGGGATGCGAATCGTCCCTTTGCCCAGCTTATCCACACTGTGCATACTACCTGCCCACTGATAGCCACCTCAGCTATCGGATCGTCTGTCATGGTGTCCCAGTGGTTGTGTTCAGTAAACCTTATTTTACTTAATAAAGGCCTCAAAGTGTGAGAGTAGTAAGATGCTGGCAATTCAGATATACCGGAGGGAAGCTGTAAAGTGCTTTCTTTAAATGAAAAGGTGAAAGTTGCTAACATTGCTAATATCCACAGTAATAATGAATTTTCTATCCATGAAATTGTGAAGAAGGAAAAAGAATATGTGCTAGTTTGCTGAGAGACCACAATCACATAACCGTTATTACAGTATATTGTTACAGTATATTGTTCTATTTTATTATTTTTAATTGAATTTATTTTTCTCTCTCTTTTTTCTTCTTTGCTCAATCCCTCTACCTCCTTAACCCAGCACCCAACCACCCCCAACACCTAACAGCTGTCAGCCTGCTCTCTATCTATGAGCCTGCCTCTGTTTTGCTGGTTAGTTTATTTTGCTCACTGGATTCCACATATGAGTGAAATCATATGGCATTTGTCTTTCTTTGACTGACGTAGCGTAAGCTCTGCAGCTATCCGTCCATGCTGTCACAAAGGTTAAGATTTCCTTCCTTTTTATGGCCTAGCAGTATTCCATTGTCTGTGTGTAGCACAGCTGTTTTATTCACTCATCTACTGGTGGGTGACTGTTGTTAATCTCTTACTATGCCTAATTTATAAATTAAACTTTATCAGAGGTATGTATATATAGGAAAAAACAGTACATATAGGTTTTGGTACACTCTGAGGTTTTAAGTATCCACTGGAGATCTTGAAATATAACCCCTGTAGATAAGGGGGTACTGTATTTGTGTCCTCTTACATTTCATTCCTTGGTGTTTTATAGTTTTCGATATAAGGTCTTTCACCTCCTTGATTAAATTTATTCCTAAGTATTGATTTCAGTGCTATTGTAATATGGTGATATCTTTCATAATTTCTCTTTCTGATAGTTTGTTACTTGTATATAGAAATGCAACTGATTTTCATGTACTGATTTTATATCCTGCAACTTTGCTGAATTCATTTGTAGTTGTAACAGGTTTTTGCTGCAGTGTTTAGGGTTTCCTATATATAAGATCATGTCATCAGTAAACAGAAATCATTTTATTTCTTCCTTTCAGATTTTGGTGCAATTTATTTATTTATTTGCCCAGTTGCTACTGTAGGACTTTTAGTACTTTGTTGAATAGAAATGGCAATTGTGGACATCATTGTCTTATTTCTGACCTTAAAGGAAAGGCTTTTTAACTTTTCACCGTTGAATATGATATTAACTGTGGGCTTATCATTTATGACCTTTATGTTGAGGTACATGCCTTCTATACTTCATATGATGAGCAGGGTAGATCTTGAGTGACAGAATTGCAGATGATTTTTAGAAATCTTTGTGCTTATCTATATATGTATATATGTTTATATTAGTTTTTTATTAGAACATATATTATCTGTGTGTTTACACTTGATTCATGAGTTGAGTTTGTGCAAAATGCATTTATAGTTGACAGCACATAATGTTGGTTCTATGATCTCACTTGTAAGAGGAACCGAATGAACAAAATAAACTAATGAGCAAAATAGAACCAGAGACAGAATCGGGGAACAGACTGATAGCTGTAGGACAGAAGGATGGAGACGGGGACTGTTTGAGAGATGAAGGAATTTATATGAAGGACCCACAGACATGGACAGCAGGGTGGGGTCTGACTGGGCGGGGGGGGGTGGGCTGGGCAGAACGGGGCGAAGGGGGAATAATCGGAACAACTGTAAAACATAAGAATAAAATAAATAAAAAGGTGTTAATAAAACAACTTGGGGGAAAATACGTTGGTTCTATATTTGAGGATTGTAAATGATTGATAAGAGGTACGTGAAAAGTTTACATAGTAGAAATTACTTGAAATAACATTGTTAATGTTTCAGGATAAACTTGCAGCAATATATTCTATATCATTTTAGCATTAACATTTAAGTTTTAGAGTGTACCATTAGTTTATAAGCATATTTTGTGCTTTTTCTCCCCTCTTTTTACTTTTTTATGTCCTGTTTATTTGTTTGTTTGGTTTGTTTTTGGACTGTAGATCCTGATAGCCACGATTACTCACCTTTTGCCAAGTACAGAAGCTTCATCTTACGAAATGGACAAGAGGGTAATTTAAATTTTGTTTGCTATCTAACGTGGTTATGTAGTAAAATATTTATATTTTAATGACTATTAATTCATCTTGTATTTAAAATTGACTGTAATGTGACAAATTTGTTATTTAAGTGTAACAAATTATACTTCCATCCCGATTTTGAGTTAATCATGGTCATCTGATAAAGTCTTTGAATCTCAGGGTTATGAGGTACATTGGAGGACATTCTATCCGTGTATAATTATTTTGAAATCAAAATCTGGGAGCTAGGTGTGTACAATGTCATTGAGTTGTCATTATTTTAGGCTCTCTCAGCAAGTAGAGCTAGACAGCAGATTATATGTATATACACATAAACTATATTGACCATATTATATTTTATGTGTATATAACTAATATATATACATAACACATAGTTAATATGTATTTTATGTGTATATATAAAATATATTTTTATGTACCTTATATGTTTTAAAACACCATGAGTTTATCCTGACACAGTCAATCTTATTTCAATACCACAAAATTCAAACTGTTACTACCCCATTTCATGTTTGTAACTCCCTGCTCCAGCAGAGAAAAACTGTTCTCTTTACCCACAATATATTTATTTGTGTAGTTCTAGAAAAATTAAAGCAGTTTTAGAATTAACCTACACCTTTGTAAAATTTACCCTGAATGTAGTGTATAATTCAAAAGCTGTGTTTAAAAGTTCTTTGGGTCACTTCCCCCTCCCTTTTCCTCACCTCAGTGTGGTTATATAATTCACTGGAAATATGGTTCAGGTCATTTTTTTCTTCTGTTTTTATTTTAGGATTTCATCCCTCATCCATGTTGTATTTATTTTTTTAGTTTGTGGTATATTCATCCTTTATTTTTTCATAAATGAGCAGATACATCTGTATTTCTTTTTTCTTCTTGTTATACAATATTCTTTTCACGTTACAGTATATCCTGGGAATTCATGATCAATTCATAAAGATCTTCCATGTTTTGTTTTGTTTTTTACAGCTGTGTAGAGTTAGTACTTTATTGTATGAATGTAACATAGTTTATCCAACTCACTCTCCTGATGTAAACATGTAGATTGTTTTCAGAATGTTGCAGCTGCAGACAATTTTGCAGTGATGAGCTTTGTGCCTCTATATCTATTTTTACATTATTGGATTGGGTCTTCGGGTTATATTACTAGAAATGGAATTTGTGGGTCAAAAGGTAACCAGATATGTAATTTAGTTAAATATTGTCATTTCTACAAGCAAACTGAGTGTCTGTTTCTTCAGAGCCTAAATTCAGTATGTGTCATTTTTTAAAAGTTGTTGCCAATTTGATAGGGAAATAGCGATATCCAGTGTAATTGTTATTTACCTTTCTTTTTTTATTTACTCATAAATTGTTTTTTGATTTTATTTTAATCATTCATGTACAGTTTTCTGTCTTATTAATTAGGTTAATTATCAGAATATCTTCTGATACTTAATGTAGATTAATCTTTTATATATTTTACTTTTGTGAATTGCTTATTCATACCATTTTACATTTTCTGACAGGTTTTTCCCTGGAATTTTTACATATTAGGGATATTAGCCCTTAACTATGATGTATTATATGTTGCAAATATTTTCTCTTCTTTTTCCACCTATCTTCTGATTTTGTTTATGGTGGGTTTTTTGTTGTTGTTTCATGTGTGACATTATGGAAAATATTTTTTATGCAGTCAGTGTATTAATCTTTCTTTCATTGTGCCTCGATTTTGAGTCATAGGTAGGAAACCTTTCACTGAACGCTGGATAAAGAAAAATTCACCCGTTTTTTTCTTCTATTATTTATATAGTTTCAATATTTGCATCTTTATCTTTTGTTCACTTGGCGTTTATCTGTTTAGTTCTGATATAGGGACCTGATTTTTGTTGTTTTTCCCAATGAATCACCAGATTTCTTGGTTTTATGTAATAAAAAGTTCATCTTTGCCCTTTAGTGAATATGACTTAGTAATTAGTTTCATAACTACTTGCATCTGTTTTTTGAGTTTCTATACCAGCAGTTTTCAAACTCTTTTGGTGACAAGACCCTTCAGTACTATAAAACATTATCGAGGACCTCTGTGAACTCTTGTTCATGTGGATTATGCTTTGTCCACTTGAGCTGTCTTATACTGAAAGTGGTATGTTAGGAGTCTCCCATTGTTAGTGTTTTTATATTTTCTTGCACTTGTTGCAGCTTTTGCATTATAAAGGTAGTCACTATGTTATTTGATACATAGATATTCATAAATCTTTTATTATCATTTTGAATTAATGCCTTTTGGTTTCAGTTCTAATTTGTCTGGTATGCCTTTGCCTTTCTGAACTGTATTTCTTGAATACAACATATACTTGGGTCTTACTATGTGAGCCAAACTAAAATTCTTTTTCTTTCATTAGGCAAGTTAAACCCATTCTGATGATACTTACATGTTTGGTCTCACATCTGTGACTTTATTATTATTATTATGCATAATATATTTTCTGTGCTTTTTTTTCTACATGATGTATTTCCCTTGTTATTTTTTTTTCTTTAAGTAAGCTCCCTTTGGTATTCAGAAAATCGTATACTTTCTTCTTGTGGTTACCTTTATATGTATACCTATTTTAATGACTCTATTTTCTTGCTTTGTTACCGTCTGGTTTATGAGTATTTAATGGTATTCTTTATCTCCTGTCTGTATGTTAATAAATGAGCTTAATGTACTTCTCTTTCTCTTCACCTTCATTTTAGTTACTTTATTTCTTCACATAACACACAGAATATGTCATATAACATGATTTTCCATACTCATTTCAGTATCTCATTATCAGGTATGCACCATTATTCTTTTTGCTGAAGTTCCTCAGTCAGCTTCTTGGTTGGATGAAGTTCATCTTTATTGAAGATGAACTTCATCTTTATGAAGTTCAAGATGGACTCACCAATACGGAAATCCCCAAACTCTTGCATATTTAAAACTTTTTCTGTGACACCAATACTTGAAAAACAGCTTGGTTAGATGGGGGTCCTCAGTTCACACTTATTTCCGTGAGGTCTTGTTTTTGTTGTAATGTTGTCTTGCTCTGTGTGTTGTTTTTGAGAAGTCTGATGCCAGTTTTATTCTCTAGCCTTTGTAAATTATTTTATCTTTTTTCTTGGAGGCCTTACAGATTGTGTGTGTGTGTGTGTTTTGAAGTCTTTTGACGTTTTAACAGGGTGTATGTTAAGAGTTTATTATTGGAGGTCACTTTACCCTGACATCTTGGTGGGCCTTTTCAGTATGGAGATTTCAGGGACTTCTTATATGTGGACTGGACGTTCTTTTTCTTTCTTCCATTTCGTTCATTTTTCTTTCTGACACTTTTTACTTTTTTCCTTGTCTCATTTTTATTCTCTCAATTGTTTTCCACTGTTCTTCAGTGCCTCTTACAGAGTTTTGTTTTTGAATTTTCAGATTCATTCTTCCTTAGGCATTTTATAATTCAGCCTTCATTTCTAATATGATTTTATTTTTTTCTTTTACTTCTTTTCCTGACTCGAGTCAATTCTTTCCTTCTTGGTTTGTTTCTTTTTAGTTTCTAAATTTCTGATTAAAGATGGGATTTTCTTTTCCTCCCATATCTTAATGCCTATTTAAAAATATTTCGATTAGAAACTTGTGTTACAGTTTTCTTTTGCCTTGTAACTGGATTATTGGGAGAAGGGTTCATCAGCCGAACTGCTTAGATTCTCATGTTTTCTTTTCGTAGTAGTTTTATACAGATGAGTACTCCCGCATATCTGTAGACAAGTTTGGTTGCTTCAGGTGGTTTACAAGATTTCTACTTCAAGAGCTCTCTTTCCTGTTAACTTTTTCAGCAGTCTCACACTTGTGTATATGTCATGTGCTTGTTGAGTCGGCTCTGACTCCTTGAACCCTATTAATAAGTGATGTCTGCCATGCCCTGTCCTCGTTAGCCCTGCTCAGCTCCTGTAGACTCATTCCTCTGACTTCTTTAATAAAGTCAGTCAATGTCATATTTGTCCTTGCTCTTTTCCTCCTACCTCCTCAAGATGTGCCCAATGTAGAACAGCTCCAGTTTGTCATTTTTGTCTCCAGTGATGTTTCAGGAAAATTTGATGTCAGACCCACTGGTTTATCTTTCTGGCAGTCCCAGGTATCTGTACAGCTCTCCTCCAACACCATATTTCAAATGAACCCGTTTTTTCCCCTATCTGCCTTCATTCTCCAGCTCTCACATCTGTACGAAGTAACAGGTGTAGGGAGATATAAAATGATCTTAGCTGTGGTCTCTGGTGACACACTTTTGCTCTTAGTGATCTCTAATTCTTCCATTGCTGCTCTTCCAAGTCTCAGATTTTTTTTTATTTTTTTGGCTGCAGTCTTTATTTGAATTGATGACTGAACCAAGGTAAGCAGAATCTTTAATGTTTTCATTATTTTAAAAGTTGTGTATTTCATTTATGGCTGTGATTTTTGTTATCTTAATATTAAAATGCTGTGTTACTTTAGTGCTTTCTTCTTCTACTTTAATCAGAAGTCGTTTCAAATCTTTGCTATTTTCTGCCAGTAAGATGGTGTTATCTGCATATCTTAAGTTATTGATTTTTTGTTACCAATTTTCACTTTTTCCTCTGAGCCTACCCCAGTTTTTTAATATAATATGTTCTGTATACAGATTAAACAGATAAAATGCATCTTCGTTGGACACCTTTGCCTATAGGAAGCCATTCTGTCTCTCCATGGTTTCCTGTACACACACAGGTTATGCATAGGAATAGTCAAATGCTGAGGCATGCCTGTTTTTCTCAGAGCAACCCATAGCTTGATGAACAGAATCAAAGGCTTACTGTAGTCTGTAAAACATAGACTAACCTTAGTACACTCCTTAGCATCTCCTTTCTCTATGTTTGGGATATATAGTGAGTATTTCCAGTCTGCAGGCCACTGTTTTGTTTTCTGTATTTGTTGACATATTCTTGATAGTCTCTGTGCTTTGGAATAATTCTATCAGTGTCCCATCTACCCTGGGTGATTTATTTCTCCCTAATACCTTCAGGGCAGTTTTTACTTTACTTTTAGAATTACAGATGCTTCCTCAGAGGAATCTTCTTCAAAGGTGTCTGTTATCCCTTTTCTGTAAAGATTTTCATTATACTATTTCCACCTTCTTTTTATTTTCTCCTGGTTGGCTAATATTCTTTTGTTGGTTATTCATCACTCCTAGTCTGGCTTTGAATTTTGCTTTTATTTCTTGATTCTTCTAGTAGAGATCTCTTCTTTTCCCCCTTTTTGTTGTTGTTGTCATCTTTTGTCTCCTACACTGACTGTTGTAATAGTTCTCCTTTTCTCTGCGTGACAGTCAATGAAAAATTTGACCCAGGACTCTAACCCTGCTCTTGTCACCTTTTACTTTTGCATCTCATCTACTTCTAACATTTTTTAGTGTTTCTTCTGTCATCCATCACCATTTTTATTTCCTTTTTAATTCTGACATTGTCTTTCCACGTTCTCCTCTAATAATATTTCTATTTACTGTCCACAGTTCTTGTGGTTCTCAGGTTGAACAGTGCAATTCTATTTCCTATGTTAAATGCATCAGGAATTGTAATTGGCACTATAGTTCTTGTAGTGCTCTTCCTCAGCTTTCCTCTGACACTTGATATTAACAGGTCATGGTCAGTACCAGAGTTCTCTCACTTAAAGTGGACTTTTTCTTTCTGGCTCCTTTTTAGGTTTGTACCTCGTTTCCTTTTCTCTTGCAGTTTTTCCTAAACTACCGCTGCTCCTCATGAAAGCTTGCAATGGGCAAATGGGAAAAAACTTACTGGGGATTTGTTGTATATTTTCTACTTACACATAATTTGAAGTTTGGATGTTGTGTTTTCTAGTCAAACGGAGGATGTGGGTTTTGTGATGTCTTACTGGTTCTTTTTGTTCTTTATTGTTCTTTTGAAGGATATGTTGGGAGGCTTAGACCAGCATTACTCCTTGAATTGGAGAATTAGTCTTTCAATCTAAGCATCAACAGATCTCTTACTGCTACTTGATTGACATTTTTATGGCACTAATTGTGATTTTTTTTTTCCTAACTGAATAAAATGGACCACATAGGTACT
Organism: Sturnira hondurensis; assembly: GCF_014824575.4. NCBI lineage: Eukaryota > Metazoa > Chordata > Mammalia > Chiroptera > Phyllostomidae > Sturnira > Sturnira hondurensis. Next base: position 4,486,477 of record NW_028081579.1, read on the forward strand.
ATTATTTTACTCCACATTTTGGATAAAAGTGTTTTGGTTATTAACACATCCGTTAATTTAAAAGTATCCAGTGGAAAGATTTATTTTAAAAAATTAGTAACAGTTTTAGAAAGAGGTTAAGATACTCTAGTCTTTTTGGCAGGATACTCAGTGGGGTGTTGTTAAATTAGAAGAGTAGAGCTAATTGATCTCTGTTGCTTTTTAAGCTCAGAGTGTTTTTTTTTTCTTAAAAAAAAATAACATTCCTATTTCTATTAAGTTTTCATTATGAGAAACCCACGACAGTGTTCATGTAAAACACCCTAAAAGTTGGGTCTTATAAATATGAATGTTGGAATTTAGGATTCATAGTTCCTGAAATAAATTTGGAAAACAAAAAATAAGTTGTTGAATTTCTGATAAATATTTAGCTCTTTATGAGCTTAGAATAATAATGATCTTTTTTGTTGTTGTTTCAGTTGGTCGTGTCTTTACTTCTGTGCCTTCTGGACTGGATCATGGCCTTACCTCTGAAGACGCTGCTCCAGCCAGTCCAGGCTGCTGGAACAGAAAATGGTAAAGTGGAAAAGTCTGTCCTCAGTTGCATTTACAAGGTAAGCTTCTTTTCCTGTATTACTTATTTGGTAACCAAGGTTTTATTATACCTAAAGAAATAACATTTCTTAGTATTTTCATTTAGAGCTAGGTATTTTATAAGAGGATAGATTTATCTTACAGTACCTAAAGATAATTAAAAAGTGGTTCCTGTAATACACTGTCATTTTATTGCCACATTTTAAAGGAGTCAAATCTTTGTTGAATATATGAATATTAGTTAAGTTTTACTAATTCTTGATAAGAGATACTAAATTTGACCTTATTTGAAGACCTACATTTTAAACTACTTAAAATTTTTGTCAAGCTCTTGTATTACCAGTGAACTTTTTTCTGCTTTTGCTTTTATTTATTTATTTTTACTAAAAAGGGAAACTTTTATATGCTTTTCCCCTGTATTTTCAGGTATTGCATGGGTGTGTTTATGGAGCTCAGTGTTTTAGCAATCCAAGGTACTTTCCAATAAGCCTCTCAGATTTGGCGTCTGTAGACTATGATCCTTTCATGCATTTGGAAAGTCTGAAAGAGCCTGAACCTCTGCACTCTCCTGATTCAGAACGGTCTTCTAAACTCCAGCCAGTAACAGAAGGTAAGATGAGTTTTTGTCAGGACAGCATTGTTTGGGTTCTCTCAAGGCGTGTTTTGAGGGCTTGGGTAGAAATAATGGACAAGGATATATTTTACTTTGTAGTTGTTTACTTCATGATATATGTTACTGCACATTTCATTTTCAGTTTAATTACTTAACATACACAGTTGCTAAGATTATATGTGATGTTTCCTTTATACTTCTAGCTAGGTTATTCTGATAAATTCTTTTTGATATTTTACCTTCCATATCATAGGATTATATAATTGAGATTTAGCTTTGGAGCCTGACAGACATGGCATTGAGTTTTGACTCTCATTTAATAGCTGAGTGACTCTGCCTGTGTCCTTATTTGTAAAATGGGGATAGTAATATCTGTTTCTTCATAGACTCATTTTGAGTACTAAATAAGATAATATGTATAAGACCCTTTACACAGTTCTTGGTCTATAGTGAACTCAATAACATTTTTTAAAGCCATATTGCTTCTACAGTCAGTTTGTTGTCTGATATAAGGGAAAGATGTAAACAAATAACTTGTGAGTATAAAAATAAAGGTACATTCAAGATACAGAGGCCACTCAGAGTAACCAGCTTATTGAAGTATTGTGAGGAGGTGGTATACATGATAAAATTTGTATTAAGAGCACTTTAACAATAGTATTTTATAGGAATTGGTGAATTATGGCTCACACCTGTCACTTATTTCTCTATTAATAAAGTTTTTTTTAATTTTTATATTTAATTTTTATAGAGAGAGGAAGGTAAGAGAGAGAGAAACATTGATTTGTTTTTCCACTTATTTATGCATTCTGTGGTTGATTCTTGTGTGTGCCCTGATGGGGGGTTCCACCTGCAACCTTGGTGTGTCGGGATGATCTAACCATCTGAACTACCCAGCCAGGGCTTTGTAAATAAAATTTTATTAGGACATCTCCATGCTGTTCATTTATGTATCATTATGGCTGCTTTTGTGCAAAAAAAGTAGTGTTGAGTAGTTGCAACAGATTTTGTGGGCTATAAAGCCAAAATATTTACTGTCTGGCTCCTTACAAAGATGCTTGCTGACTTCTAGTACGTTGGATTAAAGTTAGGGTGTTTAACCCAAGAGCAGAGAGACTAATCATGAGGCTTCTGCAATAGTCCAAGCAAGAGTTGTTAAAGGCTTAAATTAATTAAATTTTCCCCAAAGTAGACCAAGAGTTAGAGAAAGTTCAGAGGTTTGGGAGAGGAAATGAGGAGGGCTGTCCTAGAAATGTTTTAGTTTGGGGTGCCTATTGGATATTTACATGAAGATATCTTAGTAAACAGGTTTTGTTGTATATGCATATCTAATTCTTAACAAAGAGGTCTCTGTTATGAATATGTATTACGTGTGTACGCACGTGTGTGTGTGTTTTGAGGAGAAAAAGTTGGAAAGGAAGGGCAAACAGAAGAGAGTAATTTTTAAGAAACGAAGAGAGGAGAAAGATTCTTAAAAGATTGGCTAACAGGCCCCAGCTGGTGGATTGAGCGCTGACCTGCAAGCCAAAGGATAAGCAGTTCAATTCCCAGTCAAAGGCACATGCCTGGGTTGCAGGCCAGGTCTCGTGTAGGGGGTGCTCGAGAGGCAACCACACATTGATGTTTCTCTCCCTATCTCCCTCTCTTTCACTTTCTCTAAAAATAAATTAAATAAAATCTTTTTTAAAAAATTGGCTTACAATATTAAATGATAGAGAGGTCAAATAAAAACACTGACAAGTACCATATTTTGCTGTGTACAATGTGCACCCATGTTTTTGTGCGCATTTATACATGGGATTATTATACCTACGGTATGTAATCATTATACCCATGTATAATGCACAACCTTATTTCTTCCTCAAAAACTTGGGCAAAAAAAAAAAAGTGTGCACTGTACACTGCAAAATAAATAGGAGGCAGAAGCTGATGGCTGTGGGCTGAGGGTCAAAAGAGTTAAGGAAGAAGAGGCATCTGTTGAAACTACTCTTTAAAGAAGCTTGATTATTAAAAAAGAACAGAAAACAGTAGGAAAGCTAAAGGATTGTTTGGGATTAAGGGGTTTTTAAGGATGAAGAGAGTTTAAATTAATCATAAGCTGGGAAGGAAGGTGGGAAGGGGATCATCATTAGTACAGCAAGTTCCTGAGAGGCGAGCTGGAGAGTATAGGTACTAATATTAGCCCTTCTTCTGAGACCAGAAAGAAGAAGGTAAATTTAAGGGGGACTAAGAGAAGTTACTGAGGGCCCAAAAGAAAATGAAAACTGCAAAGTTTTGTTTGCACCAATCAATCCTCAGTAAGGTAGCTATGGCAAAAATACGAACTATGGCTTTCAGAATATCAGTATGTGGTTTAACCATTGAATCTAGGCTTGACTGACCTGGTGCTAGGCATTGTCTAATAAGGAAGAAAAACAGAGTGATCCAGTGAGTCAGATAGTAGATGTGGTTGATAACTTAGAACAGTGATTCTCAGCCTTGGCTGCCCATTGGAATACTGATGTTCTGGTCCCTTCAATAGAGATTTTGATGTGTTGATCTGGGATTGCTGGGATTTTTAAAAGCTTTGCAGGTGATTAATATGAAGCCAAGGTTGAAGATCAGTATGGTAGGGCAGTGGAGTGAAACCCCTGCAAATAAATTGCATGAGGAAGCCCAATTTGTAAAACTTTTTAGACAGTAGAGCTGAAGCAGCATAGAGGCTGGTATCCTACCGACTTCTCTTCTGTCCATCCCCAAGAGCTCTACAAAAGAAGATTGGGAAATCACTGGACTAGGAGGTTGTGGTCAAAGTATAAGCTGTTAAGGAAGAGTTTGAATTTTAAAGGCAAAATAGTTATAAATGATTAAAACATCTAGGATATGATCACAATAATGGATTGATGACGGAGTGCAAGTGGAGATACGAGGTTACACATCAAGGAAGTAGGGTTAGGGTTTGGGGTTGACCACAAGTTGCTACTAGTTTATCTAGAACACGGATATACAAGTGAAATATCTCAGATGCTGGATGGTACATTATAGCAAAATAATTTAGACAATAATTGGTATCACAATTTATTATTTCTTTAGATTTGGAATAGTAAAATAGTGTTTGTATAAAAACAAAGATACATGAAAACATTAATTGCTTTCTTCTTTTAAAAACTTTTTATTTCTCAATTTAAACTGACATTCAGTATTATTTTTTGTTGCTTTCAGATGTACAGCATAGTAGTTAGATGATCATAATATACAAAGTGACCCCCCCAATATTTCAAGTACCTGCCTGGCACCATACTTAGTTATTACAATATTATTGACTATATTCCTTTATATCCCTGTGGCTCTAACTGCCAATTTGGACTTCTTAATCCCTTCACCCTTTTCACCCAGCTCCCCAACCTCCCTCTACTCTGGCAATCCTAAGTTTCTTTTCTGTATCTATGAGTCTTTTTATATTTTATTTGTTTATTTTGTTCTTTGGATTCCACATATAAGGGATATCATGATATTTGTGTTTGTCTAACTTATTCACTTCACATAATACTTTCTAGTTTCATCCATGATGTCAGAAATGGTAAGATGTCATTCTCCATTCTTTTTTATGGCCCAGTAATATTCCTGTGTGTGTGTGTGTGTGTGTGTACACAGCACAGCCTTTTTTTATCTACTCATCTATAGATGGGTACACTTTTTACATTTTCAGAAGGTGTAAAATGATAAAAGTTTGATTTTGAGCAGTATAGTGTATTTCTTAAACAGTGAAATAAGTTGTTTACTTATGTTAAGGGGAATTTTAAGGTATTTCATACCAAATTTACTGTGCTATTAACAGTCACTTTAAAGGACACAAAGGTAAAGATTTAAATAGATGAGCTTTACACCCATATCGAATACTCTGTGGACTACTATTCTATAAATGTATTCAGTTATTCCCTTTGGACTTTCTTAATTAAAGGTATTAAGGACCAAATAAATGCAGAACCTTTTAGGAACAGCTGTGAACTAACAGCAGGTGATTCTGTGGTCTGTAGTGACTACACGCTGTGGGGGTTTTTTAATGTAGTGAAAATGACTAATCATTGTGCCCTTGTCTAAGGCATGCTTCATCATCTTCAAGTACTTTTTTGGCCAAAGATTTCTAAACATAGAGTGTCCCTAATAAGCTCAGTATTGGGTTGAACAAGTCTGATTTGAGAACTATTGGCAAGAGTAGCTGTAATTATTAAATTTACTGAAGAATAAAGCAAGGTAGTGAAGTTGGCTTTTTGTCAAATGGCAGTAGTCTTATTAGCAAAAAGTCATCATTCGCAGGGTCAGAGTGAAAGGAGGCTCCAAAGAATTCATTCTGTCCTAATTATAGTTTCTCCTATATATATTATGCAAAGCTAATATTTAAAGCATTTGCCAAAATTAACTTCCTCTGCATGTTCTATTACAGTGCTGTGAATTACAGCAGCTTTTTATGTCTTGTTGCTTTTGTATGGCATAATAATCTATAATTATGGGTTTGCTGCAAATGCTGTAGGGTTTGTTTAATCTGACGATCTGAAAAGACAACCCTGAATAGGCTTTTTTAAAATGAATGCTAGTTACACAAAGCCTTAGACACTTCGATATCTTCATTTTGCATATTCTCACAAGGCTAGTTATTTTAGAATTTCATTATTAATTTTTAAATTAGAGTATTTTACTTTTTTATGTCTAAGTAGATATGTAGAAAGGAGATAAATATGTCCTACAGTTTATAACTAAAAAATAAATCTAAATAAATCTAACCTCCCAATTAAAAGTTGAGAGATTTTTATCGTGTTATATTTTTATATATCCTAAATTTAGAGACAAAACTTAGGGGAAAAGGCTTTTACCTATAGCTAAAAATCTGAATTTATTTTTTAAGTGTTCTCATTGTTAATAATTATGACAGCTTTGTGAACAAGTTCATTTAAATTGCGTTCCCACTATTTCTTCCTTTGGGAAGAGCATCTGTAAGAGGACTGGGGTCTTGACTTAGGGGTTTATGTTGTACAAAGGAACTGGCTCATTCCTACAGTTCGTTATAAGCAAGTTCGAAAAAGGTACTCATAAAATCTGTGTTACTTATAATGCTCTCAAAAATTGAATGATTTATATTGTTTCTGTTATAGCTAACTTTGTATATGAGTTTTCAATTTATCTTGACAAAAAGTCTATGTCATTTCTAGAGAAAAATTGGTTTTAAGGAGTTTTGTGTGATTTTTTTTTTCATGATCACAAAGCTAACCAGAGACAGTCAGGAATTCTTCTCTTTTCTATGATCTATTTCTATTAAATTACACTCTTTTGCTTCTTCAGAAATGTTCTGCAAAAACGATTCACTACTTAAATAAAAGGAGTCGCCTTTTAAAGCATATCACTCAAAAGGAAGAAAAGGGAAAAGAAAATAATAGAAAAGTATTTTTCTGCATCAAAACATTTTTAATCTTCGTAATATTTTATTACCATTTAAGACAAGTTATAATCTTATTTAAATGAGTATTTTCAATGTATTATGGCCATTTATTTAGTAATTCATGCCAAGTAATATATTTTTAACATTACTGTGTATAGAAAAATATTTTATTTTATTGATTATGCTTGTCCCATTTTCTTCTCCCGTGTATTTACCTCCGCCCTTCATCCCCCTTCCACCAATGTTTCCCCCACCCTTAATTCATGTCCATGGGTCATACATATAAGTTCTTTGGCTTCTCCATTTCCTATACTATTCTTAGCCTTTCTCTGTCTATATTGTACATACAAATTACTTTTCTTATTCCCTGTACCTTTTCCCCATTCTCCCCTTCCCCCTTCCTGCCGATAACCCGCCATGGGATCTCCATTTATGAGATTCTGTTCCTGTTCTAGTTGTTTGCTTAGTTTGTTTTTGCTTTTCTTCCTTTTAGGTTCGGTTGTTGATAGTTGTGAGCCTGTTGTCATTGTACTGTTCATAGTTTAAATCTTCTTTTTCTTAGATAAATCCCTTTAACATTTCATGTAATAAGAGCATGATGATGATGAACTCCTTTAATTTTACCTTACCTGGGAAGCATTTTATCTGCCTTTCCATTCTAAATGAAAGCTTTGCTGGATAGAGCAATCTTGGATGTAGGTCCTTGCCTTTAATGACTTGGAATACTTCTTTCCAGCCCCTTCTTGCCTGTAAGATTCCTTTTGAGAAATCAGGTGACAGTCTTATGGGCACTCCTCTATAGGTAATTCTCTCCTTATCTCTTGTTGCTTTTAAGATTCTCTCCTTATCTTTAACCTTGAGTAATGTAATTATGATGTGCCTTGGTGTGTGCTTACTTGGGTCCAACTATTTTGGGACTCTCTGGGCTTCTTGGACTTCCTGGAAGTCTATTTCCTTCGCCAGATTGGGGGACTCCTCCTCCTTATTTTTTCAAATAAGTTTTCAATTTCTTGCTCTTTCTCTTCTCCTTCTGGCACCCCTTAAGATCTGGATGTTGGAATGTTTAAACTCATCCCGGAGGTTCCTAAGCCTCTCTTCATTTTTTTGAATTCTTGTTTCTTCATTCTGTTCCAGCTGAATGTTTATTTCTTCCTTCTCCTCCAAACCATTGGTTTTTTTTATCAGGAACCAAACCACTGGTTTTTAAGGAACCAAACCACTGGTCTCCTTCTCTACATTGTTTCCCTATATATTTTTCTTTATTTCCCTTTGCATAGCCATCACTTTTTCCTCCATTTTGTGACTATACTAAACCATTTCTGTAAGCATCCTATTTACCAGTGTTTTGAACTGTGCATCTGAGAAGTTGGCTGTCTCTTCATCACTTAGTTCTATTTTTGTAGCTTTGATCTGTTCTTTCATTTGGGCCACGTCTCTGTCTCAGGACACCTGTTATATTGTAAAGGGTGGAACCGCATGTATTCGCCAGGACAGGGCAACGCACTTGGCTGCACTGCGGCTCCATATGTGGGGAAGAGGTCTGAGAGAGAACAGTGCCAGTTGCTCAGCTCTCAGCAGGCTTTCAGTCACTTCCTCTGCTACCCAGAAGCAAATTGGGCTCTTCCGGTGCTGTTTTCCAAGTGGGTGGGTTTATATATGTTTGGGGACTCTCTGGGTCTCTCCAGTGAGCTCTCCTATAAGGTTGGGAATCTCTCCACCGCCACAACCGCCCAAAGAATTTTACAGCCAGAGGTCTTGAGGCTTTATATCCCTGCACTGGAACCCTGGGTTGTGTGGTCTGTGCCTCTCCCCGGTTTATCCACATCCAAATGGGGTCCACCAACCTCCGTCTTCCCTGCCCAGTCCTCCAACCGCTGCCTTGCCACCTGTCCTCTCTGCCCAGCTGCCCATCTCTGTCCCTCCCACCAGTCTGGATGAGTGTTTCTTCTTTTAACTCCTTCGTTTTCAGACCTCTATACCGTTCAATTTTCTGGCAGTTGTGGTTGCATCTGTTTTTAAATTTGTTGTTGTCTTTTGGTTGTGAAGGAAGACAAAGTGCATCTACTTATACTTCCGTCTTGGCTGGAAGTCCAGAAAAAAAATTTTTTTAATTCATTGTTTGCATGTGTCATAGTAATTTGCCAAAAGAAAAGTGCAGTGGAATAACAGGAGAAAATAAGGAAATCAGAGTTGTGGTAAAGATGGAAATAACACTGGGCTCGGAAGTAGAAGACTGGTACTGATGGAACAAGCAAATGCCTTAACTTCTGTGAACCTATTTGTCTTCATGTGCAAAATGTTAAGTGCTGACTAGATTATCTGTTAAGGCCCCTTTACAGTAATAACTTTTATTGTATTCTAAGTTATGATTAGAGACGAAAAAGCAGGCTCACCCTCTCTTTCTCATCAGCTAGTGACATATCTTTTTACTTTGCTTATAGTCTTGAAAATGTAGGACTAAATTAAGGTTAATCATTTAGTGTCGTTATCTAGTGTTGAATAACTGACTTTCAGAACTAGCCATAAATATAATGGCTAGAACAGTTTGATATAAATGAGTTTTTAAGTAAACTGCAAAATGTTCATATGTACATATATTGAATATGTAGACATAAAACTTGATTGCTAATGGGAAAAGATTGAAATTTTGATACTCAGGGACATTTCAAAATCAACCAAAGCCTAAAGAAACTTGTTCTCTTGTGGAATTGGAATAATGGTGATGTTACTAGTATTGGTGGCATAGCAGCTGCTTTGTTGCTAACTCGCTGCCTGTATCCAGTGGAGTTGGTTCTGAACCATGATGGCTGTAGCTCTGAAAATGTAACACCGTTCTTCTCTCTGTCTCTTTTTACATATACAACAGCAGTGCACAAGCTGGCTTCCTTTATAAACTTTTAAAATTGGATTTCTTGACGTACAACTTACATAAAGTAAAATTTATCCTTTTTTGATGTAGGAATTTTACTTTATATTGATTATGTTGGTGTTTAACACAGTTCTATACAGTTACCAAAATTCATCACAGAGTACAATTAAAATTAAGGAATTTATTGAATATAGATAATACTTTGGTCATCCTATATTTATTTCTGTCAGCTAGGCCACATTATTCCCAAATGATTAACTTACAAAATATAAATAATACTCAGGTCACTCTGTACCTGTGGTAGAACAATACAGAGCCACAATCATTCTGTAAGCATGGCTATAACCAAGACCAGAGCATCATAAATACACACGCATGTGTGCGCACACACTGCTAAAATCCTCGTTCTACGTGAATGATTACTACTACTTTACCAGGGGCAACTCTTCTTCCGTCTCCTAGATCAAAAGTACCAAGATAAACCTCACTGAATTGTCCCCGCTTCTTGACACCACTTACTCCAGAACTGTTTTTCACATCCGCCGTCCTTAGAAGGACACTGGCACTCTTGGGCTAGTGGGCTTTGCCCAGTTACTGTCTCCACTCGTCCTTCCTCCTTCCTCCTTCCACTCTCTTTCCATGCTCTCTTCCTCCTCCCATCCCCTCCGCTTTTCTCCTGTAGGTCCTGATGTTAGGCACCTTGCTTGTCAGGCCTCGTATTGCTGGTTTTTGAGTTTTTTCTTTTTACTGTTTCCTGTATTTTCTAGGTTATTCATATGGATATGCTCATCTGTTTGCTTTCCCTCATATGTGTAAGAAGGGGGGGGGTGCTGCTTACATGCAACTAACTGCTCAAATTAGAACACAACACCCCTGAAGTACCTTAGGGAAAAATACATATGCAGGCTCATAAAATTTTTTTCTTTAAAATAAAGCTTACTTTGTCATATAGTGGCTACACTGACTCACTGTTTAAATTGATCCTGACTCCTGAAGTTTAGCAAAAGATCGTACTTTTCTCTGAAACTTTTACATCATCGATAAAAGCCATAATTAAGTGACATTTAAGACATGCTGCAAACTGTTTCTGAATCTGCTCATGAGATAAACTTATCAGTTGGATTTCATTGGCTTTCTAATCGTTGTGCTTAGTGATTTCTAATGCTTTTGATCATCCTTTTAAGGTATGATGTAGATTTAAAGGCTTAAGTTTAAATTAAGAATACAGAACCAAAGATTTCAAAAAGGGCTTCCTTATAAAATTGACAGGAAAACTCGTGAAAGAATAGTCTTCTTTTTTGCTATCATCCCTGTACAGTCTGAATTGGAAATATTAATAATTACTGAAATATTTTAATGTGATTTTGATAATCTGATAAAGTGACTGTTTGTTGTCTAATGTTTCATTGTTTTATGACATTCTAAGAAGCAACAGTATTCCCACTCACTTATTTTTTTTATTTCTAGTGAAAACTCAGATGCAACAAGGATTAATTTCTATAGCTGCCCGTACTGTTATCACTCATCTGGTAAATCACTTGGGCCATTACCCCATGAGTGGTGGTCCCGCTATGTTAACAAGTCAGGTGTGTGAAAATCATGACAATCATTACAGCGAAAGTGCCGAACTGTCTCCTGAACTCTTTGAGAGTCCAAATATCCAGTTCTTTGTGTTGAACAACACAACCTTAGTGTCCTGTATCCAGATCAGATCGGAAGAGAGTATGCCTGGAGGAGGTTTATCTGCTGGTCTTGCGTCAGCCAATTCAAATGTCAGAATCATAGTACGTGATCTCTCCGGAAAATATTCATGGGATTCTGCTATCCTGTATGGACCGCCTCCTGTAAGTGGGTTGTCAGAACCTACTTCTCTCATACTTCCATTGTCTCACCAAGAGAAGCCAGAAGAGCCTCCTTCATCTAATGAATGCTTAGAAGATATAGTAGTAAAAGATGGGGTTTCCTGCCAGTTTAAAAGAAGATTTAGAGAAACTGTACCAACCTGGGATACAATCAGAGATGAAGAAGATGTTCTTGATGAGCTTTTGCAGTATTTAGGTGTAACTAGTCCTGAATGCTTACAGAGAACTGGAATCTCACTTAATATTCCTGCTCCACAACCTGTGTGCATTTCTGAAAAGCAGGAAAATGATGTTATCAATGCTATCCTTAAGCAACATACAGAGGAAAAAGAATTTGTTGAGAAACACTTTAATGACTTAAACATGAAAGCTATGGAACAAGATGAACCAGCACCTCAAAAGCCTCAGTCAGCGTTTTATTATTGCAGATTGCTTCTTAGTATATTGGGAATGAATTCCTGGGACAAAAGGTAAGAACAAAGTATAAAAAAAATTTTCACATTAGTTTTTTTTATCTTCTAATCAAGCATTTGTCTCTGTTCTCTTCGTCACTAAATTTTATCTACCAATTAGTTCTTTGACTAGTGGGCAGATTGTTTTTTGACACCACCACATTATATCAGGATTCGAGGAATAAGAACATAATCTAAGTCCAATAAATTAAACATTAACATTCCCATAAGACTAGTAAAACTATCTGAATGAGAAAATACAGCTCATATAATTGAAAAATTTTTATTTTTCCAAACTTCATGTAAGCTGATAGGAAGAACTTTATCTTACTCACAACACTTCTGACACCAAATGTGTGGGTTTTTCACACCAGGCAGTTCCAGCACTACCTGCAGTCAGCACAGGTAGTTAAGTGCTCAGACCTACAAGACCGCTCCTCACTCTGGGCCACTCATACTTCTGACTAACCAGCCATAAGTCAGGGGTTCCCACAACCCCCTCCTTGGGTTTGATCATTCACTCTATTGGCTCATATAACATTTACTTATATTTACCTGTTTATTATAAAGGACAGTTAAAGGATATGGATAAATAGCCAGATGAAGAGGTATATAGCGTGAAGTCTGGAAGGGTCTTGAGTGTAGGAGCTTCTGTCCCTGTGGAGTTGGACAGAAGTTGCTACACTTACACTGAATGTGTTCACTTACTAGAAGCTCTCTGAACGTCATAGTTTGAGATTGTTGTGGAGGCTTCATTCATTTAGGCGTAATTAATATTAACTCAGCCTCCAGCCCTCCCCCCTTGCCCAGAGGTAGAGCTGAAAGTTTCACCCTTCTAATAATGGTTGCTCTTTCTGGTGACAAAGCTTCATCCTTAAGTTATCCTTAAGCCCACCAAAAATCACCTCACTGAAACAAAAGATGCTCCAAGTAATCAGGAAATCCTAAAGGACCTAGGCACTGTGGTATTGTTATCACCTCCATCCCTTAGGAATTGACAAGAGTTTTAGGAGCTCTGTGTCAGGGACTACAGGCAGAGCCCAAATATATTTCTTACTGTGTCACATAAGCATCACAATTTTTTAAGACAAATATCAATATGATCAGAGGAATTCACTCAAGATTTACCATGAAATCCAGAAAAGAATCTGGGTATCATTTTTTAAAAATGTTGTCTTCATATGCATGTTGCAAAACCTCATAGATAGCTTGGAATGAGCCCTGGCTGGTGTAGCTCAGTGGATTGAACATGGGCCTGTGAAACAAAGGGCCACCGGTTGGATTCCCAGTCAGGGCACATGCCTGGGTTGCAGGCCAAGTCCCCAGTAGGGGACACATGAGAGGCAAGCACACGTTGGTGTTTATCTCCCACTCTTTCTCCTTCCCTTCCCTTCTCTCTGAAAATAAATAAATAAAATATTTTTTTTAAAAAACTTGGAATGAACACACAAAGCATTCAAGTAAGTTAGGTAGGAGTTAAATGAAAAGACATTATGCTTAAATTGGAAGACCCAGGTTAGAGTCATTTAACCTTTGAGGAAATAACTTTGACCTCACATAATGGTGAGGATTAAATTAGATAATGTACATAAATAACTAAAATTGTATGCTAGCATAAAGCATTATTAACATACATTTATTTTTTGAATTTTGGTAAAACTGAAAGCTATAGGGAAATAGAAAAGCATTATTTAATGTATTGTTTCTGTTCAATTCATAGTAGGAGGGAAGCTCAGATACCATATCACGGGTGTCAGACTCATTTTCACTGGTGGCCACATCAACCTCAAGGTTGCCTTCAGAGGGCTGAATGTAATTTTAGGACTCTATAAATGTAACCACTTCCTAACAGTTAAGCCAGAACTTGGCACTGCCCGAGGAAAAACAAGGTGCCAGGCCAGACCTCTGGCCTTGTGTTTGCCACCTGTGCATTAGATACATAAATCTTAAAGTAATTCAGATGCATATAAAGCATTGAAATGGAGTTCTCCTTGCTTGCTTAGTGTTTAACTTGATTTAAACCCTTCTATTTATTAGAAGGAAATATCCTCTGCCTTGAGAGAAAGCAACATTATATCAGGAACACAGTTTGGATATACCTAGTGGTGTATCCAAATACAGGTAATTGCCACTCCTATATATGCATTCTACTCTCTTTTGCTGTATATTGTCTAGAGAAAAAAATGAGAGACTGTATGGTCAGTAAGCATTGGTTTCATGGTTATAATTTGCACATCCAATAGTCCCCCCTTATTTGCAGGAGAAAAATTCAGAAACCCCCAGTGGATGCCAGAAACAGGATAGTACTACATATATTTGGAATATTTTTTCATATACATACATACCTCTGATAAAGTTTAATTTATAAATTAAGTACAGTAATAAATAATAATAAAGTAGTACAGTTGTAACAGTATGCTGTGAACAAAGTTATATCAATGTGTTTTCTCTCTGTCTGATAAAGGAGATGGCTACTAAGTGACTAGCGGGTGGGCAGCATAAACAGTGTGGATATGCTGGACAAAGTGATGATTCATGTCCCAGGCAGGATGGAGCAGGACAGAGTGAGATCAGTCTGAAATCTCAAGACCGTGCCCTAAATTTCTGAATTGTTTATTTCTAGAATTTTCCATTTAATGTTTTTGGGACTCAGTTGACCATGGGTAACTGGAACTACGGGTAAGGGTGGGAACTGCTGTGTTTTGTACCTATAGAACATAGTTGGTAAATATACACATACATTGCTTCATAGTGTAGAAAATACAGTGTAGAACAAGGAAGAAAGCAAACTCCATCCAGATTATACATGCTTACTTGGTAATGATTTAGATTTTGAGAATATTTTATTTCTCATGAGGAAAACCTTTCTCACTTTATGAAACTATTGAGAAGGAATCTGTAAGTATTTTTATTCATTTTTTTCTGGAAATGAGTTTGGGAGGCTCATAGCATCTGCAAAGAAAAATGAAGCGGTCAATAGATAATGATCCACTGGCAGAAATTTCCGAGGGTCTGGATAGAAATAACGACATACATTCTTTGCACTTTTTTAAGGTCTGTTCTCCTTTGTTTCAGAAGTATAAGGCAAGAAAAGTGTTCAGAGTTGCCTGAGTAGAGTGGAAAGTATTTCTGTAACTGTCATTCACTGCCAAGGTGATGAAAGTATTTATAAATGTTTCTGTTTAGGAGGAGCTTTCATCTCCTGAAGAAAAATGAAAAACTACTTAGAGAACTTAGGAACTTGGATTCAAGACAGTGGTAAGTTGTTGGAAAACCTCAAATTTTAACTAGCAACTCTCAGCTATTTCTGTATCTGTGTGAATAATACTGTATTGTTGAGTTACGACTTACTGGGCAGAATCTGTATTTTATTTATTTATGCCTTAAAACTAATGAACTTTTAAAGAAAAATGTAGGCCTGCATTAAAATGTTTGGTATCTTTGAATTGTTTATACCTTTCTTATGCACTTCAGAATCATTTTCTGAATTACAGAAATCAGTCTGAGCCTATAATTTCTTTTGTGGTTTGGTTTGGTTTGGTTTGGTTTCCCCACACTTAGAGATTCCAAATATACTTTTTGTGATTAGTCTAAGAGGACCCAAGTGAAATGAATGGTGAATACAAGCTAGTACCTACAAAATACTAATAGAGCAAAGAAAGTGGATATAGTTTTTGTATTGCTATAAATCTGATTTCTTTTTAAGCCCTTGAATATACCCACTTAAATGTGGATTTTGATGCATAAAACCCTGTTATATCATTGTTTTGGTGATCTCTAGTGTTTTGATATGCCTTTTGACAAGATTTCCTGGGAAACCAGTACTAGAAACTACAGAATATTACTTAACTTGAATTCCCATAAGGCTAATTTTTGTACATATGCCTACTTTCCTTTCCAGTCTCAAAAAAAGGAATTTTTGGATAGGGGCTTTTTGGCAACACTTGGAATGTCACCATTATTAAGAATGTGTTTATTTCTGAGATCTGAAATTTACAACCTCCTTAACAGCCACATTTCTCACTCTCTTATGTGTTAACTCACCTGGTGTTTTATACTTTCATATTTTCAGTGTTTTACTTTTCCCATTCCCACAGTAAATCTGCCCACCTACCTCTGATTTCACCTGCCTTCCTATCCAGGAAACTCACACACTGTCAACCATTTTTAAAATGCCATATCAAGCACCCAAAAAACTATTCTACATTTAAGTTTACACACACACACACACACACGGCAGTAATCAGTTCTCTAATCAGAATCATTTTGTAAAGATTTTATGTATGTATGTATGTATGTATATATGTATGTATGGACGGACGGACGGACGTATAGAGGGAAGGGAGGGAGAAAACATCGATGTGAAAGAAAAACATCAATTGGTTGCTTCTTATATGCGTTCCACCCAAGGACAAACCCACAAGCCAGGCATGTGCCTGACCAGGAATCCAGTCTAATCATGGACCTTTTGTTTCACAGGACAATGCCCCGCTAACCTGAGTCACACAGGTCAGGGCTCTAATCAGAACCATTTTTAACATCTTTCTCTACTCCTAGGCAGTAGTACCTTATACATAAAATTATCAACCCAGTGGGATATAAAGTGTGAGGCTGTATATTCCTGCTCCTTTACTTCAACAGTCTTCTCAACTGTTTGGCAAATTTCTTATCCATGTTTACTTCTTTCTTAGTTTCTCACGGTAATTATTATATACCACTTCTTTGTTCTGAAACCCTTCATTACAGTCAAAGGATCATCTCCATTCTCACCTCACTAAGAACTCAATTGAAATGTTTGATCTCCTGTATGAAAGACAATCTGCTAGAACAGTAGTTCTTATCCTTCGTTCTTCCTCCACATGTTCACATTTTAACACACATGGGCCTGATTCATTAAATCCAGTGATTTCTGACAATTGGGAAGTCTGCTTGATATAAGCTACCCATCGTGCCATCACTATTTTATAAGAATGCAAAGTGAATATGGTTACTCAGCCTTTCACACAACAACTCTGCCTTCAGTCTATGTCTCTTAAAATTTCTGTTGAGCCATCTTCTCTTGTTAACCCACTTTCCGAAAAGCCATTCTTCCTCTAAACTTCTGTGTCCCACCGTCTCTGCATACTTGAGGATCTTCAAAAAGTTGCTATTTTTATATTTGAATTTCTACTCACTCCTCTTATTGTATGCATTTTGTAATCTGCAAATGAACAAAACAGAACATTCCTCCAACTATGCTTTCAAACTATGGTTTATCTCTTCCATGCCTTTTACCATTTATGGAATAATATAATCTTGACCCATTTCTGGTAATTCCTAACTGGTCGTTTTTATTTTTAACTTTCCTTAGAATGATCTTTTAAAAATAATGTCTCATTTCTTGGGCCATGTAATAATATAAAACAAAAATAAACCACATATTTATAAAACTTGTTAACAGTTGCTTATGGATCTTCACTATTTTTTAATATATTTTACCCATTATGCTATTACAGTTGTCCCATTTCCCCCCCTTCACTCCTCTTCGCACTGCACACCACTTCCTACCCACATTCCCCCCCTTTAGTTCATGTCCATGTGTCACACATATAAGTTCTTTGGCTTCTACTTTTCCCATACTGTTCTTACCCTCCCCTGTCTATTTTCTACCTACCGTCTATGCTCCTTATTCTCTTGTATCTTCCCCCCCTCTCCCTCCGCCGCTCCCCCATTGATAACCCTCCATGTGATCTCCTTTTCTGAGGTTCTGTTCCTGTTCTAGTTGTTTGCTTAGTTTGTTTTTGTTTTTGTTTTAGGTATGGTTGTTAATAATTATGAGTTTGCTGTCATTTTACTGTACATATTTTTTAATCTGCTTTTTCTCAGATAAATCCCTTTAACATTTCATATAATAAGGGCTTGGTGATGATGAACTCCTTTAACTTGACCTTATCTGAGAAGCACTTTATCTGCCCTTCCATTCTAAATGAAAACTTTGCTAGATAGAGCAATCTTGGACGTAGATTCCTGCCTTTCATGACTTGGAATACTTCTTTCCAGCCCCTTCTTGCCTGTAAGGTCTCTTGAGAAATCAGCTAACAGTCTGATGGGAACTCCTTTGTCGGTAACTGTCTCCTTATCTCTTGCTGCTTCTAGAATTCTCTCCTTCATTTTAATCTTGGCTAATGTAATTATGATGTGCCTTGTTGTGTTCCTCTTTGGGTCCAACTTCTTTGGGACTCTCTGAGCCTCCTGGACTTCCTGGAAGTCTGTTTCCTTTGCCAGATTGGGGAAGTTCTCCTTTATTATTTGTTCAGATAACTTTTCCACTTGTTGCTCTCCCTCTTCTCCTTCTGGTACCCCTATAATTCAGATGTTGGAACGTTTCGAGATGTGCTGGAGGTTCCTAAGCCTCTCCTCATTTTTTTGAATTTTTGTTTCTTCATTTTTTTGTGATTGTGTTTCTCTCTTCCTTGTGGTCCACACCATTGATTTGAGTCCTAGTTTCCTTCCCGTCACTGTTGGTTCCCTGTATATTTTCCTTTATTTCACTTAGTGTAGCCTTTATTTTTTTCATCTAATTTGCGACCAAAATCAACCAGTTCTGTGAGCATCCTGATTACCAGTGCTTTGAACTGTGCATCTGATAGGTTAGCTTTCTCTTCATCGCTTAGTTGTATTTTTTCTGGAGCTTTGATCTGTTCTTTTCTTTGGGCCTTTTTTTTTTTGTCTTGACATACCTGTTATGTAGTGAGGGGCGGAGCCTTAGTTGTTCATCAGAGCCGGGTAACCCCGTAGCCGTGTTATGACACTGTACGTGGGGAAGGGATCTGAGAGGGAACAATGGTGCTTGCTCCACTCTGTCAGATTTTAGTCACTTTCCCTGCTTCCCACAAGCAAATTGGGCCCTTCTAGTGCAGATTCTCAGGTGGGTGTGTTTGTGTACATTCTAGGATCCTGTGGGTCTCTCCAGTGAACTTTCCAGTGAGGCTGGGAGTTTCCTCCCACTGCTGTTTCAACCCCCACAGGTGTTTTCAATCAGTGGTTTGAGGCTTTATTTCCCCAGTCTGGGGCTCAGGGTTGCACAGTCTGTCCCACTCTCCAGTTAATTCTCCCAGTTTATCTTGACATAAATGTGGGATTTTTCCCCCCCACCCCAGTCCACAGTCTGCCACCTCACTGGGTCTGCCAGACACCACCTTGCCACAAGTCCTCTCTGCTTGTCTGCCTATCTCCACCCCTTCTACCAGTCTGGATGAATGTGTCTTCTTTAACTCCTTGGTTGTCAGACTTCCATGCAGTTCTATATTCTGTCAGTTCTGGTTGTTTTTTGTTTTTAAATTGTTGTCCTTCTTTTGGTTGTGAGAGGAGGCACAGTGTATCTACCTACACCTCCATTTTGGCCAGAAGTCTGTCTTTTTTGATAGACATGTTTATGATTGTTTTACAAAACTGTAACCCTAGTAATATATAGTCATCCTTTTAAAAAATATGTGTTATATTGTGAACATTTCCTCAGTTACTTTTGATAGTCTTCAAAAATATTTATTTATGATGTCACTTAAATTTTTAAGAATTTCTTGCCCTAGGATAGATTTCTAGAACTAGAATTACTAGACCAAAGCATAAAGACCTTATTTCAGGCCATTTATGTTGCAAAATTGTTTTCCATTAAATACTAATTTCTAATGTTACCAACATTGTGTAAGAATATCTGTATAACTCTAACATGGCCATATAAGTAAAATCACATAGTATTTGTCTTGTCTGACTTATTTCACATAGCATAATACTCTTCAGGGCCATCTGTGTATGTTATTGCAAATGTTAAGGTTTTTTTATAGCCGAGTAATATTTTGTTGCATATATTTACCACATCTTCTTTATCCACTGGTCTATTGATGGTCACTTGGGTTGCATTTATATCTTGACTGTTACAAATCTTATGGCAATGAACATAGGGTTGCATATGTTTCTTTGAATTAGTGTTTTGGGTTTCTTCAGATGAATACCCTGAATTGGAATCACTGGGTCATAAGTTCCACTTTTTATTCTTTGAGGAACCTCCATACTGGTTTTCATAGTGGCTACACCAAGGTGCAGCCCCATCCACAGCCCAGGGGAGTTCCCTTTTCTTCATATCCTCTCCACCGTTTGTTGTTTGTTGATTTACTGATGATTGTATATATTGTACTGACCTTGCATCCAAGGACTAAATCCCACTTGGTCATGGTGTATGATCTTTTTAATACAGTTTTGAACTTGATTTGCTAATATTTTTGAGGATTTTTTGGATATATGTTTATCAGGAATAATAACCTATAATTTTCTTTCTTTATAGTGCGCTTTTATCTTGTTTTAGAGTCAGGATAATGCTGGCTTCATAAAATGAGCTTGGGAGTCATTCCTCCTCTTGAATTTTTTGGAATAGTTTGAGGAGAAGTGTTAGTTCTTCCTTGGATGTGCAGTAAATTTCTCTCGTGGAGCCATCTGGTCCAGAAATTTTGTTTGTTGGAAGTTACTTGATCACTGCTTCGATTACTTCAGATATTCTACTTCTAACGCAGCTCCTAGACTTATACTATATATAGGTCAGAGCTCAACCCAGTAAAGATAGCATCTGTGGACAGTGTGGAAGAAGGACTCAGTACAGGAATACTGGTGGTTGTGCCTCCAGCCTTCTCCCCAAAGCGGCACAACCAGATCTTGTATTACTTCACTTCACTCTGAGTTACCATCCCTGTGCCAGAGGCCAGGGTTAAATGTCTCCAATCAAGATTGTATATGCTGGCTCTTTAAGAAGGTGCCTGGGTTTCTAGCACTGTCTTGCATCACCCTGGTGGACAGATTCCCTGCTGATTTTCACAGCCAGAGGTTATGGGGGCTTCCCTTCTTCGCTCTGGAACCTTGGGCTAGGGAGCTTAGCATGGGATTGATTCCCCTCGCACCTTAATGGGGACCTTTTAGCTGAAATCTCTCTCCAGATTCTGAACTGCCACAAGTAGGTACAGGGCCAGCCCTTTTTGAATATACTGCCCTTCTACAAATCTGGATAGGCTGCTTCTGTATATCCTTAGTTATAAGACTTCTGTTCAGATAATCTTTAGCTGGTTATTCAGTTTGAATGTTGTATAATTTACTTGAAATTTCGGTTTTGTTCTGGGAGGTGGTGATTGTAGCTTCTCTCTACTCCTCTGCTCCCTTGGATCCCTGTTAGGATTTGTTTAGGTGTGCATGTGATTATTTTCTGCAAATAATCTCTTTTCTAAAAATTATGCATATTTTGCCTATATCTTTAAATTGCATTGACCAGAAATTACACTATATTGTTACATAGTTACAGTAAGAGCGGATATCCTTGGTTGCTAGTTTGGAATAGGGACTTTTATCATGCTAGGAAATAGCCTGTTTTCTAGAAGTTTTATAACAAAAGGTTATTAAATGTTATTAGAAGCTTTTTTAGCATCAGTTGACATTTTTATATAATTTTGATTTAAGTAATTGATATGTATACTTTGTGTTTCAATATCACTAGATTACTAATATTAAATAATTCTTACATTCTTGGGATTAACTCTACTAGGTCTTTTGACTTCCTATTGTGTTAATTTACTATAATTTTATTTTGAAAAAGGGTCTAGCTGTTAGCATATTCTGTAGTTAATTTTTGTCTATTATTATTACATTCTTAGAATTAATGTGATAGCCCATTTTATAGAGTAAATGTTATTGTTCTTAGTAAATTTGGAAGAATAAGTAAAATTTTCAATTTATTTAATTTGTTTTATCATTATTAGTCTTTTCAGATTTTATTTTAGATCTTATGTCAATTTCAGTGTTTGGTTTTTTTACAGAAGTCCATTTCATTGAGACTTTCAAAATAAATAGTAAAGATTCATACATTCATAATTTTTGTTACATTTCTTTTCTTATTTTAGGTTTTAGGGGGTATAAATTTTTTCTGAGTGTAGTTCCTGTCCATTCTTTTAGTCTCAGCTTAGACATCATTTTTTTATGAAAATCTTTTTACTAAAGTATCCTTACTTTTTTACTTTCTTCCACAGGCTATGCTTGGCTCTTTCATGTGCTCTCACAGACCCTTGTCGTGTCAATAGCATTTTTCTTCTTATTATTACTACTACTACTACTACTTATGTATTCCTATTGCTTCTTTCCAAAACAGTTGTAATAATTCTCTAAGTAGTCTGTGAGTTGTTATATCCTGACTCTTCCCAATAATAATTTACCATTACTACTAGATAGTCATTTCTTTGAGAGTAGGAGTCATATCTCTTTTGCTGTCTTGCTCACCATGTGTTCTTGACCTCTGCCTCTCTATTGGAAATATCCTTCTGAAGTTAGTGTCCCTGCCATCAACTCTGAAGTATTCTCAGTCCACATCAGCCTCTTTGATTTATCTAATTAATTTAATTAACTTAATCGGCACTTTTTAGTCACAGCAGTTTTAGATTTACAAAATCATTTATTGCAAAGTACGCAGAGTTCTAGCATACCCTTTCCCTCTACACAGTTACCTTTTAATTCATATCTTGTATCAGGTGTGGTACATTTGTTAAAGTTGGTGAGCCATTATTAACATACTGCTATTAACTGAAATTCATAGCTTCCAGTTCACTCTTTGTCCTATATATATTGTGTGAATTTTGAAAAATGTATAATGACATGTATTCACCATTGTACTATAATACGGGGTAGTTTCACTGCCCTAAAGAAACCCTGAATATTATAATCCCTTGAAAATTTGACAGTTGTCTACTCTTTTTTAAAAAATGTTTTTCTTCCTGGCTTTTGGAACACTAAAAGTATCTCATTCAACTCCTAATTCTCTAATTATTTCCTGTTTGTCTTCACTGGCTCATCTTCTGCCTTCTACCCCAAACATAGTTATCCTTCTCATTGCAATATCTCTCATATCTTCTCACTCCCATTCCTTTCTGTCCATGTATTCCTCTCTCTTGATTCTCAGTCATGATTTTGTAGCTGCTACTGTAAATGTTTACTTACCTGCTTGCTGCATTTCCAGGTCACTGTTTCTTTGCCAGATCAGATCCTTCTGCTTATTTTCCCAATTGTGTTCAGAGATGCCATTTCAGTCTATCCGACTTCACCATTTTCTTTCCCTTAGCCTTAGATTTTCGTAATCATTATGTCAGTTCTTTCTTATCTCCCACCTCTGTCTTCTACTGACCCTTTGTTCATGTCTTACTACTTCTTTACACAAGTTATAACAACTCTCTAAGCAGTCTGTAGGCTCTCATCCCCAGGCTCTTCCCCATCTAGGTAGTCCTCAGCACCAGAACAGTTTTTGTAAAGGATAATTTTCATTTTTATTCCTTAGTGACATCACAGTGCCTGACCAGACTCTTCGGTCTAGAACAGCAATTTTCAACCTTTTTCATCTCATGGAGCACATAAACTAATTACTAAAATTCTGCACACTCCCAAAAATACATTTTTTGCCAATCTGACAAAAAATAGATATAATTTGGACTCATTCACACCAGACATCTATGTTGTGTTGGCTGCTGTCATTTTTTTAATGGACTGTCAAAGGGAAAAGAGGTCAGTGTCCCTGATTAAGTAGTCCTATATTGCATGGTTTGAAAATAGTTACAGCACATCATGTGAAAATTGTTGATCTAGAACTCAGGCCATACCAATCAACCTTGCCGGTTCATGGTTTCTCTACATTATCTTACAATTTTCTACTTGTTTGCTTCTGCTAAACTGCTTTCATTTTTATGTATACCTTCAATATATGGAGGGCTTCCCCTTTGAGAGAGCATAATTTTTTTGATACTCTATATCAAATGAAACCATGAAATTTTTTGTTTTGTTTTTTTAAATATATTTGATTGATTATACCATTACAGTTGTTCTATTCCCCCCTTCATTCCCCTCCACCCTGCACACCCCCCCCACAACTCCCCCCCTTTAGTTTATGACCCACGTGTCTCAAGTTCTTTAGATTCTATATTTCCCCTACTATTCTTGCCCTCCCCCTATCTGTTTTCTACCTACTGTCTATGCTATTTTCTGTACCTTCTCCCCCCTTCTCCTCCTCCCACTCCCCTGTTGCTAACCCTCCATGTGTTCTTCATTTCTATGGTTCCGCTCCTGATCTAGCTGTCCTCTTGGTTTGCTTTTGTTTTAGGTGTGGTTGTTAATAACTGTGAGTTTGCTGTCCTTTCACTGTTCATATTTTTCGTCTTCTTGTTCTTATATAAGTCCCTTTTAACATTTCATATAATAAGGGCTTGGTGATGATGAACTCCTTGAATTTGACCTTATCTGAGAAGCACTTTATCTGCCCTTCCATTCTAAATGAAAGCTTTGCTGGAGAGAGCAGTCTTGGATGTAGGTCCTTGCCTTTCATGACTTGGAATACTTCCTTCCAGCCCCTTCTTGCCTGCAAGGTCTCCTTTGAGAAATCAGCTAACAGTCTGATGGGAACTCCTTTGTAGGTGACTGTCCCCTTATCCCTTGCTGCTTCTAGGATTCTGTCCTTCATTTTAAACTTGGGTAATGTAATTATGATGTGCCTTGGTGTGTTCCTCCTTGGGTCCAACTTCTTTGGGACTTTCTGAGCTTCCTGGATTTCCTGGAAATCTATTTCCTTTGCCAGACTAGGGAAGTTCACCTTTATTATTTGTTCAGATAAGTTTTCCACTTGTTGCTGTTTCTTTTCCTCTTCTGGTACCCCTATAATTCGGATATTGGAACGTTTAAAGATGTCCTCCAGGTTCTTAAGCCTCTCCTCATTTTTTTGAATTCTTGTTTCTTCATTCTTTTATGGTTGAATGTTTCGTTCTTCCTTCTGGTCCACTCCCTTGATTTGAGGCCTGGTTTCCTTTCCATCACTATTGGTTTCCTGTGCATTTCCCTTCATTTCAATTAGTTTAGCCTTCATATGTTCCTCTAATTTGTGACTATAATCAACCAGTTCTGTGAGCATCCTGATCACCAGTGTTTTGAACTGTGCGTCTGAGAGGTTCGCTATTTCTTTTTCACTTAGAGTTATCGGCTCTAGGGCTTTGAGTTCTTCTTGAGCTATATTTTGGGCTGTTCATGCCTGTTACGTATGAGGAGTGGAGCCCTAGGTGTTCACCAGGGCGGGGCAACTAAGTCGCTGGGTTGTGACACTGTATATGGGGGCGGGGTCAAAGTAAAGCAATGGCAGTCCCCTCTGCCACCTCCTGCCACTGGGGCCATGCATTCGTCCCACTGGTCGTGAATGTGCAACCACGGTCAGCCCGCCGATTTGCATACTCACTGGGTTCGCCCATTGGGCCTGCGCAGTCCGTCTCCCTGCTCACTGCTCTGCTGGTTTATCTGCGCACGAATGTGTGACCCTGGTCAGCCTGCCCCGAACCCTCACTGGGTCCATGCTGCCACCCACTGCTACTCAGGCTGCCTGTGTGCCTGGGTCAGGGGATCTTTCCAGCCCAACCCTCCTCTGCTGCTGTTTCCGCCCCTCTTACCAATCCCAGTTGAACAGTTTGTTGTTGTTGGACTTCCATATGGTGCAATTTTCTGTTCTTTGGCTGCGTCTTTGTTTACCAAACCTTTGTTGTATTCAAACTTGGTTGTGGGAGAAGGCACAGTGTTTCCACCTATGCCTCCATCTTGGCGGAAGTCCTGTTTTGTTTTTAATTAAAGAAAGTAACAGTTGTCTTTCTTTCCCCGGTACAGTGGGCTCAAATAAAAATCCATTCTAATCATGTAATATTAAGGCAACTTTTGAGCTAAGCCAAGAAACATGGAAGTAAACCTAACTCCTTATCTGGAGGACTAGCAAGGATATAAATGAAAAGTTACTTTGTTTATACTTTTATCCACCTAGATCATTTATGGATCCTTTATTTATTTATTTTTTTTACTAAATGAACTGATTCCTGTTCCTCATGATTTAACAACTATTTTTACATTTCAAATCTCAAAATGATTTTTATTAGTATTTCTATTGCAGCATACCTAATATACAGGAATTCAGAAGTGCTTATATGTGGGGGCAACTTTGCCAGCAAGTCCCCCCCGTCCGCCACTGATGAAAGTTAACACTACCAAGACATGATCTCCTTGGGGAGGAGAGGTGGCCAATCTCAGAGGAGAAAGGCCAAGAGCCCCTTCCTCAATGGCTTTTATTAGGTTGTAATACACAGGAATACAGGTAAAGCTCATCAATCAATGTCAGGTGGCAAGGATCAAACAGTAGATAACATTTCAAAGAAATCTGAGTCAGTGTCTGCCGGGTAAGGGGGTTGCAGAAACTTTGGGAGACATATTTATTTCCTGCTTGGACCCTTATCATATGAATGAAAGCATTCTTAGCAAAGCAGGTTTCACAGGACTTTTAGGAATTCTTTCTTATGCCCAATCACCCCAGATCCCGCTCTAGCTGGCAAGAGGCTGCCTTGAGCCCCCCATCACAGGTTTTTCAGGCTTAAGTGTATTAGAGCCAGGAAGTGTTTCTCCCAGAAAACATGGGGACTCAGGCTATGTCAGCTGCGGGGTGAGGGTCCATCACTCCCTCTTTGTTGCAGCCCCCTGAATCCTTCCATGATGGCCTCCCAAGTGATCGTGTCTGGCTTAGGTTGCCCCGCTCTGAGGGGCCTTACCTGTCATCGACTATCTGACCATGCATTGGGGGCAGGGGAATGAAGCAGAAGCAGCATTTACTACCAGAGACAAGCTTTGTCTCCTTAGTGGCATTCCACAGGTCACTCACTCAGTCTTAGCTGTGGGGGGCAGGTACAACTCCTGAAACCAAGCAGAGCGGTTCCCAACACTTACAACTTAACAGATTTCACTTTGAATTTTTTTATAGTATGCTCATAACATTTTGCCAGTACTGCGCATGTTTTTATAGAATATTTGTGGTTGTAAATTCACTAATTTTATTTTTTTCTAGTAACTTATTCTCTTTCACTTTTGTGGTGCATATTAATCTAATGATAGTACACCAGACATTTAAGCAGTAGTAGTTAGTAGAAAAATAAGAAGGAATGGTGAAAGATTAAGATTTGACATAAAAGGCAGCCGAATTGTAAGAAGGACACATAATATGAAGGTAATATTATGCTTCTATATAATGCCTTTCTCTTTTGCTTCTGTATTTTAAAGATTTATGTTCTATATTTTTTCCATTATAGCACATTAGTTTCTCTCAGCTTTTGGATTTATATAGGATTAGGTGAATATTTCTATCCAGCTGTTCACAGTTTCATAAATTATGACTTATGAGTTCTTCCTGACAACCCTTTTCGTAGGAAAGTGAGAACACGGAGAAGTTGTCTTTCTGCCAGGATCAGACTTTACGCATAGATCATGCATCCAACTTAAACTTTTAACTGCTTTATTGAAATGTAATTCACTACCATGCAATTTCCTCATTATAGTGTACGTGTTTTTAGAATATTCAGATTTTTGCATGTAACACAACAATCTAGTTAGAGAACAGTCTAACTTTACAATGTTTTAGCCCCTTCAGAAAGAAACTGCATATCCATTATTAGCAATCCTCATTATACCAAACATCACCTCCAATCACCCTGCTCTAGACAACACTAATCTACTTTCTGTATCTATATTTTCTTGTTCTGTGTATTTTATATAAAAGAGTATGTGGTCTTTTTTACAGGCTTAGCATAGTGTTCTCAAAGTTTATTATATTGCATTGTCTCTATTTCATTTTTTTGTTGCTGAATAATTATATAACCATACTACACATATTGTTTATTCATTCATCAGTTGGTAGACATTAGAATTGGTTTTACTGTTTGGCTATTATGAATAATGTTGCTATGAGTATTCATGGGCAGTTGTCATAATTTTATAGTTTTATAAACTTGTTTTAGACCTAGTATTTAGAACTATGATTCATTTTGATTTAATTTTTGTTCATGGTGTGAGGAAAGAATCCAACCTATGCCTCCGTCTTGACCAAAAGTCCAGAAGTTCATTTTCTTGAAATAATTTAAGTGGTCCCCTACTTGAAGTATATTTAGGCCAGCTTTCCAGTCTTTTGCTGTTACAGTCAAAGCTACAGTGAACAGCACTGGACACATGTGATGTTGTACTTGTGAAAGTAGATCTGCAGGATAAATACTCCCAAGTGGAACTGTAAGTCCAGGGCATGCACACCTTCAGATTTGAAGCCTACTACCCAAACTGTCCTTCACACATGGCGCCAGTAGTGTGTGAGATACCTGCTTCCCTCACACCCTCTCAGATATATTCTCCAACTCTGTAATCTTTGCTAACCTGTTAGGTGAAAACAGTATCTTAGTGTAGATGTTTTGTTCGGTTTTGTTTCAGTGACAAGTTATTTTGCAGTCACATATCTGATTAAAGGAGAAAGTCTCAGTTTAATGTCCCTTTGATGTAAACACCTCTGTAACACTTGCTGATCTCTGTTTTTTAAAACAATCTTTATCTGGAGAGAATGGAAAATTCACCTTAGGTTTTAAGAAATAATAAAAAGAGATTCCATGTACCCTTTCCCCAGATTTCCCCAATGAAAAACTGCATTACAGCCAGGATACTGACATTGATAAGGTTAATAGAGGGAAAATCTTCATCACCATAAGGATCCCCCCGTTGCCCTGTTACATGAGCCACACCCCGTTCTCTCCTACCACACCTCCTCCTTAAACCCTGCCAATCCCTAATCTGCTCTTCACTACCAGAACTGCCATTTCAAGAATACTGTACAAATGAAATTATATATTATATAACTCTTCCAAGCCTTTGGAGATTATCCTGTCAATGATTTCAAATTTGATCCCACTGTAGTTGAAAAACACACTATATGATTTCAATGCTTTTAAATTTGAAGTTTGTTTTATGGTTCAATATGTTCTCTGATGTTGTCAGGCAGAGTGCTGTATAAATGTCAATTAAATTTCCTTAGTGATGGTGTTGAGTTCTATATACTTGCTGATTTCTGTCTAGTTCTCTCATCTGTTGAAAGAGGGGTGAAGTCTCCATCTATAATTGTGGATTTGGTTGTTTCTCCCATCAGTTTCTGTCAGCTTTGCTTCACATACTTTGCAGTTCTGCTGGTTGCTGCACACTTAGGATTGTTATGTCTTCTTGATGGTGTGACCCTTTTTTGCTACATAATGTCCTGCATGTCTCTGGTTTCTTTGCTCTGAAGTCTACCTTATGTAATATTCATGTAGCCATTCTGGCTTTCCTCTGGTTAATGTTTGCATGATGTAACCTTTTCCACAATGAGCCACATTTACCTATACCATCATCTTGACCTGATGTCCTGGGAACAATCTTAATGTTCATCAGGAGAATGATGTGGTAGATATCTATGTAGTTGAATACTGGAGTTGATTATCTAGTCCCCTGTTTGCAGAGATGGGCAGTAAAGATAAGGGGGTTCTGTAACCTGTAGTACATGTGCTCTGCTGCTTCAGAGGGCAGAATTGGGGCCACATGGGAGCCCCAAGGACCAGATGGGAGTTCCCCTTTATTGTACACAGCAAAGCCACTCACCCTCAGTTTGCCCCATTACCCTGGAGTGTGGGTAGGGGGTGGGGAGGAGGCTCCATGCTCTCTTCTCGAATGGGAATACTGAGGCCCAGAATCCTGGGGTATGTAGACCAAGGAGAAAAAAGAATCCAAATGACCTTCCAAGAGAATGCCCAAAGTCACTCACAGTCCTTCAAGGGTCTCACAGCCTGCCCCATTTCAGCATCAGCCATCCAAAACCAGTCGCCTTTGCTCTTTTCTACTTTTATTTCTAAACCACAATTTCTTTAACTCTGGAATTCAGCCACATTCTATACCAGGCAACTCTTCAGATTCTTCGTGCACTCAAACCTATGTGTCTTTCCTGATATACTTTTTCTTCTTCACTTACTAACTCTTACTTACCTTCACCCAAGTCAATGTTACCTTCTCCTTTAAGTTTCTCTCTGTTTCTCCAATCAGAAGTAATCCTGCCTTTCTTCTGTTCCAGTGGCAACTTTTGAACTTTTGTATTTTTACTTTTAATTACTTTTATAAGATTTAAATCATTGTTATAAGATTTATGAACATATTAATACAAATAAGATTTATAAGATTAATAAATCTTATAAGATTTAAGATTTATAAGACTAAGATTTAAATCATTTTTATCTTTTTATTGCCATATACTTTGTACGTAGAACATAAGTATTGGATGAATGAATGGATAAGTTAATGATTAAATGAATGGCATAATCTTTTGTTTTACAGCCGAGAAACACACAAGATTGCAGTATTTTATGTTGCTGAAGGACAAGAAGATAAACATTCCATTCTCACCAATACAGGGGGAAGTCAAGCATATGAAGATTTTGTAGCTGGTCTTGGTTGGGAGGTACTATTGTTAAATTATACCAAATATCATTTTATTTCTGTTTGGAAGCACTGGTGTTCCTTTTTTCTTTCTAACTTATTTTAGGAGCATTATATTAGGAGACTCAACAACTATACAGTGGGTTTGTTATTAATTCTGCATCTCATCTACAAAGACAGCAGCAGTTGGTATTTTGAATGGAAAGTTGTTGTCTATTTAATAATACAGTATATTGTCAGAGAGTATGAAATGCACAGGTTTAGAAATCTGGATTTTCTTCACAGTTGTGACCACTATACTGGTAGTCTTCAAACTAAGATGTGAATATTCTTAGGACTATTCCAAGGTGCCTCAGGGGGCACGTCAGCATGCTTAGTTGAGATTAGTTTCCAGATAGATTCTCAACTTTACTAAAATTAATGCCTCAGAATCCTTTTGCAATCTCTTTCCTCTTTTTTTCTGTCCTTTATTTTTGTTTAAAAAAAAAGGGCTTGCCTCTTGCTCACCCAAGTTTTACATTGCCCCACAAGGTTTGGCACCAAAAAACAATAGTTCATTCAAGAGGGCATGTTCCTGAGTGAGAGTGTCTCTGAAAGCACAGGAATAAATATGGTAAGATACTGCACTTTAGGCCTTCCTGGCAGCCAACTTATATCAAGGTTCCTGTGTCACATCTATCTTAGAATTATAACTCAGAAGTGAGGTATTTATTGCAGAGATTTGTGTTAAAATGTTCATTGTAATTGAAAGATAAATTATCAAGACATTTTCTAACAGAAAGTGAATTTGATGGGGCTGATTGATATGTCGTAAATAGCAGGCATTTTATACATATTAGCAAAATTTATGGCTCTAAGATTTTGATGAAAAAGCACATATGTAACATATAGTATACTAGAAATTATATCTTTTGCAACAGTTTAAACTTATGTTGAAAATTTTCATTATAGTTGCCTATTTAACACATAATTTTTCAAAATTCTTGTAGAGAATACATGAGCAGAGTTGTCGAAGGCCACTGCACTGCACTGTAAGCTACTAGAGGGCAGGCACTGTCACCTCATTGTGTTTTCTTATTAAATCCCAATTCCTTGCATATAGTGTCTAATAAATACACCGTTAGCAATCAGTGTATATTTTTATAGCTGAGTATTTCCTAAACCTGCTATTTCTTCCTAAGTGAGTTACTTGAGCTATAGAGACTTATTTGCTTATTTGTCATAGGTAATGTACCTTTTTACTCAACAGATGCAATATGAAGTTCAGCTGAGATTATGTATGTGAAATTAATTTAGAAAGTAAAAAGGAATATTATGAATAGATTTTATTTTAGAAAAGCAAACAGAAAAATATAGGTAATAAATATTAGTAAAAGCAAGAGACATGGGAAAAAGAACAAATTAGGAGTACTGACATGTCCTGATTTCAAAATTTAGTACAAACCAACGCTAATGAAACAGTGTGGTACTTGCATCAAAATTGGCATATTTATCAATGGAATAGAACTTAGATTCCAGAAATAAATATACACATGTATAGTCAACTGATTTTCTTTTTTTAAATATATTTTCTTGGTTATGCTATTACATTTGTTTCATATTTTCCCCTTTGCCCCCCTCCACCCAGTACCCACACGCCTGCAGCAGTCCCACCCCTTAGTTCATATGTATGGGTCGTACATGTAAGTTCTTTGGTTTCTCCATTTCCTATGCTATTTTAACATCCCCCTGTCTGTTTTGCTACCTACCATTTATGTTTATTATTCCCTGTACCTTGTTCCCTAATCTCCCTCCTCGTCCTCCCCTTCCCTCCACTTTCTCTTCTTCCCATTTCCAACCCTCCATGTGATCTCCATTTCTGTGATACTGTTTTAGTTGGTAGCTTAATTTGGTTTTGGTTTTTTAGATTCAGTTGTTGATAGTTGTGAATTTGTTGTCATTTTACTATTCATAGTTTTTATCATCTTCTTTTTCTTAAGTAAGTCCCTTTAACATTTCATACATAAGAGCTTGGTGATGATGAACTCTTCTAGCTTTATCATGTCTAGGAAGCACTTTATCTGCCCTTCCATTCTAAATGACAGCTCTGCTGGATAGAGTAATCTTGGATGTAGGTTCTTGTTTTTCTTCACTTTGAATACTACTTACCACTCCCTTCTTGCCTGCAAGTTTTCTTTTGAGAAATCAGCCGATGGTCTTATGGGAACACCTTTTTAGGTAACTCTCCTCTTTTCTGTTGCTGCATATAAGATTCTCTCTTTATCTTTAATCTTTGGCATTTTAATTACGATGTGTCTTAGTGTGGCCCTCTTTAGGTCCACCTTGTTTGGGACTCTCTAAGTTTCCTGGACTTATATATTTTCTTCACCAAATTGTGTAAGTTTTCTTTCACAATGTTTTTCAAATAAGTTTTCAGTTTTTTGGTCTTTTTCTTCTTCTTCTGGCACACCTATGATTTGGATGTCGACTTAAATCCCAACTTCCTTCTCTTCACTGTTGGTTCCCTGTATATTTTTCTTTGTTTCACTTCAGATATGGCCTTCACTTCTTCCTTTATTTTGTGGCCTTACTCAGTCATTTCTGTGAGCATCCTGATCACCAGTGTTTTGAATTCTGCATCTAATAGGTTTACTATCATGTCACTTAGTTCTCTTTCTGGAATATGGGACTGGTCTTTCATTTGGTCTATGTTTCTTTGTCTACTCAATTTGGCAGCTTCCCTGTGTTTCTGTGTATTAGGTAGCGCTCCTTTGACTCCCCATGTTGACATAGTTGTAAGGGGCAGAGAGCCTTTAGTATTCACCAAAGCAGTGCAACCCACTTCACTGCTTTGTGGCACTCTATGTAAGGGAGGGGTCAGAGAGGGAACAATGCTGCTTTCTCAGCTCTCACCCCATTTCCAGTCACTTATCCCTCTTCCTGTAAGAGACTGGTGCCCTTCTAGCTGCTGCCCTGTTGTTGATGCCCATAGTGTGTGGGTTTGTGTGTGTTCTAGGACCCTATGGGCCCTTTATACAGACTCTCCTAAGAGACCAGCAGTTTTTTCCAGTGCCCCAACCTCCACTGATTTTTACAGCCAGAGGGTTGTGAAGCTTTATTTTTGTGGTGTGCGGTATAGGCCAGGGCTGGGATGGCTTGCTCCCCAGTTGTTCCCTTCTGGTTTTTTGTCCATGGCAACTGAATATGGGACTGCCCTTCCCACTAGCCACCACCACTGCTGCCTCCCTGTCTTGCCAAGCCACACCACCTCCTGTCTGCCCCAGCTCCCTGTCTCCTACCCTCTTACCCCTCTGATAGCATGTTTCTTCTTTAAATCCTTGGTTGTCAAACTTTCACACTGTTCAATTTTCTGGCTGTTCTGGTTATTTTTTGTTTTTAGACTGGTTGTTATCCTTCTTTTGGTTGTGCAGGAGGTGAAGCGTGTCTACCTATGCCTCCATCTTTGCCAGTCTCCCAGCTATATACGCAACTGATTTTCCATAATGATGTCAAAACCATCTAGTGGAGGAACAATACTCTTCACAAATGGAGCTGGAACAACTGCAGAGCCACATGCAAAAGAATGAAGTTGGGCTCTTACCTCACACTATCTCCAAAAAATAAACTCAAAATGGATCAAAGACATAAATTAAAAGCGAAAGCTATAAAAATCTTAGAAGACAAACAGTGGAAAATCTTCATGACCTTAAATTTGGCAAGAGAATTTTTTTAGCTTTTTTGAGGTATAATTTACAAATAACAGGAATTTATAGATATACTAAAAATATGAGCAACAAAGGGAAAAAAACAATAAATTGGACTTCATTAAAATTTAAACTTTTGGACTTTAGAAGACATTAGCAACAAAGTGAAAGGCCACCCACAGAATTGGAGAAAATAATTGCAAATCACTGACATCTAAAATATGTAAAGAACTTATATAAATCAATAGTTAGAAGACAACTCAATTTTAAAAATGACAGAAGGACCCAAAACAAACATTTCTCCAAAGAAGAGAATATGTACAAGCAACCAATACATACATGAAAAGATGCCCATTGTTATTATGTATGAGAGCGATGCAACTGAAAACCACAGTGCGACACCACTCAGTAGAGTGGGAAGAATGAAGAAATCAGTTTACAGTAGTAACAACTGTAGGCTAGGATTTGGAGCAATCTTAACCCTCATATATTGCCAGTAAGAACATGAAATAGTGAAGTGGCAGTAAAAAACAATCGGAGAGTTCATCAAACTGCAAAACATTGAATTACCTTATAATAAGAACTTCCACTATTAGGTATATACCCAAGAGAAGTAAAAGTGTGTCCACACAAAAAACTTACTCATGTGTAATAGCCAAAATATGAAAACATCCCAAATTTCTTTCAGCATATGGGTGGATAAACAAAGTATGGTATACCCATACTTTGAAGTGTTAGAACAGTGTTATTTAGCCATTAAAAGGAATGAGGTACTGACATATGCTACAGTGTGGATGTACTTAGAAAACATCAAGCTAACTGAAAGAAACCAGTCACAAAACCATTTACATAAAATATCCGCAATAGGTGTACATGTGTGTAAATATGTATAAAGTAAACTATCGGTTGCTTAAGGCTAGTTGTGGGGGATAAGGAATGATTAGAGTGTGACAGCTAAAGGTTACAGGGCTTCTTTTTGAAGTGATGAAAATGTTCTAAAAGTGATTGTGGTGATGACTGTACTTATTTGTGGATATACTAAAATCCATTCAGCTGTATAGTGGGAACTTTCACTTCTGGGAAGATCAAGTACACAGACTCTCCCTGTTCGTCACACTAAGTACCACAAAAACCTTGGACCTCACATAGAAAACAAGCATAAGAAGACTGAAAGGTAGAGAGAAGGCAGACCAACTAGGGACTTCAGAACCAAGAAATGACAAGATTATGGGTTTCAGGTTTTGTTTTTGTTTTGTTTCATTTTTTATCTTATATAGCCCAGACATGGAGCCAAAAAAAGCCTAGAAACATCAATGAGCACAGGAGGAAAAAACAGCCAGTAAAACACTCTTTCAGGCCAAAGGACCAGGAAAGGAACGGCAAGGAAAGCAGAGATTATTTAGACAGTAACTGCTCTACTCCAGCCAAACACTACAGAAAATACTGTGACCACCCATCCCCACCCCTGACAACTAAAGCCAGTCAGGGAGCCTAGACTTCTACCCTCACGAGACTATAATGAGGCATCCCCAAGTCTGCACCAGAGCAGTATCAGGTAATGTCAGAGAAGAGCAAGACAAGTCAAGACTTTCATCTTTGGTAGCTGGTAACAAGTCCTGTCCATTACCCACAAAACAGTACCAATGGAGACTACAGAAGGAACCTAGAATTCCATCTCCACCCAATAATAATTAGGTGCCCCTTCTTCTCTCCACTGATGTAGGTCAGAGAGGACAGAGTGGAGAATAAGACCTCTCACTGTCACCTACCAGTAACGAAAGCACCCCCACTGCAATGTTAGTAGATACCACATAGGAAGCCAGAACTCCTACCTCCATTTAGCAGTGATGAGGATCACCTCTGCCCAAGTGTCAACATAAGGCTAAGTGAGGAACCTATACTTCTGCCTCCACCTGTCAGTACTGAGGCAGCACTGCCCCTGCTTCTCTGACACAGCTGTCACAAAACAACCAGCTAAAGCAGAAGGTTTAAACAGGATGTGTTATAGTCTCATAACATAATATGAAATGTTCAGCTTCAATCAGAAATTCTACGAAGAACCAGAAAGATCTCAAACTGAGTGAAAAGACAATAGATGCAAATACTGAGATGACAAAGATTTCAAATTGACATACTAGAAATGTTTCAACAATTAGGACCACAGTTGAAATGAATGAGAAATAGGAGATACAAAGAAGAACTACATGGAAATTTGAGAACTGGAAATAT
This sequence comes from Sturnira hondurensis, assembly GCF_014824575.4. Taxonomy (NCBI): domain Eukaryota; kingdom Metazoa; phylum Chordata; class Mammalia; order Chiroptera; family Phyllostomidae; genus Sturnira; species Sturnira hondurensis. The sequence continues at coordinate 4,522,507 of NW_028081579.1, forward strand.
ATAGTACAAAGCTCAGGAGATGGACCTAGCAACAGTTAGGTGCAGATAGGTGTACAAAGGAAGAATCGGTAAACTGGAAGATAGAGTAGTAAAGACTCATCTGAACACCAGAAAGAGAACAGACTTGAAGAAAAGGAAACCTGTGAAACTGCAACAAAAGACCTAGCATTCCTGTTTTCTGATTTCTGAGTCCTGGGAGGAGAGGAGAAAGAGGTTTGGTCTGAAAAACCACTTGAAGAAATAATGTCAAAAACTTCTCAAATTTGGCAACAAGAATAAAGTTAATAAAGCTAAAGATCAAAGAAGCTGGTTGAAACACAAATAGGATAAATCAAAAGAAATCCATCTTAAAATACATCATAATTAAACTTACAAAATCTACAGACAAAAATAAAAGCATACAAATAAAAATGGTACCTTATCTATAAGTGGAAAACAATTAAAATAATAGTGAAATTCTCATCAGAAACTATGGGGACTAGAAGTGACATAAGTATTTTTCAAGAGCTAGGGAAAAATACCTGTGAACCCGGTATTCTCTACCTAGTGAAGGAATGAATCAAAACATTCTCAGATGGATAACTTACAGAATTTGTAAGTTATCCAGCAGACCTACCCTAGAAGAATCACTAAAAGGGGTTCTGTTAACAGAAAGGAAATGGTAAAATGAACTTTAGAACATCAGAATGAAAGAGCATGGCAAGAAAAATATAGAAAAAAGAAGCATGGCTTCTTTTGAGGTTCCTTAATTATGTTTGATGGTTGTTTGTACAAAAATTATTTTATTACTTGATGTGTTTCTAAACCTATTGCCATTAAAATATTCATGGTAATTATATTACAGTATGGGAAAGTATAGGACCATAAAGTGTGGTAGTCTTCCTGTGTTTCATTCAGACTGGTAAATGACAACATCAGTAGTCTATGATGTCATGTACATCTAATGCCAAGAGCAACCACTAACAGACATATCCCAAAAGATATGCTCAAAAAATCATCAATAAAAATGGAATTCTAGGAAACTTTTAAGTAATTCATAGGAGGCAGGAAAAATAAAACAGAAAAAACCCTGAAAATAAACAGAAAGCAGAAAATTCAAAGACAGGCTTAAGCCCTAACGTATCAGTCATTGCCAAATATGTCTAAATATACTGAAAAAATGGCAGACTGGATTAAAAACATGACCCACATATGCTATATAAAAGAAACTCACTTCAAATATAACAATAATAGGCAGAGAGAAAGCAGAAGGATGGAAAAAGTTGTATCATGCAAACATTAATCAAAGGAAAGCCAGAATGGCTACAGGAATATTACATAAGGTAGACTTCAGAGCAAAGAAACCAGAGACAGGCAGGACATTATTTAGCAAAAAAGGGTCACTCCAGCAAGAAGACATAACAATCCTAAGTGTGCAGCAACCAGCAGAACTGCAAAATATGTGAAGGGAAGCTGATAGATACTGATGGGAGAAACAACCAAATCCATAATTATAGATGGAGACTTCACCCCTCTTTCAACAGCTGAGAGAACTGGACAGAAATCAGCAAGTATCTAGAAGAACTCAACACCATCACCAAGAATATTTAATTGACATTTATACAGCACTCTGCCTGACAACATCAGAGCACATATTCAAGTACCCAAGATAGACCATAAATTTTCCATTCTCTCCAGATAAAGATTGTTTTAAAAAACAGAGATCAGCAAGTGTTCCAGAGGTGTTTACATCAAAGGGACATTAAACTGAGACTTTCTCCTTTAATCAGATATGTGACTGCAAAATAACTTTGTCACTGAAACAAAACTGAACAAAACGTCTACACTAAGATACTGTTTTCACCTAACAGATTAGCAAAGATTACAGAGTTGGAGAATATATCTGAGAGGGTGTGAGGGAAGCAGGTATCTCACACACTACTGGCGCCATGTGTGAAGGACAGTTTGGGTAGTAGGCTTCAAATCTGAAGGTGTGCATGCCCTGGACTTACAGTTCCACTTGGGAGTATTTATCCTGCAGATCTACTTTCACAAGTACAACATCACATGTGTCCAGTGCTGTTCACTGTAGCTTTGACTGTAACAGCAAAAGACTGGAAAGCTGGCCTAAATATACTTCAAGTAGGGGACCACTTAAATTATTTCAAGAAAATGAACTTCTGGACTTTTGGTCAAGATGGAGGCATAGGTTAACCCAGCTCACCTTCTTACTCAACCACATCAAAATTAATATCTAAAATATAGAACCATCATTCAGAACCATCAGAAATTAAGCTGAATGGAAGTCCTACAAGTACAAAATTAAAGAAGAAACTACAACGTGACTGATAGTAGGGGCAGAAACACAGAACAGACTGGCCCCACCCACATGTGGAGGATAAAAATCAGAAGGGACATCTCTGGAGCCCCATACTAGGCCCCCCAGCCTAGGGCTCCAGTCCCAGGAAAAGAACTTGCCATTACTTCTGGCTGTAAAAATCAGCAGGGATAGAGGCTGTGGAAGACAGAAACTGCTGTACTCCCTGATATTTTATCTTAAAGGTCCTTTACACAGACTTACTCAGACTTACTACCTCAGAGTTCCAGCAAGGGGGCAGCAGATTCAACAGCATCAGAGACATACATGGAGGAAGTAAATTGTCTGGCCTCAGGGCAAGAGCTGGGGGGCAGCTTTCTCCCAGACAGAAGTGCTATCAGAAGCCCATATTCCTTTTCTGAGCCTCCACCCCATAGAGCCACAGAGCCACAGAGCCAGCAGTCGGGCGCCACATCTGAGACTCCATCAGCCTAGCTTGCACTCTTTGCCCCACCCTGGTGATTCCCTGAGGCTTGCCCCTCCCAACTTTCACTCCACTCAAACTTTTTCCAGTGGCTTTTCCATATGAATGGCTCATTTTGGCCCATGCTTCAGATTTTCTTAAATTATCTCAAACAAGAAGCATCTGGATGCAGTGAACTCAGTACCTGTTGCTAAGTTGCCTCATGCCTGGGCTTGGTTCACAGCTTGGCTTCTCCTGGGTACCTGCAAGCCCAACACAAATAGTAACCACCCACAGATCACTTTGTAGCTTATTCGCTGTGACCCTGGGCAGAACACAGGTGGTGGCTGACCTTGCACATGCCTACAGCAATCAAGGCTCAATTACAACAGGAGGGTATACACAACCCACATAGTGGGTGCACCTCGAGTTAGTCAGCTTGGACCTTGCAGGACATCTGGACCCTGTGCCGCTGAACCTTACAGGGCATCTACTACATTAGGCCACTCTACCAAGCCCATGAGACATAGCAGTTCTACCTAACACATAGAAACAAACTCAGAGAAGCTGCCAAAATGAGAACACAAAGAAACATGGCCCAAATGAAAGAACAGAACAAAATTCCAAAAAAAGACTAAATGAAATGGCAACAAGCAAGCTACTAGATGCAGAGTTCAAAACACTGGTTGTAAGGATGCTCAGTGTACTTAGTGAGAACTTCAGCATCATAAAAGAGGGCATGGAAACCATAAGAAAGAACCAGTCAGAACTGAAGGATACACTAACTAAAATACAGAACAATTTATAGGGAATCAGCAATAGAGTGGATGAAGCCAAGAATCAAATTAGTGATTTGGAGTATAAGGAACTAAAAAACACCCAAATAGAACAGCAAGAAGAAAGAATCCAAAAAAAATGAAGATAGTGTAAGGAGCCTCTGGGACAACTTCAGGCGTACCACATTCACATTATGGGGGTGCTAGATGAAGAAGAGAGAGCAAGGAATTGGAAATGTATTTGAAAAAATAATGACAGAAACCTTCTCTAACTTGGTAAAAGGAATAGACGTACAAGTATGGGAAGCACAGGGGGTCCCAAACAAGATGACCCCAAAGAGGCCCAAACCAGGACACATCATAAATAAAATGCCAAAGATTAAAGACAAAGAGAGAATCTTAAAAGCAGCAAGAGAAAAGCAGTTTGTTACCTATCAAGGAACCCTCATAAGACTGTTAGCTCATTTCTCAAAAGAAATCTTGCAGGCTGGAAGGGATTGGCAAGAAATATTCAAAGTCAAGAAAAGCAAGGACCTACAACCAAGGTTACTCTACCCAGCAAAGCTGCCATTTTAAATGGAAAGGCAGATAAAGAGCTTCCCAGACAATAAAAAACTTAAAGAGTACATCACCACTAAACCAGCATTATATGAAATGTTAAAGGGTCTTTTAGAAGAAGAAGAAAATCAAAATTATTAACAGTAAAATGGAACAAGCACATATCTGTCAACAGTTGAATTTATAAAATACGATAAACAGAACAGAAACAATCATAAATACAGAGACCATTTTGATGGTTGTCAGAAAGGAGGTTGGTTGGAGGTATAAGTGAAATAGGTGAGGTGATTGAAGAATAGAAATTGGCAGTTACAGAATAGTCATGGGGGTGGATGTAAAGCCTAGGAAATGGAGTAGCCAAAGAACACATGTGCCTGACCCATGGACGTGGACAATGGTGCGGGCATTGCCTGGGTGAGAAGGGTTGGGGGGCTCATTGGTGCAGGGCACATGGGGCAAAAGTGGGACAAACTTAGTAGCATAATAAACAAAACAATTTAAAAATGATAACGAACTTCTGTAAAGCCATGAAAACAAAAATGAAGCTCTTTACTTACTAATAAAAAGTACATTTGAAAATATTATGTGCAAGAAAGCAAGTTGCAGAGTATTGTATATGCCTGCTGTGTGTGTAAATACACATACATATAAAAAATTTAACTGTGTGTTCAGAGAACATTTTTGGAAGGATACTTAAGAAATCAATATTTGGCAAAGCTGAGTAGCCAAAGACAGGAGATATGGAAGGAAAATTTTTGGTATATCTGTTGAATTGTTAATTATATGAATGTATTACTGAGTCAAAAAATGAATTTAAAAATATTGTGATTGAATCAATCTTGTAGTAAATGCTTAAAAAGTAATTTATTATTTGTGTATTCACTTATTAGTAAGTGGTGGTGATGGTCAAAAGACATGGCCACATGGTATAGAGACTTGTTTTTATAATTCTCTACTTTACCAAATATTCAGATTTTATTATTAAAAACATGCCTAACTGGTTTCTTTGAATAGAGATACACAAGCAATATTTTCATTTTTTTATTATTTCTTTAATTTTCTACAAAGAAACTTAAGTCGTTTGCTTCTGTGTATCACAGATGTCCAGGGAATATCATTCAATGCAACAACCTTGATACTAGCATGTATTGTATTTATAATCAGAAAAAAAAAAGATTTTTAAAAGTCTTGGCACAGATTGAATTGTAGTTCAGAACATTTGAAGTATACTTAATTTTTGCCTTTTGATATTTTTCTTCTGGGCTATGATAGGTTCTAGTGATTAGGAAGGCAGTTTTGATGAGTAAATATGACACACCTAATTAACCAATTTATTAAAGTGTCATTACTGTTTTAACTTCTCCCAAAATCATTTCCAGTCTTGATTTTTGCTACTTGATTCTTACTCTCTGTCCTTGGTGTCCCCCACAGCCTTTACAATTTACTATTAACACCCACTAGCCTAACTAAAAATGCAGAGTGCACAGCAGTTTGTTGCTTTTCCAGTTAACTCCTATTAATTACGGGTCCTCAAATACTTAAGAAAAAATACAAGAGTAAATAGAGCAGGTCTAATAATTCTTGTTCAAGCATTGGTTTATAACATGCAAAAGACTTTTGTTCCCCATGTTTTCAAAGACTGGAAAATTTGAGCATTCTTCAGTAGTGAGTTTTTGAATTTTGTTTAGTTGATTAACATTGTGTCTCTTTCATTGCTTCTAGGTAAATCTTACAAACCATTGTGGTTTCATGGGAGGACTACAAAAAAACAAAAGCACTGGATTGACCACACCATATTTTGCTACCTCTACAGTGGAAGTAATATTTCATGTATCAACAAGAATGCCTTCTGATTCTGATGACTCTTTGACCAAAAAAGTAAGAGTTGAGAGAAAAATGCTCAGTTAAAATCCTGGTGTTTAAGAAAATTAATACATAAAATATGTATGTAATCTAATTGACCAAATGCTAATTCTGAGCACTGTACTATTCACCTGACACCATCTTCAGAAACAGTATTATTACAGAGCAGACTCTGTTTTCCTTAATGATATGATGAAGGTTAAAGTCTTAACAAAAGATTTGCCGTCAGGAAAGTGGAAATATGAAAAATTTCTGTATACAAAGTGGTGAAATTATATCTCAAGTCCCTTTGCTTGTGGATAGATACATTTATAGTGATTGGGGGGGAAAGTAAATTATTACAAAGCACTTAAAATATAGCATGCTTTATCATAAATTTTAACTAAAAATAATATAGTAGGTAAATAAGCCATAATTAATTGAAATAAATATTACTCCCTTAGAATTTATGAGAGAGAGAGTAGAGCGGTTTTGCTGGCCCCCATGTTTTGAAACCCATGCCATCATTTTGCTGTAGCGGCACCATCATTCACACGTCATTGTGATGACCACAGAGATTCCTCAGAGTACAGGTGTATGTACTTTGTTTTGTTAGGAAGAAATACTTCTAAAAGTAAAATGTTGTCCAACATTTCTTTTCTTTGCCTTCTCCACTTCCTCCTCCTTTTTTTTCCTTCTCCATTTACAAGGATATTAAAAACTAATGCTGGATGTAACCAACTTACTATCCATAGGTCATCTTACTGAATAGTCTGTTGCCATTTATCAAAGCTCTGCACACTTCATTAATGAGCTATGAAAATAGTGTTCACACTTTTGAAAAGGAACTGCAGAACTCCTCTCAAATATTTTATAAGATTGGTTTAATATCCTTGATGCCTTTTGTTTACACTTTAAAATATTGTTGGAAAATGCCTATTCAGTGAGTAATGGCTAGTAAAGTTAATGTAAGAATGCTAATTAGATTGCAATGAGTAATAAAGGTGAGGTAATTGATAAAGGTAGGAAAGCATGTTCAATAATAGGTTTGCTATAGAATTTCTTGGCACATAGTTTTGAGAAGTACAAAATGAGCCATGAAAACTGACAAGAAGATGGTGAGAAGTTGGATTAGAATAAAACTTCATTAAAATTTAATTTAAGCACTTTGTTCCATCAACTCATTTTAAATCTCTGTAAATAAGCCATACCCAAATTAGAGACAATTATGAGTATAATACAAAAAGATAAATAGTTTTAATCATTAAGAACTTGGCAGTGACCTATATTTATCATTATCACCATTATCATGGCTCCATGAATACAACTTTTAAACCCCAGATCAGACTAAAATTAATAGTTTCTAAGATTGCAAATAATAAGAGCAGAACAAAGTATATCATTTTTTTTAGTTAAAATGCTTTTTTAAAAAATTATATCAGGATATTTTTACTTCACTATATTAAACCTGATAATTATATGGTACATAAACTTTTCTTGTGACCTTTGTAAGAAATGTCATATAAGGAGGATTTCTTATCTCATTCAAAACATTTACAAGAGTTTATCTTTAATTATTTAAGAAGAATCTGAAATGGATGTTTAACAGTCAATTATCATAACAAAATTAATTTGGAAATAATAACACCATTTAAGAATTGTTAAGTGGTGCTGGCTGGTGTAGCTGAGTGGATTGAGTGTGGGCCTGCAAACCAAAGGATCGCAGTTCAATTCCCAGTCAGGGCACATGCCTAGGTTTCAGGCCAGTTCCCAGCAGGGGACGCACAAGAGGCAACCATACGTTGATGTTTCTCTCCCTCTCTCCTTCCCTTCCCCTCTAAAGATAAATAAATAAAATCTTTTTTAAAAAAGAGAGAATTGTTAAATGGTTGAGTTCTAGGTGAAATTATACCTTTAAATGGTGAAAATTTTAAGCACTGGAATTTTGAGGGATTAAATCTTAAACATTAATAGTTTTCATATATAAGTATAGAAAGATTTTTATTATGATAAATTATATGTACAACATAAAATTTACAATTTAAACAGTTCTATGGCATAAAGTCCATTTACTTTTATATACCCATCACTAGTATCCTTTTCCAGAACTTTTTCATTTAGTTCAAAATATTTTTTATTTTCTTTGAGAATCTTTGACCATGTATTATTTCAAAGTATGTTGCTTAATTTTTATATATTTTGAAATTTAAATGTCACTGCTTTCACATGTATAGTACCTACCATATAAAAATGAATCCTTTGAAAATTGTAAATAAATGTAATAAAGCAATATTATTTTGGAAGGTATGCTTTTCTTGAATAGAAATTTGAATCAGTTTAAGTAAATATACTCTCTCAAGTTTGAGACTTAATTGAAGCAACATTTCACTAATTCAGTATAACTATTCAGTATAACTAGGTTTCAGTATAACTGAATTCAGTATAACTATTCTAAACCTTTTCATAGAAATAAAAAAAATTATTTCTTTGTATACTGAGTTTCCTTTACCCTATTCTTTATTACTCTTGTCTTTAATCCGCTCTTCAGAGTGGTAGTATGTAAAATTTTTCTAAGTAACAAGCTTATATTTTAGCTCTATTATAGTATCAATTTGTTTTTAATAAAAGGTTAAATGTTTAAACTTAATCATAGAGACCAGTTGTCTTATACCAGTTCCCCTTAATAAAAAATCACTTTCTGTATTGGCATTTTTTCTCCTGAATTTAATAAATTCCACATTAGAGGTAATAAGTTGAGGCCTAGAACATGTGTCCTATTACAAATGAACAATTGGCTATCATTAGGTTGTCCCCCTTTCCTTTGTACATATATCTTTAGTGTGTTAATCCATTCAGTAGACACATTAATGAGCACTGGTTGAAGTGTAATATTGGAGGATGTAAGGCTCGTTGACCTCAGCATGGAGTTTAATACCTCTAATTAAATTAGATAGTCGACAGTTGGTATAAAGAAATAGCCATGCCTCTGGCAAACTAGAATTATTTATGACCCTGGTTCTTTGTTTTAAACTTGAAAGGAGAAAATCATTTATATCTATTTTATAGAAACTAATTTTAGTTCTCACTGTTTATTTAAAATATGTGATGATTTTGTAAATTGTCTTAAGCATTTTATGTGCCCAGAATAAGAGGTAAATATCCTTGAACTTTTAAGTGTAGCGTTTTATTTCTTGTGATGAGAAGCTTTTTCAAGGCTCAAGACAGTAGGAGCAGGATTTTTACAACATAGACTATATGTTTTGAACAAATTAACTAAACATTTAGTTGAACCAAAGTGTAGTCTCTTAGAAATATTATGCCACCACATCAAAAATCCAGATATAACCCCAGTTGAAGCCATCTGTTCTATAAATCATCTCCACTTGAGGAAGATTGATGGAAAATGGTTAAAAATAATTTCCACTTAACTGAGTTTATTCACCCCTAAAAAATCAAAAGTGCTACAAGTATTGGTATAAAGTGTTCACAGGAGCTTGTCTCATTTCCTCTGTCTCCTTGTGCTAGCCACTTGCTGATTGTCTGCTTCGTAGGCAGGTGAATCATCCTTTTAGGACTTTGATGAAGATCAGGTTGAGATCACTGTAACGTACTTAGTTGCACTCTCTAGTCTATCTGTCATTTCCTGGATCCCCACCCGAAAGAGGAGAAAGAAGCCTTTCATTGAAGGCAGTTTCTTCTGAAATACTGTTAGTGTGATGGACAGCAGTTTATTCTCTGTGTTGAAATTTGGTAACAGTAGTTTCACAAATAAATGAGCTTTGTAGACCTATTTGGTCTAATTTTCAATCTATATTAGGAATAAAATTGCAATATACTTTACTTTTCTAAGAACTATGCTAAATATAGTTTGAAAAATGAATTCTAAAACAAATTTAAGGAATAACAAGATTTTCTTTATTTTAGTAGGTATAGTAATAATTAATAAATGTTACAGAATTATACTCATGGTTTCAGTCCCAAAATATAGCAGCCTTACATAACTAATTCTATCTTAATGTTATAGACTCTGCCCTTAACCCCAATTTCTATCATTAATATTCCTGATGACAAGAATAATGGATAGGGAAACCAACCAGAAAATATAAATGGTTCAGAGTTAATTTTTCTCACCACTGTGAATGGTATAATTTGGATGGTATAGAAGGCTTCTCATTGCATTTAAATTTCTCTATTTAAATTTCTCACTAAGGTCTTCGGTATCTTATATGACTTGTCTGCCTGCCTGCCTGTCCCTCTGATTTCATCTTCTGTTACTTTCTTTTTCCTTTAACATAATCTGGCCTTATCTGTCGTTCTAATCTGCCAGCATGTCAAGTTTATTCCTATCTCAGGAGCTTCGTACTTACCGTTCTTTCCCTTTTGACATGCTCTTTCTCCATGTCGTAAGGGCTTTCTCATTCTCATTGTTCTATTCTCAGGCTTACAGGACAGTTCTTCAGAGAGACCTTTGCAGGTCTCTGCAGACCTTTACTGCACCCAGTAACCCTATCACATAACAAATTTTCTTTTACTTATAGCACTTACCACTTTTAAAGTGGCATATTTAAATAAATGCAAAAATTGCAGATAACTCTGTTTTTATGCTATACACTATGTAATGACAGAAAAAACTGCCAAATACTTTGGTATATCTTTTTAATAGCAGTATTTATTGAGTATCCACTCTGCCATGATATCATGTACTAGATACTCTACCTATTGCTTCAAGAAGGTTTTCTGAGTTATTAAAAAATTAATGTTTTACACAAGAAGTGAATATATGAAAAACGTGTGTGACTATGTATGATAGTATGTAGAATGTGTATGAAATTTTTTCATATGATTGAGGAGTATATGATATTGTATGTTTTGCTACATATTAGTGGAAGATGGGGAAAGCACGAGGATTTGGATCAGTATTACTCAGCTTCAATTTCTGCATATGTACCCACTATCTCCTAAAGCAACTGCCTAACCAAATTAGCTTATTTGCATTTTTTGAGTGCCATTACAGCCTAGTTTTCTTCATTGTTTGCCTTCAGAAAAGTGCATTTAGAGCATTATCTATACTGGTAATTATTTATTTATTGCCTAGTTATTTTACTTGGTCTCCTCCACTGGACTTGAAGCTTTGGGAGAGCAGAGACTGTTTTTCCTCACCATTGAATCTACAGTCGCTAGCACAGTGCATTTATTCAGCTCTCAATATTTTCTAATGTATGAAAGAAGGTGCATAGGAAGAACAGAGTAGAGGATGAGAGAAGAAGGCCTTTTAGTAACTCAGTGAACGAGTCTAGGTGTGTAAGATGACAGAAATCTGACCTAGACAACAGTAGAAGAAATAAGGAGGAAAGTACAAAAAAGGAGTATAATACTTCTTTAAAATATTTTTTAAAGATTTTATTTTATTTTTTAGAGAGGGGAAGGGAGACAGAAAGAGAGAGACAGTAACATCAATGTGTGGTTGCCTCTCGCACACCCCCTACTGGGGACCTTGCCCACAAGCCTGGCATGTGCCCTAGACTGGGAATTGAACTGGCGAATCTTTGAACAAAGGCCAGCACTCAACCACGGAGCCACACCAGCCAGGGGTAAACATATCTTATTGATTGTGCTGTTAGAGTTGGTCCAGTTTTCCCCCTTTGACCCCACCCCTACCCAGCACCCCTGACTCCCCTCAGGCAATCCCCCCACCTTTGTTCCTGTCCATGGGATATGTGTATAAGTTCTTTAGCTACTCTGTGTTTTATACTGTACTTTACATCCCCATGGCTGTTCTGTGACTACCCATTTATATGTCTTAATCCACTCCTCTTCACCCATTCCCTCAAAACCACCCCCTATCTGGTAACCATCCAACCACTCTCCATATCCATAATTCTCTCTGTTCTTCTCATTTGCTTAGTTTGTGTTTTAGATTCAATTGTTGATAGGTATATGTGGTAATTGCCATTTTATTATTCATAGTTTGGAGCTGCTTCTTTTTCTTAAATAAGTCCCTTTAACATTTCATATAATAATGATTTGGTGATGAACTCCTTTCATTTTTCTTGTCTGGGAAGCTCTTTATCCATCCTTCAAATCTAAATGATACTTTTACAGGGTAAAGCAATCTTGGCTGTAGGTTCCTGCTTTTCATGACTTTGAATATTTCCTGCCAAGCCCCTCTAGCCTACAAAGTTTCTTTTGGGAAATCGCCTGACAGCCTTATGGGAACTCCCCTGTAGGTAACAAACTTCTTTTCTCTTGCTGCTTTTAACATTCTGTCTTTGTCTTTAACTTTGGCATTTTAATTATTATGTGTATTCATGTGGACTTGTTTGCACCCATCTTGTTTGGGACTCCATGCTTCCTGGATTTGCATGTCTATATCCTTCACCAAATCAGGGAAGTTTTCTTGCATTACTTTTTCAAATAGATTTCCAATTTCTTGCTCCTTTTCTTCTGCTTCTGGCAACCATATGATACAAATGTTGGACCTGCTAAAATTGTCTCAGAGAGTCTTTGCACTCTCCTTTTTTTTTATTCTTTTTTCATCTTGTTGTTCTGATTAGTTGTTTTTTGTTTGCTTATGTTTCCTATTGTTTTGATTCTTGGCTTTATCCACTGTACTCTTGATTCCTTGTAAATTGTTCATTTCTGTGTGTATATCCTTCATTTCTGCTTGGCTCTTCTTTATGCTGTCGAGGTCCTCTCTGAGTTCCTTGAGCATCCTTATAACCAGTATTTTGAACTCTGCATCTGATAGATCGCTTATCTACATTTCATTTAGCTCTTTTTTGAAGTTTTGATCTGTTCTTTCATTTGGGCCATGTTTCTTTGTCTCCTCATTTTGGCAGCCTCCCTGTGTTTGTTTCTATGTATTAGGTAGAGCGTCTGTGACTCCCTGTCTTGGTAGTGTTGCCTTATATAGTAGGTGGCCTGTAGGGTCCAGTGGCACAATCTCCCCTATCACCTAAGCTGGGTACTCTGGGTGTGCCCTGTGTGTGGGCTGAGTACACCCTCTTCTTGTAGTTGAGTCTTCATTGCTGTTGGCAGGTCTCTGGAAGGGATTTACCCAGGCCAGTCAGCTGTAAGGACTAGCTGTGACTACTTACCATCAACCTCTGTCCTCTGAGATCAGCTGTGCCAGGGCAGTGTGGTGGTGCTCTGACGTGGTCATAGCTGTCCACTGGGAGTGTGCAGGCTCTCAGGTTTCCCAGGCAGTGCAGGTCAGGGTCAGCCACCCCGTGTTCCACTTGGGCCACCCAGTGCAAGCTACAAAGTGATCTGCAGCTGACTGCTATTTGTGCTGGACTGGGAAGTTCCAGGGCAGAGCCAAACTTTGATCTAAAGAGGGCTGGCCTGTAAGTTGGGTAGGGCAGAGCCTCAGGTCAGAGCCACCAGGGCAGAGCAAACAGTGTAAGCTAGGTTGATGGAGTCTCAGATATGGCCCTTTGCTGGCCAACTCTGTGGCTCTTTCTGGGGAGGGCTCAGAAAACACACAATGGCCTTTGCCCACCTTTCTCTCTGGGAGAGAACTCTCCCCCAGCTCTTGTTCTGGTTCCAGATACTTCATTCCTCCCCATATGCCACTGTTATCTTTCAGGCCACCACCCCAGTGTTGTCGGAGCTCAGAGGGAGTAGGTCTGCTTAAGTTCCACATGGGCCCTTTAAGAAGAACTGCCAAGGAGTCCAGTAGTTTTTTCACTGACTCCAATTCCACGAGTTTCTTCAGCCAGAAGTTAATGGGGGCTCATCTTCCTGGTACTGGTACCCTGGACAGGTGGATTCATTATGGGGCTGGGACCCCTCATTTCTAAAATATCCCCCAAATTTTCATCCCCCATACATGGGTGTTGAATCCACCCATTCCGTGTCTCTGTATTTCCTCATCTGCTTCCCTTCTGATTGATGTATTTTCTTTAGTTCTGTAGTTGTCAGATTTCCATTCAACTCAATTTCGATTTCTGAGGGTTCTGAGTGATTGTTGGTCTGTAGTTTAGTTTTAATATTGATGCGATTGTGCAAGGAGGTGAGCCGTGCCTGCCTATACCTCCATCTTGACTGAAACTCTGATAATACTTTTTTTTAATGAAGAGCTTGTTAAGAGCTAGAGTAAGGAAAACAGAAATTGAAGACTTTCAGGTTTTGACCCTGAGTAATTCTAATTGATTGTTAGGTGCTTTTAAGTGAAATTGGAAAGTCATAGAGTAGTAAGCCGATTTTATAAAAGAGAGGGTATAGTTACTTTACATGAATTTTATTCTTCAGCTCCAGATGAGTGATATTTTGTGGTACTGAGGAAATCCAGAATTAACTCTGGATTCTGTTTATAACCATGGAAAATGAGAAAACTGCCATAAGATAGGCAAACATCTGATTTCCATAGAAATTTGAACAGGCCACCAACTACAAAAATTACTGATGGTCGTGAGCTCCATCTCAATGCCTGACAAAATAGGATTATTAAACAGATGTTTTGTGAGCACTTAGGTAATGAAATAGTGATCACTAGGAGCCAGGATGAGTTCACCATAACAGATTGCATCAAGGTAACTGAATTTGTTTTAATAGGATTACTAGATCAGGGAAAGCCATAGACGGTATAAAGCATTTAACTAAGTCGTTTGTTGTGGGCAAATTGAAGAAATGTGGTATTAATAATAGTTCAGTTAGTATATTCATAACTGGTTGTATAATCATATCTAGAGACATAAATTATTTAATAAAAGGCAATATAGGGAACTGGTTAAAGTGTGGTTTCTAGAACTAGCCTGCCTAGGTTTCAGTGATGGCTCTGCTACTTACTTAGTTATGTGACCTTAGGCAAGTTTGCTTTATCTTTTTAAGTTTCAATTCCTCGCCTGTAAAAATAGAGGTAATGACAATTTTATTTCCCTTGCAGCACTGTCGTAGAAATTAAATAAATTATCAAAAAGCACTTGGAATAGTAAGCATTTAATAAATGTGGATATTTTTTAACCAGGAGGAACATCTGTAATGGCCCTTATTCATATCTGTCCCCTTTGAAATTGTTATCCCAAATGTAAATTAAGATACAAGAATTTGAATTTAAGGATAACTCAAATATGGGAAAGAAAGAAAGAAGTAACACATTGATTAGCAGAATCAGGCCAACAAAAGACCCTCATAAGCTTAAAGATAATCTGAACTTTGTAAGAAAAAGACTTAAGGGTTTGAATTGACTAAAACTTCTATTTTTTTAATTCAATGCTTTATTTATATTTTTATAAATAGTTATATTTTTTTCTGTTTTATTTTTTAATTACTTTATTGTTGTTCAAGTACAGTTGTCTGCATTTACTCCCACCACTCCCCGCCAGCCATTCCCACCTCCCTCCCCTGGTTCCGCCCCCACTTGGTTTTGTCCATGTGTCCTTTATAGTTGTTCATGAAAACCCTTCCCCCCCTTTCCTCCACTTATCCCCTTCCACCTCCCCTCTGGTTACTGTCAGATTGTTCTTAATTTCAATGTCTCTGGTTATATTTTGCATGCTTGTTTGTTTTGTTGATTAGGTTGCACTTAAAGGTGAGATCATGTGGTATTTGTCTTTCATCACCTCGCTTATTTCGCTTAGCATAATGTTTTCCAATTCCATCCATGCTGTTGTAAAGGGTAGGAGCTCCTTCTTTCTCTTTACTGCATAAAATTCCACTGTGTAAATGTACCATAGATTTTTGGTCCATTCATTTACTGATGGGCACCTAGGTTGCTTCCAACACTTGGCTATTATAAATTGTGCTGCTATGAACATTGGGGTGCATAGTTTCTTTTGGATTGGTGTTTCGGGTTTCTTAGGATATAATCCTAGCAGTGGAATTGCTGGGTCAAAAGGCAGACCCATTTTTAGTTTTCTGAGAAAATTCCAGACCATTTTCTATAGTGGTTGTAACAGTCTATAATCCTACCAACAGCGCACTAGGGTTCCCCTTTCTCCACAACCTCTCCAACACTTGTTGTTTGTTGCTTTGTTTATAATGGCCATTCTGACTGGTGTTAAGTGGTATCTCATTGTGGTTTTAATTTGAATCTCTCTGATAGCTAGTGATGCTGAGTATGCTTTTGTATGTCTCTGGGCATTTTGTATGTCCTCCTTAGAGAAATGTCTATTCAAGTCTTTGCCCATTTTTCATTTGG
Source organism: Sturnira hondurensis (assembly GCF_014824575.4). Classification (NCBI taxonomy): domain Eukaryota; kingdom Metazoa; phylum Chordata; class Mammalia; order Chiroptera; family Phyllostomidae; genus Sturnira; species Sturnira hondurensis. The sequence continues at coordinate 4,538,583 of NW_028081579.1, forward strand.
GTTGTTTGTCTTGCTAGAGTGGAGTTGTGTGAGGCTGTTTATATGTTTTGGAGATCAAACCCTTGTCTGAGGTGTCATTGGCAAATATGTTTTTTCCATATGGTTGGTTCTTTTTTCATTTTAACACTGTTTTCTTTAGCCATGCAGAAGCTTTTTATTTTTATGAGATCCCATTTGTTTATTCTTTCCTTTATGTTCCTTGCTCTAGGGGACATACCAGTAAAAATACTGCTGCATGAAGTATCTGAGATTTTCCTGCCTATGTTCTGCTCTAGCACTTTAATGGTGTCACGACATATATTTAAATCTTTTATCCAAGGAAGAATTTAAGCCTTGGTTATGAGATAAAACTGCAGTTGCTCTTTTCTTTCATTTCTCTAGATAAGTGAGCACTAGAAATTATTGATAGCTTTGGCAAGAGTTCAAGGGTTAATGTAGCAGATAAATAAAAGGAATTTTCTGTAAATTGAGATCTGCATTATTTCAGTTGTCTTGTCTTTCCTAACCTAACTCATTTAATTTTAAAATGTAAATACTTAAATTCTTCCTGGATAAAAGATTTAAAAGAATTTATTTTTGTGTCTGGTGTAAGTTGGTGCTTGTTTCATTTTTTTTCTCTTTTATTATTGACAGTATTATAGATGTGTCCCTTTCCTTCCTCTTTGCCCACCTCCACTTAGTCCCCACTTCCCCTTCCCTCTGTCCATCACCACACTGTCATCTGTGTCTGCAAGTTATGCGTATATGTTCTTTGGCTAATTGCTTTGCCTTCTTTCATCCACTCCCCCTGTCCACTCTCCCCTCTGATAGCTATCAAGCTGTTCCATGTATTCATGCCTCTGTTTCTATTTTGTTCATCAGTTTATTTTGCTCATTAGATTCCACTTACAAGGGAGATCACATGGTATTTGTCTTTCTCTGACTGGCTTATTTCACTTAGCATAATACTCTCCTGGTCCATCCATGCCATCACAAAAGGTAAGATTTTCTTCTTACCTTTTGTACGGCCCAAGTGAAAGAATAGATCAAAGCTCCAGAAAAAAATACAACTAAGCCATGAAGAGATAGCCAACCTATCAGATGCACAGTTCAAAACACTGGGAATCAGCATGCTCACAGAAATTGTTGAGTATGGTTGCAAAATAGAGGAAAAAGTGAAGGCTATGAAAAGTGAAATAAAGGAAAATGTACGGGGAACCAACAATGATGGGAAGGAAACCAGGGCTCAAATTGCTGGTCTGGAACAGAAGGAAGAAAGAAGCATTCAATCAGAACAGAATGAAGAGACAAGAATTCAAAAAAATGAGGAGAGCCTGAGGAACCTCCAGGACAACTTGAAACGTTCCAACATCCAAATCATAGGGGTACCAGGAGGAGAGGAAGAGCAGAAAATTGAAAATTCATTTGAAAAAATAATGAAGGAAAACTTCCCCAATCTGGCAAAGGATATAGACTTCCAGGAAGTCCAGGAGGCTCAGAGTCTCCCAAAGAAATTGAACCCACGGAAGCACACACCAAGGCGCATCAGAATTGCATTACCCAAGATGAAAGATAAGGGAAGAAAGGCAGCAAGAGGAAAGGAAACAGTTACCTACAAAGGAGTTCCCATGAGAGTATCAGCTCATTTCTCAAGAGAAACCTTACAGGCAAGAAGGGGCTGGAAAGAAGTATTTGAAGTCATGAAAAGCAAAGACCTGCATTCAAGATTACTATCCAGCAAAGCTTTCATTTAGAATGGAAGGGCAGATAAGTGCTTCCCAGATAAGATCAAGTTAAAGGAGTTCATCATCACCAACCTCTTATTATATGAAATGTTAAAGGGACTTAACTAAGAAAAAGAAGATCAAAACTGTTTGCAGTAAAATGACAAGAAACTCACAACTATTAACAACTGAACCTAAAAAAAAAAAAACACACAAAAAACTAAGCAAACAACTAGAACAGGAACAGAACCACAGAAATGGAGATCATATGGAGGGTTATCAGCAGGAAGGGGGGAGAATGGGGAAGAGGATACCAGGAATAAGAGGCATAAATGGTAGGTACAAAATAGACAGGGGGAGGGTAAGGATAGTATAGGAAATGTAGAAGCTAAAGAACTTAATGTACAACATGTCGACATGAACTAAAGAGGGGGAATGTGGGTGGGACAGGGAGTGCATAGCAGAGGGGAATAATGGCAGGGAATGGGACAAGTGTAATAGCATAATCAATAATATATATATATTATTTTTTAAAATACTTAAAACAGACACATCTTTAGGTAACTGTTTCCTAGGTCCAAGGTGATGGGTTTATGGGTACTCAGTCAATTGGTAGTAAATAATATAAAATAAAAGGTTGTTATGCATGAAAAAATAAAATAAAAATGAATGGACTTATTTATGAATTTTTTGAGCTACCAAATCTTAGAAATATTCAAGCAGAGGCAGAATTACTTGTCAGGAATATCACTGTGGGAGTTTCTGGTTTGTGTGGGAAATGAGAACTTCAGTGTCTGTTCTTGTGCTAGATGATCTATATATAGTGGTTTGAGGACTTTGATTTTATATATGTTGAATTTCATTTAACTGCTTTGTCTTCATAAATTGGTAATGATAATCTGTGGTCAGTGTTATATACTTCAGCAGCAGTTGAAGGGAATTTGGAAGAGTAGCTGGTTTCCAGTGATTTGGACAGACCTACCCCATATATAGAAGACTTGTACTCTATTTCAGAAGTGATTGACATCTAGGCACAAACACATGTGGTTAGCAACCCCTTTGAGTATTTTCAGAGCATAGAAAATCCTGCTGAGTATGTAGGACACAGAATTAGAAGTCCATAAGAGAAGGAATATATAAAATAAATACAAAATTAAGCTTTTATGACAACTCTGTCAAACACACCTGAAATTTATATTAACTATTAACCACTTAAAGTTGATTTTTCATTATGGTCAAAAAATTTTAAGGTCAGCAATGATTAGCAGTTTTTCAATGTGTGTTTAATTATTATAAAGATATAAAAACATGCCTCATCATGACAGCATAGAATAATTACTTTTTTAGCATTTGAGTGTAAATCATAAGGGATATTCTGGAAGCTTTTCCCTCAAAGTGCTTGAACATATTTAGAATAAATTTGTTCTATGCATAGTTCTGGGCCACAAATATCTTCATTATGTTTCATAAAAATGTATTGTTCTTTTCCATTAAACTTCTGTAACAGACTTTTAATACTCTGTGGTAGATATTTGAAGAGAAGCCTTGGTTATGAGATAAAACTGCAGTTGCTCTTTTCTTTCATTTCTCTAGATAAGTGAGCACTAGAAATTATAGATAGCTTTGGCAAGAGTTCAAGGGTTAATGTAGCAGATAAATAAAAGGAATTTTCTGTAAATTGAGATCTGCATTATTTCAGTTGTCTTGTCTTTCCTAACCTAACTCATTTAATTTTAAAAAGTAAATACTTAAATTCTTCCTGACAGTGTGCTCAGCTTTTACTATCGTTTATTACTTCAATTATACTTGATATCACTTAGAACAATCTGCCATTTGGAAATCTCAGTATAGCCTGGAGCTTAGTATTAGATCTGGCTGCTATTGTAACATGTACAGCATATGACATTAATGTATCAAAATTAGATTGGATCATCCCTCCTGGTTAAATTTATTTCACATTTCTTTTGTATTCAGTTAACATAAACCTATTAGGGAAGCTGACACATGGGGAAGGTTGTATAGGAAGGATATTTTTAAAGTATTTTGATTAAAAAATGAAATTATAGAGCCATGGCTTTTCTGAGTTGTGTAATCTTTTTTGGTTTTTAAAGATGTCACAAAGCCTAAGTACTCCATTTATATCATTCGAGTGTGTGTGGTGTAAATAATAAGAGTTAAAACTTAAAACAATATTTTGTTACTTGAGACGTACTATGAAGTATTAAGAGCAGTAAGCGCATTTGTGGTTTATCAAAATAAAAAAATTCTTAATTCACTTAAACCTAAAAAAGTCTTTATACTATATTTCTAAAATATAGGTTTAGTTTGTCACTATCTTTAAAGTAATAATAGTTGCCTCCTCCATCTTATAGTCATCAAAGTATCTGAGAAAGTATTTCTTGCTTAGTAATATAAATTTTAAAGTTCAGGAATTTACTTTGAATTCTCAAAAACTTAATGACATTCATAGTGATATTCTGGATAAATCGGTATTAGAAACTTTAGAGCACTGATTCTTGGCTTTTTTTTTTTTTGTTATTACTTTGATAGACTCTCTACTCAGAAAGATATACAACATTTTACAAATAACTTTCAAATATTCACAGAGCCCTCGAACTTAGGTTAGGAACTCCGTAGTTAAAGGGACAGGAGAAAGCCTTTCATTAATTGGACTTAACTCCTTTCTTTAAATTACACATTTAATGTTTTTTCTACCCTTTGGTGTGTAAGCCCAAAAAGTGCATCTTTCAGAACTAGAAATTGCCTGTATATTAGCTCATACTAAAAATAAAAATATTAATGGCACTTATCCTAGTTTTTTCTTTTAGACTTTCCCATCTACACTGTCCACGTATCTAAAAGTAAAAGAAAAGTTTGTGAGATATGCCCCAAAGTGGACTCAAAGTGGAATTGGATTCTTCAGTAGCAGAATTAATAAATGTGCTAAGATAACCAAATTTTGTATTAAAGTACATGTTTTTACAGTAATCTCTATGAATAACACACAAGACTAATGAGTATTAGGTTCATTTTTCTAATAGCTTACAGAAATTCAACTTTGTGATGCTTTTTTTTGTGACTTTAGTCACCATGATGGCATCTCTCTGCCAAAAACATCTTTCTTTGTAAGCACCACATATGTTTAAATAACATCCTGTGAGTCTAAGAAATCTCAAGATGTGTGTTTGGATGAATTTCATAGGCAAAGAAAACCTGGAAATAAATCTGTCAAACCAAATGCAGTCAACTTTCTCATACTCAATAGATGATTACCCAGCTTATGAATTGCCTGTTTCTTTTACTTCTCTTCCTTTTGGCTTCTTTAGGCCAGTTCACTGCTCATTAGCACTTCCAGAGAGTGATCAGAAAAACAAGAGGAATCTTAAATCAGTCACTTTTTAAAAGCACTCTTAAACCATCTTTTAAAAGGTTTGGTAGTGATTTGGTGGTTGGGCTGTATGTGAATCTTTTTTATCTAAGTTCTATGTTTCCCATTTACTATAGACCATTAAAAGCTATCTGATCTTCTGTAGTGTCTCCTGATGTCTTTGAATGTTTGTGTTTCATTCTTGTAAAAAAACGATCCAATGAAATCTTTTAAATGTTTTTTTTACCTTTTAATACTTTTATAGTGTGCAAACAATGGTTGTATAAATGTACAACAGTGATTGTATAAATGGTTCTAAAGCACTATGAACTGTGTTCTTGGTTTTCCAGTTGAGACATTTAGGAAATGATGAAGTACACATTGTTTGGTCAGAGCATACTCGAGACTACAGGAGAGGAATTATTCCTACGGAATTTGGTGATGTCCTTATCGTAATATATCCAATGAGAAATCACATGTTCAGTATCCAGATAATGAAAAAACCAGAGGTAAGAACTTCTTATATTACATTTTAATAATATATTTTGAGTTCTGTATGGGTTTGTGTCCTTCTTTCAGAAAGACTAGGCATTAATTTGTGAAATGGTGGGAAATGGGACAGACTCCAGTAGCTCTGTGAATTGTCTTAGTCTAGTTCAGAAGGAGCTAGAACAGGAATAGTAGCAAGAAACTGTATTCAAATGGAAGAAGGCTTGATAACAACACTAGAGTGGCAGTTCTTTTATGCTAGGCTCACAGAAGTGCTTGTGTTTTATTAAAAGGGTGATTAATATTTACTAAAAGACAGTAAGAATATTTCCTTTAGAATAGGAACATGATTCCTGTATTTTAATTGATATGTCATGTTAAGATTACATGAATATTTAGTTGTGTCACTTAATAAATGAGAGTTCTAAAAACATCTTTTTTATAAAGCCAAGTAGTTCTACTTAGGTGTTTGTTACTGTAGTGTTGAAACACACTTGCAGAATTATTTCCTTTCAAAATAATAAATGTTTGGTAATATTTTGGTGTCTTTCTTTTTTTAATTGAATACTTTCAGTTTATAGAAAACTTAATTTTTTACAGTTGATCGTGAATCTTAAGAATCTCTTGAGTCAGATTAAACTTTCTATGTGTAAATTTAAATTTATGGCCAGGTTTTGTTTTTAGGGTTCACCTAAACCAGAGGTCAGCACACTATGGCTCACTTTCTATTTTTGTACAACCCACAAGCTAAGAATGGTTTTTACATTTTAATGGGGTTTTTTTAATTGAAGAATAATATACAGCAGAGACAATACGTGACCACAGAGCTAAAATATTTATATTATTCACAGCTCATGTCTTTGCCTTTAGCTGCCATTCGTACCAACCATAGTCAAATAGAATGACTTTGAAATTGTCAGTCACCTGATAAAAATGGCAAATTATGTGATAGAAATGTTTCAGGTTGTGTAATAAAGCTGATATTACACAAAAATAATGAAGAATAACTTGCTGCCTATAAGAATGTGTATCTTTCCTGTGTTTACTCAGTGGAGGAAGAAGAATTTACTTTCAGGGTTGGATTTTTTTGCATGATTGAGGCTACAAAAATTTGAAAGTTGGTAGGGAATATAAATTATTTAGTCTGTCAGATGAAATACACAGTTCTTTTAAATGAAACCCTGCAGTCTGTTGACAGCTTTTTTTATTGTTCTAGTGTGAATTACCTCTAGTGAAAAAGAATTGAATTTGAATAGTACTTCTACTGGAAAAAAAAAAAAACTAAGGGTGAAGCAAAAGCACTTCTGTATGCAAACAGTGTTTGCTTTTCCCTACAGCCTTTCACCAATTTTAGTATAAAATTATGTTCTAATTTTTTAATCAGGTTCCCTTCTTTGGCCCACTTTTTGATGGTGCTATTGTGAATGGAAAGGTCCTACCCATTATGGTTCGAGCAACAGCTATCAATGCAAGCCGTGCTCTGAAATCACTGATTCCACTATATCAAAACTTGTATCCTTTTTAACAGTATTGTTTCTATTCTAATATATGTCTTCTTTGCAAAGTAAATATTTCTTGCAAAAATGTTGTTAAGACCTTTGAATTTCTTTTTATTTATATATAGGTGATGGAGTGAGCATTTATGATAGTTGAATGGTGTAATTTCTTTATACACTGTTAATTAAGTACTTAATTACCTTTTGGTTAATTAATTAGAGCCCCACTGTGTGCTAGGCACTCCACTACTCCAGATACAGAGATAACCAAAACAGTCATCGGAAGGTACTCAAGGTACTCAATCTAGGTAAATAAATAAACTATTTTCCGTATATGTGATATATATGCTGAAGTAGTTATGCAGAGTATTCTGGAAGTATATAACAAGAGGCCTCTCCTTTAGCTGGAAGGGGCTGTGCTATCTGGAAACACTTCTGAGAAGTCTGAGGATTGAACCAATCATGAAGGATGATTGAGTTTATTGGGTGGATGAAATTAAGAGCATTCCAGAAGCAGAAGGAAAAACATAGAGATGTGAAAGTTTGAGAGAACACAGAGTGTTTAAGAACATGGCTACTGGAGCCAGACTGCCTGTGCTCAAATGCTGGCTGCCACTTGTAGCCTTGGGCAAATTATTCATCCTCTCTCAGCCTCAGTTTTTTTAGTATATAAAATGAGAGTGAAAATGATATCTAGCTCATGGTGTTATGAGAACTGAGTGAATCAAATGTATAAAGCTCTTAGAACAGTGCCTAGGACACAATATACATACTGTTTTAAGGTTTACACTGTTTTCTGATATTTCTTTCTAAAATAGGTGTTTTCCTTTACTTTTTCTATATGATTAAAAACATTTTAATTCTTTTTATATAATAAATTATGGATTTAAGCTTTACAGGAAAGGCTTTTTAAAATACATGTATGTTCTATTCCACATGAAATGGATTTATCATATGTGTACCACATACATCTTTTTTTGATAAAAATTAGCTTATGCTGTCTGATTTCTATGTAATTTCTCATGTGTTCTGACACTGTGAAATGGAATTGTAGGGAGACTATCACATGATACATTGATTAAGCTGAATGACATTTATATAGCATTTTTTTATTTATGGCAGTTATATCTTCACTTTAAGTTGAAAACTCAGATTTGAAGTGGTCATTGTCATGAAATATAAGTATTCAGTTGATTAAATCCCGACTCTCTCTAAGGAGGAAACCAATCTTACAAGGAATAATCAGATTATTACCTATTAACTAATTTTATCCACATTGTCAGCTCCATTGAAGTTGTCTTCTTTCTGACCTTTGCCTCTTTACAGTTCACCTGATCCTGATGGTCGTCCTGAGGTTAGTGTCCTCTACAATTTTATTGAAGACACAGTTGAAAGTATGCCTTAAATCTTTTGGGAAAGTGGTAGAGAGAGATTAGATTATAATACACAACTCTATTTGCCTCTTGTGTTATGCAGCAGGAACTTGAATTATTGAGCAAATACAAACAATTTCTGGCCCAAGATACAAATAACATTCAAGATGCACGCTTTACCAAGTAGTTTTTAAAAATGCAAAAAAAAAAATTTAAATATATTTTATTGATTATGCCATTACAGTTGTCCTATTCCCCCCCTTTAGTTTATGTCCACATGTCTCAAGTTCTGTAGATTCTGTATTTCCCATGCTATTCTTGCCCTCCCCCCTATTTATTTTCTACCTAGCGTCTATGCTACTTATTCTCTGTACCTTCTGCCCCTTCTCCTCCTCCCACTCCCCTGCTGCTAACCCTCCATGTGATCTCCATGTCTATGGTTCCGCTCCTGATCTAGCTGTCCTCTTAGTTTGCTTTCGTTTTAGGTGTGGTTGTTAATAACTGAGTTTGCTGTCCTTTCATTGTTCATATTTTTATCTTCTTTTTCTTAGATAAGTCCCTTTAACATTTCATATAGTAAGGGCTTGGTGATGATGAACTCCTTGAATTTGATCTTATCTGAGATGCACTTTATCTGCCCTTACATTCTAAATGAAAACTTTGTTGGATAGAGCAATCTTGGCTGTAGGTCTTTGGATTTCATGACTTGGAATACTTCTTTCCAGCTCCTTCTTGCCTGTAAGGTCTCTTTTGAGAAATCCGCTGACAGTCTGATGGGAACTCCTTTGTAGGTGACTGTCCCCTTATCTCTTGCTGCTTCTAGGAGTCTCTCCTTCATTTTCATCTTGGCTAATGGAATTATGATGTGCCTTGGTGTGTTCATTCTTGAGTCCCAATTCTTTGGGACTGTCTGATCTTCCTGGATTTCCTGGAAATATATTTCCTTTGCCAGATTGGGGAAATTCTCCTTTATTATTTGTTCAAATAAGTTTTCCACTTGTCGCTCTTCTTCTTCCCCTTCTGGTACCCCTATAATTCGGATGTTGGAACGTTTAAAAATGTCCTAAAGGTTCCTAAGCCTCTCCTCATTTTTTCTGAATTCTTGTTTCTTCATACTTTTCTCTTTGGTCATTTTTCCCTTCCTTCTGGTCCACTCCCTTGATTTGAGTCCCAGTTTCCTTTCCATCACTATTGTTTTCCTGTGCATTTCCCTTCATTTCAATTAGTTTAGCCTTCATTTGTTCCTCTAATTTGTGACTAAAGTGAACCAGTTTTTTGAACATCCTGATCACCAGTATTTTGAACTGTGCATCTGATAGGCTGGCTATTTCTTGGTCGCTTAGAGTTATTGGCTCTGGGGCTTTGAGTTCTTCTTGAGCCATAATATTTTGGTCTGTTCGTTCCTGTTACCACCTAGGGCTCCACCCGAATGAGGGGCGGAGCCCTAGGTGTTCACCAGAGCGGGGCAACTCAGTTGCTGCGTTGTGACGCTGTATGTGGGGACAGGGTCAAAGAGGGGCAATGGTGGTTCCCTCTGCTCCTTCCCACTGCTGGGGTCTGCACCGTCAGTCTCACTGCTCGCTCCTGCGCCTGGTTTATCTGCACACAAATGTGTGACTGGGGTGAGCCTGCCACCTTGGGCCCTCACTAGGTCTGCTCCTCTCAACTCCATGCCTGGGATCTGCCAACTGCCGCCCACGCACCTGGGTTGGTCTGGCCGAGTTTTCCTGTGCAACCCTGATCCAACCCAGCTCAGCCAGTCACTGGCTCCACCCCTTTTACCAGTCCAGCTGAATAGTTTGTTGTTGTCGGACTTACGTATAGTTCAATTTTCTGTGTTTTGGTTGCATTTTTGTTACTGACACTTTGTTGTCTTTAAACTTGGTTGTGCGAGGAGGCACAGTGTTTCCACCTACACTTCCATCTTGGCTGGAAGTCTAAAAATGCAAAATTAAAAGTGTTGGGAATATGTCTTAATTTCCATTTCCTGTACCTAAGTTCACACTGTTGAGAGCTATTTCATATTTGCATGTTACACTAGAGGTATAATAATGAGATTTGCTATTAGAAAACACTGATTTTAACTGACACGCTGCCTTATGATCTTGACCAAGTCACAGAAACTCTAAACCTCACTTTATTCATCTATAAAAGAGATGCTAATGCCCATCTCAGAATTGTGAAGGTTAAATGAGATAATGAATTTGGATGTGCTTAGATGAAGTAAGTAACTTTTTTTGTGCAGTGATTAATTCTGTTATGTGTAAAGATTACAGTCAATATAAAACAGTGCTACCAACACCAAGGAATTGCCTAATTGGATTTTTATGTTTGCTTGGTTGGGAGGTTAATTGATTGAATTGGATTTTCAAGCCTGCTCCATGAAGTTCGTAATAGTTAAATCTTGCTGAGACATTAAATAGGTATCACATTGGAGAAAACTCTAAAATGAGAGATAATTTCAAATGAAAACAGTAAACATGAACACTTTGTTTGCACAGCAAATATGAGCAGTTTCTATCAGCAAAATCACTTTTGAAACACTCAGAGTAAAAACATTAAATAAGACAGATCAAACAAAGTTTTCTTGACTTAGGAGCTTGAATTTAGAGGCTGTATGAGAATTATTTCCTACACTATTAAAGTGTACAATAAAGACACAAAGTGACCTTTGCTAATCTGAAGAACATACAGTCTCTTTTGACCGAGATTTTCTAAGTTCTGTTATAACTCTAAATGTTGGGGAAAGCTGACATCACAGAGATGGATTACTTGATTTTTAAGTGAAAGTTTTTATGACAAATTACAACTAGATTTTTTTATTTTAAGATACTGAAATTTGAACTTAACAGAAATTACAACAAAAATTGAGATAGAAGTAGGCTTTGAAAACCACCAGAATTACTACTTTAATCCTGTTAAGAGAAGTGAAGGGCTAAAATAATATGTAATAAACTCAATTATAGTTGATAATTGTACTGCTGTGTCAGTTATTCTATCCCCAATAAAAGTACACACTAAGATTCCACAGCATAAATTGTGCTATTTATGATCATTAAATATAGTTTAAATTTTATCCTTGGAACATCTTCTGTATCTATGAATCTAATGTTGTTCTCTAAATGAGGACAATATTGATTGTCATATGCTGCCCAAATCGATCGTGCTAGCAGCCAGAATTACAGTAATCTGTCAGTATCGATGACTGTCTTTCAAGCTTTGAAACCTCTCCCTCACTTCACTTGTCATTTCTTGCATTACTTGTACTTGAAAAGCGTTTCCTTGCAATCTCTGACTTTCTCAGTTAGGTACTTTTTTTGTCTGGAGCTCAATTTGTTGGTTTGAGCATGCAATTACAATTGAAGTAGAACACTGGAGAGACAGAGTGGGCACATTCTGGGTAACCATTGGACCTGTCAGGTATTTCAAGTTGATCTTAGCTATTATTACTTACTTACTTACTTACTTACTTAGAGAGAGAGGGGGGGGTGGGGGCGGGTGGATATTTGGAGGGAGTTGTTTGTTTGTTTTTATTTTGTGGCTTTTTTGTAATGGAAATAATAATTCCAAAGCATTAATTTCTGGATCTTAACTATCATGATCTATTTCTTAGATGAAAATTTTAAGCAAATTATTTTGACCCTAGCGATACTATTGTACATATATGAAATATGGTACTGTCATATATGTGCTGTTTCTTTTCCTTTTTTAAATTTATTTTTAATCATTTTTTATTGTTACTCTATTTCAATTGTCCCAGTTTTTCCCCCTTTGTCCTCCTCCACCCAACCCAGACTTCACTCCCACAGTTAATCCCCACACTGTTGTCCATGTCCGTGGGTCATTCATACATGTTATTTGCCTAGTCCCTTCCCCTTTCCACCATTATTCCCCTCCCACCTCCCCTCTGCTCACTTCTAGTCTGTTCCATGTTTCCACGCCTGTGGTTCTATTTTGTTCATTAGTTTATTGTTCATTAGATTCCTCTTATAGGTGAGATCATATATTTGCCCTTCACTGACTGGTTTATTTCATGTAGCATAATATTCTCCAGTTCTATCCATGCTGTTGCAAAAGATAGGAAATTCTTTCTTTCTGCTGTATAGTATTCAGTTGTATAAATGCACCGCAGGTTTTTTGATCCATTCATTTGCTGATGGGCACTTAGGCTATTTCCAGCACTTAATAGTGCCGCTATAAACATTGGGGTGCATAAGTTCTTTTGAATTGGTACTCAGGATTCTTAGGGTATATTCCCAATAACAGAATTGCTGGGTAAAAAGGCAGTTCCATTTTTAGTTTTTTGAGGAAATTCCATGCTGTTTTCCACAGTGGCTATACCAGTCTGCATTCCCACTAACAGTGCACTACGGTTCCCTTTTCTCCGAAACAAGTGCTCCTCTTTAGCACTTGTTTGTTGATTTATTAATGATGGCTATTCTCACAGGTGTGTGATATCTCATTGTGGTTTTAATTTGCATCTCTCTTATGGCTAGTGATGTTTAGCATCTTTTCATGTGTCTCTGGTCTATCTGTATGTCCTGCTTGGAGGAGAGTCCATTCAGATACTTTGCCTATTTTTTAATAGGATTGTTTGTCTTCCTTGTGTCAAGACATATGAGTTCTTTATACAGGGTCCAGCACAAATAATGCCCTTTTTTATTACAGGATCTTTTATTACAAAATCATAGACATGTAATTCTGTAGCATAACAATATCATACTCAAGCACACCATACAACATTTTAGGTGAAATGTTCACATTATAACTGTAATTACTACACCCATATTATTACCCTACCAACTACAATCAAGTAGGCATTACATCTGCTGGACCCTGTATATTTTGGAGATCAAACCCTTGCCTGATGTATCATTGGCAAATATGGTCTCCCATATAGTCAGTTCCCTTTTCATTTTGATGATGATTTCTTTAGCCATGCAGAGTAATCTATAGATTCGAGGGAATTTCTATTTGGGGTGTGTGTGTGTGTGTGTGTGTGTGTGTGTGTGGCAGTGTGGCAGTGTGGCAATATACCAGTGGCATATTTCGCAGATCTAGAATAAACACATCAAAAATTTATATGGAACAAAAACAGACCTCAAATAGTTTCAGCACTCTTTTCTTTTTAATATATTTTATTGATTATGCCATTACGGTTGTCCCATCCACCCCTTCATTTCCCTCCACACTGTACACCCCCTCCCCACCATTCCCCCCCTTTAGCTCATGTTCATGTGTCACAAGTTCTTTAGCTTTTACATTTCCCATACTATTCTTGCCCTCCCTCCTGCCTATTTTCTATATACTGTCTGTGCTACTTATTCTCTATACCTTCTCCCTGCTTCTCCTCCTCCCACTCCCCTGTTGCTAACCCTCTATGTGGTCTTCATTTCTATGGTTCCACTCCTGATCTAGCTGTCCCCTTAGTTTGTTTTTGTTTGGTGTGGTTGTTAATAACTGTGAGTTTGCTGTCCTTTCACTGTTCATATTTTTCATCTTCTTTTTCTTAGATAAATCCCTTTAACATTTCATATAATAAGGGCTTGGTGATGATGAAATCCTTGAATTTGACTTTATCTGAGAAGCACTTTATCTGCCCTTCCATTTTAAATGAAAGCTTTGCTGAATACAGCAGTCTTGGGTGTAGGTCTTTGGATTTCATGACTTGGAGTACTTCTTTCCAGCCCTTTCTTTGCCTGTAAGGTCTCTTGAGAAATCAGCTGACAGCCTTATGGGAACTCCTTTGTAGGTAACTGTCTCCATTTCTCTTGCTGCTTTTAAGATTCTCTCCTTCATTTTAATCTTGGCTAATGTAATTACAATGTGCCTTGGTGTGTTCCTCCTTGGGCCCACCTTCTTTGGGACTCTCTGAGCTTCCTGGATTTCCAGAAAGTCTATTTCCTTTGCCAGATTGGGGAAGTTCTCCTTTATTATTTGTTCAAATAAGTTTTCCTCTTGGCACTCTTCTTCTTCCCCTTCTGGTACCCCTATAATTCAGATGTTAGAACATTTAAAGATGTCCTGGAGGTTCCTAAGCCTCCTCATTTTTTTGAATTCTTATTTCTTCATTCTTTTCTTTTTGGTTGTTTCTTTCTTCCTTCTGATCTCCTCCATTAATCTGAGTCCCAGTTTTCTTTCCATCACTATTGGTTCCCTGTGCATTTTCCTTCATTTCACTTAGTGTAGCCTTCATTTGCGACTAAAATCATCTAATTTGCGACTAAAATCAACCAGTTCTGTGAGCATCCTGATCACCAGTATTTTGAACTGTGCATTTGATACATTAGCTATCTCTTGGTCACTTAGAAGTATTGGCTCTGGGTCTTTGAGCTGTTTTTCTGCTTGAGCCATAATGTTTTGGTCTGTTCTCGCCTGTTATGTATGAGGGGCAGGGCCTTAGGTATTCACCAGGGCCGGGCAACTCAGTCACTGGGCTGTGATGCTCACTCTGTGTGGGGACAGGGTCAGAGAGGGAGTAATGGCACTTATTCCTCTCTCTCTCCTATTTCAGATTTCTCAGATTTCCCCCCTGCCACTTCCCACAAGCAAATTGGGCCCCTCTGGTGCTGGTTCCTGGGTGAGTGGACTTGTGTGCATTCTAGAACCCTGTGGGTCTCTCCAACAAACTCTCCTGTGAGGCTGGGATCCTCTCCTGGCACCTCAACCCCTGCAAGTGTTTTCAATCAGTGCTTTTAGGCTTTATTTCCCAGCGCTGGCGCCCTGGGTTGTGCAGTCTGTCTCGCTGTCTGTTTTTTTGACCTGGTTTATCTGCACATGAATGTGTGACTGCGGTCAGCCAGCCTCCTTGCGCCCTCACTGGGTCGGCCCGTTGCCACTCCACACCTGGGATCTGCCAACTGTTCCCTGTGCACCTGGGTCGGTCTGGCAGCCACCGCTTTTTCCTGCCCCGACCCTTTTCTGCTGGCCACCGACTCTACCCCTCTTACCAGTCTGGATGAATGGTTCGTTGTTGTTGGACTTTGGTACAGTTCAATTTTCTGTCTGTTTTGGTTGTGTTTTTGCTTCTAAATCTTTGTTGTCCTTAAATTTGGTTGTGTGGGGAGGTACAGTGTTTCCACCTACACCTCCATCTTGGCCAGAAGTCCATTCTCAAGCAGTCTTAAGAAAGAAGAACCAAGTAGGAGAGATCACAATACCCAATATCAAACTATACTACAAGGCCACTATAATCAAAACAGTGTGGTACTAGCATAAGAAAAGACACATAGATCAGTGGAATAGTATAGAGAGCCCAGAAATAAACCCTAGTCTCTGTAGTCAATTAATATTCAACAAAGGGGACATGAGCATACAGTGAAGCAAAGATAGCCTCTTCAATAAATGGTGTTGGGAGAACTGAACTGGCATGTGTAACAAAATGAAACAAGACCACCAATATACACCATACACCAGAATAAATTCAAAATAGATAAAAGACTTAAATATAAATAATGATACCATAAAATTCCTAGAGAAAAATATAGGCAGGAAAATTTCAGATACGTCATGTGGCAATATTTTTGCCAGTGTATCTCCTAGGACAAAGGAAAGAAAAGAAAAAACAAATAAATGGGACTACATCAAACTAAAAAGCTTATTTTCCTTTTTTAATGTGAGATTTATTAAACATAGAAATTTTTAGAAGTTACAGCATATAATCATGTACAGGGTTCTTGGAAAAACAGAATCAATATGATACGTGCTTACATACATAAAGATTGATTTTAGGATATTGGCTCATATGGTTGTGGGGACTAGCAAGTCTGAACTCTGCAGGAGTCCCTGAGCACAGTTGAACGTTGTAGTCTGAGTCAGAAGGCATCTGGAGGTAAAATTCTTTCTTCCTTGGGAACCTTGGTCTTTTCTCGTAAGGCGTTCAGCTAATTAGCTGAGGCCCACCCACATCGTGGAGAGTGTTCTGCTTTACTCAGAGTCTGCTGATTTAAAAGGTAATCACATCTAAAGCGTACCTTCACAGCAACATCTACTGGTATTTGACCAAAACCTGGATACTATTGCCTAGCCAAGGTGACATAAAATTAACCATCTAACATGTCTATTTTCCTTAGGATTTTTAAAAAACTTTTTACTGTACAATCTAATTTGAGAAAAGTACATAAATCCCAAATGTACTCTATGTGAATAATTCCAGTTTAATCACCACCAGGTCAAGAAATAGAACTTCAGTCCTTTTCTTCTACCAGAAATATTTATTGATCACTAACATGGTAGTGGTAAAGATTCAGAGACAAGTCAGGTGGTAATGTTGTCTTTAATAAGCTTATCATTTACTGGGGAGAGAATAATATGCTCATTACTATAACACAAGACGCAACATGCATAGGAGGGTTACAGGTGAAATGCTGTGGGGGTTCCAAGGAAGCATCACTTTGTAGTAACAAAATCAGGGAAGAATTTATAGAAAACCGAGGCCTCAAAGGCCAAGATTTGAGTAGATGGAATGTAGCATGTCTGTTATAATTCTCATGCAATAATTTATATTTTAGGGTTTTGTATATGTGTGTGTGTATGTACATACTACATATGGGATATTTTGAAATATATAATATGAGGGGGGGCATTCTAAAATTAAATGGCATCTTAAAAAAAAACACTTTCGTCTTGGGTTTAATATTCTTTCCTACCAAACCAATATTATTTGATTTCTTCTAATCTGTTTAGATTTGACTTTTTCTTAAATGCCAGAATTGGGTTTCTGTTTAACTTTATCAGACAAATTACCAGAAGTCAATGGTCATTCTTCAATTAGTCACAGTTTGTTATCCCTGCAGTATTACTACTTAAATGTAAAGAAACTGTTGCAAAAGTATGAGAGCCAAAATGAAATGAAATGTAATTGATTGGCTCCGCTAATGTAGTTTGCCATTCATTATGATAGACCATTATAAAACCTCTTAGGAAGGCTCATCAATACTGCTGCCATTTCACGTTAGAAGAAAGTGTGTTTATTGAGAAACTACATAGTTTTATGTATCTGTTGTCTTTTGTAAATCATTTACTTGGAAGATATTATTGATAAGTGTGCTGAATTTGCATATCAATTATATTTTTAATTTCAGTGGCTGATTGTTGGGAAACAAGCATGGGCTTCACAGTCAGGAGCCACTTATTGCGTCACAGTCTTTATGTCTATCTTTATCTGTTAAAAACAGCACCAAACTCAGGATCGATGTAAAGATTAAATGGGATTACCTACCTGAAGCACTAAGCAGCCTATTTGTCCTATAGCAGGAGATTAGGAAATGGGAACTACCTGGTCATTGATGATGTTACCATTATTATTATTCATTTACATCAACACTGGAAATATTCTTCTAAAACACAAGACTTTGACGTGATGACAGTGACAGATGGGGAGAGCACAGTTTTATGTCCTCCCCTTGAAAAAAGCAGCTCACAGCTGTGGCCCTGACAGTTCACACTCCTTGAATGGCAAGGAAGGTGGATACCCACAGGCGAGCAGCGAGAGGTAGCTATGGGAGGAGTCCAGACTGACGAGATCCTCAATTTTATTTCTTGAACTTTTGTACCATCTACATCATTAGCAGCTTTCAGTATCTTTCAAGTGCCATTTGTTCTACATACTTTCTAAATGAAAGTCTTAAACTTTATGGACAGATTGGTTGTTAAATACTCTTAACATCTATGATTATGGTCATTTATGCTTCAAAAGAAGAAAAGATAATTTTTTGTTATTTTTTTTTAAGATTTTATTTATTTATCTTTAGAGGTGAAGGGAAGGAGAGGGGGAGAGAAATATCAATGTATGGTTGCTTCTCGTGTGTCCCCTGCTGGGAACTGGCCTGCAACCCAGGCATGTGCCCTGACTGGGAATCGAACCTCGATCCTTTGGTTCTCAGGCCCGCGCTCAATCCACTGAGCTCCACCAGCCAGGATGAGAAGATAATTTTTTAAATAAAATATCTCACCAACTAAGTACGTGATCCAGGTTTTGTGGCCTCAGAAATGTGTGCAGCACTTGTGCCTTTGATATTAATCTTTGTTTTAGGACCTAAGAACAAACATTCCTATTTACCTAACAGTCTGCTCTATAATTGGAATGTTTAGGCCTCCTGTGTTAAAGACATGGGCATTGCTGTTGAAGAATTTCTTTTTTTTTCTTTTTTTTTTTTTTTGAAGAATTTCTTGCTAAAAAGTTCTGAATAAACATCCCCTTGGCCTCGATTTTGCTTTAAAACCTTATACTCTGTGTGTGCACACAGAGCGTTATTTAAACAGGAGCCTGCATATGTGCAACACTTCTATTGTGACTCTAATATGTTCTTCACCAATTCTAACTTATTCAGCTATTCTTTTTGAGGAATGGCATTATATGCCTATCGATGATGCTACTGGTATTTCAGAGGATTCCTTACAGTCATTGTGGGAATATTTTATTGCATACCTTCAAAGATGTGAGTTTGGGTCAATCTGCCGATGTCCTCTGGAAAATTATAAAACAATAAATATAAATTTCTCTCATATGTAATAAATTTTGATAATAAAGAAGGACATTTATTCTGTGGAATTGAAACCAGTATATATGAAAACAGCATTCTCTTAATGTTCTCTAGAGATGATATTTTTGAAAGTTTTACTAATATGGACTAATAGTAATTACTTTTCTTCATATTTAACTATGGGAACTCACAAAAAGGACTTTAGTACATGATCAACTTTTATTTCTATTATCATTGTATTAATTCTAGAGATATTTTAAGTTTTTATTCTCTACCGGGAACTCAGTGCATTTATGACAAATTATATTTTTATTTTTTTAAGCATATTTTACTGATTATGCTATTACAGTTGTCCCATTTTTTTTCTCCACTTCATTCTCCTCCCTGCAGCCCCATCACACCAGCATTCCCCCACCTTAGTTCATGCCCATGGGTCATGCATATAAGTTTTTTGGCTTCTCCATTTCCTATACTATTTTTTTAAATATTTTATTTATTTATTTTTAGAGAGGGGGGAAGAGAAGGAGAAAGAGTGGGAGAGAAATATCAATGTGTGGTTGCTTCTTATGTGTCCCCTACTGGGGACCTGGCCTGCAACCCAGGCATGTGCCCTGACTAGGAATGGAACCAGCAACCTTTTGCTTCATAGGCCCGTGCTCAAGCCACTGAGCTATACCAGCCAGGGCCCCTATACTATTCTTAACCTTCCCCTACTTTGTTGTAGACCCCAAGTGCTTTTCAGAGGGCGTAGGGTGTGTTGTATTTTAGGAAAAGGGTATTTTTTTTCTTCTTTTCCAAGGTTGCTCTCTCTGCAACCGCACTTTCTTTAGTAAGCAGAAGCTTTGCTCTCTCTGGCAGTTGCCGCACCCCTCAGGCACAGGTCGAGCATTTAAGAGCCACAAGGGTGCTCCCCTCTTGAGGGAGTGGCCGAGGCACCATAGGCACTCTCCCCTTGAGAGAGTAGTCGTGTCTCTTCCCTTTTTCCACACAGGATTGTTGTCGCCTGTGCATTGATTCTCGTCGTCACAACAGGCAGACTCTGCGAGCGGAGGTCTACAACACTACTTTGTACCTACCATTTCTGCTTCTTATTCCCTGTACCTTTTCCCCCATTCTCCTTCCTCCCTCCCTCCCGCTTCCTGCCAATAAGCCTTCATGTGATCTCCATTTCTGTGATTTTGTTCCTTTTCTACTTTTTTTCTTTGTTTTTATTTTTCTTCTTTTCAGGTTCAGTTGTTGATAGTTGTAAGTTTGTTGTCATTTTACTGTCCATAGCTTTCATCATCATCTTTTTCTTAGATAAGTTTAAACATTTTATATAATAAGGGCTTGATGATGATAAACTCCTTTAACTTGACCTTATCTGGGAAGCACTTTATCTGCCCTTCCATTCTAAATGAAAGCTTTGCTGGATAGAGCAATTTTGGATGTAGGCCCTTGCCTTTCATGACTTGGAATACTTCTTTCCAGCTTCATCTTGTCTGCAAGGTTCCTTTTGAGAAATGAGCTGATACTCTCATGGGAACTCCTTTGTAGGTAACTGTCTCCTTTCCTCTTACTGCTTTTAAGGTTCTCTCCTTATCTTTCATCTTGGGTAATGTAATTATGATGTGCCTTAGTGTGTGCTTCCTGGGGTCCAACTTCTTTGGGACTCTCTGAGCTTCCTGGATGACTATTTCCTTTGCCAGATTGGGTGTTTTCCTTCATTATTTTTCAAATAACTTTTCAATTTCTTGATCTTCCTCATCTTCTGACACCCCTATGATTTGGATGTTGGGACATTTAAAGTTGTCCCAGAGGTTGCTGAGCTCTTCTCACTTTTTTAAATTCTTGTTTCTTTATTCTGTTCTGGATGAATGTTTATTTCTTCCTTCTTCAAGTCATTGATTTGAGTCCTGGTTTCCTTTCCTTCATTGTTGGTTCCCTATATATTTTTCTTTACTCCACTTTTCATAACCTTCACTTTTTCCTCTATTTTGTGACCGTACTCAACCATATCTCAGAGCATCCTGATTACCAGTGTTTCGAACTCTTCATCTGATAGGTTGGTATCTCTTCATCACTTAGTTCTATTTGGGGAGTTTGATCTGTTCTTTCATTTGGGTGATATTTCTTTGTCCTGGTGTACCTGTTATGTTGTAGCGGGTGGAGTCTTAGGTATTTGCCACGCAGGGCAACCCTCTTTGCTGTGTTGTGGCTCTGTATGTTGGGGAGGGGTCCAAGAGGGAACAATGCCGCTTGCTCAGTCACTTTTCCCACCACCCACAAGCAAATTGGGCCCTTCTTGTGCTGATTCCCAGGTGGGTGGGTTTGTGTATGTTCTACGATCCTGTGGGTCTCTCCAGTGAACTCTCCTAAGAGGCTGGGAGTTTCTCCCACTGCCAAAACCCCCACAGGTTTTTACAGCCAGAGGACTTGATTTCCCTGCCCTGGAACCCTGGGCTGCAAGGTCTGTCTCACTTCCCAGTTGTTCTTCCTGCTTTATCCACACGCAAATATAGGCCCACCAAGTCCACCAGCCACAGACTTGCCCGTGCAGGTCCACTAGCTGCCACTTTGCCATCTATTTTCTCTGCCCCTTCTATTGGTCTCAATGAACATTTCTTCTTCAACTCCTTGTTGTTGCACTTCTATACAGTTCGATTTTCTGGCCGTTCTGATTATTTTTGTTTCTAAATTTGTTCCCATTTTTTTCCTATCAATAATTATTTTATTTTTTAAATTTTTTGTTGTTCATGTACAGTTGTCTACATTTCCCTCCCATCACTTTCCCCCACCCATCCTCACCTCCTGCCCTTGATCCTACCTCCCTTTGGCTTTGTCCATGTGCCCTTTATACATGTTCCTTGATGATCCTTCCTGATTTTCTCCCCATTATAGCCTCCCCCCCCCCACTCTGGTTAGAGTCAGTTTGCTCTTTATTTCAATGTCTCTGGTTATATTTTGCTTGTTTGTTTGGTTTGTTGATTAGGTTCCTGTTAAAGGTGAGATCATATGGTATTTGTCTTTCACCAC
Source organism: Sturnira hondurensis (assembly GCF_014824575.4). Classification (NCBI taxonomy): domain Eukaryota; kingdom Metazoa; phylum Chordata; class Mammalia; order Chiroptera; family Phyllostomidae; genus Sturnira; species Sturnira hondurensis. The sequence goes on from NW_028081579.1 coordinate 4,560,510, forward strand.
CTGGCTTATTTTCCTTAGCATAATGCTTTCCAGTTCCATCCATGTTGCTGCAGAGTAGGAGCTCCTTTCTCTCTGCTGTGTAGTATTCCATTGTGTAAATGTACCATAGCTTTTTGATCCATTCATTTACTGATAGACACTTAGGTTGCTTCTAGCACTTGGCTGTTATAATAAATTGTGCTGCTATGAACACTGGGGTGCTGCTATTCTTTTGGAGTGGTGTTTTGGGGTTCTTGGTATAATCTCAGCAGTGGAATTGCTGGATCAAAAGGCAGATCCATTTTTAGTTTTCTGAGAAAATTCCAGACCGTTTTCCATAGTGGTTGTACCAGTCTGTAATTCTACCAACAGCAAACTAGGGTTTCCTTTTCTCCACAACCTCTCCAACACTTGTTATTTGTTGCTTTGTTTTTGATGGCCATTCTGACTGGTGTGAAGTGGTATCATTGTGGTTTTAATTTGAATCTCTCTGATGGCGAGTGATTCTGAGTTTCCTTTCATATGTCTCTAGGTACTTTGTCCTTGGAGAAATGTCTATTCAAGTCCTTTGCCCATTTTTTAGTTGAATTGTTTGTTTTCCTGGAGTGGAGTCATGTGAGTTCTTTGTATATTTTGGAGCTCAAACCCTTGTCCAAGGTATCATTGGCAAATGTATCTTCCCATACAGTTGGTTCCCTTTTCATTTTACTACTGTTTTCTTTAGCTGTGCAGAAGCTTTTTATTTTGATGTAGTCCCATTTGTTTATTCTTTCCTTTATGTCCTTTCTTCTAGGGGACATATCAGTGAAAATATGTCTGAGTAGAAATTGCTGAGTAGAAATTTTTCAGAAAATATGTCTGAAAAATTGCTGAGTAGAATATCTGAGATTTTCCCTTCTATAGTCTCCTCTAGGACTTTTATGGTGTCATGATTTATATTTAAGTCTTTTATCCATCTTGAGTTTATTTTTGTGTATGGTGTAAAGTTGGTGGTCGAATTTCATTTTTTTGCATGTAACTGCACAGATCTCCCAATATCATTTGTTGAAGAGGCTATTTTTACTCCATTAGATGCTTCGGCAGATTCAACATCTCCCTTTGTTGAATATTAATTGACCATAGAGACTTGGGTTTATTTCTAGGCTCTTTATGCTGTTCCATTGGTTTGTGTGTCTGTTCTTACCCCAGTACCAGACTGTTTTGATTATGGTGGTCTTGTAATATAGTTTGATGTCAGATACTGTAATCTCTCCTCCTTTGTTCTTCTTGCTCAAAATTTTGTGGTTATTCAGGCTCATTTATGGTTCCATATAAATTTTTGAAATGTTTCTTCTATATCTGTGAAACATGTCATTGGTATTTTAACAGAGATTGCATTGAATCTATAAATTGCTTTGGGTAGTATAGACATTTGATGTTGTTAATTCTTCCCATCCATGAATATAGTACATGCTACCATTTTTTTGTGTCTTCCTTAATTTTTTTCTTCAGTGTTACATAGTTTTCTAAGTACAGGTTTTTTACCTCCTTTGGTAGGTTTATTCCTAGATACTTTATTTTCTTGTTGCTACATCAAATAGGGTTTTTTTTCCTGATTTCTGTTTCTGTTATTTCATTGTTGGTATACACAAATGCCTTCGATTTCTGAATATTGACTTTGTATCTTGCTGTTTTGCCGAATTCAGTTATTAGGTCTAGCAATTTTTTGGTGAAGTCTGTAAGATTTTCTATGTATACTATCGTGTCATCTGGAAACAATGACAGTTTTGCTTTCTCCTTTCCAATTTGGATGCCTTTTATTTCTCTTTCTTGTCTGATCACTGTGGCTAGGACTTCCAATACTATGTTTAATAGAAGTGGTGAAAATGGAGATCCTTGTCTTATTCCTGATCTTAGTGGGAAAGCTTTTAGTTTTCGTCTATTGAGTGTGATCTTGGCTGTCAGTTTCTCATATATGGCCTTTATTATGTTGAGGTATGCTCCCTCTACTTCCACTCTGCTGAGTGTTTTTATCATAAATGGGTGCTGTACCTTATCAGGTGTTTTTTCTGCATCTACTGATATGATCATGTGATTTTTGTCTTTGCTTTTGTTTATATGATGTATTATATTTATTGATTTGGGAATATTCTACCATTCTTGCATCTCTGGGATGAATCCCACCTGATTATGGTATATGATCTTTTTAATGTATTGCTGGATGCAGTTTGCTAATATTTTGTTGAGGATTTTAACATCTGTCTTATCAGTGATATTGGCCTGTTTTCTTCTTTGCTGTGTCCTTATCCTGTTTTGGGGTTAGGATGATGCTGGATTCATAAAAAGAGTTTGGGGAGTCTCCCCTCTTTTTGGATTTTTTAAAATAATCTGTGAAGGATAGGGGTTAGCTCTTCCTTAAGTGTGTTCTAAAATTTTCCTGTGAAAGCATCCAGCCCAGGGTTTTTGTGTGCTGTGAGTTTTTTGATTACTGTGTTGATTTCACCAGAAGTTATTGGTCTGTTCAGGATTTCTGCTGCTTCTTCATTCAGTTTTGGAAGATTATATTTTTTAGAAATTTGTCTATTTCATCTAAGTTTTCAGATTTCTTGGCATATAGTTGTTTGTTGTAATTTCTTAACAATCCTTTGTATTTCTGTGAAGTTGTAATCACTCCTCTTTCATTTCTGATTTTATTTGGGTTCTCTTTTTTTCTAGTTGAGTCTGCATAAAGGCTTGTGAATTTTGTTTATCTTTTCAAAGAACCAGCTTCCTGATTTATTGATCCTTTGAATTGTTCTTTTAGTCTCTATGTCATTTAATTCTGCTCTGATCTGGGTTATTTCCTTCCTTATAATCACTCTGTACTTTGCTTGTTGTTATTCCTCCAGTTGTTGTAGATGTAGGGTTAGGTTGTTTACTTGAAATGTTTCTACCCTGTTTTAGGTAGGCCTGTATTGCTATGAACTTCCCACTCAGAACTGCCTTTGCTGTGTCCCATAAGTTTTGGACTGTTGTGAGTTCATTTTCATTTGTTTCCAGAAACTTTTTTATTTGATTTCTTCTTTGTTCTCATTATCAGCCCATTCATTGTTTAATAGCATGCTATTCAGTCTCCAGGAATTTGAGTGTTGTTTTTTTTTAGTTTTTTCCTTGACATTGGTGTCTAGTTTCAAGCCCTTGGGCACAAGAAAATGCTTGATAACAATTATAATTTTCTTCAATTTGTTGAGGCTTGTTTTGTGTCCTGTCATGTGGTCTATCTTTGAAAACATACCATGTACTTTGGAAAAGAATGTATATTTTGCTTTTGGGGGATGAAAGGTTCTGTGTGTGTGTATGTGTGTGTGTGTGCGTGTGTGTGTACACACATCAGTTAAGTCCATTTGATCTAGGACATTGTTCAATGCCGCAATATCCTTGTTGGTATTTTGTTTGAAAGATCTGTCCATTTTTCACAATGGGGTGTTAAAATCCCTCATGTAAGTGTGTTGCTGTCTATATCTTTCTTGAAGTCCTCCAAGATTTTTCTTATATATTTGGGTGCTCCTATGTTGGGTTCATATATGTTTATGATGTTTATGTCTTCTTGATGGAGTCTTCTTTTCAGTATTGTGAACTGTTCTTCTGGGTCTCTTTTCGTTTTGAAGTATATTTTGTCTGACATAAGTATTTCTACCCGGCTTTTTTTCCTGACCATTTGCTTGGAATATTCTTTCCCACTTCTTGACTTTCATTTTATGTAGGTATTTTGTTCTGAGGTGGGTCTTTTGTAGGCAGCGTATGTGTGGGTAATGTTTTCATATCCGTTCAGCTACCCTGTGTGTTTTGATTGGAACATTTAATCCATTACATTTAAAATAATTATTTATAGGTACTTATTACGATTTTACTTCCTTCATAGCTGTGATCCTCTTTCTCTCTCATTCTTTTTCTTCCTTTCTTAAAGCAGAACCTTTAGCATCTCTTGCAGAGCTGGTTTGGAGGATGTGTATTCTTTGAGGCTTCTTTTATCTGGGAGGCTCCTTATTTCACCTTCCATTTTAATTGAGAGCCTTGCTGGGTAGAGTAGTCTTGGTTGCAGGCCTTTGGTTTTCATTACTTGTAGTATTTCTTGCCATTCCCTCCTGGCGCATAGTGTTTCCATTGAGCAGTCAGCTGCTAGTGTTACTGGGGCTCCCTTTTATGCTACTCCTGTTTCTCCCTTGCTGCCTTTAAAATCTCTCTTTGTCTTTGAATTTTGCCATTTTAATTATGATGTGTTTTGAAGTGGGCTTCTTTGGGTTCCTCTTGATTGTGACAGTCTGTGCTTCCTGGAATTGTGTGACTTTTTCTCTTATCAAATTAGGGAAGTTTTCTATCATTACTTTTTCAAACAGATTTTCTATCCCTTGCTTGTCTTCTTCTGCTTCTAGTATCCATGTTATACGATTATTATGTATCATGTTGTCCTGCAGTTCCCTTACCACCTCTTCATTCTTATTGAGGTTCTTTTCCTTTTCTTGCTCTTTCTGGGAGTTTTTTCCTACCTTGTCCTGCAGGTCGCTGATTCAGTACTCTGCTTCATCTAGCCTGCTTTTGATTCCTTCTACTATGTTCTTCAATTCAGAAATTTATTCTTCATTTCTTTTTGGCTCCTGTTGTTTCTGTGTCTGTTTTCATGCTGATATAGTTTGCAGTAAGTTCCTCGTAGCTTCCCTGTAGTTTTCGGTAATTCTCACTGAGGTCATTGAGCTTCCTCATAACCACTGTTTTGAAGTCAGTTTTCTGATAGTTGACTTGCCCTATTTCATTTAGCACTTTTTCTAAGTATTCCTCCTTTCCTTTCGATTGGGGGTTGTTTCTTTATCTTCCCATTATTTGTAAGACTCTTCTTGTTTGCTTCTGCTTCTTAAATTGGTCTGTTTTGACTCCCTTTTTTTTTTGGTGTGAACTTCTCTGGCAGGGAACCTGTATGAATCAGTGGTGCAGTCTCCTTGATCTCCTGAACTTGATGCTCTTGGGATGCCCTGTATGCCGTTTATGTTGGTTCTCTGGATGTAATTGGTTTTTTATTATTGTTGGGTCTTTCCTATTTGGGTCCCTCCTTCCAGCTGGTTGACTGAGGGTCTCACTCCACCCACCATGTCTTAATGTTGTTGTGCAGATGCTGCCAGAACAGAACCACAAAGCCTAGGAAACAAATGCACATCTGCAAAAATAACTCCCACCGACAATCCCACTATCAACAGCAAATGAACCAGTGTTAATACGGGTGTAAAGAAATTATGACAATAAAAAAAAGGGTTGAAATAAACTGTAGTATAAAATCTAGTGACTTAATGTGCACAAACTTGAAAGACAAGAAATGAATAGTTAAAAAGCTATGCAGGAAAGAAAATATCTCAAATCATGGAGAAGACCACAGTGGATTTTGTCTCGGTGGTCTCTCGTATTCACCACTGTTTTTTCTTTCTGAATCTGCCTATGGTAATGTCAGATGTTCACCCCATCTGACCCTAGGCAGCCTGCTTTGAGACTTCCAGGTCTATGTCTGGTTCTATCTACTGTCTATGGTTATCTCCTTCAGTTGTTAATCTGGTCACTCTGCAGTCAGTAGTCAAATTTAAGGCCCATAAGGTGGGGCAGAATCTCTTCGGGGATGGGGCTGTTGTTTCCCCTCAGGCTTCTGCTGATTGGAGGGTAGTGGTCTGCCTGAGCACGATGGCTGCTGCTGTGTGGGTGTGACTCAGCAACAGGATCCCAGCATCTACTCTCTTAACTATTTCCCCAAAGCTTCCATCCCCAGTCACTCCTCAGGTGTCTCTAGCCCACTCTGCCCCCACCTTTGCCAGAGCTCAGGATAAGTGGCTGCAACTGAATATTTGTGCATTGGCCCTTTAAGCAGCTCTTTCAGACCTCGGCCATCCCTTTCTGGCCCAGAGCAACCCTGCCGCTTTTGTGCTGGCTGTTATCTGTGTACTTTGGGGGCTCTGGTTCTCTGGGCTGGGGATTCCAGTTTAGGATTTAGAGTCCACACTTCTCAGGGAGATCCAGCTGGTTGCTTAATTATCCTTCCAGTGCTTCTGTCTATGAGTGCCTAGCCAGCCATCTTGAGTCTGGCCATCTTCACTCCTTACCAGTCAGGTTGTGCTGAAGCTGATTCTTCTGTCTTTCCGAGGTGAGGTCTCTCCCACTATTGTTCACTTGTTTATTTCAGGTGATTTCTCCACAACTTAGCTGTAATTCCAGATTGGTCCTGGGAGGAGATTAGTGTGGCTTCCATTCACTCCTCCGACATCTTTTCTCCCCCATTTTTCCTCCCCATCCTGTTGTCCTTCTTTTGGTTGTGTGAGGAGGCAAAGTGTATCTACCTATGCTTCCGTCTTCACTGGGAGTCCTCCTGTCAAATTTAAGTACTTTTTAAAAGATTACATTTCTTCACCTCCTCCCCCCCCAAAAAAAGTCACTAAGCAATTTTCATTCTTTCACTTATTCATTGATATCTATTGACTGCTATATGGGAGCCACTGTGAGAGAAGAGCTAGAGATACAGTCACGGGCACTGCTTTCAAGGAGCTTGCAGTCTGGTGCAGGAGGAGGGCGAGCCCTGTGAATGAGGAGTGAACAAATGAATCAGTGATTGAACTACACAGTGAGGAGTCGAGTGGTAATGATATTACAAAGTAGAATGGTAAAGTTGGTTAACTCTTTTAAATTATATTTTATTGATTATGCTATTACAGTTGTCCTATTTTTTCCCCTTTGCCACTCCTCCATGCAGTACCCCCACTCCCTCAGGCAATCTTCCCACCATTTTTCATGTCCATGGGTCATGTGTGTATGTTCTTTGGCTACTTCATTTCCTATACTATACTGTACATACCATGGCTATATATGTAACTACCTATTTGTACTTCTTAATTTGCTTGCTTCTTCACCCATTCCCCCACACCCGCTCTCATCTGGCAACCAACAAAATGCCCTCTGTATCCATGACTCTGTCTCTGTTCTTCCTGTTGACTTAGTTTTTTACTTTCAGTTGTTGATAGATTTGTATTTTTTGCCATTGTATTGTTCATAGTTTTTATCTTATTTTAAATGTTAAATAAGTCCCTGTAGCATTTCGTATAATAATGGTTTGGTAATGATGAACTTCTTTCGTTTTCTTGTCTGGGAAGCTCTGTATCTGTCCGTCTACTCTAAGTGATACCTTTGCTGTGTAGACCAGTTTTCACTGTCAGTCCCTAGTTTTCATGACTTAGAATATTTCTTGCCACTCCCTTTAGCCTGCAAAGTTTCTTTTGAGAAATCAGCTGACTACCTGTAGAAACTCCCCTGTAAAGAACTAACTTCTTTTTTCTTGCCGCTTTTAAGATTCGCTCTTTATCTTTAATGTTTGGCATTTTAATATGATGTGTTTTGGTATGGATTTGTTTGCGTGCATCTTGTTTGGGACTCTGTGCTTCCTGGAGTTGCATGTCAGTTTCCTTCAGCAAATTAAGTAAGTTTTCTTTCATATTTTTTAAAACAGATTTTCAGTTTCTTGCTCTCTCTTTACTTCTGGCACCCACATAAGGCAAATGTTGAACCTCCTAAAGTTGTCCCAAGGCCGCTTATGCTTTCCTCATTTTTTTGGATTCCTTTTTCTTTTTTTTTTTTGATTGATTGTTTTTTGCTTCCTATGTTCTATGATATTGATTTGATTCTCAGCTTAATCCACTCTACTGTTGTTTGCCTGTAAAATTATTCTTTATTTCAATTAGTGCGCCCGTCGTTTCTGACTGGATCTTTTTTATGCTTTTGACTGAGGTTCTCACTAAGTTCCTTGAGCATCCTTATAACCAGTGTTTTGAACTCTGCATCTTATAGATTTCTTTTCTCCATTTCTCCATTTCATTTAGTTCTTTCTCTGGAGTTTTGATCTATTCCTTTATCTGGGCCATGTTTCTTTGTCTCCTTGTTTTGGCAGCCTCCCTCTGTCTGTTTCTATGTGTTACGTAGAGCTACTTTGACTCAGTGTCTGGAAAATGTGGCCTCATGTAGTAGGTGTTCTGAAGGGTCCAGTGGCACAGCCTCCCCTATCACCCAAGCTGTATGCTCAAGGTGCACCCTTCATGTGGGCTGAGTATACCCTCCTTGTGTAGCTGAGCTTTGGTTGCTGTTGGCAAGTAAATGGGGGGATTTACCCAGGCCACTCAGCTGCAAATATTGGCTGTGACCACTTATCACCAACCTCCACCATCCATGGAGGATCAGTTGTGCAGTGGCAGGATGGTGCTCTGATGTGTTCTATAGCTGTCCACTGGGTGTGCAGGCCCTGGGGTTTCCCTCATGATGCAGCCCAAGGTCAATCCCCACCTGTGTTTTGTTGGAGGCCACGCTTCCTGAGCTATAAAGCAATCTGACATGGCTCCACTTGTGCTGGGCTTAGAGATTCCCAGGTGAAACCAAGCTGTGAATCTAGGCTGGCTGCTGCTAGTGCCTGGCCTGGGGCTCAGTGAAGCCAGCTGTTGTTGTTTGATAGGATTTCAGAAGTTGCGAAGCAAGAGCCAAGACCAGCCATTCATATGGAAAAGCAGCTTGGGTGTGGCAGAGTCTCTGGAGATCTCCAAGGCAGTGCAAACAGTGTTAGCCTGTTTGATGAAGTCTCAGATGTGGCACCAACTTGCCAGCTCAGTGTGGGAAGGCTTTAGAAAACGGACAATGGCCTCTGCTCGCCCTGATGCCAGACACTTCAGTTCCTCCTTGTATGCCACTGGTGCCTTTCAAGCTGCTCCCCTGATGCTGGAGCTTAGAAGGAGTGAGTCTGAGCGAGTCTGTGTGTGGGTTCTTTAAGAAGTTTCTTCCACTGAGTCGATTCCCACTGGTTTTTGCAGCCAGAAGTTGTGGAGACTTATATTACTGGCTTTGGAATCAGGGGCAGTTGGGCCTGTGTCGGGCTGGGACTCCTTACTCCCAAGATATCCCTCTTGAATTTTTATCTACCACAAATGTGAGGGACCAGCCCATTCCATGTCTGTGCCTCTCCTACCAGTTTGCATGGGTGTGATTTCTTTAATTCCAGAGTTGTCAGACTTCTATTCATCTCTATTTCTGATGGTTCTGAGTGATAGCTGTTCTAAATTTTAGTTGTAATTTTGATGTGGTGGCATGCAGAGGCAAGTTGTAGCTGCATATCCTCCATCTTGACCAGAAGTCTGTTAATTTTTTAAAAGATTTTATTCATTTTTTAGAGGAGAAGGGAGAGAGAAAGAAAGGGAGAGAAATATCAGTGTGTGGTTGCCTCTTACACACACCCAACTGGGGACCTGGTCTGCAACCCTGGCATATGCACTGACTGGTAATCGAACCAGTGGCCCTTCAGTTTTGCAGGCTGGCACTCAATACACTGACCTACACCAGCCAGGGCTGGTGATTAATTTTTTATTAAAGTATGAGAAGATAGTAGGGAGGAGAAATTAGGAATGGCTTTACTGAGGAAGGTGGTTCTGCTAATTACCTCAAGTTTATATGGACTTTAGCAGGCAGGCAAAGTAAGGCAAGAGCTTTTCAAGGGTAGGAGATGGGCATGGAGGGTTAGATGTGTGGTGTGGTCAAGAAATACAGGGGTTCCATGCTGCTGAGTGAAATACAACAAAGGGAAGGATAGTAGCAGACAAAGTCAAGAAGTAGGTGAAAACCAAATGATGTAGTCAAGCAGAAAAAAATATAAACTTGTTTTTTTTATGTTCCTGCCATTAATATAGCATCCAGTATCTATCAGACAGTTCTGTCTGCTTTTATATAATTCTGACCTGTTCAGTAGCAGAACACAGTTTGAATATATTATTTTCATTTTCTAGTAAATTCTTATCAAAATAAGTATATTAGATTAGTGTTTAAATAGAGTCTCTATTTTTATAATAAGTACTTATACAGGAATTACCAGACTCTTAACAGTAATAGCTAGTATTATTTTCTTAATGAAACTAAGGTCTGTAAATGTTTGATAATCTTTACACATATCTGCAATTTTAAAAAGACAATTTAAGGTTTTTCATAATTCTTAAGTTTCATGGTAGACTATTCATTCCTGAATAACAATCCTTTACACTTTTTCCTGTACAGTACTTTTATACATAGTTGTGCTTTTACACACTACTTCTGTATATATTGTACTTTTACACACTATTATACCTGTACACATTACTGATAAATTAAGTATTGTTATCCTAGTGTGATAATACATTCATTTCACAGCAAAAATATCAAAGGAAAGCAAAGTAGTTCCAACTTTTCTCTTTTGTCAAATCCAGTGTGACAATATTGTTCATACATGCCAATATAGTGTAGTACACTGTCTAGTAGAAGGAAGACAGAGAACTCTTACCAGATGGCGGACAAACTGTTCCCTAAAAACAACAAAATTTGAAGTTGCTGAACTTCTCTCTTTATCAACTTCTCACCTATGCTAGAACGGTGATTTTTTTCTCCTTAAACCCTTATGTTTTGGTATTAGTGATAGGGTGCCCTGGTATGCTCACATTTTTATTCACCACAACTACCACACAATATGCAAGTTTTATTTCAGTCTTTGTTTAAATATAAAAGCAGCAGTAGATTCAGATGCTGCTTGGGAGTTTCAGAGCAAAGAATGAAGAATGTGAAGCTGAAATTAGTCTTTAACCTTGTTTGACATAGGAATTGCAATGCTTTTACTCCATTCTTTTTCTTTAATAAACATAAGGACTTTTGTTACTGAATTTTTAATAACTCAGTAATGGAATTAAAATTAAACCGTGGGTCACAAAACTCCTCATTTTCTTCTAACTGCTTTTCCTCCCAAACACTAGAATACAGCCTATTTAAATCTTAACTTTTGCTTGCCAAACCACTGTTACCACCCATCTGTTCATGCCAATTGTAAAGGAGGTTTGGTTTTTAGTGAAGCTCTGCATTTCACATAAGGTATGTGAAGTGAAATTTCACAAGGGACATCACAGATCCTGATTCTTAGTGATAAACCTTTGGGGCCATCAGGGTTGGCATATGGTCCAGTATGATATGAAGGCTTGGGTTCCCTGGCTTCACTTCTTTGGCGTGAAGCTGATAAAACCTGGCTGTTGAGTATTATTTCACTGGACACCAATCATGGGCAGCAGGAACTGCCCATTTAACTCTCTGTGGGAAGGAAGCCCAGAGAGCGTTCACAATGGTACCATTGTCGAGTTGCAAACTGCTCTGAACAGCTTGACAGCACTAGGGAGGAGGGGAAGGGGTTGCTTTACTAATTGCTGTTCAGAAAAGGGAAGGAGCAAAAATAGCTGTTGCAGAACTGTTTCTACATTTACTTACTCTCTTGATAGGAGTATTGACTTTTATTTAGCACATACCTACTATCACAAATAAATACATTTAAACAGCCATCAGTAATTCCTCATTAACGTGTCATTATCTATTTTCCGCCTGCCAGATTATAGCAGAGCAAAAGTCAGTTTTGCTGTATGATACTGTGTTTGAGTGAAAAAAGATGTATTTTTTTCATCTTTGTATAAATTCAAAATTAATTTCGAAAAGTGGGTTAAAACCAGCACAGTTCATATATCAGGTAATATTAAAGACAAATTTGGCTTAATTTTTTTTACACTGTGCTTTTTAGAATTCCCAGATACCACCTGAATATATATCAGCTTTCATAGAAATGTGAATTAATGTTTCTAACAATTGCAAGTGCTAAAATAATTCACTAAAGGTAAACTAGTCATCAAATCTTAAGGTTAGATACTGGTTTTATCATTTAAATAAGTAACGTAGCTTTTTTCAGTCATCATGATTAATCTCTGTTTAGTTCTATTTTGGATAGCTTTAAAAATGTGAGGGTTTTTTCCTTTCTATGAAGCATCGTATGCCATGATATTTGTATAAACACTACTCTTGCCCTTTCCACTTTTTTTCTAGTTAGTTTAATTAAGTAGTCGGTGGTTGTGATGCAAAGAAACAATGACCCACCACATTTTTAAAAAATCAAGGTTTATTTTAGCCCCCAAGATCCTCACAGTATATTTCCATAGGTGATTCTTTTTTTAAATCTTAGCCTGACTAAATTATATTGCAATGTTATATTTTATAAAACAGGTCCTTCCAAGGGATGATTTTTTAATAAAGTAATAGAAGAGGAAAATATTTTAAGAAAACTTTTTTAATCTATAAATTTTTAAAAATTATATTCTCTTGTTATGTTGAGGGAAAATGAGATGCACATTTTGTAAATCGGTACCAGTCTATAAAATTTACTAGTATTCAATTTCCTCGTGTCCTCTTAAATGATTTTAGTAAATGGGCACCAGGGCAATATTTCAAAAACAGTAATTCATTGAATGCCCATTCCTCCTTTTACTGCAGAATAGATTATATTTAAGTAAAGATTAATGGGTAGATTTTGATGTTAAAGTCCAGTCTCTAACCCTATCATTCCCTGGAGGCATATAGTGCATTAGTTTAAGCCAATGTGCTGTTTATCATAGATTCTATGGCACAGTCTTAAATGACAGTTCGCTGTACTTTGTAACTACTTACCATGATAATAAATCACTTTTTTTTTACTCCTGATAATTTTAGCATTTAAACAAAATCTTAATTAAATTAGTGCACATTTAGGTAGAGATAACACTTAAGTAATTGTACACTGTAAAATTTCACTTATTTAGTGACTTTTTTCCTTTTTGTAATCTTCTAACAGATCTCAAATTTAGTATTTATTTAGTTCAAACATATACATTCATTTTCTCAACTTTAACATACTGAAATTTTGTTCCCTAAAGGGAACAACTCAATGGTGATTGTTTCTAGTCTCCCCTCCATGTTTTTCAAATTCGTGCTCTAATACCAGTGATTCTGAAGCAGTTCTCTGTTGACTATGAAAGGGTCATTAATACTTAATGCTAATATTTTCAAGTAGATCTCATCAAAAATGAATATCCATAATGTTCATTTCCTTACATTTGAAATCCAGTAACTTGTTTTTCTGTTAGATGTTTTGTTTCATACAGATATCATGAAAATCAGTACACATGTTTAATAATTATGTTAGTGCTTTTAGAAACCAGTGGCTATTGGATTATTTAATCAGGAAGTATTTTTAGAACCTTTTGGTAGGCTTAAAATTTTAATCCTATTTATTTGAGATTAATATAATATTTTTAAATGCATTTACTTCAACTTTGGTAGAATTGGGCTTTTGTCAACTTTTTACTTAATGTTTTCATTTAGTAATTGACTGATTTATGAGCAATTATATATGGTTCAAATTTTATTCAACTCCAGCTTTCAATAATGGGACTATCCTCACACTGTCTTAGCACCTGTTATGGATTTTGAGTCATCTGGCAGCCCATGGGACTGAGATAAAGAAGTACCAGGTGTCCTGCCTGTCTCCTAATTGAGACGCAGTGAAAACAATATAGACTTGGCAGTATGGTTAAAAAGGGTGGATTAAATCCCAGCTTTGTCTGTTCTGACAAATCACAGCTTTTCCTTCATGATGTAGGTAGTATCAACTACTAAAGAATTTCATTAATAAAATAAGGCATCATAAAGATTATACACAATAATTTTGCATAACCTGTTGCAGACTTTCTGTTAACATGGTACAAATATCCACTATACCAAGATTCATGCTATTTGTTTACGGGAATTTTATTTTTATTGCATGTGAACTAGACATCATGTTTCTTGAAGAAATTAGCTACTAGAGGAAAGAAATGTGAGTATTAATTTACCAAGGATAGCAGTACATTTACTTTGATCTTCCAAATGAGTAATGAACATTAGTCCATGGGATACTTAATTGCTCTGTATAATTCAGCAAAATTTTCCACTTTAAAATAGCAGCCATGAAATCCTTGAGATGTATTTGAAAAGTATTTCTGCCCATGTTCTATATCTCAATAAAATTCTTGGATTTTTTTCAATTATTTTTAAGACCCTGTGTAATGATACTGCTTCAGAATGTTTGACAATATTTCAAGGCCTTTTATAACTAAAAAGCTAAATGTATTATAGTTTTTCTTTTTTTTATTTAAATTGTTGTTCAAATACAGTTTTCTGTCTTTTACTTCCATCCCAACTCACCCCCCAGAGTGCTCCCCACCTCCCTCCCATTTCCACCCCCTTTAGTTTTTGTCCATGTGTCCTTTATACTTGTTCCTGTAAACCCTTCTTCCCCTTTCCCCCTGGAATTCTCTGCTCTGGTCACTGTCAGCCTGCTCTCTATTTCAGTGTCTTTCATTATATTTTGCTTGCTTGTTTTAGTTTGTTTCTTTTCTCATTTTTATTTTAGAGCCCACCAAGGATTTTTACTATATCATATGTGATATTTTAGTATATAAATAAACATTTTCCAAAATCTACACATCTTAGAATTTAAACTAATATTCATTGTGTTCGCCATTTTTGAGCTAACTAAAATACCTCAAATCTTTTTTTTTTTCTTCATCCAAAACCCAGGTTATTAAGATGGGTGTAGAAAGAGCACTGGACTATTTTTTTAAATACTTTATTCATTTATTTTTAGAGCAAGGGGAAGGGAAGGAGAAAGAGAGGGAGAGAAACATCAATGTGTGGTTGCCTCTCATGTGGCCCCCCACTGGGGAACTGGCGTGCAACCCAGGCATGTGCCCTGATTGGGAATCGAACCAGTGACCCTTTGGTTCACAGGTCGTGCTCAATCCACTGAGCTACACCAGCCAGGGCAGCACTGGACTATTAAGTGATCATGATTCTAGCCTCAACTGTACCCATCAGCAGCTCTGTTTCTCCAAGCAAATCTCTAGTTGTATTTTTCATCCAGGCAAGGCTTGCTGCTAAACAAACATTTTGCTGATTTTGCTAAGTTTCCTGAAAGTAATGTTGAGAGATAATTATTGTGTCCTTCTTCTAGTTCAAACTGTCCTAAAATATTCTCAATAATTGATGCCTGGAGATAAATCTTCTTAAGATGGTCTTTTGAAAAACCTGATTATTTAAATTTCTAAGTATTATTTTTCAAGGATATGATTACCTCTATTCTTATGGTGTCCAGAAGAGTTTTGGAAATCTGTCTAAAATAGTTTTGAAATTACCCTCCATTTGATTTTTTCTATAGACATTTTCACAAAAATTTTTCCCTTTTCTCTACAGATGACCACTCAAATGAATGGAATTAGCTTAACTAAATTTTGTTACCTCATACCATTGTTGAATTTAGGGAAAGTATTTAGATATTTTTAAAATTAAAGAAAAATTGTCATAGCCAGTGGGGCAGAATGTTTATGTCAGCCCTAACTCTAGCAAGCTGTAGTTACTTTCAACATTTATAGAATGTGTTTCTTTAGGCACTGATTATGTTTTTTGACAAGTTTTCAGTTTTCTTTTCTCTTAATGTTAGACTTTACCTGTGTGCTTTATTCACTTTTTTAGTATACATTGTGCTTTATTCACTTTTCTTCTTGCAAAGGAGCTTAGCAAGATCAAAGATAGGAGGTGAAACCAAACTCTTTCTCACAAGATTTAAACTCTGTACCCAATCCTAGGAAAGTCCCAACTGCATTTGCCCCAAAGGAGTTTGCCTCTGGGGAGCCACATTAGCATTAGGGAACAGGGGCTGCCTGCGGGCCATTCTGTAGTTCATCGTTCTGAGTAATACTGGGCCCTGTGTTAAGTGATAGAGATGTATAGAGAGAGAATACATGGCCTGTGCTCCCATGACATTAGTCTCCCCAGTAGTTTATTAGAACAAGCATGAGGAAAGAGGCACATGTGGTGTTTAACAACTGCTTCTGGAGAGCATGGGAGGCTCCAATTTGTGGCTTTTGTCAAGTTCTGTGAGGTGAAAATTCCCACCTTAGCCAACTTCAACCTACCAGCCACCTACAGACTTGGTGAATATTAGTAGTGCTCTCCAAATTCTTTTTACCTCAGTAGGCGAAACTCTCCCTCTTCTACAACTACTGTTCATGGAATCTTCATACAGAATCAGGGGATGAAATTCCTAAGTGCTAAAACTGCAAAGAAGCCCAGAAATGTGAGTGTAGGCAGTGCTTACTAAAACAAATTATGAATTTCGGAATGAGGCTTATATTTCTGAGGCTGTGGTATTAAGCACATATCTAAACACCTCAGACTTTGCCTTTACTTAAAAAGGAGCTGATAGTTTTTTTCTTTTTTAGGAAAGAAAACATTAAACCTGAACTTAGGAGGAAATTAGTTAAGTAATATGTCTTTGAAGTCTTTTTACAATTACATATTTCATAGCTCCTTTTTGTAAAAAGTTATACTTTCATTCTTCATGTGTACCTAGATACATGCATATATACACACATGTGTATATACAGATTTCTTTGAGGCTAGTAATTTATTTTTTCTTTATATTTTTATTTAAATTACAGTTGACATACAATATACACATTAGATTGAAGTATACAACATAGTGATTAAACATTTACATACATTACAAAGTGATTAACCCCAATATCTAATACCTAACACCATACATAGTTACTACAATATTATTTGCAGTATTCCTGTGCTGTTCTTTACATTCCTGTGACTGTTATAATAACTAAAAGTTTGTACATCTTAATCCCTTCCCCTTTCTCTCCCAACCGCCACCCATTTGGCAACCATCAGTTTCTTCTCTGTAAGTTTGTTTTTAAGATGCCACATATAAGTGAAATCGTATGGTATTTGCCTTTCTCTCTGTGATGTATCTCACTTAGCATAATACCCTCTAGGTCCATTCATGTTGTTGCACATGGCAAGATTTCTTTGTCTTAAGTATATTTTATTGAAAGTATATATATTATAGTTGTCCCAATTTTTTCTCCCCTTTATCCTCCTCTACCTTTTACTCTCCCACCTTCCACAGTCCTCCCCCTGCCCCTTGGTTCATGTCCATGTTTGGTACATACAAGTTATGGGGCCTCTCCATTTCCTACAATGTTCTTAGCCTCCCCCAGTCTATTTTGTACCTACTAAATATACTTCTTACTCACTGTATCTATTTCCCCTGTTCTCCCCTCTCCTACTGATAACCCTCCATGTGATCTCCATTTCTGTGATTCTGTTCCTGTTCTATTGTTTAATTAGTTTGTTTTTATATTTTAGTTTTAGTTGCTGATAGTTGTGAGTTTGTTGTCATTTTACTGTTTATAGCTTTCATCATCTGCTTTTTCTTAGATAAGTCCCTTTAACATTTCATATAGTAAGGGCTTGGTGATAATGAACACCTTTAACTTGACCTTATCTGGGAAGCACTTTATCTGCCCTCCCATTCCAAATGATAGCTTTGCTGGATAGAGTAATCTTGAATGTAGTAGGTCCTTGCCTTTCATGGGTTCAAATACTTCTTTCCAGCCCCTTCTTGCCTGCAAGGTCTCTTTTGAGAAATCAGCTGGTAGTCTAATGGGAACTCCTTTGTGGGTAAATCTCTCCTTTTCTGTTGCTTCTTTTAAGATTCTAGCCTTCTCTTTCATCTTGGGTAATGTAATTATGATGTGCCTTGGTGTGTTCCTCCTTGAGTCCAACTTTGGGACTCTGTGAGCTTCCTGGACTTCCTGGAAGTCTATTTCCTTTGCCAAATTGGGGATGTTCCCCTTCATTATTTGTTCAAATAAGTTTTCCATTTCTTGCTCTTCTTCTGGCAGTGCTATGATTCAGATGTTGAAGCACTTAAAGTTGTCCCAGAGGTTCCTAAGTCGCTAATCATTTTTTGAATTCTTGTTTCTTTATTCTGTTCCAGTTGGATGTTTATTTCTTTCTTTTGTTCCAAATTGTTGGTTTGAGTCCCAGTTGCCTTCCCTTCACTATTGGTCCCCTTTATTTTACTTTGTATAGCCTTCATTTCTTCCTTCATTTTGCAACCAAGCTCAATTCTGTGAGCATCCCAATTACCAGTTTTTTGAACTCTGCATCTGATAGATTGTCTGTCTCCTTGTTGCTTAGTGTTTTTTACTGGAGTTTTGATTTGTTCTTTCATTTGGGCCATATTTCTTTGTGTCAGCAAGCCTGTTACATCATATGGGTCAGAGCCTTAGGTGTTTGTCACGACGGGGCAACCCAGTTTGCTGCATTGTCTAGCTATGTGTGGGTGAGGGGTTAGAGAGGGGACCATGTCACTTGCTCATTTGCTCAGCTCTCACACCTCACTTTCTGCCTCTTCCTTCACTTCCCACAAGCAAATTGGGCCCTCCTGGTGTGATTCTCTGGGTGAGTGGGCTTGTGTATGTTCTGGGACCCCATGGGTCTCTCCAACAGACTGTCCTATGAGGCTGGGAGTTTCACCCACCACTGAAACCCCCACATGTTTTTACAGCCAGAGGTTTGAAACTTTAAAGTTCTGGTTGTTTTTTGTTTTTAAATTAGTTGTTATCCTTCTTTTGGTTGTGGGAGGAAGTGAAACGTTTCTACCTATGCCTCCATGTTGGCTGGAATCCAGATTTCATTCTTATTTCTGGCTGAGTCATATTCCATTATATTTATGTAATACATTTTATCAAGTCATTATCAATGAACATTTGGGTTGCTTCTATGTCTTAGTTATTTAAGTAATGCTGCAATGAACACAGGTGCAAGGATTTTTTTGAGTATTTTGGATTTCTTCAGATAATTACCTAGAAGTCTAATTACTGTGTCATATTGTAGTTCTATTTTCAATGTTTTAAAGAACCTCCATAATGTTTTCACTAGTGGCTGCACCTTTTTCCAATTCTACCAATGGTGTGTGAGGGTTCTCTTTTCTTCAGCAACTTGTTGGATGGTTGGCATTCTGACAGGTGTGAAGGTGATATCTTATTGTGGTTTTGGTATGCATTTCCCTTATAATTAGAAGTGTTTTGTTTCCCTTGACCAAGGAGACATATCCCAAAACATGTATCTAAGAGTGATGTCAAAAAGTTTACTGCCTGTTTTCTTGAAGTTTTATGCTTTCAGGTCTTCCATCTGTCTTTAATCCATTTTGAGTTAATTTGTGTATATGGTATAAAAAAGTTGTACACTTTCTTTTTTGCATGTATCTGTCAATTTTCCCATCACCATTTATTTAAGAGACTGTCTTTATCCCATTGTAAATTCTTGTCCTCTTTGTCATAGATTAACTGACCATATAGGCATAGATTTATTTCTTGGCTTTCTATTCTATTTCATTGGTCTATGTGTCTGTTTTCATGCCAGTACCTTGCTGTTTCTGAGTAGTACCTTATAAATAGTTTGATATAGGGTAGCTTGGTACCTCCAACAGTGTTGTTTCACAAAATTGCTTTGGCTATCTGGGGTCTTCTATGGCTCTATTGAATGTATAAATTTTAGGATTGTTTATTCTAGTTCTGTGAAAAGGGCCACTGGTAGTTCAGTAGAGATTGTACCAAATCTGTAGATTGCTTTGGGTAATATGGACATTTTAACACTGTTAATTCTTTCTATCCATGACCACGGTATATCCTGCCATTTATTTGTATCTTTAGTTTCTGTCATCAGTGTCTTACAATTTTCTAAGTACGGGTCTTTTACCTCCTTGGACAAATATATTCCTAGGTATGTTATTTTATTCGATGCAATTGTAAATGGGATTGTTTCACACTTCATTATTGATGTATAAAATGCATCTAATTTCTGGAGATTTATTTAGTATCCTGCTACTTTACTGAATTTACCTATCAGTTCCAGTAGTTTTTTGGTAGAATATTTAGGTTCTCTATTACAGTATCATGTCATCTGTAAATGACGTTTTACTTCTTCCTTTCAAATTTGGATGCTTTTCATTTTGTTTTCTTTTCTGATTGCTGTGGCCTGGACTTCCAATACTATACTGAATAAAAGTAGTGAAAGTGGGTGTCCTTGTCTTGTTCCTGATCTTAAGAAAAACGCTTGTAGCTTTTCCCTTTGAATATGATGTTAGCTGTGAATTTGTTATATTTGGCCTTTGTTATATTCAGGTATGTTCCCTGTATTCTCACTTTGCTTAGGGTTTTTTCATAAATGGATGCTGGATTTCGTCAAATGCTTTTTCTGCCTTTATTGATATGATCATATGATTTTTATTTATTTTGTTTATGTGATGTATCACATTAATTGATTTCCAGATTTTGAACCAACCTTGCATCCCAGGAATAAATTCTACTTCTCAGTGGTGTATTATATTTTTAATGTATTGTTGAATTCATTTTTTTATTATTTTGTTGAGGGTTTTTGCATCTATGTTTATCAGAAATACTGGCCTATAATTTTTTTTGTAGTAATTGTCTAGTTTTGGAATCAGCATAAAGCAGGCCCCATAATATGAGTTTGGGAGCCTTCCTTTTTCTTGAATTTTTTGCAATAATTTCAGAAGGGTTGGTGTTAATTCTTTTTTGACTATTTGCTAACATTTATTTGTGAAGCCATCAGTCCAATCCAGGGCTTTTGTTTGTTGGGAGCTTTTAGATTACTGATTTGATTTCTTTTGTAGTACTCAATTTGCTCAGATTTTTTGTTTCTTCTTGATTCAGTCTTGGAAGATTTCATGTTTCTAGGAATTTATCTATTTTTTCCACATTGTCCAATTTGTTGGCATATAATTATTTGTAGTATTTTTGTATAATCCTTTGTAGTTCTGTGGTGTCAGTTGTCACTTCTCTTTTATTTCAGATTTTATTTTGGCCCTCTCTTATTTCTTTGATGAGTCTGGTCAAAGGTTTATCTATTTTGTTTATATTTTTAAATGAAGCTACTCTTGGTTTTATTGATCTTTTTAATTTGTTTAGACTCTATTTCCCCTCAGATCTTTGCTACTTCCTTCCTTCTACTCAATTTGGGTTTGTTCTTCTTTTTCTATCAGGCTTAAGTTAGTCAGTTATTTGACATTTTTCTTGTTTCTTGAGTTAGGCTCGATTGCTGTAAATTTCCCTGTTAGAAATGCTTTGGCCATGCCCTATAGATTTTCAGTCATTCAATTTTCATTATCATTTGTCTCAGGGATCATTGATCTGTTCCTTGATTTCATCGTTATTGTTTAGTAGCATGTTATTTAACCTCCATATGTTTGTGTGCTTTTGTTTGCCACTTCTAATTGGTTTCACTTTCATTCCATTGTGGTCCAAAAGGATGCTTGATATGATTTCAATCTTAGAATTATTGAGACTTGTTTTGTGGCCTAACCCAGTATGTCCTGGAAAATGTTTCTCGTGTGCCTGGAAAGAATGTATGCATTCTTCTTGTGGTGAGATGTTCTAAAATTATCCATCAAGTCTATCTGGTCTGTCATTTAAGGTCACTGTTTCCTTGTTGATTTTCTGTATGATATATCTGTTGATGTCAGTTGGGTGTTAAAGTCACTTGCTGTGACTGTATTACTGTCTATCTTTCCTTTTATGTCTGTCAGTATTTCTTTTATACAGTTAGGTTAGTTTTTTATGAGAGATTCGTCCTCATGTATATTGATCCCTTTATCATTATTAAATGCCCTTCATCTCTGTTATAGCCCTTGTTTTAAAGTCTGTTTGCATTCCCTCTGATATAAGTATTGCTACCTCATGAAATTTATTTTATTTTTTTTGGAGAAAGAGGGGAAGGGAGGGAGAAAGAGAGGGAGGGAAACATCAATGTGTGGTTGCCTCTCACGTGGCCCTCGCGGGGGACCTGGCCCACAACCCAGACATGTGCCCTGACTGGGAATTGAACCAGCGACCCTTTAGTTCACAGCCCACACTCAATCCACTGAGCTACACCAGCCAGGTCCATGAAATATCTTTTTCCATCCCTTTACTTTCAGTCTGTGTGTGTTTCCATTTGAAGTGGGTCTCTTTTAGGCAGCATATGAACAGGTCTTGGTTTTTTATTCATTCAGCCACCTTATGTCTTTGGATTTAAGATTTAGTCCATTTACATTTAAAGTAATTATTGATAGGTATGTAATTGTTTTCATTGTATTATTTTCTGATTGTATTTTAAATTCTCTGGGTTTTTTTTCATTCCTTTTATCTCTTCTCTTATATGTTGATGCTTTTCTATAGTGTCATGTTTGGATTTCTTTTTCATTGTCTCTTGTATGTATCTTACAGATTTTTGGTTTGTGGTTACCATGTGCTTCATATACACCAACCTATGTGTATAGCAGTCTATTTTAAGTTGATGATTGCTTAAGTTTGAACACTTTCTGAACTCATTAGCATTTTTACTCACCCTGTTCACATTTATGTTTTTGTCATTATTTTTACTTTTATTGTGTGTTTGTGTATCCTTTAATTTACTGTTGTAATCCTACTTTTGCTGTTTAACCTTTGTACTAGCTTTAGAGTTGTTTGATCCACTGCTTTTTCTGTGTTGGCCTTTGTTAGAGAGGAGTTTTTCCCTTTATTTTCTTATGTATATATTTGATCTTTTTTTTTCTGTTGTACTTAAAGAAATCCCATTAACTTTTGTTATAATACTCATTTAGTGGTGAACTCCTCACTTTTTGGTTTTTGGGGTTTTTGTTTTTTTTTTTTTGGTCTAGGGAAACTCTCATTTCTTCAATTGTAATGATAGCTTCGCTGGGTAGAGTAATTTTGGTTGTAAGTCCTTGCATTTCATCACTTTGAATATTTCTTGCCACACCCTTCTGGCCTGCATAGCTTCTGTTGAAAAATCAGCTTATAGTCCTGGCTGGTGTGCCTCAGTGGATTGCAAACCAAAGGGTCACGGGTTTGATACCTAGTCAGGGCACATGCCTGGGTTGTGGACCACGCCTCTGTAGAGGGCAGTGTGTTAGTGGCGACCACACATTGATGTTTCTTTCCCTATCTTTTGCTCTCCCTTCCCCTCTATCTAAAAATAAATAAAATGTTGTTTAAAGAAAAATCAGCTTATAGTCTTACAGGAGCTTCCTTGTATGGAACTGCTTTTTTTCTTGATTCTTGATGTTTTAAGGTTCTCTCTTTGTTTTTATTGTTGGCATTTTAATTATGACGTGTCTTGGCATCTTGGGTTCATCTTGTTTGGGACCTCTGTGCTTCCTGGAGTTATATGTCTATTTCCTTCACCATTAGGAAGGTTTCACTCATTATATCTTCATATAGGTTCTCAACCCCTTGTTCTCTCACTCCTCCTTCTGCTACTTCCATGATGCAAATGATTTTATGCTTGATGTTGTCCCAGAGGTCATTCAAACTATTCTCTTTTCTGCTCTAATTGTCAATGTTTTCCTCTATCAAGTTCATGGAGCATCCTGTTAACCAGTGTTTTGAATTCTGTATCTGAGAGAGTGTTTGTCTCTGTTTTGTTGTTCTTTTTCTGGAGATTTTTCCTGTTCTTTCATTTGGAACATGTTCCTTTGCATCCTCATTTTATCTAACTACCTGTGTTTGTTTCTGTGTATTAGGTAGATCTACTGCATCTCCCTGTCTTGGCAGAGTTGTGTACTGTGAGGCCCAGAAGTGCAATTTTCTTGTTCACCTGAGCCAGGAGCTCCAATGAGTGTCCCTTGTGGGGGCCATGTGTGCCTTCTTGTTGTGCCTTGATTGCTTTTCGGCAAATCCGTGAGTGAGATTGACCTTCAGTCTGACAAGCTGTGAAGGCTGGCAGTGACTACAGTGGACAAGCTGTTGTGTGAAAGCTGACCTCATGGAACAGGAGTTGCTTTAATGGTGCTCTCTGGTCCCATTGAGCCTGCCCTTCGGGTATGTTGTTTGTGGAATTTGTTGGGTGGTCCTCTGTTGTGGTCTGAAGCCGTCCATCAGGTGTGTTGGTTCTGGACGCTCTTGGGTAGGGCTCCGGGTCAGGCCAAGTTCAGCTGCTGTTTGTGCTCAGCTCGGGGCCATGGAGCGAGAACTACTAAAGTGATCTTCACTTGGTTAACCACTTGTGCTGGGCTTGGAGGGACTAGGGAGAGTCTGCCACTAGTGCCAGGCTTGGGATCCTTTGGTGGGCACCACAATGTGAGCTGAGGCCAGCTACCTCTTATGCTAGAACCCACTTAGTTCATGCTATGTTCCAGACAACACTGTCTAAAGCTTCTGCCAGGCTTCAGACTACCTGCTAGAAGTAACAATGCAAGTTGAGACCAGTCACCACTTGTACCATGCTTAGGGCTACTTAGCAAGAGGTGCAGGGCAAGTTGAGGCCTCTGATACTTGTTTGGGTTTTGTGGAATAACCTCTGGAAGCAGCTCTGGCAACTGGGGAGTAGGAGTAAGTGGGATCTCAGGTAATCACCAGGGTGTGGCAGGTTAAACCCTCAACAAAGGAGCAATGGTGCTTGATAGCATTTTGACCCTGGAGGGAACTCCCTGACCCCTACCCCTCCGGCCCTCAGACTAAAGGCCAGAGCGAGTGTGGCACCTTAAGGGAACACCTGGGATTCCTGAAGCCCTTTTACTCAGCTGCAGTCCTCAAAGCCAGATGTTATAGGGACTCCTCTTTTCAGCCCTAGGCTAGTGAGCCAGGTGTGGGCTAGGACCTCTCACTGTTCAGGTGGGACCTCTGCATCCAAGATGTCCATCCTGATTTTTAATTGCATGGGACCTGCCCTTTCTGTGTCTCCACCCCTCCTTCAAGTGTCATTGCAGCTGCTGCTTTCTATTTGGGGGGTATTGGACTTCTATTCAGCTAGTCTCAGGTGGTTCTCAGTGATGGTTGTTCTGTAATTTAGTTGTAACTTTGATGTGGTCCTGGAAGGAGGTGAGCACAGAGTTTATCTACTCCGCCATCTTAACTGGAAGTACTCACAAATTACATTTGAGCTAAATGTTTGCACAGCCTACTGGACACGCCATGGAAATAGTTTTGCCTTTCTGACAGTATAAACAGTTCAAGATTACATTGTATTATTAAGAAATTTATTGTGGAGCATGAAGGGTTATTGCTTCTTTAAAACCAAATCCACTTTTTATCTGTTTTCTATACATTAGTAAAATAAAAAAAAACAAGGTGCTATTTAACCTTCTACAGTATCTTTTTCATATTGTCTTTTTTCTCATGGAAATCACTTTCCTCTCATCCAAATTAAGTCAAAATCTCCTCTGTTCATACTATAAACAAGAAACATTACCAAAGAGTTCTTGCACGTCCATACAGATGTTTCTTAAACTAACACTGAAAACTGCCCTCATGGAGACAGTACCTACTGTTTACAAAGGCTTAACCCAAAAGACAAAATAAACTATTCTCACACAGATGTAGGAGGACTTGGGGTTGCCCTGTATTTATGTCCTTTATCTTCAACATCCCTGAAACATAAATAGAAACAAGTGGTGGTATTCCCATTTAACACACAGATAAATTGTGGCACAGAGAATTCATGCACATTTTTCCAGGACTGGGATGAAATTGAACCCCACTTTCTTGACAGCTGGTCTTGACCTAGTGACAGAGGGCCACAAGTAATTTCATCCATAAGTTTAAAATCAATGGTCGTTATTTAAAATGAATCGTAATATTAATATTGTGAAGTACAGATTAGGTTTAAACTATTTATACTATAGAAAATGTTTGGTTCCCTTTATTATTTTTAGAATAGTAATATTCCTTCCCCCCTTTTCTGCTTTTGCGAAAAATAGAAGGAAGGAGGATTAGTGGATAATTATATTGCTGTGATTGCAGCACCTGTGTGTTATTTCTTTTGATTGGCTAGTTTTGTATTAAAGATTCCTACCAGCTAGAAGTCTCCCTCATTGAATAGCTTTTTATTAGCTAGTTTTGACTTGGGTGGTTTTAAATTTACAATAAAAACCTTTTTAATTCAACTTAGACTTATACTTTAAATTTTTCTCTGAATTGGTTAGTTTACCATTACCTTCTTATCATCTCACCCATTTCATTTTTAAAAATTTCAGCGTCAATGGCAACACTCACTCACAGTAGGGATATAGCTTGAGCTATCCTGTTGTTGATAGCCCTCAAGTCCTTGTATGCCACTTAATTTATAGGTACTAATAATATCTTTTTCCCTAGAGAGCTACCTTTAGAGGAATAAGTGTGTAACTTTGTCTAACCTATTATAGGAGATATAGGAATTAACCGCCCTAGATTATGTTATCACTGCAGCTGCTAACAGGACTGGTTGGGACTTTATCTCAGTCACAGAAAGCACCTTGTTTGTGGACTTAGTACTATGGTGCAAGTACTCAAAGGTCATTAAATCTCCTTAATGCTATATGTTTTCCAAAGTAAAAAGAGGAAAAGATGTAACTACTATAGGTTGGGTTGATTTGTTTTGATCTTGTTGTGTATTTGGCCACATCAAACTCTGAAAATTACAAAGAATTTTTAGAAGGTGAGTTACTGTAGACTATAATTATTTATCAAAATAGCAGTGTTTTCCAAAGATAGCCCCCCAAAAAGAAAACTTTAGACATTATCTTTCCTTATTTGTTGTAAGTGCTGTAACTAAATTCATTTAAATTCAACCTTAATGATTGTTTCACTCTTTAAAAATTATTTTTAAAAGCATTTTTACTAATGAAGATATTTTGTAATTTTATTAAATATATCATGTGTTTTCATATAAAATGACTACATTGTACCTGGATAATTTTAATTTGTATATGTATAGCTTCTTATTAGGCTTTCTTCAGAATTTTAGAAACTTCCTTCTTTTGTATAAGGAAGTAGAATTACACTCCAAAATGTATTTTATCTAGATAGTCATTTCTTGCTTTAATAAATTTTACTACATTTGGAAATATCCTCCCTCCTTTAGAAATATTAACATTTGCTTTCTTTCTGCTTAATTTTTGTGTAAACTCTAAATATAATAAGATAAAGTAAAATATTTCATTTATAGGCTTTCTGAAAGTAGAGCATTTTAAAAGCAGGTAGGTGTCTCCACCCTACTTTTCATGAAGCATTTTGCCCATTCAAGCAGACTTTTAAAAACAGCTTGTTTTGATAGCAGACTGTTCTCCTGTGGGCCTTCAGCCTTTGCTTCCTGGCAGCACCTTTGGTGCGAAAAGAGAGTGATCAATTGGGAGACTATCAGTGCCAGCATGCATAGAGTGATAAGTTAACACACCACTGGGAATTTCTAGGGCCCACCAAGATACTTCACTTCTAATGTGCTAACAAGCTCATTTTTCTACCTCTTGCCTCTTCAGTTATTTTTTTTCTCAGAAGAGCTTAGAAGTTGAGTGCATCAGGCATAATGAAAAGCTCTGTAGGAGGGAGAAGCAATAACCCCATTTTTCCCTTTTCAGCCAAATAGAAAATTAGTTTCTGGTAATACACAAAGGCCAGTATTTTTTGTACAAGGGGCACTGCTGTGAATCAAAGGACTCTATTAACTGCAGAAAATTCGGCAGCTGTGAATCTCCCCCAATGAAAAAAGTACTTTCCAACAAGTTGTGAGATATGTGGTATTATTTAGATTGAACCATCAGTTTCATCCTCTTCCATTTATAACCATATACCTGCTTTTAAAAGTGGGCTATATTTCTTTCCAGTGGTAACACTCAAAAATGCCTATATGATTCTTCCACAAAATATTTACTTACTGCTGATCATTTAAATATAGCATCTTGTCCCATTGCTGCCCATTTCAGAAGTAAAATTCTTTTGAAGTTCAACTTCAGTGTACAGAATTGAAAATAATGGATGGAATTGGAATTCATATTATTGCAATGCATAAAATAAACCATAATGCAAGAGAGAGTACTCAAGCCATTTAGATGGCAAAAGATATCACAATTTAAGTCAAGTACCTATTGAATATAGTCTTACGCTCTTTTATAAATGTAACTGGCCATTGAATTAGCATTTTAAATTATCTTCCCCATCTTTTTTTCTTGGTCTTGGTTGTAGACTTGGGCTACAATTTCTAGAATTGTAGAACTATAATAATCGAATCGCAATTCTTTTTTAAAAAAGAAAAAATAATTTTGAGGAGAAAATACTTAAATGAGTTTTGGAAAACCAAGCCTGTAGACAAATTTTGATTATTGTTTGTGCTTATATAAATGTCTTATGTACAGTCTATCAATATAGCATATTGAGTACAGCAGGAAAACTTTTTAAAGTTGTAGAAGAAAGGTTAACTGATTTCTCAGTTCAGGAACTAGACTACATGAAGTCAGCATGTGAGTTTTTCCTGATAATTGTATGTTGCTGCCTGCTGCTCTACATTTTGACAGCCATTTCCATAGTTGCTTTCGTGAACAACAGAAATATTCTCTCTCTTTCTCGCCCTCTCTGTGCTAACAGCACAATCAGGCCTGCTGAAACAGGAAGCCTGGAGTGGGTTGTTCAAAAGCAACAACACTTCAAGGCACTGGTTGCTTGTCAATAATATCAGAGAAGAAAATGCGGTGAAAAGGAAGTACAGTATTTTTCTGTCAGTGTCAGTGCCCTGTAGATGCTTTGTTAGACAGTGTTTAGGAGTCCTGTGGTCTCTCTGCAAATATTCCTGCTTGTTTCACTGTTATAATTGACTAGGTATTTTTTCCTGACATACAGATTCAACTATGTATTTATCTTAACCGCATGGAGTTATTCAAGGATTACAGCAACAGCAGTCTTCATTCAAAATGAGAACAATTGGGGAAATGCAGAGATTTTAGAAAACGAGGAAGATATGCAGGAATTTTTCACAATAAATCTTTACAAATGAGAAATACAGAATTTCAGACATAGTATTTTAAGCAGTATGATATTTACTTGTGGCTTTTCAGAGTAAATCTGCAGATCTGAAGCTGATTAAAAAGATAAGATGAGCCTAAGATGACCTGATAGCAGCTGAATTCTTTCTCAAGTAAACTTAACTTACTTTCTTGCAACAGTGTAGTATTATAATTATTTTCTAATAAATGTCTCTCTGTTAAGCTGCCATTTATACTGGTATCCTAAAGTGTAAACTTATGTTTAAAACCATATTTTTAACTCCTTAAGAAGCCATGATTGTAATATATGCAAGAATAGTTAGTAGTTACTATATTTATCAAGAACTAATAGCTTGGCAATCTCAGTAGTCCTTTTTGATGAGATCTATTCTTTTCCAATGTAAGCTGCATTTAACTTCGTCCTTAACTGAAGGAAATCAGCTATGAGGAGAGGGCACGATACCTGCAAACAATTGTCCAGCACCATTTAGAACCAACGACGTTTGAAGATTTTGCAGCACAGGTTTTTTCTCCAGCTCCCTACCATCATTTACCATCTGATGCCGGTAAGATTAAAAGCAAGTATTAGTTACTTGTCATCATTTGAACTTGAAATGCAATACCCTTTTGTTCTAAAAACTCTTCAAATAATGGAAAACTTGCTTGAATAAAATTCCAGTTTCAACATTGAAATATAAATTTTTCATCATTATCTAATAGTTGAATCTGGCTTACGAGTGTGATTTATACTTTCTTTTACCTAAATGGAATTTCTCTGAAAGTCAGCAGTCTTCACAGGAGTGCACGCACCACATGTTACTGGAGCTGACGGGCAGTGGGCGCTGTGGAACCTTACCGAAGGGAGTGTCTGCACGGGAGACACACGTCGGGCGTGCACGCGATCACCTTCAGAGAATCGAACTTTATGGCCAAGAATATTGCCTTATCTCTAATTTTTCAAATAAAGTTAAATGGTCTAGATTTATAAGTACTTAAAACTGAATTATTTTATAATATTTAAAGATTATAAGAGGGTACTGCATTTGTACTATTAACTAATTTTGAAGAAATCAGTAAGAAAATAAATGACTCATGGCCTTCCTATTCTGTAATACTTTGCACTCCTTATGATTGTTTCATTTATTTTATTTTCCCTCTTTAGATCATTAAATATCAGTTCTGTTTATCTGAAGGTAAGACAAAGTGTCAACCAAAACATTCTTTGTTCTTCCCTTATTTCTTTCTTAAAAATTAGCAAGCACTAAGCTTGTAACTCAAACAATAAACAAACTTAACACTGCCCTGGTTCATACTAAACATTTCAGAAGTCGTCACTAAGTTTTTTCCAGAATTATATTTACTAACCCAAGTCTGCATGAAACACTAACACTGGTTCTGGGATAAAAAGAACTAATGATAAAACCCTTGGTTGAGATTAGTTACACCTTGTTGTATTAACCTTTGTTTCTCAGCATGAGAAAGTAGTGCTACTGAACTGAAATGGTATGTCTTTGTATTTTATAATGTGTTGCATCGTTATTAGCCATCTCAACTCATCAATAGTTATCCTGTTGTGTGCCTTGTACTAGGCATCTGAAATACAAAGATGACTGTTTTGCCCTGGCCAGTGAAGCTCAGTTGGTTGGAGCATCGTCCTGTAACCAAATGGTTGAGGGTTTGATTCCCGGTCAGGGCACACACCTAGGCTGCAGATTCAGTCAATCCCCAGTCGGGGTGTGTAAGATCCTCTCTCTGGGCATGTACAGGAGGCAGCCAGTCAGTGCTTCTTTGTCACATCGATGTTTCTCACATCAGTGTTTCTCTCTCTCTCTAAAAGCAATGAGAAAATGTCCTAAGATGGGGATTTTTAAAAAAATAAGTGACTATTTCAGTGGTGTTCAAAGGAAGCAGGAAAAGAGAATTTAATATACGCAAAAGTTTGCTATAGTAAGCCTTCAAATTCTCTCTATATTATATTTATATTAAATAAGTTTACGAAGCATAATACTCCTCTCTTGTCTAATTAATTGGAAAAAAATAGTGTAATTCTCAATTGAGGTTTAATTATTGAAGTTAGAGCTTCCATTTCTGTCACCATGTAATCAGCCATTATAAAATAATTTTATCTAAAACGTAGAGCTCTTTTGATTGATATAAAAGAGTTAACAGTGAGAAAATTATATTTAGGTTGCATCTAAGATTCACTTCAATGGATTGATACTATCTAAAATTACTCAGTTTAACATAAAAACATGATAAAAGACAGTAAAAGTACATTAATGAGTAATAAGCTAATAAGAGTATCTGATAATGTCATTTTGAATAAGAGTATCTGATAGAGACTATATTATTAAAATAGATATGAATGATACTTTTGTGTATCATATAGTCAAGTTATAAATTTTGCAACTGAAAACTATTGATAACAGGACCACATTCAGACTAACTTTTCCCCTTAAATATATAAAATGTATAAGTTTTAACACTGTGGGTTGTTTAAAAAGAGAAATATGAAGGACTGTAGCTGGTAATGTTCTGTTCATATTTTGCATATTACCCTACATATTTTGCCATAGGTAATATGGGAAGTAAGTAGTGTTCTCGCTTTCTGAGGCATTAAGTAAAGGATGACACACCAACTAAGTCAAGGCTCTGTTGGCTTTATTTTTTAATGTGTGTTTTTTTTAAGATTTTAAGATTTTATGTATTTATTTTTAGAGAGATGGGAGGAGAGGGAGAGAAACATCAGTGTGTGGTTACCCCCCACATGCCCCTCCACCAGGGACCCTGCCCACAACACAGACATGTGCCCTGACTGGGAATCGAACCAGTGATTCTTTGGTTCACAGGCCGGCACTCAATCCACTGAGCCACACCAGCCAGGGGCTAATGTATTTCATTATTTATTTTACAACTTGTTTAACATAAAACTTAACAGTTATCTAAATAGTAATGAAAATGTGAATTTTAACATAAAACTAATATCATGCTACAAATTATTTTCAGTTAATTTGGGGAGAGAAAAAGAGGGAGAGAAACATCAATCAGTTGCCTCTTATACACCACTGACTGGGGTCCAACCCACAACCCAGCCATGTGCCCTGACTGAGAGTGGAACTGGCGACCCTTCATTTTGCTAGATGACATCCAACCAGCTGAGCCACACCAGTCAGGGCAATGTTCAGTTAATTTTTCAAAGTTGTCCTTGCCTTTAGGAACTATTGAAACAGACATTTTTAAGAGAGTGTTTTTACCTGTGAATAACATGGTCCAGTATTGCCAAATACATTTTTATAGACTTTTATAATTATTAAAGATAGAAATTTTTAGCAAAGCAATTTTCAGTTCAAAACAATATAAAAATAGAGTAATTATTTCTACAGTAACAAAAACATTGTTATCTGAAGGACAATTGTGTTTTTTCTTTCATTCATCTCATTTTGATTTTCCTGTCCTTAACCGTACATACGTATGGAGTTCCCTTTAAAGTTATAAGTCAAAGCAGGACAGAGAAGGCATGAAATAAACCACATAATAGCAACGTGGACCTGACTCATGGTTTACAAAAATCACATAATACTGCTAAGTGTGGGGGTTCATTTTTACTTTTTAACATATGATAACATTTGCCACATTAAGGAAATGCACATATAATTACAAGTGAAATCGATTTAAGTTTTAAAGTAATGCCAATATAATCTTTCTAAATAATCTTATAAATCTATTCAGTGGTATAGTGTGGAAAAATATTTTTTTAAGTTGACTTAACTTGATTTAAGATTATCTAAAAACCTACTTTCTGGCTAATAGTGATGTACCAGCTGTGATGACATTGAAATCCAAAGAGGACTTATTTTTTAGATAATTTTTAGTGTTATTTAAATAGACATGAAAAACATTTTTGGTGTATTATAGTTGATCCATAAATTTCATAACTGTGTTTTCTCAAAATGGACTCTGTCTGTGGCAGTAGACGGATAGATACTTAAGGGAAATTATTTTTATCCCTAAGGTCATTGAGGGGAGATAGGGAAGATCAACAAAGTGTGACACACAGTAACGACGTTAAAACATTATTAGATTGTTCTTGTCCCTTATTTTTAAAAAAAGTTACAGGAAAATATCCCTTTATCTTTGTCAGGCATGTGTGTGTGGAAAATATCAAAAGTTTTACAGTGACTTTCTTTATATTCATGAATACCTCTCCTCTAAATCTAAACTTGAAAATGAAATCACTCCTCTTCTTGGCCAAATTACATTGGTAGTGCAAAATCTAGATTTTTTTTCCTCACAGCACATTGTCTTTTCAAACCACCTTTTTAAAAAAAATAATAAATTACAGATTGCCAACAAGAAACAGGACTTTTTTGCTGAAAATGCACAGTAAATACCATTTTTCTCAATCTCAACATTAAAAATAACACCCATTCTTTCCAATGTTGTCTTTAATATTATCAGCCATAAAAATTTTAATGTTTATAGTATATCTAGAATTACCTCTAATATTATCTTACTTTGATTATGCTAGTAATTAACTCCTTTTGGATATGCTAGTAATTAACTCCTTTTGGATTTATTGTTTTTCTGCAAAGTAGAATTTTTAGTACTTTAAAACTTGAAGGATCAAATACTATTTGACTCTTAACATGTGTATATATACACACACACACATACACCTATACCTACACAGAACTGTGTAATTAGCTTTAGAAAACATATAGGTTCCTATTTAAATATTATAAAAATAAGTAATAAAATTCTAATATCTCTATGCTATCCAAAAAGGGGTCAATTTAGGGAAGAGTGATTATGGAGACTTAGACTAGCATCTGATCTTCCTTCACTCTAATCGATTTTACTGTTATTCACAAAATCTTTATTGCCACATGTCGGTGGGGCAGCATTCTGACAGTCAGATCCATCTCTTTGAATCTTTGGATAGAATGAATCATTAAAACTTAACTTAGCCATTGCTGTTGGTAACCTATTTAGCTCAGTGTTCTTCAAACGTTATTTTAAACTTTTCTTTCCAGCCTCTGAGTGATCTGAAAGAATGTATTTTAGGTCCAAAATAATAATTGAGCAATTGCTGAGTGCCAGGCACTGTGTCACACCTGCAGTCTCTCATTTAATTTTCATGGCAATTCTGTGAGATTTAAATAAATAGGTTCACCAGAGCCTGCCTTTAGAGTCCATGATCTCAACTACTATTTTTTTGAACTTTTAAAAAAGATTTTATTTCTATTAGAGGGGAAGGGAGGGAGAAAGATGAGGAGAGAAACATCAGTGTGTGGTTGCATCTCGTGAGCCCCCTACTGGGGACCTGGCCTGCAGCCCAGGTATGTGCCCTGACTGGGAATTGAACTAGCGACCCTTTGACTCACAGGCCTGTGCTCAATCCACTGAGCCACAGCAGCCAGGGCCTCAACTAATATAATTACCCGTTTTGTCCAAATATTTCCAGCCTGTTCTTGCTGTTGAAAGAGAGAAGAGATAGAGAAATTGCTCAATAATGTGTCATATTTACAAATTAGAAATTGTTAAAGATTTTTATTTTGAACACTCTACATTTCCACTCATTGAAAAATCTTATTTCTTTGATCATCTTTTTTTTTAAATAGTTTTAAGTTTACCATGGAGAAGTATGGGCTCTGGAATCAGACTGATCTGAATTAAACCCTAGCACTATTTATTATTATCTGCATGATCTCAAATAAATCAATATGTCTTGAACCAAGTTTTCCCATTTGTAAGGAGATAGAATATGACAAACAGGTGTTCTAAGTCTGCAATAATGGCAGTTCTTGAATATCTTAAAATGAAACCACTTTTTGCCTATATTTCTGTATTATTTTATTGTGAATTGTGTTATTTCCTTTATGACACTGTGGTGCATCCATGCTAATCTTAATCATTTACCAACTCCTTTAACAATATTAAAGTAGTAAGATTATTTGGGTAATCTGCATCCTTTAATATAAGGCTATATTCTGTTAGGAATATCAGCATAAGAGTAAATAAATTCTTTAATTTCCCCCAAACTGAATTTACCAGTGTGTGCTGTTCTCCACATTTCAATAGCTATATTTTGTAAGTGGTCATTTTCTTCAACAATATTTCTAACTTCTATCCCTTCTTTCTAATCCTCATTTTTTCTGATTCAGTCTATTAATTTTCACTCTTACCTGTTCAATAGCTTTATTATAGGGCTACACTTACTGTGTACCTGCTCTGTGCCAGAATCTTTGCAGCTGTAGTCATTCATCCCTCACAACTTTGCAGAATAATTAGTATGGTCTCCATTTTACACATAAGACTGTCTCAAGTCAGTTTGCCCAAAATCCAACAGCTAGTAACCTGACAAACTAGACATTGAACCTAGGTCCATCTAACCTGTGCACATGCTTTCTGACACTTCACATTGCCTCTTAGTTCACTATTAATTGGAATTATTTTCAAAGTTACAGTATTTTTAAAGACTATATTTACCCTATAACTACCGTGGTTTCAGACTGGTCATACCTGTCAGCAAGCAGCACAAACAAAGCCATATTATGTAACAATTCATTGAGTTCCCTTTCATAATCTGTATAAATCCCCAGTCATATTTATATTATTTGTAATAATAATTCATTGTAATATATGAATCAATTTATTATACCATCAAGATGTGGACACAGTCTGTGTGAGTAATGAACCAGCAGGAATCCATTGATACTGTTTAAACTTTATACTTGAGGATATATTAATAAATAACATTCTTTATGACTGAGTTTATATAAATTAAGTACTTAGGCAGAATAGGATATGAAATGAAGTCTAGGTATCACTGTATTGTTTACATATAAAATCGAGATCTCTCTAAATTCAATTATTTACAGAGTTCGGGTATGCTGAATATATACTGTAAACATTTGCTAATACATAAGGAGGTACTCATAGCTATATGCCACACACACTAAAAAGCCTGCTTTGACTCAGTTTACTAAAGGGGACTTCACTCTGATATATGGGAATTCCTGTTTTTTGAGGAAAATATTCTTTGAATTTGGCATACTCTAAAGCAGTGTTCTCCTAAAACTTTTCTGTGAGGATGAAAATGTTCTGTATCATCACTGTCCAGTATGGTTTTCACTAAACCACATGTGGCTGCTGAACACTTGAAATGTGGCTTAGTGCACTAAGAACCCAATTATTTTGTTTAATTTTAATTTAATTAGTGTGGCAGCTGTGGCCAGCATGTTGGGTAGTATAGCTCTAGAGATTTTATGACTGTGTGGTAAGGATAACAAGCCGCCAGTACAGTGAACACTTTGAAAGGTAGATGTTTGTCGTCTCTCTCATAGACTTCTTTTCTTTTCTTTTCCCCTGTTTGAACTCGTAGTTGGTAAGTATAACATTTGAATTTACAAAGCAATGTCCATTGTGAAACATCATCACCCTAACATGTTGCATGACCAGTTGTATTTCATATTAAAACCTGACCACTCTCTTCCCTGCTCCTCAGTTAACACCTGTGAAATTCTGCACTGTGTCTCTCATACCTGTTATCTTCTCTTTTGTTTTCTCACCTCTGCTCGCTACTCCATTTCTTCATTTACAACAAAGAAAGAAATGCAGTGATAGTTCTCTTCCTCCCAAAACCTCCGCTAGAAAACATTGGCCATCTCAAGGTAAATAGCCATGGGAAGGCCTGTCATGATTGGCCGGGAAAAATACGCATTACCAGAAAAGCATGAGCTACTGCTCTCCACCTTCCTCCTGCCATCCGTCTGCAGTGCTTTCCTAAAAGGGCCAAGGACTCCCCTAGGTTTTCCAGTGTGGGTCTAATGTCAGCCAGTCAGATGTTCAGGAACAGTAAAGGTGAATAGAAATACATTTCCTCCTCCTTATATTTTGAAGGCCAGTCATTTCACTTAGAAAAGAAAGAAGGTTGGAGAAGTTACTTTGAAAAGGTTAATAGACCTGGATTTTTTTAGTAATAAGATATTTTTATTTGACAATGTATGTTTGCTTATAAGTATAATTAGAACATTTGGCCTTAAAAACATTTTGAAGTACTCACCAACACACATTCTTAATAATCAAAGGGATACTTCTCAAAAGGACCTGTATCCTCTGTTGAATAGTCTTGTGTTTGCTTACAGATATCAATAACTTCAACTTAGACACAGATGTTTTATTCTGTGGAAGTGCTAGTGTAATTGTTTCCGAGCTTGTAGTGCCAGCGAGGTGCTACATTGGCTAAAGAATGTGCCAGAGTCCTCCCTACAGAGCAGGGAGGTGTGTGGATTCAAGCCTGCCACCTGGACGGCGTGTGTGTGTCTGTCTGTGACACACACAAAGAAAATTTTCTGGGTAATTAACCCAGATAATCTTGAATAAAGTGCCTTAAAATATACAGAATTTTTTTTAATTTTGCTATTCTGTTATGTTTGCTGATTTTTTTTTTGAAGGGCTTTTGATTTTTTTTTGAAGGGCTTTTATTTTTCATGTAAATTCTTATTCATTTATTCATTCAGAAAAACATTTGAAAGCCTACAATGTGCAAAGTGCTGTAGTTAGTGTATATTAAAGAATCATAATTCATGGAAATAAAGTACAGAGATCAAGAGCTGCTTTGTAAATGACACAGAATTTTCTAATTTTAACTTAGGTTCAATTTTTTATCTTCTAGTTCTACTAGTTATCTATTTGATGGGGCTGGATAATGTAATTGCAAAGTTTAAGTTAAGGAAAAGAAAAGCATTGCTTATCTTTTCTAAATTGAGACATCTTGAGGGGTCCGTTTGTCTTTTTGACTGGCTTTCACATGCAGATTCTCTTTTGTCTTCCTCCTGGAATTTGTCTTGGTCCTTCTTAAAAGAGTATTTTAAGACCATTAGCATGTTTAATGCTCTCATAGTGCTGAACTCCTTTTGGAACTGATTGGTACCGGTACTCTCAAGTTTGAGCGATGAAGGCCCTTTTCTTGGTTATGCCCTATACCCCAGAGATAGGAATTGGTCCTTCTTACCTGCTTCAAGCCCTTCCCTGCATGCTAATCGTGCTTTAGATCCCTGTCCTTTCGGGCCTGAGCTGAAGATTTTGCTTCCTGTTGCTTTTTCTGGAGAGCTTTTTGGTTAGTTTTGGCTTTGGAGATAACAATTGGCGCTTTCTTGCTAATATGATGACATGAGCCACCAGGTCATTGTGTTTTAAATGAAATATGAGTAGATTGTTGTAGCAAGTTGTGGGCTTGCTTTTGTCTTTCAAAAGACCTCATTAAAGGTTGGGATCCATTGCTACAGATCAGTAGCAAAAGTTTGTGTTTTATCGAATGAAAGACTAGATGACCTAATGCTCTTGCTTTTTCCCACAGGCTCCTACCCAGAGATTCTACCCAGTGAAACTCCCACAGCAACGCAGGTAGACGGGGCTGACCTGGCCTCTCCAATGTCTCCTCGAACTAGCAAAAGCCGTATGTCCATGAAGCTGCGTCGTTCCTCTGGCTCAGCCAATAAATCCTAAGGAGACAAGCAGCCCAGCAGTGATCAGCATTAGCCACCTTAGCATGCATATAGTGTTAACCCTTTCCGGCCCTCCTGTTTGCCATAACACGCATGTTCCTTCCTGAACACTTACTGTTAAAAAAAAAAAAAAACACTGGATTTAAATAATTTGTAACTTAGTATCTTAGATTTGAATTGTTTACTCAGTTAGGTTTTTCCCCACACACACTCCAACTGCCATACTTGGGGGAGTTTTATTCAACACCCCTTTACCTTTCTAGATAATTATGTTTAAGTAGTCTTACTTTCAATTTCATGATTAACTTTGAACCAAAATATAATCGAACAGATAGCCTCATTATTTTATCATGCTTCACTGCAACTTCATGGGCTTAATATGTAATTTTTTACAATGTAAATCTTTAAACATTTGTGCAGTTACACCAAAAGTTGCAGATCTGCTAACACACAGGAGTTGTATGGATTATTTGTTATGAAAACAAAACACTTAAAATAAATGGTCTTTGGCTTCTCAAATTCTAACTGAAATAATTTTAGCATTAACTTCTTCCCAAAGCAATGCCTTGTTTCTTAGCTGTGCAGGTGATTCCAAATCTAATAACCAGAAAAATCACTGCTGAACTTTGATTTATGTTTAGCTTTAATATTTTTCTAATGTTTTGCTTGTTAAATGGTATCACTGTTAAATGCCATTTGTTTTGAGATTGTGCCCCTTTATTATTGGCTGGCAGATCCTTGTGTGTCTGTGTTCTTCATAAGCACCAAAAAGGGAGACTTGGGAAGAAGAAAGAAAAGAAGGAAAAAGCTTTTCTAAATATAAATGTGTTAATTAAATTTTGTGTATTTTTTTAAAAAGGAACATGGCCCAGGAGTCTAAATTAAATCTAACATATTTAATACCGGACTTGCAGGTCCAGGTCGGTGTGCATCCCACCCTTCAGAAGTCCTTCCTACAGTAGATGAGCCACTCATGTTTTGCTCATACTTTGTTTTGAACAGGCATCTCCTAAGGAAATGTAGCATGACATCGGTACTAACTGCATGTGTAAATACATCATACTAGCAAACTCTAAAATATAAATTATATATCATTCATGTAGTATCTACAGATTTGTAAGTGAAAAAATATATATGGTATAATATTTAGTAATACAATAAAATTATTATCACCTATGTCCATGAGCATTCTTTTTATGTTTGTCTTTTATAATTTTCAGATTTAATAATCAGGGTTATGTGATTAATGGGGAGATGTAAGCATAAATCAAGGTTATCGTTGTCATGAAAAATGGATTTGAATTCTCAGGATGCACCCCTAACTTATTTCTCAGGGATCCTACCACGATCACTAAGAATGCAGGAAATCTTACACCTTCATAAGGGCTGGCTGGAAGCTCCATCCAGTGCGCTTGGTTAAAGCGTCAGTTTATCTCAACCTCACCTTGTACTGCTTTGATTTCTTAAATTTACTTTATACTATACATTCAGGAACAAAATTTTTAACAGTTTCTAAAACCTGTGCACTTAAGTTTTTGTCTTATAAATAAAAACAAATTCCTATGAGATGATATAGAAAATAAACTTAAATTCCTAAGAAAGAAGATAAACAAATGGCCCCGGGAACAAGATAAAACAATGCAGACAGTTTCCCACAACCGAGGTGAGGGTTGCAAAGAGAAAAAGTAGCTGATTACATGTTCTGTAGTGGTTTGGTTTGGTTTGGTTTTTAGTGAACAGCTAATGGATTGATGATAGGTAACAACAGAGTGAAAATACCAACTTGAAATAGTGGCATTAATTAGCAGTTAACATGATTTTTTCCATCTTCAGTTGACACTATTCATTAGCTCTTTCAAAAGAGTATTTTAAATATATTTTTCTTTAAAATATTTTATTGTTTATGCTATTACAGTTGTCCCTCTTTTTCCCCCTTTCCACCCAGCCCCCACCCCACTCCCACCGCCAGTCCCCATACTTTTCTGTTGACATTTTGAGGTGGTAAAGTATCTTTAGGTTTAAAGAATAGTGTGTATTCTGTACCTTTTGAAGTTCTATTTGTGCACCCATACTTAAAGGAAATTTTTCCATTGCATTTCCTCACTATTACATTCATTTACAAAGTAAAATTTCTCCTGTCTGTATTCTGTCTCAAGTGGGTCACTGAGATCCTAAAGTAGGATTCTGGCTTTGGGGAGACAAGATGTGGCCTTGAGAAATAGGCTGTGTTTTATGGGATTCTTAAGACAAACAACACAACAAAGCACCAGCTATGTACATTTATTTGGTGGTAAGCATCTTACAGATATGAGCTGTCAAGCAGTACTCAGCCAGTGTCCCCAACTCTGGCTATAAGGGCATGGGTTCAGAATGTACACCCAGTATGGTTTACCAAAAAATCTAAAACCGGTTACTGAAAAGAAAATACTGGACATTGAATGAATTGCCATTCTGTTTCATAGTGGAATATAGGTATTAACATCTTCCTTAAGCTGAATGTAGTTTAATATATAATACGCTGTATGAGATTTACAGTGGGATCATTCAACAATTTGAATGAAACCCTACTAAAACAGTTAAACTCAAGAAAATGAGTTCTATATTTCCAAAAAGCTTTTTAAGGTTTAAAGTAGCTCTTGCCGAATACTACACACAAAATAGCTAAAGGTGAGGATCTTGAGGGTATCTCAGCTCCTTCCTGTGAAATAACTACCCTCCCCACCTCCAAACACTAACTTAAAAACGGACTACTACTACGAAAAAGAAAGCTTACAGGGAAATCCTCACAACTCCGAAATGCGCAAACGTCCTATATTTGCTGCCGGCAGACACAGGTCTTGAATCTACACCTCCCCTCCCACCAGACCCTGTAAGTTTGGCACCAGTCACAACTTTTAATTCACAGAAAATACAATGCAAGATATCTGACCCTATTGCGACAGAAATTACATAGGTGTCTGCAATAACAACAGGAAAGGGGAAAAAAGACTACCATTGTTGGTAGCTGGAATCCTTTATAGACATCGAGACATGCACCTATTCACTGCGACTTTCCATAGGAATTACAAGTCATAGGATTCATTAGGATCTTCAGAGTTTGGAGAGCAAGGAAGGAATCCTATTTTCGTGGGGAAAGTAAGGATTTAAAGCTGACAGTTCTTGACCTGGAGTGTTAATACTATCCATATACATACCTGCTCTAGAAAGGGATTTTACATTTTGCTGTCCGCTCCTGTGTCGGAATATTGACTACTGGGGCTTTTTAGGAGAGAAGATATAGGAAAGGGAGTAAACTTGCAAGTTGAACAAAGCCCCACAGAAATCCCCGTGATCTGTTTCCTCCAGGGCCAACCTCGCAATCTAGCGTGTCTCGGCCCTCAACAGCCTGGCCGCAGTGGCATCTGCAGCAGCAGTACCTGCCGGCTTTCTGAGGGGTGGCACTTGTTAATGTGTCGGGTCAGCCCCGGGGAGCTAAAAAAAGTGGACGGGCAGTGCTTGCAGGAGAAAATTTGCTGAGCACTCCCGTCGGGTGCCCCTCCCGGGCTCGGAGCTTCTGGGGGTGGCCCGGCCAAAGCCGGCAGGAGCAGTTCGTCCCGGACAGCATGCCACAGCCTGTGCTTGTCCCTGATGTCTGCAGAAGGGAAGTGCGCCCCGCACAGTGGGCAAGCGAAGGCCAGTGGGGCGCCGCGTTCGGAGCCAAAGCCTGGGGCAAGCGCACGGGCCGAGGCCGCGTCGTGAGTGCCCAGATGCTTGCGCAGATAGGCTTGGCGACGGAACTTTTTGTGGCAATAGGGGCACAAGAAGATCTCAGGTTCCCCGACACTGCTGGCAGTGCTCGGCCCAGGCACCCGGCTCCCTAACACCCCCTCCGAGTAGGGAACCCGAGGGAGCGGTGCCTCGAGGTGAGACAACACCTGGAGGCTCGGGGCCTGGGCGCTGTCTGGGCGCTGCTCTGCCCCGGAGCTGTCCCTGGGCTGCAGGTGCTGATTTTCTGTCTGTTCTGCCCGGCTGTTCTCCTTCCCCTTCGCCAGAAAAGCAACAGGCCCGGGATCCGGAGAGGACGAAGGAGGAAGCTTCCCGTCAATCGAGGAGACCGTGGCCGCGTTTGCCACTGTAGGACGGGGCTTGTGCCAGCGGCGATGGGAGGCGAGGTTCGCTGGGCAGCTAAAGACCTTGTCGCACTCCGGGCAGCGGTACTCAACGCGGACAATGCGGGAGCAGCGATGCTGAGCCAGCGCGAAGGGGTCCGCGTACTGCTCCTTGCACAGCTGGCAGATGAACTCCCCCAGTGGCGTGCGGCCACCCGCCGGGCCCCGGGACAGGGTTCCGGGCTCCTCCTCCTTGATCTTCAGGCCCAGAACCGGAGATGTGGTCACTTCATCCGCGAAGCTCAACTTCCTCACAGCCTTTGGCTTCTTGACTCCCGCAGCCGCAAGTCCAGACACGCAGCCCGGAGGCGCCTTGGCGCGGCGTTCGCCGGCCGCGGGCCGCTTCAGGCTGTGCAGGGCGGCGGAGAGGGGCGCCGGGTCCGGATGAAGCGCGGGCTCTGGGAACGGTGCCTGGAGAGGCAGCTGGAACTGCTCCCTTGAGGTTGGTAGGGCTGCTGGTGCCACTGAACAAGAAAAAGCAGCCACGGCGGCGCCCCCGGGGAAAGACTCCGCCGAGACTGGCGAGCTGAGGCAGCGCTCCAGAAACGCCCGGCGCAGCTCCGTGCCCACCGGCTTCGCAGGGCTGGAGCTGGGCTTGGGACCCTCCCTGCCATCCACCCTCCACTCTGCACCTTCCCGCCCGAGCGGTCCCGGGCTCACCCCCGCGGCCCGACACGGCGACCCCAACAGTTCCCGGGCTGCCACTTCCTCCAGCCCCTTTCCGGGCTCCTCCGGGCTAGGGGGTGCCGGCCGCTCTGTATCCGGCTTCGGGGCACGGGAAGCCTCCTTGGGGAAGGGCGGCGCCCCCTGGGGCTCCGGCTTGGGGAAGACCCGCTGCGCTAGGCGCACGCGGTAAGCGCCGCCTGTCCGTTTAGTTCGCTTCACCAGGAAGCCCCTTGGCATGGCGGAGTCGAGGGCGCTCGGGGGGCACGGAGTAACGGGGGTGCCACAGGGGCTGAAAAAGGGCAAGCACCGCAGCCACCCAAGCTTCGTGGCGGTCATGCACCCGCAGCCTTTATAGCTGAGACGCAGGCCAGGCGACCGCTGGGCCGTCTGGGGGCTGGGCCGCCCAATCAGGAGTGGGAGCGGGCGCCCTGGGCGGGGTTTTCGACCGGTGGGCTCACAGGGGTCCGCCCGGCGGGCAGCGAGCACGGCTCTGCCCGCCTCCCGGCCTCCGCACCGCCCAGCCCCAGCAGGTGGCTCAGGGGCTGCTGACGGCACCTCCCCCTGCCACCCAACCGGTAACGCAAGAAGGTAAGGTCCGAAGTGTGCGGAGGCTCGACACCCCTCACCTCAGCCTCCACCGGGGACCTAGGAGGAACCCTGCTGGGGGCCACCCACCGGCGCCCTCCTTGCGGGCTGTGGCGCTGCTGCCCGGGTGTGTAGGGTCCAGATGGGAGAGCGCCCCCACCCCCGAGAGCAGAGCTGAGAGGTACGGGCGGCGGCTTCCGGGAGGCGACCGGGTGGGTATCAGCCTGGGAATGGGTGTACGTCCTCTGCCGGAATTGAGCTGATGAGAAGCTGCGACCGAGCGGCAGGGCTGCTAAATCCACCACCCTTTCCCCACACTTGACGGCAGCAGCAGGTCTGCCATCCAGTATCGATCGAGGCTGCGCGCGTCTGTGATACTATGAGAATTCATCTGGGAAGAAGGGCTCTCAGTGCGGGAGAGCCTGCGTGCTGGCAAGCCTCTGGAGCTCAGGACGCCAGCAGGTTGCCGGGCCCCAGCCCTCAGGGCTTATAAATGCCCCCTCCCAGATGGGAGCAGGAGTGGGGAGAGGAAAGTAGAATCTAATTTTCCACTGTCCTCAGATAAAGTGGCTTATCCGCTCACACCTTCCACTTGTACTACCCAGAGACATGACTTAGTGCCTAACTGGCCTGTTTAGAGCATGGAGTAGACTCGACTGAGAAATACGGTGGAATCAGGATTATGCCTGCTTCCCTTATATAAGTGATACTTTGCGAAATGTGTGCTGTAGACCAGACGCCGAAAATTCTCATCCAGCACTCCTTAACGTGCCCCACATTGCTTTAAGCACTAGAAGACACTTGACAGTTTGTAATACTAGCTGACAACGAGATAATTACAAAATATATGACACGTATAATAAAGTTCCCAAATCCATAATATACATAATAATAGATATAAATACAATGTGGGAATAAGAAGG
This sequence comes from Sturnira hondurensis, assembly GCF_014824575.4. NCBI lineage: Eukaryota > Metazoa > Chordata > Mammalia > Chiroptera > Phyllostomidae > Sturnira > Sturnira hondurensis. The sequence continues at coordinate 4,604,833 of NW_028081579.1, forward strand.
GGAAAGAACTGTGTGTTCAGGTCTCCTGACAAAATCGAATCGGAGAAACAGACTGAGCCACGTGTTTTCAAAGGTGACTATAGCCAAACAGATCTAGTCCTCAATAATACACACCATCCTCCTTCTAGTGAACAGTGTTTTTACAGGGAGAACATTATTTTTAAGCAGATTTGGAAGTAATTATGTATTTGTTAATCATTGACTATACTTTAGGCACTCTACTTAATCCCCAATTTTTTCATACATGAGCTCAAAAAACAAGGATATATTATTAATCTCCTTTTTTTGATGAAGGGATGGAGCTATAGAGAAATTCAAGAACTGCTAAAAAGTCACCAAGAGCCCAGATTCAAATCAAATTCCGGCCAATTCCAAATTTCACTTTTTCACTACACCATGGGGCTTCAAACTATTTTTTTTTCTGATCAGATCCCACAATAAGAAATATATTTTACAGTACACATATAACAAACAAAAAATTCACAAAATAATACACTTAACTAGGGGCCCTGTATTCTTGTTTTTCTATTCAGTTCTTTTTTTTTTTAATGTTGATCGTAGCACACAAATTGCTTTCGTACTTACTAACAGAGTAGGACCCACAGTTTGAAAAATACCATCATTATGGTATTTTCTATTAAGTAGCATGAAATCATATAAAATTAACTAACCAACCTGACACTTTGTAATCAAAATGAATATTCTGAATCTCTATTTAAACCAGCCTTTGCACTTCTAGATCTATACACAACAGGACTGAACACAGGGACTGAAACATACTTACACACGCATGTCCATTGTAGCCTTATTCACAATGGCCCAAAGACTTGGGGGGGGGGGACGCACTGTCCAACACAGATAAATATGTAAACAAAATGTGGTATATGCAAATGACAGAATAGTGCTCAGCCCTAAAAAAGAGGATGAAATGCTGATACTTAGAGCATGGATGAATCTACAAAAATTATACTAAGTAAAATGAGTCAGACACCAAAGGACAAGTATTATAAGGTTTCACTTACATGAAATATCTAAAAGAGGCAAATTCATTAAGATAGAAAGTAGATTGTTTATTGGCTATCAGGGGCTGTGGGAATAGGAACTCAGCTTAATGGTTATAGAATTTCTTTTGGGATGATCAAGTTTTGTTAATCAATAGTAGTGATTGACGGACAATACTGTGAACACAACTGATGCCCCTGAATTATACACTTAAAAATGTTAAAGTGTAACATTTTATTATATTTATTATTATAAAATGTAACATTTTTGTTATATTTTTACCACAATAAAAAGTTTCACACATGCGCACACAAAAGAATAGAAGGGAAAGTCACGGCATGTGAGATTAGAAAAAGAATATAAAGGATCAGGTCATGTACTTTGGACTTTATTACATATAGAACAGGCCAGGAGAGCCACTTAAGGTTTTAAAGCCAGGGAGTGACATTTGGTTTTGAAATCGCATGAAGGAAACTACCTTTAGCTGTGCTTTCTGCCAGAGAGAGAAAGGGAAATGCAGATACATGAGCCTCTTCTTCTCAGTCCTTCTCCTTTTAAACAACTGAGAATGTGTGTCTGTTTCTAGGGGGAAATGATGAAAACTTTAAAAGTCAAAAGAGCAGTCATGATGTGGAATCCTTAATAAAGTGATTGGCATAGAACTGATATGCAAAATTTTTTACTGGCCGGTGCCAGTGTGTCCAGCCATCTATCCAGCCATCCTGTCTCTCATCTGTACATCTGTCCAATCATTCATCAAATAATTGCTCTGTATTCTTTCTGTGATAGGTCAGAAACACAGTTTTGGAACTATCCTCTGTCATTTTCAGGAAAACGAATTTGGGTAGGAGAGGGCCTGGCCCGCTTGCAGCTGTTTTTTACTCCCAACCACCTTATATAGAAATCCCACCCCCCACCAAATCTCTGGTTGATCCAAAGGACGACATCACTCAGGTTGCCAAAGCGTTTGCTTTGGCCCCGCCCTCCCACCAGCTCTGCACCAATCCTGTGTGAAGGACCCAGGGTGGAGTCCCCCTCCTCTAAGGGCACCTGTCACCTCATTCCCACTGCGTTCCCTTCTGCCTCTCCTCTCCTCATCACCCCAACCCCCCAATATCCAGAGAACATCCAACCTCCACTAAAGAAGAGTTTCCTGAGTTTCACTGCACAGGTGTGCCTGCTGTTCTCCATGCTCTAGAACACTGGTACCGGCCACCACACAGGCTAGTCCTTAGGAGCCATTGAGTGAGGTCCATGGAACAGGGCAAACAGTGACTACTATGACAATACACAGCTGTTTCATTATTTGAAGGGGAAAAAAAGAATTGTTGTCAAATATTTTCTAACAAATCCAGTAGTAGTTACAACTGGTGTTTCTGTACCTTCCCCCCACATGTAATTTGATAATCTTTCTGGAAATCAGTGGAACAATGTATATCAGGAGCTTTTAAAAACAAGTGTACTTATTAATTCACCTGTTCCTTTTGGTAAATTACCCAAAAGAAGGAAAAAGCATAAGGCAGTTTATCACAGTGTTATTTGTGATTGTAAAAAATCAGAAATTACCTTGGGTGAATTATGGCACAGCTGTGCTATAGATGTTTACATGCATTAAAGCACAATGACACGGACAAACATGCCTGCCACAATGTTAAGGAAAACAGCAGGGCAGGAGTGGCGGCGGAGAGGCCAAGTGGGGTGCAGGGGACAGCAGCTGAGAGCCAGACTCAAAACGCTCGGAAAGTAGAGCTGACAAAGGCGGATTGAGTGTGAGGTGTTTGGCTTGAGCGGAGAGTTTCTGAGTTTGGGTTTAGGCAGGTAACTGAACGGAGGTGCCATTTTCAGATGGCATGTACAACAGAGAGCTTAATTATGAAAAACAAAATGAGTAAAACACTGGAAGGAAATACACCAAAACGTTGTTGGAGTTACCTCTAGTTAGTAGAATTTTAGGTTTCTCAAAACCATTTTTTTTATAAAACTGTTGCAATAAGCATACATCACTCAAATCATCAGAAAAAATAATGTAGAAGTTTTCTTAACGCCTTTCTGGTGTCAGACGTGCAGCCCCCTTCCCTAGGACGCCACGGAGAACCAGCAGGGCCACATGGAATGGGGACTCCACGGGTGAGCAGCATTCTCCAGGGCCACCTTTTTGAGCTCTGACCCTAGAAAAGAGGTGATGAACTTCTATCACGCCACAGGCCTCCAGGTTGAAGAAACTTTGGGAGAAGAGACTAAGGGTTAAAAGGTAGAAAAAAGGACTAAAAAGTAGGGGCAAGAAAGAATTTAGATGAATGCCCTCCACTTAGATATAAACCTAGAAGATCCTTAAGATGTGAACTCTTCCTTCTCTGCTTTCACACTCAGAACTCACCACCGATGGGGCAATCCCTGGCAAGATGGTGAAATCCTTGCTTCCTTTATCTGTATCCTTTATCTTGCCAATGACAACCGTTCCCCCCTTTTAAACTCTCAGGACCTTCATCTGCTCGGTTATATTCTGATAACAATTCATAAACAGTGAATTACCTGTCGAGCTTTTTGCATTGTAAGCTTCCTGTCTCCAACAGTGGAATAAATCACTCGGATCGAAATTCAGGAATTTTGAGACACTAGCAATCAGGAAATCTTTCAAAAAAAAGACTTCTTGCCGCACTATCATCATGAGCACGGGAGAAGCTCCGATGACTGCCCTACGTTGGGTCACTTGGACACTGAAGCATTGCTCAGAAGAACCTTCATTCTCCCTGTCTCTCTGCTCCCTCCCCTCAACGTACCCCTGTGAAAGATTAACCCCAGTGGCAGCTACCAGAGGCCTGTTCTCCCATGAGAACTTAGAAATTTAATGGTCTCTCACAATTCTAAAACTACTCGATTTCCTCTCTTAAACCTAATCTTCATGTCTGAAAATGGCACCTCCATTCAGTTAGCTGCCTAAACCCAAACCCAGAAACTCTTGGCTCAAGCCAAACACCTCATACTCAATCCATTAGTAGTCCGACTCGGTCAGCTCTACTTTTCTGAGTCTGACTCTCAGCTATTGTCACCCCGCACCCCACTTGGCCTCTCCTGCCGAGTATGCTGCATTCAACAGCCAGGGGGAGCCCATTAGAATGGAATTTGATGATTTTACTCTTTTTGCTAAAAATCTTTGAATGGCTTCCCACCATATTTAGAATAAAATCCAAATCCATGGCTATTCTGAACCCATGACTCCCCTGACTCTCGTCCTTGTTCAGTCTGTTCCATATACTTTGGTCTCCTTATTTTCCTCCAATATGACAAGCACACTCCACGTCAAGGCTGTTTATTCTGCCAGAATGTTCTTCCTTTAGATATGCTCACAACTGGCTCCTTCCCTTCATTTGGATCTTCTCTCACAGAGCAGTGCCCCAGAAAGCTCTTCCCTGACCACTCGCCCTAGAAGAGCAGCCCGAACTCCCCATCGCCCTTCACCTCCCTCTGCCCCTTTCCTCGGCTTCTCTTCTCCTCGGAGCACTTCTCATCACTGTCACTGTGGGCTTATCTGTTTACTTCTTAATTGCCTGTCATCCTTCGAGAGCTGTAAGGCTCATGAGGACAGATTGTTTGTTTTGTTCACTGCCGTATATCCAGTATCTAGAACAATGCCTGGCATATAAGTAAATGAATTGATGGCTACAATAATGCGCCAATGGATAAAAAAAAAAACCATCACCGCTTTTTATTGCTGCAACCTACAGACTGAGAGCCCACTCTGCCTGAGCACAGAGGAGGGAAGACAAAGTCACAGGAGCTCCAGATTCTAGGCATTTAGGAATCTTGGTGCAGAACAATGAGAGGAACAGAAAGGTCTCCCGTGCATCATGTACCCTTGGAAGGCCTTTTCTTCCCTGCCTCAGCCAATTGACCCATTGCTTAGGTCATTCCCATTTTCTTCCTCTGAAGCTATTCTCTGCAGGGAAAATAAACCCCAGGTCAGACCCAGCAGTTCTATGTTAAGCTATTCAATACCCATGAAACTAGGAGAATAGGAGCAGAGAGACATGTGTCAGCTACTTAGATGGAAAGACAAGACTTGCAAGATGAGGCTCCATGTGTGGAAAACAGGGAATTTGGGGCATAGGGCATGGAGGGTAGGACCCAGGTTACTTACTGAGAAGTTTAATCTAGGAGCTTTAAAGGGAGATAGCACCATGTCGTGGTCAGAGGCACAACATGTAAAGTGAGGCCGTCTAGAGTTCAATCCCAACTCCACTACTAGCTGTTCAATCTTAAACTTGCTCAGCCTTCTGCAGCCAGTTCCCTCATCACAAAATGGAAATGGTAGTAATTCCCTCAAAGAGTGCTTTGCTCATTAAATATTATGTACAGAAAGTGCCTAGCATAATGCAGGCACATGGTGAGCCCTCAGTGAATGGAAGTTGTGGTTGTTATTATTATTATTTAAGTATCTGGGGTGAAAGAAAACTATTGACATAGTGGCGACTATAAACTTAACAGAAATAAAAGAATAGTTCATTTGACTGGCTTATATTTTACGCAATTATGATGCAAGAAGAGAGTGTTGATTATGTGTAACATTTAATACGTTCAAAATTAATTTCATTTCATAGGGTTAAAAAACAACGTTCACAAAACATAAAAGCAGAAGACAATGCAGTTTGACCGGATTAAGTCTGTGATTCGGAGTCAGGCCTCAGTGGGGATCCTGGCTCTGCCACCTATTTGCTGGGCAGCGTGCGCGGCTGTTCAACCCCCCGCCCCAGCTGTCCATCAGTCGGGCACAGCAGCACAGTGTTGTCCCCTGCGGTAGGGGATGTGGTAGGAAGTGGAGGAGCTGGGCCAGAAAGGTGAGTTGGGGCTAGTATACAAAGAGTACTAATTACACAGTCACACTAAAATTCAGCATGGGTATTGGGGAAAACACTGATTCTTCTGAAGTATTTAAATGATACAATCACACACCTGCTTTGAAAAGATAACTGTAAGGGCTGTGTTGGACTAAAGCTCTGGGTTGTGGTGAAGATGTAGAAAGAAGGGTAGAGGCTTGGGATGAGAGGAGGTGGGGAGTTCAGCCAGAATATTAAAGTAGATGATAGAAGAAGATGTGGCCCTAATTACTTAAATATTAAGTGGATTTAAGTAGTTTACTGATGAACTATACTATTATGTTATCTCTAACAGCGTTTTTTTCCTTTGGTAAGGAGTGAAATAGATAACTGCCACATTCTAAACACTTGAAAGTAGAGAAAACTTACAACTTGACTTTCACTTGGTCATAAAAGACTGCCTATTGAAACTGGGACTCACTTCAGAAACTTAAAGCAATTGGGAAAGAGTGAACTTGAGCTAGAGGGAAAGGATTTTTCCAATGGCATAAGATACCATAATGAGAGGCATTTATTTTCTATCACGCCAGGCGCACGACAGTTCTTTACCCTCAACACTCGCGCGTTTCCGAATCACTAGCAGCATCTCTGTCTCCAAAGATGGCCTTCCCTCATGCAGCTATTTAGCCACTCGCTTGGCTCAATATGCAATGCTCCTGTAACTGGAGACACTTCAACCTTTGTTGATACTGCACAAAGACATCTTCATCCTAATTTTATAGACATTTTTCTGTAAGAATACATACGTCCTCACTTCCAGCCTCAAAGGATTAAGTATTTCCTGAAGCTGGTTGATTGCTCGTAAAAACAGAGGATTGGAATTCTAGCACCACCCTTTACTGAAGAAGTGATCTTAGAAAATTTACTTAATCTCGCTGAGTTTCGGTTGTTTATCTCTAACTTAGGCATAACAATACTTATATCACAGAATACGAATTGAATTGAATAAGCTAAACTAATATCCTCTCCAGCACTTGGTGTTGCTTGTAAACATATAAGGGTAGAGACTAAGTAACCAGCTTTCTACTACACAGAATAATGTGTACATGTGTTTAAGTTAACATTCTGGAATCATAATAAAGGCAGTCTGTCTGACTATAATAAAGGGAAAAAAGTCTTATCACTATCTGTATCTATATATTTACATTTAATAAATAAATTCCATTAACATACTTGAAACGAATGTGTATTTTGCAGTTTTATACATACCAAGTATTATATATGTCCCCTCCCTCATATATATGACAGTTATTTCACTTTGTAGTCTCTCAATTTTTGTTCTATATATTTTGAGACTTTGTCATAAGTGCATTATGAATTAAAAGCAATATCTATTTAGTTAAGTGAACATTTCATTAATATAAAGTATCCCTCTTTATTTGTAGTAATGCTTTTTAAAAAGATTTTATTTATTTTTTAGAGAGGAGAAGGGAAAGAAAGAGGGAGAAAAACATCAATGTGTGGTTGTCTCTTGAGCAACCCCAACTGGGCACCTGGCCCACAACCCAGGCATGTGCCCTGACTGGGAATCAAACTGGTGACCCCTTGGTTAACAGGCCAGCAGTCAACCCACTGAGCCACACCAGCCAAAGCTGTAGTAATGTTTTTTTATTTAAAATCTGTTTTGTCTGATGTTTTCCCCTAGACACATCAGCTATCTTTTGATTGCTATTTGTAAGGTATGTATTTCCCCTTCTATTTTCAACCTTTATGTTTTAAATGTGTCTCCTGTTAATAGTAGTTGGATTTTTCAACCATTATACAATCTTTAACCTTTAACTGGAGCACTTAATCCTTTTACAGTTACATAATTCTATTATTTTGAATTAAATCTACCATCTTCAAAAGTGTTTCCCATTTGTCTAATCTGTTACATTTTTTAAATTTTTATTTATTTTTATTTTTAAAGAGAAGGGAAAGGAGGGAGAAAGAGAAGGAAAAAAACATTATTGAGAGAGAGAAACATCAATCAGTTGCCTCCCAGATGCCCCCCAACCAGCGATCAAACCAATAACTCAGGCATGTGCCCTGACCAGGAATCAAACTTGCAACCTTTTGCTTTGTGGAATGATACTCAATAAAATGAGCCACACTGGTCAGGGTTAATGTGTAAAATTTCTTTCTTATCTTTTAGACTGATTTCCAATTATTATGTATCAAATTCTCTCTTTTTCCACTTTAAAATTATGCCTTTTGTTTATATTCTTTTATAAATTTTAAAATTATATCAGTTTGTTGTGCAAAGGTCACCAGTTCGATTCCCAGTCAGGGCACATGCCTGGGTTGTGGGTTCAGTCAGTCCCTGGTTAGGGTGCCTCCAAGAGGCAACAGATTGATGTTTCTCTCCCTCTTTCTCCCTCCCTCCCCCTCTGTCTAAAAAAATAAATAAGATCTTTAAATAAAAGTATAGCACACATTTATAATTTATCAAAGTTTTTAATATAATGTGTAAAAAGAGAACATTTTAACTGCATTTACTCTTTCCTCACATATGCTATTATTGTTGTATTTTTAAAACAATAAAACATATTATTGTGTAAAAGCACAGTTAATATTAACTACATTTACCCACGTTTCCAGTTTTTTATTTGTTTAAATTATTTTACTGTTGTTCAAGTACAGTTGTCTGCATTTACCACCCACCACTCCCTCCCTAACTGCAGCCATCCTTGCCTCCCTCCCCTGATTTTAATCTCCTTGGTTTTGTCCATGTGTCCTCTATAGTTGATCCTGAAAACTCTTCTCCCCTTTCTGCTCATTATCCCCTCCCACTCCCCTCTGGTTACTGTCAGATTGTTCTTAATTTCATTGTCTCCGGTTATATTTTGCTTGCTTGTTCTGTTGATTAGGTCCCACTTAAAGGTGAGATCATATGGTATCTGTCTTTCACTGCCTGGCTCATTTCACTTAGCATAATGCTCTCCAGTTCCATCCATGCTGTCACAAAGAGTAGGAGCTCCTTTCTGCTGCATAGTATTCCACTATGTAAATGTACCATAATTTTTTGATCCATTTATTTACTGATGGGCACTTAGGTTGCTTCCAGTATTTTCCACTTCCTTGGCTCTTAATTCTTTCTTGTATCCCAGGCTTCTCATTTGGGATCATTTTCCTCCTGCCTGAAATATATAATGCTTCTTTGAAATTTCCTTCACTATAGATTTGCTAGGGACAAAATATCTTAGCTCCAGTGTATCTGAAATATCTTTATTATATCTACTTGTAGAATTTTAGGTTGGTCATTATTTTCTTTCAGCATAGTGAAAATAACAGTCTACTCTCTCCTATTTCCCATTTTTACTAGGGAAAAGTCAGCCGTCAGTATATTGGTATATTATTGCTCATTTAAAAGTAATCTATGTTATCTGGCTGCTTTTAATAAGTATTTATTCTTTGTCTTCGGTTTTAAGAAGTTTTACTTCAATGTATGTAAGTACAGTTTTCATTTATCATGCTTTCAAGTTAATCTAGTATCTTGAAGCCTTTTGTCAGTTTGGAAATTCCTCAGGGGTTAACTCTTCAAATAATTGCTCACCTCATTCTCTCCTTCCTCTAGAACTCTGGCTAAAATTATGTTGGACATTCTATGTCTTCTGTGACTTCTACCTTCTCACATATGTTTTCACCTTTTTTTACCCTCTCCATGCTGCATTCAGGATCATTTCTCTTGAAGTATCTTCAGGTTCATTGTATCTTAAGGTATGTTTAATCTACACTTAAAAATTTGTTGGTTTTGCCCTGGCTGGTATGGCTTAGTTGGTTGGAGCATCATCCCATAAACCAAAAGTTTACAGGTTCAATTCCCAGTTGGGGTGTGTACAAGAGGCAATCAATAGATGTTTCTCATGTTTATGTTCCTCTCCCTCTTTTTCTCCCTCCACACCCATCTCTAAAGGCAATCAATAGATGTTTCTCATGTTTATGTTCCTCTCCCTCTTTTTCTCCCTCCACACCCATCTCTAAAATTAATAAGCATGTCCCCCAGTGAGAATTTTAAAAAAGTCTTGTTGGGTTTTAAGTTTTTATTTATAAATTTAACTTGTAAAACTTATTTTTAAAACTATTTTATTCATTTACTTTTAGAGAGAGAGGAGAGGGGAGGGAGATAGAGAGAGAGAAAAATCAATGTGTGAGAGATACATTGATCAGTCGCCTCTCACACACCCCCAAATGGGGACCTGGCCCACAACCCAGACATCTACCCTGACTGGGAATAGAACTGGCAACCTTTCAGTTCGCAGGCCAGCAGTCAGTCCACTGAGCCATACCAGCCAGGGCAGCTAATTTTTATTTACAAAATAAAAATACATATATAAAAATTTTGTAAATTCTACTTAAAATAAAATTAAAATATTTAAAATTACAATAAAATTCTATTTGTATTTTTTTAGATTTTATTTATTTTTTTTAGAGAGGGGAAGGGAGGAACAGAGGTAGAGAAACACCAATGTGTGGTTGCTTCTCACACACCCCCTACTGGGGACCTGACCCTCAACCGGGGCCTGTGCCCTGACTGGGAATCAAATTGATTAGCAGGCCAACACTCAGCCACTGAGCCACACCAGCCACAGCTGTTTCTTTTTTAAATTCAGACTAGCTATATTACTTTTTGTAGTTTCCCATTCTCTACAGATATCATCAAGGTGGTCTTTTATATCTTCAAATATAGTCATCATGACTATTTTATAGTCTTGTTTTTAAGTCCATGCCTTAAAATTCCAGTAAAGGTTTTATGGGTCTGTTTTTGTTGTTTGTTTCTATGCTAATTTTGCTTAGTCTAGTCTCCTCATGTACCTGATTATCTTAAAAAATATGCTATATATTATATTGCAAAAACTATTTATGGAAACTATTTAAGCCTAAACAATGGCATCTTACTGAAGAGTAGACTTATATTTGTTTCTGCCAAGTACTTGGAGACATGCCCCATCCAGAATTATTTTAACCCAAGTTCAAGGCTTGGGATTCACTGGCCTGGGGAATTTAAATAAAAGCAGTAAATACTCAAGGGCTTGGGAGTCCCAGCATCTTAGGGAAGAGGGTCTCCTATTAGACTTCCCATCATATGCAGGCCCTGGATCTAGCTTCCTGTCTCCTTTGCACTACAAGTCTAGCAAGATAAAGATTCTGCTTTTTATCAATCAGCAAATTCCCTCAAGGCAGAGCAGCTTCCACATTTAGATTTCCATTTCTCCTTCACCATGAGTCAGGTGTTTCATACTATCTTTTCATATCCTTTTTTGCTTTAAGAATATATTTTAAATCCAGATATTTTAGTTATTTTCACTGAGAGAACTGATCCATCTAAGTCAGCCTAACATTACCAGAACCATGAAGTTAACCTAACATTTTAAATGTTTTTGATAAATACTGAGAAAGTGTCCTTTAGAAATGTTATACCTGTTCATATTTCTATAAGCAGGCTTAAGAATGCCACTTTCCCTTTTCCCTTAACTACGATCTGTCACTTACAAGAAAAAATATTGCCCTATTAAAATACCAATGGCATTCTTCTCAGAACAAATAATCCTAAAATGTATGTGGAATCACAAAAGACCCCAAATAGCCAAAGCAATCTTGAGAAGGAAGAACAGAATTGGAGGTATCACATTTCCTGATTTCAAACTGTACTACAACAGAGTATGATACTGGCACAAAAGTAGATGTGTAGATCAACAGAACAGAATAGAGAGCCCAGAAACAAATTCTCACTTATATGGTCAATTAATCCATGACAAAGAAGGCAATAATATACAATAGAGAAATGGCAATCTCTTTAATAAGTGGTATTAGGAAAACTGGACAGATACATGCAAAAAATGGAATTAGACTACTCTCTTATACCATATATAAAAATAAACTCAAAAGGGATTAAAGACTTGGAATACTATGTGGCCATAAAAAAGAATGAACTCTTACTTTTTGTGACAGCATGGATGGACCTGAAGATTATTACGCTAAGTGAAATAAACCAGTCAGAGAAAGACAAATACCACATGATCTTATGTATATGTGGACTCTAATGAACAAAATAGAAACAGAAGCATAGAAACATGGAACAGACCGAGAGCCATCACAGGTGAAGGAAGAGGGGGGGACTAGATGAAAGAAGGTAAAGAGATTAGCCAAAAAACATATACACAGGACCCATGCACACATAATAGTGTAGCGATGGCCAGAGGGAAGGAGGAAGGGGGTTTGGTGGAGGTTGTCAAAAGAGGGGTGTGGGACATATGTAACAGTGTCAATAATAAAAACACAGTTGAAAAAAAGACATGGGAAAGTGTTTATCAAAAGTGTTGATAAATGCAGAATAAAAAATGATATATACTCATACAGTTGACAGTCATCTGACACATGACAATAGGATATACATGGCAATAAACATATTTCAAATATAAGAAAACAGCCCTGGCTGATGTGGCTCAGTGGACTGAGCACCAGCCAGCAAACCAAAGGGTCACTGGTTTGATTCCCAGTCAGGGCACATGACTGGGTTTCAGGCCATATCCCCAGTAGGGGTGCATGAGAAGCAACCACACATTGATGTTTCTGTCCCTCTCTTTCTCCCTTCCCCTCTGTCTAAAAATAAATAAAATCTTTTAAACACACACACACACACAACACTTAAATGTAAGAACTGACACCATAAAACTGCTAGAAGAAAACAGATAGTAAATTCTTTGATATTGATCTTAGCAGCATCTTTTTGAATATATCACCTTGGGAATGGGAAACAAAAGCAAAAATAAGCAAATGGAATGCATCAAACTGAAAAGCACAGTGAAGGAAACCATCAGCAAAACGAAGACAGTTTATGATTAAAAAAAGATATTTGTTATCTTTACAGATATATCCCTTTACAGCTATATCATTTGTTATAAATGGGTTAATAACAAAGGGGTCAATATCCAAAATATGTAAAGAGCTCCTACAATATCAAAAAATAAACAATTTGACTGTAAAATGGGCAGAAGACATGAATGGATACTTCAAAGAAGATATACAGATGGCCAACAGACATGAAAAGATGCTCAACATGACTAATTATCAGGGAAATGCAAATGAAAATCTCAAAGAAATTCTACCTCACACACATCAGGATGGCTACTATCAAAAAGTCAACAAATAAATGTTGGCAAGGATGTCCAAAAATGGGAACCCCCAGGTGCTGTTGGTAAAATTGTAAATTGATGTAGACACTATGTAAAACATTATGGAGATTCTTCAAAAATTAAAAATGAAACTACCATACAATTCAGCAATTTCACTTCCGGATATTTATTCAAATAAAATGAAAACACAAATTCAAAAAGATATGTGCTCCTCTATGTTCATTGCAGCATTACTACCTCAATAGTAATAGCCAAGGAATGGAAACGATCTAAATGTTCATCAGTGCATTGTAAGGTATATGAATGTCAAAGCATTATGTTGTACACCTGGAATAGAGTATTGTATGCTAACTATTCTTTAATTAAAATATTTTTAAGAAAAAAATTGCCACTAAGTAAAAATTATTGTTTTGTTAAATTTGTTCTTATTACTAATAAAGTTTAACATCTTGTAATCTGTTTATTTTCTACCTGTTTGTTGTTATGTTTCTTTGATCCTTTGGCTATTATAAATCTCGTACCCACCAGAAAAGCTGTCTCAGTTTTTCATATTTAAAGTATTAAAATATTTCCATATCAATTAGCAACTAGCCACTACCTTTCCAAATGTCCTCCCAGTCACTCCCCCCTCTCCCAAACACCAGCCTCCTCCCCATTGTCCATCAACCAAAGAGTTAATGTCCAACATAAAGAGGTCTTTACGGCCCTACTCAAGTTCTATGACCATTATCAGTTGTGACTGATTCATAGCCACATCATGGATATTGTTAAATATTTTAGTGTAACCCATGTGAATATATATTGAAAGCATTTTCCCATTTTACAATATGACTTTAAAATACACTGTATCCCTTTTTCTTTCCATATCCTTATTTATAATTAGTTGTTTCTCTCAAAGTTATTGCCATTACTACTGCTACTTTCTTCTACATTATCTCCCAGCTCTTAAAAATCTACAAAGGAATGTGTTCCCAAATGTACATAATGTTTTCATTGAATTTTACTGTGTTTTGAAAGGCTATCAAACTTATGATTATCTATTTTAATGCTTTTGACAGAACACCACAAATTTAAAATTTTGTAAATATAACTAGAGGCCAAAATAAACTAGTGGTTCATTTTAGACAAGTAGTAAAGTATTTTGAACTGATATTTTAAGTATATTTTATTGATTATGCTATTATAGTTGTCCCATTTTGAACTGATTTTTATTTATGATGTGTTACCTACTGAAGAATAAAATAATTATTGTGGACTAAATAATTTTTATACTTGCTTATAATATTGACCTATAAAGATACTAGCTCTTTTATGGTCTTCTGCCAAGTATATCAATTAGATATTATGATCCATTTTTTATGATTACTGTGTTTTAAATCTGATAACCACACCATTGCATTGTTATCCAGGCAACATCTTTCCAGCATTTCAATTATCTAAATCTCATGCAGACCCACATCAAAAGCTTTTATAGACATTTAGATATATTGTTTTTCCGTGGAGTTTCCTCTATCCACAAACTTGTTGAGTAATTTTATAAGACCAAATAAATCAGATTTGCCTGGCATAATCTGTCTTCATAAACAAATGCTGTCCGCTGCCCATCACATTGTTATCTAAATGATTTCAGATCAATTTGGTTCACTCTAACTTGGGCAATTGCATTCTGCCAGCCCCAAACTCCCTCTGTTTTTCAATTGGAGACATTATTCTTCCTTTCACTTAACAAAGTGTTCTGTAAAGCAAGCAGGCAAGTTTCTGAACCAATAAAGCCTATTTTCTCGAAGATCTGTGTCTGACAAGCTAACTGAAACTATGTATTATGTCCATGTCATAGCTTCAACTACTGGCATTATCACCTAAATCACTGTACTAGATGCCATAAGTAATATTTTATGTTACATCATTTATAATTGTAGGCAAAACAAAGAATGTCTTCCTCTTGTGTGTACTTATAGCACATACTAACACTAGATTCTCTGCTACATGATTAGATTTAGTTGAGGTAAAGCTTTATATCAGAAATTAATAATATGACACTGGATGTGAAAGAATCTCATTGGAAAACTTATTGCATATTATATAGTAAAGCAAAATATCACTGTTTTACCCATGAAAAACAGTTCTGTATTTCAAGGTAAATGAACAAACTATTTGCTACTTACCATGTCATTACATAAAATGTATAAATTTCTTAATGCTATTCCTCTTACATTTATATAATGCCCTTTGAAATCATCTGTGGCTTATCTCTATAATGACACTTACCCAAAATTAAAGTTGACCTTTAACCAGGGGGTTGGGGTACCCACCCCCACTCAGTCAAAAATTTAAAAATCCATAAGTAACTGTTGATTCTATAGTCAGCCCTTGGCATTTGTAAGTTCATCCAACCTTGGTTCAAAAACACTATTTTTAGCCCTGGCTGGTGTGGCTCCATGGATTGAGCACTGGACTGCAAACCAAAGGGTTACCAGTTCAATTCCCAGTCAGGGCACATGCCTGGGTGTTGGGCCAAGTCTCCAGTTAGGGGCATGCAAGAGACAACCACATAGTGATGTTTCTCTCCTCTTTCTCCCTCACCCTCTCTAAAAATAAATAACATTTTTTTTAAAGAACAGTATTTTCAATCCACAAAGGGGAGTATAAAAATACTGTTTTCCACCTGCAGTTCATTAAGTCCACAAATGCGAACCTGCAGATAGAAAGCACTACCTGTATTTATGTTTTTAAATCCTCATAAGTGGACCTGCACAGTTCAAATCCTTGTTGTTCGAGGGTCAACTGTGTGTGTTAATTTGGAGGTAACTGAAAGAGACACCAGGCTAGCTAACACATTTAAGGGCCTTGTAAAGCCTGTTTCCAGGAGGAGAAATGAGCATGCTTCCATTTCCCTTTGGTGTCCCATTGTCTTCATTCCAACCAGGTTCGACTTGAGGTTCAATGTGCAGCTGTTTGCTTAAAACAAAGGAGCCCAGATTCCAAAATTCAGTCATAACTCCCAAGGAATAATTCACTCATTGAAATAATATATGTGTAATTTTTTGCTTTTAGCAATTTTGATCAGCACGTGTGCTACCAAGTTCAAATAGCCCATAAAACAAGCCATTTGGAAGAAGATACTAAAGGCAATATAGATAGAATATTTAGTCACTAAAAGTATATGCTTTACTAATAGAGTATAGCTAAAGGTTTGCTATCCAATAATAAGATAATCAAAACCCATGAGAAACATGAATAAAAACTGAGTATCTAGGACACGAAATTATTGTATTCTCTAATCTTCATTGTTCTTATTGGTAAATTGGTTTTCTTTTTAACTTAAGGACATCATAAGTCATGAGATCAATTGTAGTAACATCTTTTTTAGTTCCTTTTTAAAAGGATATTTTATTGATTATGCTATTACAGTTTTCCCAATTTTTCCCCCTTTGTCCCCCTCTGCCCAGTTCCCCCTTTGCCTCCTACTACCCCCCTCTTAGTTCATGTCCATAGGTTGTGCATGTAACTTCTTTGGCTTCTCCATTTCCTATACTATTCTTAACATCCCCCTGTCTATTCTATACCTTCCAATTATGCCTCTAAATCTCTATACCTTTTCCCCCGTGGCCCCCCTTTTGATAACCCTCCAAATGATCTCCATATCTGTAACTCTATACTTGTTCTAGTTGTTTGCTTAGTTTTTTATGTTTTTTAGACTCAGTTGTTGATAGCTGTGAGTTTCTTAGCATTTGAATGTTCATAGTTCTGATGATGATCTTTTTCCTAAATAAGTCCCTTTAATATTTCATATAACAGGGGCTTGGTGATGGGGAACTCCTTTTACTTGACCTTATCTGGGAAGCACTTTATCTGCCCTTCTATTCTAAATGATAGCTTTGCTGGTAAAGTAATCTTGGATTTAGGTCCTAGCTTTTCATGACTTTGAATATTTCCTGCCAGCCCCTTCTTGCCTGCAAGGTTTCCTCTGAGAAATCAGCTGATAGTCTGATGGGAACTCATTTGTAGATAACTGTTTCCTTTTCTCTTGCTGTTCTCTTTATCTTTAATCTTTGGCATTTTAATTATACTGTGTCTTGGTTTGTTCCTCTTTGGATCCAACTTCTTTGGAATTCTCTCAGTTTCCTGGAATTGTAGGTCAAATTCCTTTGCCAGATTGGGGAAGTTCTCCATTATTTTTTCAAATTAGGTTTCCATTTCTTGCTCTTCCTCTTCTACTCCTGGCACCCCTATGATTCAGGTGTTGGAATGTTTAAAGTTGTCCCAGAGGTTCCCAAGCCTCTCCTCATCTTTTTTGAATTCCTGTTTCTTCATTCTGTTCCAGATGAATGTCTATTTCTTCCTTATGTTCTGAATCATTGATTTGGACCCAAGCTTCCTTATCTTCACTCTTGGTTTCCTGTGGATTTTTCTTTATTTTTCTTAGTAGAGCCACCATTCCCTCCCTTATACTTTTGCCATATTCAGTGAGATCTTTGAGCATGCTGACCACCAGTGTTCAAACTCTGCCTCTGATAGGTTGGCTATCTCCATATTGCTTAGTTCTTTTTCCAGGGTTCTGTTCTGTTCCTTCATTTAGGCCATATCTTTGTCCCTGATTTTCACAGCCTCCCTGTGTCTGTGTACTAGGTCGATTATGTTCGGGACACCCGTTAAGTCATATGGGCAGAGCCTTGGATATTTGCCAGGGCAGGGCAACCATGACTCCATATGTGTCAGTGAGGGGTCAAAGAGGGGACAGTGCCACTGCTGACTGACTTCTGAGTGTTTGCCTGGCCCTCACCCTGTTTCCAGTCATGTCACCCACTTCCCGTGTACTACTGATGCCCCTTCAGCTGCTGTCCTGGTTGTGGTTTCTAGGGTGGGTGGTTTTGCATAAGCTCCAGGCTCTCCTGAGACACTGGCAGTTTCTTCCACTACCCCAGCCCCCACTGGGCTTACAGTGGTAAGTTATGAGGCTTTCTGTTCCTGGCACTGGAGCCCTGTGCTGCACAGTCTGGGCTGGGAATGGGCTCACTCGCTCACAAGTTATCTCCCTGATTTTTATCCACTGCACATGAATGTGGGGCTGCCCATTCCACCAGCCAACAGTGCCTTGCCACTTCTCTGCCCCAGGCTCACCATTGCCACACAGAGTCCTCTCCATCCTAAGTCCCTGTCTCCACCATCCTACCTGTCTGGATGAAATGTAACTTATTTAAATACAAGACTTCTGGCCAAGAGGTAGATACACTTTGCCTCCTCGCACAACCAAAAGAAGGACAACAACAAATTTAAAAATAAAAATAATCAGAACAGCCAAAAAAATCAAACTGTATGGAAGTCTGACAACTAAGGAGTTAAAGAAGAAACATTCATCCAGACCAGTAGGAGGGGTGGAGATGGGCAGCTGGGGTAGAGAGCACAGACAGCAAGGCAACAACTGGAGGACTGGGTGGGCAAGGCAGTAGCTGGTGGACCAGGCAGTTCCACATTTGCATGCAGATAATCAGGAGGAACAACTGGGGAGTGAGACAGACCATGCAACCCAGGGTTCAAGTGCAGGGAAATAAAGCCTCAAAACATCTGGCTACAAAATTCTGTGGGGGTTGTGGAAGTGGGAGAAACTCCCAGACTCACAGGAGAGTTTGTTGGAGAGACCCACAGGGTCCTAGAATGTACACAAACCCACCCACCCAGAAATCAGCACCAGAAGGGCCCAATTTGCTTGTGGGTAACAGAAGTAACTAAAAGCCAGCAGAGAGCTGAGCAAGCAGCACTGTTCCCTCTCAGACCCCTCCCCCACACACAGTATCACAATGCAGCCAGGTGGGTTGCCCAGTCCTTAGGTGGCAAATAACTAAGGCTCTGCCCCTTATAATGTAACAGCTATGCTGAACGACAACAAAAATATGACCCAAATGAAAGAACAGATCAAAGCTCCAGAAAAAATACAACTAAGTGATGAAGGGATGCCCAACCCATCAGATGCACAGTTCAAAACACTGGTACTCAGGATACTCACAGAAATGGTTGAGTATGGTTGCAAAATAGAGGAAGAAGTGAAGGCTATGCAAAGTAAAGTAAAGGAAAATGTACAGGGAACCAACAGTGAAGGACTGGGCTCACTGGAGTCAAATCAATGTTTGGAGCAGAAGGAAGAAATAAACATTCATCCAGAACAGAATGAATAAATAAGAATTAAAAAATGTAAGGAGAGGCTGAGGAACTTCTGGGACAACTTCAAATGTTCCAACATCCAAATCATAGGGTTATCAGAAGGAGAAGAGGAAGACCAAGAAATTGAAGTTATTTGAAAAATAATGAAGGAAAACTTCTTCAGTCTGGCAAAGGAAATAGATGTCCAGAAAACTCAGAGAGTCCCAAAGAAGTTGGACCCAAGAAAGCACACACCAAGGCACAGCATAATTACATTACCCAAGATTAAAGATAAGGACAGAATCTTAAAAGCAGCAAGAGAAAAGGAGACAGTTACGTACAAAGGAGTTCCCATAGGACTATCAGCTGATTTCTCAAAAGAAACCTTGCAGGCACGCAACCTTGCAGGAAAGAAGTATTTGAAGTCATGGAAGGCAAGGACCTACATCCAAGATTACTCTCTCCAGCAAATCTGTCATTTAGAATGGAAGGGCAGATAAAGTGCTTCCCAGATAAGGTAAAATTAAAGGAGTTCATCATCACCAAGCCCTTATTATATGAAATGTTAAAGAGACTTATCTAAGAAAAAGAAGATGATCAAAAATATGAACAGTAAAAGTGACAACAAACTTACAAATGTCAACAACTGAACCCCCCCCCCAAAAAAAACTAAGCAAACAACTAGAACAGGAACAGAATCACAGAAATGGAAATCACATGGAGTTTTATCAGCAGGAAGGTAGAGGCAGAAGAATGGAGGAAAATGTACAAGGAATAAGAAGCATAAATGGTTGGTGCAAAATAGACAGGGGGCCCTGGCTGGTGTGGCTCAGTGGATTGACTGCTGGCCTGCAAACTAAAAGGTCATGGGTTCCAATTCCAGTCAGGGCATATATCTGGGTTGCAGGCCAGGTCCCCAGTAGTGAACTCTAGAGAAGCAACCAGGCATTGACTCTAGAGAAGCAACCAGGCATTGATGTTTCTCTCTCTTTCTCCCTCCCTTCCCCTCTGTCTAAAAATAAATAAATAAAATCTTTAAAAAATAGGCAGGGGGAGGTAAGAGTAGCTTAGAAAATGTAGGAGCCACATAATTTATATATGACCCATGGATATGAACTATGGAGTGGAGGCAGAATGCAGGTGGGAGGGTGGGTGCAGAGCAGAGAGGAATAAAGGGGGGAAATTGGAGCATTATAATAGCATAATCAATAATATATTTATGTCAATCAATCAATCAACCCTTGGTTGTTGGACTTCCCAAGGTTCTGGGTTTCTCTCTGGGTGATTTTCTGGCAGTTCTGGGTGCTTTTCATCTTTAAGTTAGTTGTGTTCCTTCTTATGGTTGTGCAATGAGGAGAGGAGTGTCTACCTACTTCTCCATCTCGACCAGACTGGTCCTTCTTGGTTTCTGTTTTTTATTACATAAATATCAACCATGCTTGTTTAGTGACAAATACTGTGTGTGTGGAAAATGATTACTAAAAAGACAGTATTATTGTGAGAGAACAGGATAGGCCATCTCAAGGTTGGCTACATTTCTTTTACATCCTTTCTATTTCCTTAGGGGTCTTAGAGATCATCGGAATATTGGCCTGGCTGCTATTGTCTAACAGACTTCCCTGTCATTAATAAAACCTCTTCCTGCCTTAATACATTGTAACTACAATGTTTATTTGTAAGCAATGCTATGGTTTCCAATGGAATAGATTTTCCCAAAGGCTTATTTGTTGTTAATATTTGCCAGGGATAAAAGGTTGTTAAAAGGTGGTAGTAAGGTAAATAACTTCAGCGTTCTCATCCAAGATTCCCCATCTGAACTACCTACATAAAATTACTTGACTATTTTCTCAATTCACCCAAGACAGTACATAAGCAATGCCATTCTAGATGCACAGGAGAAAAAGTTCATTTGTTACGTACAGTGACNTAATAAAACCTCTTCCTGCCTTAATACATTGTAACTACAATGTTTATTTGTAAGCAATGCTATGGTTTCCAATGGAATAGATTTTCCCAAAGGCTTATTTGTTGTTAATATTTGCCAGGGATAAAAGGTTGTTAAAAGGTGGTAGTAAGGTAAATAACTTCAGCGTTCTCATCCAAGATTCCCCATCTGAACTACCTACATAAAATTACTTGACTTTTTTCTCAATTCACCCAAGACAGTACATAAGCAATGCCATTCTAGATGCACAGGAGAAAAGTTCATTTGTTACGTACAGTGACTGCCCTAGACCATTAGGGTTTAATTATCCCCTAAACCAGTTGAGAAAGGCTTATAGCTATACTTAAATATAATTCCTTAAAGACCCTACTGGTGTGGCTCACTTGGTTGGGCATCACCCTGCAAAGTGAAAGGTCACCAGTTCGATCCCCAGTCAGAGCCATGCCTGGGTTGTGGGTTTGGTACCCAGTTGGGGTGCATGTAAGAGTCAACCAATTGATGTTTCTCTCTCACATCAATATTACTCTCCTTCTCTTTCTCCCTCCCTTTACCCACTGTAAAAATCTTAAAATATATATAGATAGATATTTCCTTAAATAGTACACCGTAACTTTAAAATACAGTTGAAACTCAAATGTAAACAGATTTAATAATTTCAGTCTATTACAAATAAAGAGATTGATTTACCCCTCAGAGATTGATTCGCTCCTTGTGAAACTAATTTAAATACTTCAAAATACTTTAAATACTTTGAAACTAGTTTAAAAATAAAAGCATTGTTTTTGTGTTTTTTTAAACAATTTAAATTTTATTTTTATTTTAGAGAGAGAAGAAGGGAAGGAGAGAAACATCAATGCATGGTTGCCTCTTGTGAGCCCCCAAGTGGTGACTTGGCCTGCAACCTAGGCATGTGCCCTGACTGGGAATCGAACCAGTGAAACCTTGGTTCGCAGCCCATGCTCAATCCACTGAGCTACACCAGACAGGGCAAAAGCATCATTTTTTGATCCATTCATTTACTGATGGGCACCTACGTTGCTTCCAGCACTTGGCTATTATAAATTGTGCTGCTATGAACATTGAGATGCATAGGTTCTTTTGGATTAGTGTTTAGGGTTCTTAGGATATAATCCTAGCAATGGAATTGCTGGGTCAAAAGGCAGATCCATTTTTAGTTTTCTGAGAAAATTCCATACTGTTTTCCATAGTGGTTGTACCAGTCTGCAATCCCACCATCAGTGCACTAGGGTTCTCTTTCTCCACATCCTCTCCAAGACTTGTTGTTTGTTGCTTTGTTTATGATGGCCATTCGGACAAGTGTTAGGTGGTACCTCATTGTGGTTTTAATTTGCATCTCTCAATGGAATTCTATGCAGCAGAAAGAAAGAAGGAGCTTCTACCTTTTGTGACAACACACATGCAAGTGAAAAGCATTATGCTAAGCGAAATAAGCCAGACGGTGAAAGACAAATGCCATACAATCTCACCTTTAACAGGAACCTAAATAACGAAACAAACAAGCAAGCAAAATAAAAACAAAGACACTGAAATAGAGAACAGGGGGACAGTGACCAGAGGGGAGAGGGGAGGGAATTTCAGGGGGAAGGGGAAGTGTTTACAGGAAGGAATATAAAGGACACATGAACAAAAACTAAGGGGGATGGAAATGGGAGGGAGGTGGAGAGGGCTGGGGAGGGGGTTGGCTGGGATGGGAGTAAAAGACAGAAAACTATATGTGAACAACAGCTAAATAAAAAAAGAGAAAGATACATTAACATTTCAAAAAAACAAAAATAAAAATACAAGCATCATTGTTACATTAAATCTTTTAAACAAGAATGATGGTGCTCCTGGCTGGTGTAGCTCAGTGGATTGAGCTCGGGCCTGCGAACCAGAGAATCGCGTTTCGATTCCCGGCCAGGGCACATGCCTGGGTTGCAGGCTGGTTCCCTGCAGGCCAACTACCAGCAGGGGACGCACAAAAGGCAACCACACATTGATGTTTGTCTCCTTCCCCTCTAAAGATAAATAAATAAATTAATTTTTAAAAAAAAGAATAATGGTACTAGTTAATTACAACAAGAGCCATATAGTATATTCATTAGCACTAACTGCTTGAAAAGTCCTAACTTGGTGTCAAGATTATAGCTTATATTCCTAATTTGGTCAGAAACTCGTTGATAGACAACCTAACTTCTTAAATGTTTGACTTCAAACACTCCATTGAAAAATGTAAAAGCCAGTAACTATGAAGACTGAATTTCCCACTGGGAATGTTGAGATTTAAAGCCTTTTTTAAAAAAAATTACTTATTGGTTTATGAGAAAGAGAGAAAGAAACATTGATTTGTTGTTCCACTTATTTATGCATTTATTGGTTGCTTCTTGTATGTGCCCTGACCAGGGATTGAACCTGTAGCCTTGGTGTATCTGGACAACACTCTAATCAAATGAACTACCTGGCTAGGGCAAGATTTTACATAAGGAAAATCAGTATGTATTTATGTTTTACATATTTTAATAAATAAGAAACCAGAACTGCAATATTTATATTTATTGAGCTACTCCATTTGTCTTCCCTGGGCAGAATGCTTAAAGTCCCAAAATGAAGGAATAGAGAAAAGCAGTATACAAAAAGGCAGGGAGAAGAAGGAATAGAAATATGTGAAAAATAACACTGTGAATCCAAAATATATTAAATATCCATTGGCATATTTTAAGAGTATACATAATGCCCATAAATATTTATATTTTAACTGAGAAAGTTTGTACAGATATGTGTGTGTATATATAAATCTGAACATGTTTCAGAGAATTATGTGTGAAACTCTCATCATGACCATTCACCGAACAACTCTACTGAGTAGAGGATTTTCTGAAACTGAAATTGCTATTTGCACGATGTGGTGCATTGAAGCAATTCAAGGCTTTCATTCTACTTCACTGGAAATGAAGATTCACTATATTAACGTTCTCTAGACACTCATGTGGTGTGGAATTATGCCTCTCAATTACAAATTCTTCCAGCCTTCTCTCTTTGCTTCTCTATTTTCAAGTCTCATTTCAAATACTCAAAAAAAATATTTGGCCTCACTAGGCATAAAAGCAGCAAACTTCTGTTCCTTCTTTTCCCCACCTTTACATGGAGTTAATAACACTTGCCTCACTCATAAAGAGATTGTGAGGCATAATATTTTGTAAAGCACTTTTAAAATCTTACACATGAGTGCTAATGGAAATAAAAACTGTATTGTCATCTATTCTCCCAAATCCTCTCAAACTGGCAATTTTCCCTCCCTCTCTTCTTTCCTTCCTTCTTTCCTTCCTTCCCTTTCTCTTTTGTTTGTCTGGATTTTAAGAAGAAATACTGTTTTGTTATTGAATGTTGAAGCTTAGCTTTATTTCCTTCAACTTCTTTCTACCCCTATTTCTTTGTGACCTCCTCTGGTTTCATTATCTTGGACTCATAGATTGCTTCCAAGAACCCACACAGAACTCAAATTATGTGTTTTCTAACAAAAGCATCGTATGTGGTCTATTACAACCAAGTGATAAATTCATAACAAGCTTCATAATGGCATACCGGATGGACACTATTGCTACTACACGACCTTATATTCTTGATCTGTATTTACTGGCCCTATATTTGTACTAATTAAATAAAGTCTTTCTCATTACAGTATGAACAATCTTGAGGGCAGTAATTGAGTCTGTCTACAAAGTACCTAGCACAATTTTCTACTCACAGTAACTATTTAAGAAATAATTGAACATAATTTAAACTAATGCTTCCTAAGCTACCTGCACTGTAGAATTCTTTAGAGCCAATAAGACTGAGCCTAGAGATGCTGCTACCCATTATTTCCAAACTCAGCAATCCAGATGTTGAGAACTTCTTGACAAAGCTCTAGAAATTAACTTGGATTGGGGGCAGAGTTGTCTGTTTGTTGTATCTGCAGGTCAAATGTTGTCTGTACTCTTGTCTTTGGAGCTGCTAGTAGAAGACTTCATTGTAAGATTTAAACATAGGAGCCCCTTTACTGTCTACTACACAACCATTTCTTCAGAAAGGTACACATAGAATGAATCAAAATACACGGCGAGAGAATACGGTAACAAGCAAATAGAGGAGTACATAAAGTACACAATGAAAGGATGCTGTTGAGTAAATTAGTTAGCTAGAGAGGCCTTGAAGTTGGACAGACCCAAGTTTCTGTCCTGGCTGTGCAGCTTGCTAGCTGTTACATTGAACCACCTCTCTGAAGCTCTGTTTTCTCATCCTTAAAATAATGCTTTCTTTGGAGAATTGTGAAAATAGTTTTGCTGCAAATAATACTAACACATGCCTAAAGCTCAATAAATGGCATTATCATTATAATGAAACACACCATGGAAAATTATAGAAATGAATAACTGAAGAGGCACCTTAACCTAAGCAACAATTAATATTGAACTACTGAAAAAATAGCCCTAGGAAAAGCCTAGTAGACTGAACAGCAGGAAGTTTTTATCAGTGACTAGGCAGGAAATCACAACTTTCTCTCTGTCCTAGTTCACTCTTAGTTGGGTTCAGAGAAAGAAATGTTGGTAGAAGAATTCCAAATCAAGGATATAAAACCAGTGAGTCTGAATAAAATGATTTTTTATTTTCTTATAGGGTTATTTCTAAAAAGGACGAACTCTAGATATAAGTCCTTTGATTATCCAGATAGTTTTAATAAAACAGGAGAAAGAAGGAGGGCAATGGGTTGAATATTTGAACTAATTATAAAATTCCTGTGTCTTATTCTTGTAGGTCCTTTGTAGGAATTAGGACTAAGTACTGGACTCTACAATGGAATAATATTTTCCTCCAGAATTATGAGAAAAGGAGCATTTCCCAGACGCAGATAAAAGGATGCAATGATTCTGCCTCTTTCGCCCCACGGTATTCCTCCAATTTATTTCCTTAAAAAAATTGGGGGAATACAAAAATTTTAGATAGTTTGCCAGGCATCTCAGAAACACATGATCACAATGTCTTGAAAACACTGTCACAAATCACAGTAGGAGTAGATCACGTAGCTGCTTTTTTCTTCTAAACCGCCTGAAGAACAAAGTCACAGAAGACATTTTAGAAAAAAATTAGACAGATAGATAATCGGACAGATGGGTAGGAATGGACTGACAGATAGAAACTACTATTAGTGAAGTCTCATCATAGGAAGGCTTCCCAGGATGAAGAATATCAAACTTAATGTATCAAGAGAGATTAAAAACATATTTGAAGTGACAGTTCCTGAGCAATCAGTCCAATAAATACGTGAAGACATGCCGTGCGAAGAAACAGTCTTTTAGTTTGTCTGCGTCTGCCTGAGCTAATACAAATACTTACTACATTTCTGAACAGAAGCATTGACAATTTAGAGTTCTAAGATTCCATAACCCACTATAATAAGAGATTTGACAAATGGGGCAGCAATGTACATAGTTCACAAGAGCAATGCTATTTTTAAATGTAGGTTAAGTGGCTGACAATGTGGGCATTTTGAAGTAACTGTGACATGAGCTAAATGATTTTGGGAAGTCTTAAGTCAGTAGCACTGAGCGAGGCTTTGCTACTAGTTACATTCTTAGTATGCTGCTAACATTCAAGAGGTCAGAGGTAGACAAGAATTATTTGCTTGGCAGACACTAACTAATGGTTACATTCCAGGCCAGCTCGTTTCCCTCCTTTTTGTGAATGTGTGTAATGAGAGGAAATTGAGGGGGAAATCTAGCCTGTTGTATAAATAATCAACTCATTTAGCCTGAAAATATACAATTTGATATTTGAAAAGTACTAGGAGATACATTCAATTTTTTGTCTCTGCAAAAAAGCAGAGTAGTATTCATAGATTTTTCTGCAATGCTTAAATCTAGAATAATAAAACTTCAATTTTCTAAATTATATTTCTTAACAAGCAAATTAAGCAATTCATTGTAAACTTCCCCATTATTTTAGCTCTTCTCTGATTGTCTACAAAATTTACAAATCTGCACTTTCCTGCAGCTGACTGACTGTAATTTGGATTGTGTTCTCTTGTTGGTTAAGACTATCACTGTGGTTTTTTCTTGTGTGTTTTGGTGGATAGAATAGTATAAACTTGTGGTTGCCATGACCCATGTCTTGTGCATGTTGATATCTATGGCATCCAAAACAGTTCAGTACTTACTGCATATTCATTAGCTTGAATTGAATAAAATATTTAAAAAGGACCTGAAAGGTCCTATGTCCATTTCTCTGTTTTCATAATCACACATCAATCTGGACAGATAAAATCAGTACTTTGATTTAACTCCAGGAAAAAGAGGTTTCCACCACCTCTAAAGGTAGTCTTGTCTAATATCAAAAGTACTTACTGGAAGGAAATTCTTTATATGTGTGTAAATATAGACAGACAGATAGGTAGGTAGGTAGGTCAGTCAGCAGGTGAGAGTGCATGGATGGGTAGATAGATAAAAAGGAAAAACTTTTATCTTTGTTTACCCAAAAAGCTGCAAATGGCATTTGCTACATTAATATTATATAGGGAATGCGTCTTATGAAATTTCTTTCTGCAGAATATCAGAAAAAATCAATGAGATAGTGAAGAAAAGATAAAAATATTTATCAATCTAGAGGCAAGAACAACTATCAAGAACAGCATTTTAATTCTTAGCATGAGATCTTAAAGCCCAACATACAATGTTAATTCTTCTTTTGCTCTGGTTGATGAGGTTCAGTGGATCGAGTGCCAGCTTGCAAACGGAAAGGTCACCAGTTCAATTCCCGGTCAGGGCACATGCCTGGGTTGCAGACCAGGTCCCCAGTTGGGGGTGTGTGAGAGGCAACCTCTCAATATACCTATTGCACATCAATCTCTCTCTCTCTCTCTTTCTCTAAAAATCTTTAATAAATAATTTGTTTTAAAGAGGTAATTCTTTTAGTACAATGTTTATAGTGCAGCAATGCCTTTTCGCTCAAGAACTGGGTACATCCTAGTAAATCTTAAATGTTCTTACAAAAAAAAAAGGTAACTGTGGGAGGTGATGGGTGTATTAATTGACTTTATTGCAGGAATCATTTCACAGTTCATATGTATATCAGATAATCACATTGTACACCTTAAATTTACAAAATGTTATATGTCAACTATACCTGCAAAAAACAAGAAAAAAGAGCTGTGTACATCAGAGAAAATGAAATTGGGGCTCAGGGAGACTGCAAGTCCCTCAAACCTGAAGATGCCCAGTGACTATAAATTACTAAACTTCTAGCAACCTGTCTCTTTTCCTGACATTTGATTAAAGCTTTATCACATATTAATTATTGTCTTAAGCAAAGGCCCCGAATTTCACTGAGTTCACCAACACTAGCTGCCTACAAATATGTTTTGCTATAAATTACCGCCACTGTTTCTGTTGCTATTCAGCATAATCAAACATTTGTAAGCATGCTGTCTTTTCAATCTGTTCAGCTGATGCACTTTACCTGATCTTTCATTAAAGTAATCAAAACACTTGCTGTGTCGCATCTAATGAATGTTGCATGTATGATTAAGTGCTTTCATTCATATTGCAAGTTTGATTTAATGTAATCTGCCTTTCAGACAGCCATTAGCCTAGCTCCTACGTGAATTCGATTAATTGCCTGAATTCTTCCAGATGTCCATTAAGCATTACAGGAATTTCTATGTAGAAACAGCAGGGACTGTCTAGCACAGAACCAAACAATGAAATGTTATATTGTTGCCATGACTTACAAAAAGCTGGTCTCATTTTCATTAATAAAACATCTGTACTCCTGCACAGCTATGCATTGAGATGCATTTATTTTATATGTTTATTTCTCTTATGACTGTAAATAGATAGTTAAATAGAAGCACATTTACTGTATTAGGTAGGCCCAGGGTTTAGCAGATGCTGCTTGACAAAACAGCTCATTTTTAAAGTTTTCAGAAGGTCCTCAACAGAAAAAAATTTACAGACACCTGTTTGAAACAGAATTAAAGAATATCTAGGATTACAGCAAGAGAAATACAAGTATTAAATGACATTCAGGACAGACAATGAGATTCAAGACTATTTTCAAAATGGTCTGGTGGGCGCACATATTCCCAAACCGCTGGGTCTCTTTAAGAGAAAGCAGCAAAGGTAGACTGATATTCGGGGTATCCCACACTGGGGGAGCCGGTACGTTATTCTCAATGGCTTGTTGTGTTGTTAGTGTTGAATGGTTAGTTCTTAGGAAGCTGGGAAAGGTGCAGCCTTGTGCAGCTCGGTGTGTCTTACCACTTACTAAATATGTCTTCCCCATCATTTGAGAGACTCACCACGACTAATAACTGGAACAAAACGCTCAAATGAAGGCTCAACTGAAGCCAATAGTAGAGCAGGGCAGTTACATATTCTCTAACACAAAATATTGATCACAAAATTCAGAGAGTACCACAAAAAAAGACTTTTTGTGTCTCATTTATAAGGATCTACAAATTGATTTTACCACTTGAAGCTGATAATTGTTCTTATGCCCACAACTGATAAAACAACTATTTTCTAACTATGTATCATTCCTGCTATAAAGACATACATATGTCTTTACAGCATAAAGACATACAGCTGCTATAAAGACCTACAGCATACAAACCTTAAAATGCATTTTATCCTTTCTTTGCACAATTAAATGAAATATGCAAAGTTGGAGAGGAGAAAATGTAATTGTCTCATAATAAACTATGAATGTAAATCACTAATTGTAATATAAATTTTCCAACATAATTGAACTTTAAAATGTTACATTTTTTCAAATGCTTTTAAAAAAAAAGATTTTCATGCCCTGACTGGCGTAGCCAGTGGATTGAGTGCAGGCTGTGAAACAAAGAGTCGTGGTTAGATTCCCAGTCAGGGCACATGCCTGGGTTGTGGGCCAGGTCCCCAGTAAGGAACACAGGAGAGGCAACCACACATTGATGTTTCTCTCCCTCTCTTTCTCCTTCCCTGCCCCTCTCTCTAAAAATAAATAAATAAAATATTTTTTAAAAAACTGTTTAGACTTCCAGCCAAGATGGAGGTGTAGATAGACACGCTGTGCCTCCTCGCACAACCAAAACAAGGACAACAAAAATTTAGAAACAAAATAACAACCAGAACTAATAGAAAATTGAACTGTATGGAAGTCCGACAACAACGAACAATTCAGCCAGACCAATAAGAGGGTCAGAGTCAGTGGCAGAGTTGGGTTGGGCTGGAAAGATCATTTGGTTTGGTCCGACCAACCCAGGAGCAGAAGCAGAGGAAGTTGGACTGGTGGAGGAAGAGGACAGCTAGATCGGGAGTGGAAACATAAAAATGGAGATCACATGGAGGGTTAGCAACAGGGGAGTGGGAGGAGGAGAAGGGGGGAGAAGGTACAGAGAGTAATTAGCATAGACAGTAGGTAGGAAATAGACAGGGGAGAGTGCAGGAATACTATGGGAAATACAGAATCTAAAGTACTTGTGACACATGGACATGAACAAAAGGGGGGAATGGTGGGGGAGGGGTGTGCAGGGCGGAGGGCAGTGAAGGGGGAGAATGGGACAACTGTAATGGCATAATCAATAAAATATATTTTTTTAAAAAAAGAAAGAACAGATCAAAGTTCCAGAAATAATACAACTAAGCGACCAAGAGATAGCCAACCTATCAGATGCACATTTCAAAACACTGGTGATTAGGATGCTCACAGAACTGGTTGATTTTAATCACAAATTAGATGAACAAATGAAGGCTACACTAAGTGAAATGAAGCAAAATGCACAGAAAACCACTGCTGATAGGAAGGAAAACTGGGACTCAAATCAAGGGAGTGGACCAGAAGGAAGAAAGAAACATTCAACCAGAACAGAATGAAGAAACAAAAATTCAGAAAAATGAGGAGAGGCTTAGGAACCTCTAGGACACCTTTAAACGTTCCAACATCCCAATTATAGGGGTACCAGAAGGGGAAGAGGAACAGCAACAAGTGGAAAACTTATTTGACCATATAATGAAGGAGAACTTCCTCAATCTGGCATAGGAAATACACTTCCAGGAAATCCAGGAAGCTCAGAGAGTCCCAAAGAAGTTGGGCCCAAGGAGGAACTCACCAAGGCACATCATAATTATATTAGCTAAGATTAAAATGAAGGGGAGAATCCTAGAAGCAGCAAGAGATAAGGGGACAGTCACCAACAAAGGAGCTCCCATCAGACTGTCAGCGGATTTCTCAAAAGAGACCTTATAGGCAAGAAGGGGTTAGAAAGAAGAATTCCAAGTCATGAAAGACAAGGACCTACATCCAAGATTGCTCTATCCAGCAAAGCTTTCATTTAGAATGGAAGGACAGATAAAGTTCTTCTCAGATAAGGTCAAGTTATCATCACCAAGCCCTTATTTTATGAAATGTTAAAGGAACTTATCTAAGAAAAAAGATAATAAAAAATATGAACAGTAAAAAGGCAACAAACTCAGTTATTAATAACCACACCTAAAACAAAAGGAAACTAAGCAAACAACTAGAACAGTAACAGAACCACAGAAATGGAGATCACATTGAGGGTTAGCTACAGTGGAGTGGGAGGAGGAGAGAGGGGGAAAGGGTACAGAAAATAAGTAGCATAGACGGTAGGTAGAAAACAGACAGTGGGAGGGCAAGAATAGTATGGGAAATACAGAAGCTAAAGAACTTAAGACACATGGACATGAACTAAAGGGTGGGAATGTGGGTGGGATAGGGTGTGCAGGGTGGAGGGGAATGAAGAGGGGGAAATGGGACAACTGTAATAGCATAATCAATGAAATACATTTTTTTAAAGTGTTTTTAAAAAGATTTTCATTTACTTATTTTTAGAGAGAGGGAAGGGACAAGCAAAAGAGAAACATCAAAGTGAGAGAGAAACATCGATCGGTATGCACCCCCACCTGAGACCGAACCCTCAACCCAAGCCTGTGCCCTGACCAGGAATCTCATCAGCAGCCTTTCTCGCCTCAGTTGGTTGTGCTCCAACCAACTGAGTCACACCATTCGGGGATAAAATTTTAAATTTTACCTGAAATACCTTCTCTATCAGTAGTTCCTACATCACTGAGACTTTAAGTGACCCTTTATTATCTTTAATAATAATAAGCAAGGGAAATTATATTAGCTAGAAGAGGGCATCTCTTAGGATCAGTCAGTCGTGCATGCCCCAATCATGAGACAACCAGGATTTCAAAGATGAGGTCTGATTAGCCAATATCTGCTCTGATCAGAGTTCGTTAGCAAGTTTTTAGAGGACAGAAAATTTTATAAAGGGAAATAGTTGATAGTCTTCTTATTGGTCTTGGTGCTAAAATTCAGTTTTAGAAATACAAAGTTTTAAAAATATTTGAGTCTATTTTCAGTCATTCAGCAAAAATTTATTGAACACCTACTATGGAAATGCAACGGCATATAAGCCACAGTCCCTGCACTCACAAGGGAAAGAAAACATGTAAGTATATTACATGACAAGTACCATCATAAAGTTGTTCAGAGTTCTATAAACACGTAAAAGTGGAAACGTTCCACCCTGGGCAGGTGGTTAAGTTGGTTGGAGCATCGTCGCATACACCAAAATGTTGCAGGTTTGATCCCCAGTCAGGGTGCCTACAGGAGGCAATTGATCAATGTTTCCCTCTCGTATCTATCTATCTATCTACCTCAAATTAATGGGCATATCCTCAGGTGAGGATTAAAAATGTTTTTTTATTAAGTAGAGGTGTTCCCCTCAACTCCCTCAAGCCTCACAGGGGAGTTAACATTTGAGCTTCACCTTATAAGATGATTAAGAAAGAGTAAGGCATCCAGAATGAAGGGACAAAGTGGGGAGCAATAGGGCATCACAGGCACCAAGAATAGTGTGTGCTGTCAGGGGAGCACCGGCTCCCCACACCGTCTTTCTCTTCATGTTGAGAGATATCCATGAGGGATAAAAGAAAAGACCACATGAATTATGGAAATGTTAGTGAAAACATAGTGGAAGTGTATATTTGAAACTCAGGAAAAAATGCCAGGCTGGAAACACAGAATTGGAACAAGTCACAGAATATAGGTAATATGCTGTCTGATTCACAAGCCCACATGTGGCTGTTTTACTTTAATTTAGATTAAATGTGTGAAGGGGTCAAAAGCTACAAATTTCCAGTTATAAATTAAATAAGTCATGGAGATATGACTCAGCATGGTGACTATAGTTACTTGTAATAATTCTAGCCCTGACCAGCATGACCCAGTTGAGTGTTGTCCCATAGAGCTGAAGGTCGCTGGTTAGATTCCCAGTCGGGGCACAGGCCTGGGTTGTGGTTCGGTCCCCACTTGGGGGTGTGCTAGAGGCAGCCAATTAATGTTTCTCTCACACATTGAGGTTTCTCTCCCTCTCTTCCTCCTGCTCTTCCCTCTCTCTAAAAATAAATAAATAATTTTTTAAAAAAGAGATATCCATTAGAGTGACATTCCTGGACTCCATCCTTCCCCTCCTTCACTCATTCCTCCCCATGGGGAAAGGAATGATTTACTTTGACTACTGAGTTAGGAACCAGAAACTTGGTATTCTTTGCTTAGCCACCTTCTACCTCCTTCCTCTTTCGGATCAGCCTGGTCTGCTTTTGGCCTTACATAAGCTCAGAAATAATTGGTTGTTCCTGAGAGAAAAGGCCAGAGTTATCCAATTCTTCCTGGGACAGGGTGGGAAAGTGTTTAATTTTGGAATTCATATTTCAGAAGCCCCTTATTTTCCACATTTAAGCCACCTTCTAATCTAGCCATCATTAGCAATAAAAGTGATTTTTTTGCTTTCAAACTGCTTCCTTTTTTTTTCCAGTTGATTTGGAACTCAGGCAAGGAATTGGGATGCTATTTATTGTCCCCCACAAAAAAAAAATCAGCCTTTAAGACATGTAAATACATTGTGTACAGCAAAGGAAAATGTCAACAAAACAAAAAGACAACATACTGAATGGTAGAAGATATTCAAAATGATCTATCTGCTAAGGGGTTAATATCCAAAATATATAAGGAACCCATACAGCTTACCACCAATAAAAACAAACAATCCAATTAGAAAATAGAGGACCTGAATAGACATGTCTCCCAAGAGAACATACAGATGGCCAACAGACACATGAAAAGGTGTTCCACATCACTAATCATCAGGGAAATGGAAATTAAAACCAAAACAAGCTTTGGCCAGTTGGCTCAGTTGATAGGAGCACTGTCCCATTCACCAGACGATCGTAGGTTCCATCCTCAGCCAGGGCACCTACCTACATTGCAGTCAATCCCTGATCAAGACACATACGGGAGGCAACCAAGTGATGTTTCTCTCTCACATCAGTGCTTCTCTCTGTCTCCCTTCCTCTCTCTCTCAAGTTAATAAACATATCCTCAGGTGACAATTAAAAAAAACCACAATGAGGTATCACCTCATACCTGTCAGAATAGCTATCACCAAACAAATCAACAAATAACATGAGCTAGAGAGGATGTAGAGAAAAGGGAACCCTAGTACACTGTTGGTAGGATTGTAAATTGGTGCAGCCAGTATGGAAAACAGTATGCAGATTCCTCAAAAATTAAAAGTAGGGCTGCCATACAATCCAGCAGTTATACTCTGGGTATTTACCCAAAAAAAAACAAAACAAAAACACTAATTCAAAAGGATATATGCACCTCTGTACTCATTAAAACATTACTAGTAATAGCCAAGATATGGAAGTAATATAGCTGTCCATCAATAGACAAATGCATAAAGAAGATGAAATACATAAACACACACAATAGAATACTATTTAGCAGTAAAAAATAAAATCTTGCCCCGGCTGGTGTGGTCCAGTGGATTGAGCACCAGCCTGCAAACCAAAGGGTCACCAGATCGATTCCCAGTCAGGGAACATGCCTAGGTTGTAGGCCAGGTCCCCAGTAAGGGGCGTGGGAGAGGCAACTACACATTGATGTTTCTCTCCCTTTCTCCCTCCCTCCCACCCTCTCTAAAGAATAAATAATTTTAAAAAATGAAGTCTTGTCACTTGCAAAAACATGAATGGGCCTAGAGGGTATTATGCTTAGTGAAAAAGACAGAGAAAGACAAGTACCATATCATCTCACCTACATGTGTGATCTAAAAAAAACAACAAAATAAATGAATAANCCAGTCAGGGAACATGCCTAGGTTGTAGGCCAGGTCCCCAGTAAGGGGCGTGGGAGAGGCAACTACACATTGATGTTTCTCTCCCTTTCTCCCTCCCTCCCACCCTCTCTAAAGAATAAATAATTTTAAAAAATGAAGTCTTGTCACTTGCAAAAACATGAATGGGCCTAGAGGGTATTATGCTAAGTGAAAAAGACAGAGAAAGACAAGTACCATATCATCTCACCTACATGTGCAATCTAAAAACAACAACAAAATAAATGAATAAACAAAACAGAAACAGACTCATAGATACAGAGAATAAGCTGATGGCTGCCCAAGGGGAAATTGTGGTGGAATAGAAATGAAAAAATAAATAAGTTAAATTAAAATTCATGTCAGATAACCCAGAAGTCCATCAACAGATGGATGGCCTATAACAAAGGATTTACACAAGATGCCACATCAAGACTGGGAGAAAGGATGGAGACACGAAAAAGGCTAGCCCTGATCCTATGTGCAGGTGGCAGCTGAGGTTCCAGAGAGTATCTCACCTGGGGATGGAATTCTGCCTGAAAAGTGTGGAGTCTAAACCTGGAGCTGGGCTCCCCAGCTCAGAACACCAGAGTTGGGAAGAGGTGCCCACATAACATCTGGCTGTGAAAAGTAGTGGGGTTTCTGCCCACCAGAGAGAGTTAGGAGTCTGCTAGTGATATGGGTACCCTCTTAAAGAGCCAACACACAACATTTTGTTCACAGCCTCAGGTAGGCTGTGGTGGAGAGAGGGTGGAGCAGACTAGAGTTATGTGAAGAAAGTCTGGGGTTTGTGGCTCTGGAAAAGAAATGGAAGGAATGACCACAAGGATCTCCGTTCTGAGTCATTCTCCAATACCATAGACACCATCTTTCTTGGATGGAACACTGCCCTTCAGGTGGCATCAACCTAAAAGAAAGCAATGTCCACCCTCTGGACTCACTCTGGCCTCCCCCTGTGAAGTTTATGCCCTGCTGAAGAGTGTAGCCAGAGGTTCTTTCAGTGACTGAGTTTAAGAGGCAGCCAGCAGGCGAAGGCAGGCAAAGGTGGACACTGGTGTGTCTTGGGACATTTGCTGACCTGCCCCTGGGCCCAATGCTGATAAAAGCTGGCCTTGGTGGGCATCTTGGTCCTTCCTACATGCATCCAGGCCAGCAAAGGCAGTCATAAACTGTGGATCAGTCATAGTTCCAAACAGGATGCCCAGGACCAGTCACAGACAGCATCTTACATTGGCCCGCACCAGAGTCCCTGGCAAGAAGCAGAACCAACACACTCAGTGGCCAGCTTTAGACAACCACAGAGCAGAACACCAATCAGCTTTACAGTGGCATATCCAAAAGGAGATCTTGGCAGGCACCAAGCCACGCTAATTCCACTTCCTCTGATCAGTACCAGCATAGTGGGTCACACACTGTGGTCGGGGTTGAGCCTCATAGTCAGCCGGCCTGAAGTTCAGTCCCATACATGAATAGGTCCAATAGCAATCAAGACCCAATAACAACAGGAGGGCTCACATAACCCACACCACGAACATCCCTAGAGCACCCAGCTCAGGTGAACAAGGAGACTGCACCATTTCTACATAAGTGTCACACGACAACTTATGACGTGTGACACTTATAAGACTGAGTCATAGCAAATCTATCTAACACATAGAAAACAAACACAAAGAGGACAGCCTAAATGGGGATACAAAAAAAAAAAGCCTGAAATGAAATAACAGGAAAAATTCCAGAAAAAAAAAAAGAGCTAAATAAAATGGAGGCAAGTAATTTTACAGCTATAGAGTCCAAAGTAGTGGTTATATGGAGGTTCAACAGCATGAAAAAGGACATAGAAACCTTTAAAAAAGTACCAGAAATGGAACTCTTCATTCTTCAGAAATGAAGAATACAAATATCTGAAATGAATAATACACTGGAAGGAATAAACAATAGGTTAGTATAAGCAGAGGATCTAATCAGTGATTTGGAAGACAAGATAGAACAACAACAATTAGAGCAGCAAAAAAATAAAAAATAAGTTTTAAACACTAGGATAGTTTAAGGGTACTTGGAAACAACATAAAGCATAATGACATCTGCATCAAAAGGTACCAGAAGGAGATGAGAGAGAAAAAGGGATCAAACACCTGGTTGAAAAAATAATGACCCAAAACATCCCTAACCTGGTGAAGGAAAAAAACACATAAAAGTCCAGAAGCACAGGGTTCCAAACAAGATGGAAGCAAACAAGCCCACACCAAGATACATCAAAATTAAAATGTCAGATATGATTTTATTAATGTGTGGAATCTAATGAACAAACTGAACTAACAAACAAAATAGACACAGACTCATAGATACAGAGTAGACTGAGAGTTCTGGGAAGATGGGGATTAGTGGGTAGAGAGATCAAGCAAAATAAGAAAAGGATGCATGGACATGGACAACAGTGTGGTGACTGCAGGTCAGAGGTATGTAAGGGGGAATCAGTGGTAATGAAAAATATAATAAATAAAATTTTTTAAAATGTCAAAAGTTAAAGGCAAAGAGAATCTTAAAAGCTACAAAAGAAAGGCAGTTAATTACCTACGAGGGAACTTCAATAAGACTCTCATCTGAATTCTCAACAGAGACATTTCAGGCCAGAAGGATGGGCACAAAATATTCAAAGAGATGAGAAACAAAGACCTACAACCAAGACTACTTTACCCAAATGTGCATCATTTTATATTAAAGGAAAAATAAACAACTTCCCAGACAAGAAAAAGCTGAAGGAACTCATTACCATCAAACAAGTATTACAAGAACTGTTTAAAAGTCTTCTTAAGAAAAAGAATAAGAAGACAGAAAGCTGTACTTAAACAAGAATTAAATAAAAAAATTATTTAAAAAAAGAATAAGAAGGAGGAAGAGGAGAAAGGGTAGGAGGACAAGGAAGGACATAGATATAAAGAACAACATAGCAATGAAAACATACCTGTCAACAATCATTTTAAGTGGTTTAAGTGCTCTAATCAAAAGACATAGGGTAGCAGAAGGATAAGAAAACAAGCCCCACATACGCTGTGTACAAGAGACCCACCTCAGAATACACAGAACAGATACACAGAACTATAAGAAATGGAAAAGATATTTTATGCAAATGGATATTTAAAAAGCCGGGGTAGCAACATTTATATCAAACAAAATAGACTTCAAAACAAAGGCCATAGCGAGACAAAGAAAGACATCATATAATGCTAAAATGATCAGTCCAACAAGAGAATGTAACCCTTGTAAACAATTGTGCACCCAATATAGGAGCACCTAAATATATAAAGCAAATCTTCATGGACATAAAGGGAGAGATTGACAGTAATACAGTCATGGTTGGCAATTTTAACACCTCACTGAAAGCAGTGAATAATTCTTCCAGAAATCAAAACAACAAGGAAACAGCAGCCCTAAACTACACACTAGATCAGATGGATTTAATCAATATCTTCAAAACATTTCACCTCAAAGCAGATTACACATTCAAGTGCACATGGAACATTTTCTAGGATAGATCACATGATAGAACACAAAACAAGTCAATAAACTCAAAATTGAAATCATATCAAGCATCTTCTTGGACCATACTGGTATAAAACTAGAAATCAATCGCAAGAAAAAAAATGAAAAACACAAAGACATAGAGGCTAAATAATGTACTACTAAATAATAAATCAGTTAACAATGAGATCAAGGAAGAAATCAAAAGATACCTTGAAACAAATGAAAATGAGAACACAACCACTCAAAATCTATGGGAAAGAGCAAAAGCAGTCCTAAGAGGGAAATGCATAGCACTGGAGGCATACCTACAGAAAAAAGAAAAATCTTAAATAAACAATCCAACTTTACACTTAAAGAAACTAGAAAATGAACAGACAAAGCCCAAAAAGAGTATAAGAAAGAAAATATAAAAAAACAGGACAGAGCCCTGTCAGGGTAGCTCAGTTGGTTAGAGCATTGTCCAGATACACCAAGGTTGTGGGCTTGATCCCTGGTCAGGGAACATACAAGAATTAACCAATGAACGCTTAAATAGGTGGAACAACAAGCTAATGTTTCTGTTTCTCTCTCTCTCCCCACCCGCTCTCTAAAATCAATAAATAAAATTTTTTAAAATAAAGATTAAAGCATAAACAAAATAGTCTAAAAAATACAAAAGATCAATGAAACCAAAAGTTTGCTCTTTAAAAATATAGACAAAATTGACAAATGTTTATCCAGACTCCTGAAGAAAAAAATAGAAAGAACTCAAAATCAGAATTGAACGAGAATAAGTGACAAATGACTCCACAGGAATTCAAAAGAATTGTAAGAAAATATTACAATTATGTGCCAATAAATTGCACAATCTGGACAAAATGGGTAAATTCCTAGAAACAAAGTATTCCAAAACATAATAAAAACAAAAAAATATGAACAGATTACAAATGAAATGAGGCAGTAATCAAAAAACACCCAACAAACAAAAGTCCTGGATTAGATGGTTTCAAATGCAAATTTTACCAAACATACAAAGAAGAACTAATACCTCTTCTTCTCAAACTCTTCCAAAAAACTCAAGAGGAAGGAAGATTCCCAAGCTCATTTTATGAAGCCAGCATTATCTTAATTACAAAACCAGATATAAACCCTAAAAGAAAGAAAATTATAGGCCAATGTCCCTGATGAACATAGATGCTAAAATCCTCAACAAAATGTTAACAAACCAAATCCAGCAATACATTAAAAAGATCATACACCATTATCAACTGGGATTTATTCTGGGGATGTAAAGTTGGTACTATATCCACAAATCAATAAATGTGATACACCACATAAACAAAGGATAAATTTAATTGATCAGATCAATAGGTGCAGAAAAAGCATTTAATAAGATCCAGCATCCATTTATGATAAAAACTCTCACCAATGTGGTAATAGACAGAACATGCCTCAACATAGTAAGGCCATATATGACAAACCTACAGCCAACATCATACTCAATAGGAAAAAACTACAAGTGTTTCCCTTAAGATCAGGAACAAGACAGGGATGTCAGGTTTTGCCATTCTTATAAATTCCTAGTCAGAACAATCAGACAAGAATTAATAAAAGCATCTCAATTAGAAAGGAAGAAGTCACTATTTGTAGAATACATAGAAAGAACCCTAAAGATTCCACCAAAAAACTACTAGAACTAATGGATGAATTCAGTAAAAATAGAAGGATACAAAACAAATATCCAGAAATTGATTGCATTTTTATGCACCAATAATAAACTATCAGAAAGGGAAACTAAAATTATACGATTTACAATTTCATCAAAAATAAAATAAAGTAGCTAGCAATAAACTTAACCAAGGATGTAAGAGACCTGTACTTGGAAAATTATAAGATACTAAAGAAAGAAACTAAAGAAAATACAATAAATGAAGGCACATACCATGTTCATGGATAGGAAAATTACCATTAAAATGTCCACACTACCCAGAGCAATCTATAAATTTAACACAATTCCTAGTAAGATTCTGATGGTGTATATTTCACAGAATTACAACAAATATTCTAGAATTTAGGTAGAATCACAAACTTCCATGAATAGTAACAACACTCTGGAGAAAGA
Source organism: Sturnira hondurensis (assembly GCF_014824575.4). NCBI lineage: Eukaryota > Metazoa > Chordata > Mammalia > Chiroptera > Phyllostomidae > Sturnira > Sturnira hondurensis. The sequence goes on from NW_028081579.1 coordinate 4,645,730, forward strand.
ACAAAGTTGGAAGTATCACAATAACTGATATCAATCTATATTATAAGGTCACTGTAATCAAAACAGCCTGGTATTAGCATTAGAACAGGCACCTAGATCAATGAAACAGAACTAAAAGTCCAGAAACAAACCCATGCCTTTATGGTCAATGAATATTTGAAAAAGGGAGCAAGAACACACAATGGCATAAAGACAATTTATTCAATAAATGGTGTTGGGAGAATTGAACAGATACGTGCAAAAAAAACTAAACTAGACAACCTTCTTGCACCATATACAATAGTAAACCTAAAATGATTAAAAACTGAAATGTAAGACTCAAAACCACAAAAATCCTACAAGAAAACATAATATCTCAGACATTTCTCACAGCAAGATTTTTTCTGACATATCTCTTCAAGCCAGGGAAACAAAAGAAAAAATAATCAAATGCAACTATATCAAACTAAAAAATTTTTGCACAGCAAAGAAAAAACATCAATTAAATCAAAAGACACCCCAATGAATGGCAGTACATATCCACCAATGATATATCTGATATGAGGTTAATAACCAAAATTTATAAAGAACTTACACAACTCAACATCAAAAAATAAACCAAACAATCCAATTAAATACTGGGAAAAGGACCTACATAGACACTTCTCCAAAGAGGACACAGAGATGGCCAATAGGCATATGAACAGGTGCTCAACATCACTAATCAAAGAAATGCAAATTAAACCCACAATGAGATAATACCTCACACATGTCAGAATGGCATCAACAAACAACAAACAACAAACAACAAATGTTGGCAAGGATGTGGAGAAAGGTGAACCCTATTGCTCTGTTGGTGGGAATGCAGATTGGTGCAGTCATTGTGAAAAGCAGTCGTTACCTCAAATATTAAAAATGTAACTGCCTTATGAGCCAGCAATTCTACTTCTGGGAATATATGTGAATAAAACCAAAACACTAATTTGAAAAAATATACTATGCGCCCCTATGTTCATAGGAGTATTATTTACAATAGCCAAGATTTGGAATTAGTCTGATTGCCCATCAGTAGATGAATGGGTAATAAAGCTGTGGTATATCTACACAGTGGAATACTACTTGGCCATAAAAAAGAAAATCTTACCTTTTGCAACAGCATGGATAGACCTAGAGAGCATAAGCTTAAGTAAGACAAGACAGTGAGAGAAAGATAAGTATCATATGACTTCATTTACATGTGAAATCTAATGAACAAAACAAAATGGGAACTGACTCATAGATACAGAGAACAAACAGGCTAACAGATGTGAGAAGGGAGGGGTGTTGGGGTACTGGGTGAAAAAGGTGAAGGCATGAATAAGAAAAACTTCTAGACACAGATAATAGTATGGCGATTACAAGAGAGAAAGTGTTGGGTGGGAGGCAGGGAGAAGAGGGTAAAGGGGTTAAGCGGTAAAAGGAGGAGATTTGACTGGAGTGGTGAACATATAGTATAATATGCAAATGACACATTATAGAATTGTACACCTGAAACCTAAATAATTTTATTAATCAATGTCACCCCCAATAAGTTCAATTAACTCTTTTTTATAAAAGAAATGGAGCTGAATACATACTGTTTCTTTTGGTGTTTATGACAGACAGCTAAATCTAACAACTGTTCCTTGGTGTGTATCTGTAAGTGACTGTCACCAATTCTCCTCACCCTCTCTTCCCAACAAATGTGAGGAGGAGTTTCTTTAGCTTCTGAGCTTAAGAAATATTAATAAAAATTGTGAATCTCCAGCTAATTAAAAATGAAATGCAGCCAGCTAAGCTCCAGCCATTTTTAATTTACAATATTGCTTTGCTTCAGAAGCAAATGTGGACAAGTCACAACTTCTTTTGATGCCCGAGGGATTGAAAAAATTAAATCAGCAGGACTGGATATTGATGTTTTCTAGCAAATGTTTTGAAATCTGTGCCTTTCATCCATCTTGCAGGAAAACAGGATTGCTCTGTGAGCCTTCAAAGATATTTATTCCTTCAATAAATCCTTATTTGTATGTTGAAAACTTTCAATGGTTAGGTTTCTGTAGCGGTCTCCACATCAGGGGTAAATGTGGCCGCAGGCAGACTCTCAATGTTGGTCCAAGCGTCATCACTCTTGGTCAGAAATCGGGACTCACAAACACTACAGCAGATTAAACCCACCTTCTGCCCAGCCTCTTTTCATAAGAGTTCTTTGTTATATTGTTTGCAAGGCAAATTTCATGACAGGCTGTTAGCTTTCCTGGTGATCAGCACTTAATGAGATAAAGCACAGACATAAGCAGTGACTGTCCCAGTTCTGTGCTGGGAGCTCTGCCCCTCTAACCAATGTGAAAGAAGACGGAAAGAAACGTGAGATTCTAAAAATATAGTATTTGCCACATAATAAACCGATCAGAGCTCCATCCAATAAAAATACAAGTTGAGTAGAATAAGTTAAACTGTAAATACACAGAGATGATACCATGTACACATGCATAAAAGGTGGGGTTGAAGGCATAGGGAAATTGACCCTGTTGGAAGATTCTATGTAGAATATTTATCTTTTCCAATAATTTTCACCATAAGGATTATACAAAGATAGTAAAAATGAGAACATAGCAACAAAACGGGCAGATGACCCTCTTGAGAAGAGCAATATTTAAGGGGCTTCTTCTTTTAAAGGAAGCATTTGCAGCATTGGGTTGAAGTGTTGCTCTGAGGCATTCTCTTGGAAAGTACTGCTTAGGGAAGTAACTAGTAATGTGTGTTGGCTGCAAACAAAGTCTAAAATTTTCTTTTTTTGTTTAAGCCGTTAGAGAGAAAAGAACAATAAACATTCTAGCTTTTCTGGGAGAAAGAGAAGCTGAATCACTAAATAAATAGGTCCCCACCTTTCCCTGGAAACTGAACTAAGGAGCAGGGTCTAGATAGCTTCCAACAGTAAAAAGGAAGATGGCCAGTGTCAGGAAGATTTGGAGGAACAGAGTGAGGGGCTGAGACTCAGTAGGACCCGGTGTCTCTTTTCCATGAAGTATCTTCACCATTCTTGAATTAATGATTTACATTAGACTATTTCCCATAAGTTAAAAGTCCTAAGCAGAATAAACTCACATAAATAAACAATACTACTGGCCATTGAACGCTATATTTAGAGATACATTTTATTGGTTTTTTTCTATAAACTATAATACTGAAAAATTAAACACTTTAAAGATTCTATTTTTCAGAATAACTGCCTAATTACATACGCATAGATATAACTAGATATATATGCATATATGGAATAAGTACACAAACTAATTAGAAAAACGAATCCAGGTGTGTATATTACTGTTGTCAAGATTAATCATTTATTGCCCTGGCTGGTGTAGCTCAGTGGATTGAGCACGGGCCTGTGAATCAAAGGATCACGGTTCAATTCCCAGTCAGGGCACATGCCTGGGTTGCAGGCCAGTTCCCATCGGGGGATGCACTAGAGGCAACCATATATTGATATTTCTCTCCCTCTCTCCTTCCCTTCCCCTCTAAAGGTAAATAAAATCTTTTTAAAAATTAATCATTTATTAAAGTTTAACTTTTTAAATTGTTGTTCCAGTACAGTTGTCTCCATTTTCCCCCCACCACTCCAGCCATCCCTATGCCCCACCCTTGATCTTACCCTCTTTGGTTTTGTTCATGTGTCCTTTATACATGTTCCTGAAAACCCTTCCTCCTTCCCCCCCCCCACCATCCCCTTCTACCTCCCCTCTGGTTACAGTCTGTTATTTCTTAAGTTCAATGTTTCTGGTTATACTTTGCTTCCTTGGTTGGTTGGTTAGGTTCCACTTACAGGTGAGATCATATGGTATTTGTCTTTCACCGCCTGGATAACTTTAAAGAGCATGTTCCACATTTATTGAAGCAAAATACTTAAGAATAAAAATGTTATGGCCACTATGCTGTACATGTGAAATTAAGGAGGCAGGACAGTAAGCAGCTGGGAAAAATCCTTGGCAAGTGGAATGAGGTAACTAAGACAGACAGCAAAACAAACTGGCCCAGCAATTTACAGCCAGATACAGTAGGTCACCAGGGCAAAGAGTGTGGGTGCCTAGCAACAGGCAAAACTGCCCGACCTCATCCACAGGGTGGCCTTTTCTCCCCTTGCATATCTCTGGTCATGCAAGTTTAGACCCCCTGACCTTTCTTCCCTAGAACTAACATCTAGGACCATTTGTACTTCAGCTCCAGGCCCAGAAAAGCAGCAAAACCAGATGGGTCACGCCAGCAACAGCTGCACTGACTAACAAATGACCCCCTGCCCTGGCATGGACCAATCAGTGGAGACCATGACCCTGACAGGATACACCTGGAAAAGCTGATGAATATTACATTGAGATCCTTCCTTAAATTCCCAGCCTTTAAAAACCCTCAGTACAAAGGGCCCAGCTGCACTCCCTGTCCCAGGAGCACACTGGCGCCTTTCACTTCCCTGTCTTCCCATCCCCGCACAGGCACGCATCTCCCAGACTCCAAGGGGCCCCACAAGATTTGCAACCAGGGGAGCAATGGGCAACAGCAGCTTGTCACAGGCTAACCCTCTAAACCTGTCTCCAACAGCCCATTTTCTCCAAGCTAAAGAAGCCCCACATAAGCTCTCTCCTATTGACTCTTCTACCTTAAGCCCTTCCTGTCTCACTGTTCCCAGCTTTAATAAAGATATCCTCAATCACCTGGGCTTGTGTTGCGAAATCTTTCCTGCAGGGTTGTGAACTCACACACTACCCACTGGCCTTAAGCAACAACTCAGGGACAGGTGATTCCAGTAATCCAAGTACAAAATAATGTTGAATGTAAACTATAGTTAAAAAAAGAAAATTTAAAAAAAGAATTTTCACAAGTAAATTTCTATTTTCTTGTTCAAGAATCATCTACACATATTTTACTATAAAGACATTCATAGTGCTTTACTAAATGTTAAAATATATATACACCTTATTTTTCAGACTATAAAATGCACCCCCCCAAATTTGAGAGGAAAATGGGGGTGCATCTTATAGTCTGAATGTAGCTTACCTGGCTCACTGGGGGTGGGGGGTGGAAGTGGAGTGGGGTTACAGGTTATTAAATATTTTACCACATTTTTTGCTTCAAATTTTTTTCCTATTTTCCTCCTCTAAAACCTAGGTGCATCTTACAGTCCAATGTGTCTTATAGTCCTAATAATAGTGTATATTATATCCTTCACAGTAGAACTCTAAAGAGAACCATATTTACATTTATTTACTTTGCCACTCACCTTCAAAGTTTCTAATTCTCTAAGTCTGAGGAGGATTCTGATCATCTCCATTTTTAAAAAGCTCCATGGGTGAATGTAATATGCAGCCAGGGTTGAGAATGACTGACTTAAAGGAGCTTAAGTGTACAAACTGTAGTCAACATTGGGAACAATATTTTCCATTGAGTATAAATAAACTGGAACAGTAAGTAGGTCTCAAACCACTCCAGAAACACTGAGTCACTACAAAAGTTAGAGGTACTTTACAAAAGCAAAAATCCTTGCCTATTAAATGCTAATGGTAATGATGTCAGCAAAATGGTAGAGTGGGCAATTCCAGGCTCTTACTCCTCAACAGAAACATTGAAAAACAAGCAGATATAGATCCAAGATGGTGGAGGAGTAAGTGAAAGGTACACTGACCTCCTCCCAGGACCAATCTGGAGTTACAACTCAACTGTAGAGAAATCATCTTGAATAACTCACTGAACACCAGCTGGAGAGAAGCCTTACAAACACAGACAGAGGGAATAAAACACTTCAGCACAACGTGACTGGTAGGGAGTGCAGAGATGCCAGAGGGCTGGCTGGGCTGTCACAGGAGGCAGTAGAAATGCTGGAGGGATGTTTCAGTGGCCAGGAGCATTCCCCCTGAGAACTGGGGGCTCTGAGCGCCAAGCTGGGCTCCCCAGCCTACAGGGCCAGAGCCCAAAGGAGCCCAAATAACACCCACCTTCGAAAAGCAGCAGGGGCTCTGTCGGCCAAGGAGAAATCGCTGGAGACGCAGAGAGCCTTCTAAAGGGCCAAGGCGCTAAATTTCATTTGCAGCCACTTACCCTGGGTGCTGGAAAAGGGATCACAGAATGGACTAAAGACACTTGAGGAGAGTCTGGGATTGGTGGCTCCGGTGAGAAAACTGAGGAGGGAACAGCCGCCAGGATCCATGGACCCAGTCATTCCCCATATGGCAGGAGGTATCTCTCTCAGGCAGAGCACTCCTCTCTGAATGTCAGCAGCCCAAGAAAAAGCAATAGCTCCACCCATAGAAATTACTCAGCCCCACCCTGTGGCACTTAAGCCAGGCTGCTGAGCACAGATTGATTATATTAACAACTGATCAGATTAACAGCTGTTTAGTTTAATGTTTGAGGAGGAAAAGACAAAGAAGCAGCCAAATGGGAAGACAAAGAAATAGACCCCAAATGAAAGAGCAAGAGAATTTTCCAGAACAAGAATTGCATGAAATGTAAGAAATTTATCAGATAGTTTAAAGTAATAATTGTAAGAATACTCAACAACATGATAAAAGAATAGACACCATAAATAAGGATCAGTCAGAAATAAAGAATACAATATCTGAGATAAATAATACACTGGATGGAATAAACAGTAGGTTAGATGAAGCAGAGGATCGAATCAGTGTTTTGGAAGACAAGGTAGAAAAAAATCAGGCAGAGCAACAAAAAGAAAAAAGAATTTTAAAAAATGAGGAGAGCATACGAAACATCTTGGACAACATGAACATAATGACATCTGCATCATAGGAAAATCAGAAGGAGAAGAGAATAAGCAAGGGATTGGAAACTTATTTGAAGAAATAATAACTGAAAACTTCCCTAATCTGGTGAAGGAAAAAGTCACACAGGTCCAGGAAGCTCAGAGACTCCCAAACAAGTTGGACCTAAAGAGGTCTACAGCAAGACAAATCATAATAAAAATGGCAAGGCTTAAAGACAAAGAGAGAATCCTAAAAGCCACAAGGGAAAAGCAGGTAATTACCTACAAGGGAGCACCAATTACACTGGCATCTGATTACCCATCAGAAACATTTCAGGCCAGAAAGGAGTGGCATGAAATATTCAAGGTGTTGAAAAGCAAGGGCCTACAAGCAAGGCTACTTCACCCAGCAAGGCTATCATTTAAAGTTGAAGGAGAAATAAGGAGCTTCCCAAACAAGAAAAAGCTAAAGGAGTCTGCTAACACCAAAGCAATACTGCAAGAAATGTTAAAGGGCTTGGAGGAAAAAGAAGGAGGAGGAGGAGGAAGAGGAAGAAGAAGACGAAGACAGATGAAAACAGTCGAACAATTAAGTGGCAATAAAATGATAATAAATATAAATATATCAATAATCACCTTAAATGTAAATGGCTTAAGTGCTCTACTGAAAAGACAGGTGGTAGCTGCATGGATAAGAAAACAAGATGCATATATACTTTGCCTCCAAGAGACCCATCTCAGATTAAAAGATACACACAGACTAAAAGTAAAGGGTTGATAAAAGATACCTCATGCAAATGGAAAAGAAAAATAGCTGTGGCAGCAGTGCTCTTTTTCTTCTTTAAGATTTTATTTATTTACCTTTAGAGGGGAAGGGAAGGAGAGAGGGAGAGAAACATCAACGTATGGTTGCTTGGGGCCTCTCGTGGGCCCCCGCCAGGAACTGGCCTGCAACCCAGGCATGTGCCCTGACTGGGAATCGAACTGTGATCGTGGGGTTTGCAGACCCGCGCTCAATCCACTGAGCTACACCAGCCAGGGCTGTGGCAGCAGTGCTCTTATCTGACAAAATAGACTTTAAAACCAAGGCTATACATAGTCAGAGACAAAGAAGGGCACTACATAATGATAAAGGGAACAATCCAACAAGAGGATATAACCCTAGTAAACATTTAGGCACCCAACATAATAGCACCTTTTTGTAAAGCAAATCTTGATGCACACAAAGGGAAAGATTTATAGAAATACAGTCATAGTTGGGGATTTAAACCCCATTGACTTCAATGGATAGATCTTCCAGGCAGAAAATCAACAGGGAGAATGTGGCCTTAAATGACACACTAGATCAAATGGATTTAATTGACATCTTTAGAGCTTTTCACCAAAGCAGCAGAATATACATACTTTCCAAGTGCACATGGAATGTTTTCTAGGATAAACCACACATTAGGTGAAAAAACAAGTCTCAATAAATTTAAAAAAACTAAAATCATATCAAGCATCTTCTCTGACCATAATGCCATGAAAGTAGAAATCAATCCCAAGAAGAAAACTAAAAAATACACAAAGGAATAGAAGTAAATAACATGTTGTTAACAATGAATGGGTCAACAATGAGATCAAGGAGGAAATCAAAAGGTACCTTTAAACAAATAAAAATGAGAACACAACAATCCAAAATCTGTGGGACACTGGGAAAGCAACCTAAAAGGGAAACTCATAGCATTACAAGCCTATCTCAAAAAACAAGACAGAGCTCAAATAAACAATATAATGTCATATGTAAAGGAAGCTGAAAAGGAATAACAAACAAAGCCCAATGTGAGTAGAAGGAAATTAATAATTAAGATAAGAGCAGAAATAAATGAAGTAGAGTCTAAAACAAACAATATGAAAGATCAATGAATCCAAGAGCTGGTTCTTTGAAAAGATAAACAAGGCAGACAAATCTTTAACCAGACTCATCAAGAAAAAAAAAAGAAGACCCAAATAAAATCAGAAATGAGGGAGAAGAAATAACAACTGACACCAAACAAATACAAAGGAATGTAGAAAAATATTATGAATAATAATATACCAACAAACTGTACAAAGTGGATAAATTCTCAGAAACATATAATCTTGCAAAAATAAATTAGGAAGAAACAGAGTATCTAAGTAGACAGAATTACACCTAATGAAATTGAAGCATAATCAAAAAATTCCCAACCAGACATCCTGGACCAGATGACTGCTCAGGTGAATTTTACCAAATATCCTGAGAAGAACTAACACTTCTCCCTCTCAAACTATTATTAAACTCAAGAGCAAGAAAGGCTTCCAAACTCATTTCACTAGGCTGATGTTACCTAATTCCAAAACTAGATAAAGACACTACAAAGAAAGACAATTAGAGGCCAATATCACTGATGAACATTGATGCTAAAATCTTCAACAAAATATTAGCAAACTGAATACAGCAATGCACCAGAAAGATCATATACCATAATCAAGTGGGATCTATTACAGGAATGAAAGGATGGTACAACATTCACAAATCAATAAATGTGATTTACCATATAAACAAAATGAAGGTAAAAAACTACACGATCATGTCAGTAGATGAAGTAAAAGCATTTGGAAAAATCCAGCACCCATTTGTCATAAAAACTCTCAGCAAAGTGAGAATAGAGGGAAAATAGCTAAACATAATAAAGGCCACATAGGACACATGCACTGCCAGCATTATACTCAGTGGGCAAAAACTACAAGTCTGCCCCTTAAGAGCAGGAACAAGACAAGGATATCCACTTTCACCTCTCTTATTCAGGATAGTACTGGAAGTTGTAGCCACATCCATCAGACAAGAAGAAAAAGTAAAAGGCATCCTAATTGAAAAGAAAGTAGTAAAACTGTCATTATTTCCAGATGACATGAGACTGTACATAGAGAACCCCAAAGATTCCACCAAGAAACTATTAAAACTGATAAGTGAACTCAGCAAAGTAGCAGGATACAAAATTAATATTCAGAAATCAGTTGCATTTTTATATGTCAATAATGAACTAACAAAAAGGGAAATTAAGAAAATAATCTCATTCACAATAGCTTCAAAAAGAATAAAATACCAAGGAATATACCTAACCAAGGATGTAAAAGACCTGTACATGGAAAATTATAAGACACTGAAGAAAGAAATTGAAGAAGATATGAATAACTGGAAGTGCATAACATATTCATGGATAGGATGAATTAACATCATTAAAATGTCCATGCTACACAAAGCAATCTATACATTGAATGCAATTTCTATATGGATTCCAATGACATGACATATCTCACAGAAATAGAATATTTCAAAAATTTATATGAAGCCACAAAAGGCCCTGCATAGCAATAGCAATGTTGAAACAGAAGAACAAAGTTGAATGAATCATGCTACCTAACATCAAACTATACTACAAGACCATAGTAATCAAAACAGAATGGTACTGGGATAAAAACAGGCACATAAATCAATGGAACAGAATAGGGAGCCCAGAAATAAACCCACACTTTTATAGTCAATTAGTATTTGTCAGAGGAAGCAAGCACTTACAATGGGCAAAAGATACTTTGTTCAATAAATGGTGTTGGGAACATTGGACAGATACATGCAGAAAAATGAAACTAGACCACACAATAAACTCAAAATAGATCAAAGACTTAAATGTTAGAACCCAAACCACAAAAATCTTAGAAGAAAACAGAGGCAGCAGAATCCCGAACAATGCTCAGAAATTTTTTTTACCAGGTATGCTCCCCAGGTAAAGGAAACAAAAGAAGAAAATAAACAAATGAAACTTAAACTAAAAACTTATTGCACAACAAAGGAAATCATCAACAAAATAAGACAACCCACAGAATGGGAGAATGTATTTGCTGATACATCTAATAAGGGGTTACTATCCAAATTTTATAAAATATTATAGAACTCAACACTAAAAAAGCAAACAACCCAATTAAAAAATGGGCAAAGGACCTGAACAGATACTTCTCCAAAGAGGACATATAGATGGCCAATTGACATATGAAAAGATGCTTAGCATCAACATCAAAATATGTTATTGAGGAAGCACATTAAATGGAATAGCTAAAAGTGAATGCTATGCAAAGTTAAATAAAGGAAAATGTACAGGGAACCAATAGTGAAAGGAAGGCAACCAGGTCTCAAATAAATGTTTGGACCAGAAGGAAGAAATAGACATTTAACCAGAACAGAATGAAGAAACAAGAATTCTAAAAAGTGAGGAGAAGCTTAGGAACCTCTGGGACAACTTTAAACATTCCAACATCTGAATCATAGGGGTGCCAGAAGGAGAAGAGGAAGAGCAAGAAATGGAAAACTAATTTGAAAAAATAATGGAGAACTTCCCCAATCTGGAAAAGGAAATAGACTTCCAGAAAGTCTAGGAAGCTCAGAGAGTCCCAAAGAAGTTGGACCCAAAGAGGAACACACCAAGGCACATCATTATTAAGTTATCCAAGATGAAAGATAAAATCTTAAAAGCAGCAAGAGAAAAGGAGACAGTTACCTACAAAGAAGTTCCCATAAGATTTTCAGCTGATTTCTCCAAAGAGACCTTACAGGTAAGAAGGGGCTAGAAAGAAGTATTCCAAATCATGAAAGGCAAGGATCTACATTCAAGATTTGCTGCTGCTCTATGCAGCAAAGCTATCATTTAGAATGGAAGGGCAGATAAAATGCTTCCCAGATAAGGTCAAGTTAAAGGAGTTCATCATCACCAAGCCCTTATTATATAAAATGTTAAAGGAACTAATCTAAGAAAAAGAAGATCAAAACTACAAACAGTAAAATGACAACAAACTCACAGCTATCAACAACCGAACCTAAACCTAAACAAAAACAAAAACAAACTAAGCAAACAACTAGAAGAGAAACAGAATCACAGAACGGGGATTATGGAGGGTTATCAGCAGGGGAGTGGGAGGGAGAGAGAGGAGGAAAAGGTAAGAGGAATAAGTAGCATAAATTGTAGGTACAAAACAGACAGGGGGAGGGTGAGAATAGTAGAGGAAATGTAGAAGCCAAAGAGCTTATATGTACAACTCATGGACATGAAGTAAGGGTGGGGGGAAATGGGGGTGGGAGGGGGTGTACAGGGTGGAAGGGAATAAAGGTGGGGAAGGGGATAACTGTAATAGCATAATCAATCAAATATATTATTTAAATTTCCAAAAATACATAAATAAATGATTTACTTATAACTTTAAATATTACCTATATCATAGGATAAAATATAAGATAATGTTAAAGGCCTGAACTCTGGAGTCTCACAACCCTGAAATTGATTTCCAGTACTGCTACTTAGAAGCCATTTGACCTTGGGCAAAAACTTGACCTCTCTTGGATTGTTATATGCAAAATAGGGATGATAATACATACTTCACTGTGTTCTTATAATGATTAAATGAGATAATATATAAAGCCACCAGTCTTGTGCTCAGTAAGTGATTTCTTTTCAAAGGGGGAAGATAAATAAATTAGTCTCACCACTCATTTTGCAACTCCCTCACTCTAATTATATGACACATCACATGACCAAGAGTATACACTGAAGAAATAGCTGGCTAGGATTATCGCTGCAATCTATCGCAGATAGGACCAAGTTAACCAACACCACGTCCAGAAAGCCTTGCCTGACAACCTATCTGGGGTTCCCCCAAATTTTAAATTAACCCTTAGTTCTGGCTTCAGTGAATGAGAGTGTTCCATGACTTTCAGAATTCATCAATTCTGCTCTCAAGTGTTTTAAAGTTAAAAGTAAGCAAGTTCCAAGTCCCAGAAATGGGACCAGCCATAGTGGGTCAATGCCCACGCTACCTCCAAGCAACCAGAGTTTTAAAAAAAAAGAATTTTAACTAGAGAACAATCTCTTGTTAGTATGTCAATGTAGCAGAACAATTTTGAGTCAATATGGATCACAGATACAACCTTAGATATGTATTATTCCTCTTGTTTAAATCCCTAATAAGTAACTTTTTATGGAGAGAGAAGCTTGCAACACTAAAGAGGTCACTTGGTGTGACATGCACAAGCATGGTGGGGTGTCAAACAGTCAGATTTCTCACGGCCAGGCTTTTCCTGGTGCTTTCTAAACTGCCTTGCTGAGAATTCCCTCAGTCTTCCCAACGAAATAAATGAGGATCGTAATGCATCGGGATCATGAGAATTAATAAAATGCTGTATTTCATTATTTGACTCCTGAGAGGCAAAACAGGCTAGAAATGCATATCATTAGTAACGCCGAGCTGAGAAAAGATGGAACAAACCACATAGTTCTCGTTAGAATGTGGGAATGACATTTTGCCTCAGATGGTTATATACCCATAAGAAGGTTAATTGTTCTGACGGTAGTTAGAACCACCACCAGGGAAAACAGAACTGAATGGTGGGCGTTTTGATAACTTTTGTGTGGGGCAGAGCGCTGCAGCCTCTTCTAAAGAAGCTGCCAGTCATTCTGAGAGTGGGGCAGCTGGGGTGCATGGCCTTATCTTTCAGGACACACCGACCATCAAGATAATCGGAGGGTCATTTCTGTTTACAGCTGAGTGCTTGTGAAGTTGACAAATAGGTTGTGTGTGCTGCTTGTGTGAATGAGGAGACAGGACAGTGCAGTCGTTAAGAGCAGAGCGACCCTTCCCGAGAGACTGATTATGATGCAAGGCCATTATCAGTCCAATGATTCCCACGCATACAATAAAATTCACCACTTTGTTAACACACTGAGATTTTATTAAATCCTAACACAGTAGTGAGGAAAGGAGATTTCCTTTTGTTTTCCTCTTGGACCTGCCACCTTTGCAACATACCTGTTTCTGCCCGATGTGGCACCGGGGCCATCGGAACACCTTGCAAACTCTCATCCAGTCCTCTTTGGAGATGGAAGCAGTTGCTATGTCCATGCAGAATAGGCAGATGACGGTGTGGGAAGAGCACTTGGACAGAATGGATTTTTACCTTCTTTGCTGCAGTCTAAAGTAATTATAGCTAAAATCTGTATAGCATTTTACAATTTTCAAAGCATTTTCTTAAACATTATTTCATCAGATCTTCAAAGTTTTCTCTTTTGTGTAACCTGTGCCAACTTACTTCCCTCATCTATAAAAAAGGAACAATACCATGTACTTTAGAAAATTTTTGAGGATAAAGACAAAGAGTGTGTATAAAGTGTACAGCACTATGCCTGGAATGAAGGACCAATGAATGCCAGCGCCCCCATCAGGTCACTCGGCTCATAAGGACCAGATCTGGGTCCACAGCCCAGGTCTTCTGACTGTCCCATTGTGCAAAGGGCGGCAAGAGGCACGGGAAAGTGCCCTTCTTCACCCCAGCCTGGTACCTGTGCTTGCTCTCACTGCATTGAACTAGTCACACCGTAATGGGCACTGACACAATATAAAGGAAGAGACTCATTTCAGTCCATCTTTCTGTTACTCAAACCCCTCACAGCTTTTCTTTCCATTTCCTTTTTTCTGGTTTTGTGTCTGAAACATTATATAAAATAAAAAGTAGTTCCACATTAAACTCTCAATGAGAGTTTAATAGAGAGATTCTCTTTAGAGCATTCACACAAACTAAGGGACTGTTAATAGCCAACTCCATGACGGACACTAGAACAAATCATAGTAAAACAAAAATCATGATTATTGACTGGATATTACTCTCAACGCCAGCTGTGTCACTATGTGCAAAGAGCAAAACCTTCATTTGTTGATATCTAAGAATAAAATCCATGAAACTGTCTATAATCTATACTTCTCAGGTTTGCCTCTCCATAATAGATCAAACGAGTAATTGGATTTCCGCCTGACTAGCAGGGAGAGAAAACTGTTTCATTTTGGATCAAAGTCTTCCTAGTGGATTGGATTACACTTTCTTTCTCTTCCCTATCACCACGCAGCAATTGTATCTGGGTTTTATTTGATTCAAAGTATCAAAATGTTACCCTATGATTTTTAGTAGAAATGTACCAGAGTTGAAATCTGATTCTAATTCTAGATTTAAGGCTTACCCTTCCCATTTCACCTTCTTCCAAAGTTCTCTGCTTGACATCATTTTAAATGTGATAATATCTATCCTCTCAGTTGTTAATGGCAGTTTTCCTTTTTTAATAAACATGATTAATAGCAACCACTCTTGTATTTTAGAGTTTAGAAAATGTTTTCACATACATCACCCCAGTCGATCCTTACAATTCTGTCTAAGTAAACAGTGCAGATATTATTTTTACAGAGAAGAAAGCTGAGATTCAGAGTGGCTAAGTAATGAGCCTAGACTGCCCAGCCAGACAGACCTAGAACTGACCCTGCCGTGTTACCTCAGGTCATTTTGAGGTAATAAAGGTCTGCGGCAGAGTACTCGGGGGGCGAGACGTCCTGTGTTACCTGCTTGAAAGTCAGTAACGCAGGAAAAAGTGCGTTGGCATGCACAAAAATGTTTATGTGTTACTTGGGTGACAAAAAGATGGCACTATTATCTTGCATGTGTATTTAGGCAACGTGTACATTAGTATTGTAGTATATGCTATGAACACCTTTGAGATTTTCTTGAGCGATGGCTGCCATTACATTTGTAATGAAAATAACTTTTTCTTCTGATTTTAAACATGATACATATTCTTTCCCCATTCTAACAGTACAAAAAAATAATGAAGTGTATTATACAGTGGGATCTTGGTTCTCAAACATAATTTGTTCCAGAAGGTTGTTTGAGAAGCAGTTTGTTCAACAGCCAAATCTCCTTTGTCTGTCCCCTGAGAGACCTGACCGAGCATGTAGGTATCAGCATGAAAGAGTCATAGGGTCGGGATCCGAGGTTTTGTTTGACAACCAAGATATCATTTCCATGAACAATTTGGTCAAGAACCAAATAGTTTAAGATGGGAGATGTTCAAGAACTGAGGTCCCAGCTCCTAGAGTAAACCTCTTCTCCTTTTAGAGTCTCTCAAAGTTCACACACACACACACACAGATGCACACACCTTGGAGGGAGGGGTAGGGGAGAGAAAAAAATTTCTATACCAGGTAGCATTATTTAAAAAGCTACCTGGGGACTTCCGCCAAGATGGAGGCATAGGTGGAAACACTGTGCCTTCTCCCACAACCAAGTTTGAATACAACAGAGGTTTGGAGAACAAAGACACAGCCAAAGAACAGAAAATTGAATTATACGGAAGTCCGACAACAACAGAACTGTTCAACCGGGATGGTAAGAGGGGCAGAGCCAGCAGGGGAGCAGGATTGGGCAGGAAAGATCACCAGACCTAGGCATGCAAGTAGCCCGGACCCAATGAGGGTGTGGGGCAGACTCACCTCGATCGCACATTCATACACAGTGAGACAGACCACGCAGGCCCCAGGGGGCGAACCCAGTGGTGGAGGGCTGATGGCGGTGGCGCACTCACGTGCAGTGGGACGAAACACGCGGGCCCTGGTGACGGTGGCAGCTGCAGCACCTGTGGGGGCCATGGCGGGAGACGGCAGATAGCACGCCATTGCTCCTCTTTGACCCTGCCCCCACATACAGCATCACAACCCAGTGACTGAGTTGCCCTGCTCTGGTGAACACCTAGGGCTCCGATCCTGCTACGTAACAGACAGGAACAGCCCAAACGATGGCGCAAGAAGAACTCAGAGTCCCAGAGCTGATAACTCTAAGCGACCAAGAGATTGCCAGCCTCTCAGAAGCACAATTCAAAACACTGTTTATCAGGATGCTCACAGAACTGGTTGATTATAGTCACAAATTAGAGGAACATATGAAGGCTAAACTAATTGAAATGAAGGGAGATGTCCAGGAAACCAATAGCAATGGAAAGGAAACTGGGACTCAAATCAATGGAATGGACCAGAAGGAAGAACGAAACATCCAACCAGAAAGGAATGAAGAAATGAGAATTCAAACAAATGAGGAGTGGCTTAGAAACCTCCAGGACATCTTTAAACGTTCCAACATCCAAATTATAGGGGGTACCAGAAGGGGGAAAGAAACAGCCACGGGTGGAAAATGTATTTGAACAAATAATAAGGAGAACTTCCCCAGTCTGGCAAAGGAAATAGACTTCCAGGAAATCCAGGAAGCTCAGAGAGTGCCAAAGAATTGGGACTCAAGAATGAACACACCAAGGCACATCATAATTACATTAGCCAAGATTAAAATGAAGGAGAGAATCCTAGAAGCATCAAGAGATAAGGGGACAGTCACCTACAAAGAACTTCCCATCAGACTGTCAGCAGATTTCTCAAAAGAGACCTTACAGGCGAGAAGGGGCTGGAAAGAAGTATTCCAAGTCATGAAATCCAAAGACCTACAGCCAAGATTGCTTTATCCGGCTAAGCTTTTATTTAGAATGGAAGGACAGATAAAGTGCTTCTCAGATAAGGTCAAGTTCAAGGAGCTCATCATCACCAAGCCCTTATTATATGAAATGTTAAAGGGACTTATCTAAGAAAAAGAAGATGAAAAATATGAACAGTGAAAGGACAGCAAACTCACAGTTATTAACAACCACAGCTAAAACAAAAGCAAACCAAGAGGACAGCTAGATCAGGAGTGGAACCATAGAAATGAAGATCACATGGAGGGTTAGCAACAGGGGAGTTGGAGGAGGAGAATGGGGGAGAAGGCACAGAAAATAGCATAGACAATAGGTAGAAAATAGATAGGGGGGAGGGCAAGAATAGTGGGGGAAATATAGAATCTAAAGAACTTGAAATATGTGGTTATAAACTAAGGGGGGTGAGAATGGTGGGGGAGGGAGTGTGCGGGTGGAGGGGAATGAAGGGGGGAGAATAGAACAACTGTAAAGGTATAATCAATAAAATATATTTTTAAAAAAAGCTACCTGGCATTTTTTATTCAACAACATCTTAAACATTTGTCCATGTCAATAACAAGAACTGCTTAACCAGTTTTAACTGCTGAGAGCATACAATGCGTAGATGTACCACTTTTTCCCAACTAACCCTTTGCTGATAAACTTTTATGTTATTTCCATTTTTATTTTGCTCTTATAAACCGCACTAAGATGAAAATGCAGGACACATTCCTGAAACTATTACGGGATCAGAGGGCATTCCAACCTAAAACCAGGGCATGCGCTGCCACAGCCCCTCCAGACGCGCCCGGTTTGTGTCTGCACTGCCAGTGAGTGAAGGCAAATGTCTCCACACTCCCAGTGATGCCGGGTTTGGCCACGTAATTGTTCTCTTCTCCAATCTGAATAATGAAAAATATCTCATTTCCATTTGCATAATTTTGATAACTAGTGATTGCCAACATACTTTATATGTTTTGGGCCGATTTAATTTCATTTGACTTTACATGCATGCTCTTTATCTTTTTTTAGGTATATTCATCTTCATTAACTTAAATATTTTATAATAGAAAAATCAACCCTTTTTTCTACATGTCACAGATGTCTCATCTTCATAGATGTCTGAATAGATGTCTATTCAGATAATTTGTTTTTAACCTTAAGATAGTTTTTACTTCCTACAATTTACTCTTCACTTTATGTGATCAAATTTGAGCCTATTCTTTTCTTTCATGCTTAGAAAGGCCTTCCCCACCTCCACAGTAAAAATAGTCATCCAACTTTTTTTCTGTGGGAGCCATATGACCTCTTTTTTGATACTGTGCTTCTTTAACAATCTGGAATTTATTATTTTTTATTAACAATGGAATCAAATTTAGTATCTTTTGCAGAGTTGCTAATTTTAAAAATGTTGCCAGCCCTACCTGGTGTGGCTCAGTGGGTTGAGTGCCAGCCTGCAAACCAAAGGGTCACTGGTTCAATTCCCAGTTGGGGCACATGCCTGGGTTGTGGACCAGGTCCCCAGAAGAGGGCATGTAAGAGGCAACTGATGGAGGTTTCTCTCACATACTGATGTTTCTCTCCTTATCTTTCTCCCTACTTTTCCCTTTCTCTAAAAAATAAAATCTTTTAAAAAATAAAATTTAAAAGTCGCCATAAATCCATTTATTACATATGCTGCCTTCATCACATACTAAATTCTCATTTATTCTGGTACCTACTTCTGGATTGTCTCTTATAAACCACTGGTCTGTCTATACCTACATCAACATCACACTACTGTAATTTCTACAATAGTTTTATAATACATTGACTATTTGGTAGCCAGGTTCCCTTATCATTATTTTTTTCCACACATATTTTGTTGGTTTATTTTTAGTAAGCAAGTATTATATCTGGTAGCACTCTAATAGCCAAAGAGTTTCATTTAATAAAATAACGGGACTTTCTTTATAAATTGGCCAGTTCCTATCCACCATAGGTTATTTTCATGGAACAAAAGTTTGGGGGAAATAGAGTTAAATTATTTTGTTGAATATTTCCACTGATAAATTCAGATAATTTCTTTTCTTTTTCATGGACTGAGTGAGATCTTACCATCCTGAGATTACCTGGCCTAAAACATTTCTTTATATATGAAAATAAAATTAACTTTTATTAGGTTATCAAATGTCTTCATTATCTTTTACAGAGTAAAATTATATTTAAAATTTTGAAATTTTATTTATTTCTTAAATACTTTAGATTTTTATTGTTGTTCAGGTACAGTTTTCTGCCTTTTCCTCCCACCCCTCCCCACCATCCCAGCCTTCCCCACCTCCCTCCCCTGTTTCCACCCCCCTTGTTATTGTCCACGTGTCCTTTATAGTTGTTCCCTTGTCATTTTTTTACGTAAGTTTCCATTACTAAGTTCATTCTGTCAACTCACATTGATTTCATTGAATTTCTGAATTGTTAGGGAGAATTAGTTTCCATAATACTGAACCTAGAAAACACATAATACGGAGAGGGTTTATATAATTTACATTCATCTATGCTTACACAATACTATATATAGTCATAGGTAGTTACATGGAAGAATCAAGAAGACATTCTAGTTTTTTAACACCAAGTCTCAGGGATTCTGCATCTGGTAAGATTGAATAGTCATACTTATCCCTATTCCTCCCTCTAACTGCAACAAAGTCCTGGACACTACATGTAAAGCCAACATAAGAGGTTCTGAAAGGTGAAGAGAAAGCATACTTTCACATAATGTCAGTTCTTGGATTTTCTTTTGTTTCCTATATCCCAGGCTTGGAGCTGAAGAAGCTGGCAACCTGGAAATACCAACAGTGCAAACAAACAAACAAAAAAAACAACAAGCTGGCAACCTGGAAATGCCAACAGTGCAAACAAACAAACAAAACAAACAAACAAAAAATACAACAAAAGCTTTCTCTCTAGCCAGAGTACCGGAATGCAGCTAGTTAGTAAGATAGAAAATCTTTAGACAATTTCTCCTCTGCTCCAGCCAATGACACAGAAAATACTGTGGCCCCACCTCCACTGATGCCAACAAAGGTCCCTCCACAAATCTAGACTCCACTCTCAGTAAGCTTTAAAGCATGTCCCTATGCCCTCCCCACAGTGATTTCAGGAGGCCTCACGGAGGATCAGGACTTCCACCACTGCCCAGCAGCATAGAGGCCACCTCACTACAGTGCCCACGGAAACTGTGCAATGGGCCCCAACTTCCACTCCAGCCAGAATAGCAAAGAGCACCCCCTCCAGGCGTTGGTGGGGAACCTGGACTTCTACTTTCTCCTGGTAGTAATAGGGCCCTGCCCTTTTCCCACCTTCCATTGATAGTATCAGAGTAAGCCAGTTTGAACAAGTGGTTTAAATAAGGTCCAAGGTCTCATAATATAGTACAAAAAAAGTCCAGATTTCAGTTTTAAAAAATCATTCATCATGCCAAGACCTCAAAATGAATGCAAAAAAAAGACAGTCAGTAATGCCAGTACTAATATAATAGAGATAATAGAATTATTCACAAGTATTTTAAAGCAACCATGACAAAAATTCTTTAATGAGCAATTATGAACATGTTTGAAACAAAAGATAAAATAGCCTCAGCAAAGAAAAAAAAAGATATAAGAAGAACCAAATAGAAATTTTAGTTTCATCTTTTTTTTACTGTTGTTCAAGTACAGTTGTCTCGATTTTCCCCCCACCCCTGCCTTCCCCACCTCCCACCCTCAAACCTACCCCACTTTGGTTTGGTCCATGTGTCCTTTATACATGTCCCTGAAAACCTACTCCCTTTCCCCCCTCATTATCCCCTCCCCTTTGGTTACTGTCCGTTTTTTCTTAATTTCAACGTCTCTGGTTATATTTTGCTTGCTTGTTAGTTTGACCATTTTTATTGAGTATAATGGACACAACAATACATTAGTTTTGGGCACACAACATAATGATTGGTATTTGTACATATTACGAAACAATCACCACAATAAGTCTAGTTAACATCCATCACCACACATACTTATGGTTTTTTTCTTGTGATAAGAACTTTTGAGGTCTACCAAATGGAAATTTTAGTACTGAAAAAAACAATCACTGAAACAAAAAGCTCAGTGGGTAGGCTCAACAAAAAATAGAGGAGACACAGGAAAGAAACAGGGACCTGGAATAGAACAGTGAGAATTACCCAAGAAGAGAAAGTAAACACACTACAAAAAAAGTTACAGGACTGAAGATATAGTCCTCTTCTATTTGTGAAAAAGAAAAAATATAAATATGAGTATATACACACACACATACATATTTGTAACTAAACTCATAAAAAGCAGTGTAAAAAGTTGTACATGTTACATCTAGGAAAAGAATTGAGAGTAGAAGTTGGTAAAGGGGAATTTTATCTCTTGCTCTGTATTCTTCTGCATTATTATCAGTTACACCATCATATTTATGTGACTTGCATAATATAAAATAGCCAAATGTAAAAGAAAGATTGCCTCTTTTGCTGTGGCTGGTGTGGCTCAGTGGACTGAGTACCAGAATGAGAAGCAAATGGTTGCCAGTTCAATCCACTCAGGGCACATGCCTGGGTTGCGGGGCCAGTTGGGGGCATGCGAGAGACAACCACACATTGATGTTTCTCTCCCTCTCTTTCTTTCTCCCTTCCCCTTTCTCTAAAAATAAATAAATAAAATATTTTTTAAAAAAACATTGCCTTCTTTATTTATTCCAAGGTCTTTTATGTCCCATAGTAGAGTTGTATAGTTTTCTCTCTACAAGTACTGAAAAACATTGTTAGATTTTCCCTGAATGTCTTTTTTTGTGATTCTTGCTCTTGTGAAGGAAATTTTTTCATTATATTTTCTCACTTGTTATTGTTGGAATACAAGAAAGCCATTAATTTTAATGAATACATTTTAAACTGTTCAGATGACTAAAACTTTTCTTGTCATTCCTACTAGTTTTTTCAGTTGATTTACTTGGTTGTTCCATATATAATCATACCTGTAAATAATTATATTTTCTCCTCCTTTTCAGTATTTTTTTGTATTTTGTTCTCTTGTTTAATTGTATCGCCTCCCACTTATAGAATGGTATGAACCAAGGGTAGCCTTTTCGTAATATTAATAGAAATCCCTTTAGTGCCTTACTGTGAACTGACCATTTATCCATTTATCAACTTTGTTTACTAACTGGTGGCCAAGCATAAGGCATTGTGCTAAAGTCTAGAGATTTGCTGACAAGCAAAATCAAACATGATCCCTGCTGTCAAAGAGCCTTTAGTCTGAGGGAAATTAGACATTATCAAGTAATCAAGCTCATCAATGCCTAATTACAAGTTGACACAACTGCTAGGAAGATAAGTAACTCAATTCTATGAGAACATGTAACAGAGCAATATAAAGGAAGAAGAGTTGTATTTATGTTGTGCAGTAACCAGAGAAGGATTCCATTAAAGTCATTTTAAGTCTACACCCTTTCTCCTAAGGGAATAGAAAGGAAAGGATCACAGATGATTTCCCTACTCAAAATCTTGTGACTTTCCAGTGGTGTAAATATCACTTGCTCTATGATTTTGAGTCAAGCTATAGTATTTCAAATTGACTCATAAAAGCTACTATTTATTCTGGCCAAGATGGAGGCATAGGTAGACACACTGTGCCTCCTTGCACAACCAAAATTAAGGAAAACAAAAATTTAGAAACAAACAAACAAAACCAACCAGAATGAACAGAAAACTGAACTGTATGGAAGTCCAACAACCATTCATCCAGACTGGAAAGAGGTGTGGAGTCAGCAGCCAGCGGAGAGGGGTCAAGGCAGGAAAAAGTGATGGCTGGCAGACCCCAGGTTTGCAGGCAGCAGCTGGCAGATCCATGGAAGAGGATGGTAATGAGCAGACCCAGTGAGGTGCACAAGGCTGCTGGCTGACCACGGTAACACATTCGTGCACAAATAAACCAGACGAAAACAGGCAGTGAGACAAACCTCACAACCCAGGAACTCAGTGCTGGAAAATAAAGCCTAAAAGCACTGATTGAAAATACTTGTGGAAGTTGAAGTGACAGGAGAGATGCCCAGCCTCACAGGAGATTTGTTGGAGAAACCCACAGGGTCCTAGAACATACACAAGCCCAACCACCCAGGAACCAGCACCAAAAGGGCCCAATTTGCTGTGGGAAACAACAAAAGGGACTGAAATCTGAGAGAGAGTGGAGCAAGTGCCATTGTTTCCTCCCTGACCCCACCTCCACATATAGCATCACAACCCAGCAACTGGGTTGCCCCACCCTGGTGATCGCCTAAGGCCCTGCCCCTCATATGTAACAGGTGTGACCAGAATGAAAAAAAATGGCCCAAATAAAAGAACAGATCAAACCCCACAGCCAGTACATCTAAGTGACCAAGAGATAGCCAAACTATCAGATGCACAGTTCACAATACTGGTGATCAGGATGCTCACAGAATTGGTTGACTTTGGTCACAAATTAGATGAAAAAATGAAGGTTACACTAAGTGAAATGAAGGAAAATGCACATGGAACCAACAGTAGTGGGAAGAAAACTGGGACTCAAATCAACAGAGTAGACCAGAAGGAAGAAAAGGCAACAAAAAAAAAAAGAATGAAGAAACAAGAATTCAAAAAAACCATGAGGGGAAGATTAGGAAATCACTGCATTTCACTTCTAGGAAAAGGATAAAAAGCATATCACTGCATTTTTATCCTCTAGGGTTAATCATTTGGGTTTATTTTGGGAATCTCTTTTCTCATAATTATTAAAATGGCCCTCTCTAAATTTTACCACATGTGACTATTTAAATATACTGTTAGGGTATGGTTTTATTAAGCATAATTTAATGTAATTCACCTTTCAAAATAACAGAATGTTAACAAACTCCTTAGATTAGTCTGAAATACTAAAGACAAAATTTAAGAGAGAAATAAAATTTATAATATCACCTCTTATTTATTATGAGCAATATTTAAGAAAAATTCATATATAAAGTGCTGTTTTCATTACTTTTAATTTTTTATAAATGCATATTTGAATGGCTTTGTATATTTATACTTTCATGTATGAATACATTACCCATATATCAGATCACTGCATTTTATTCTCTTTAATACACTGTTTTTACAACTATTGTCTTGTTTTTGAAAGACAAATGTATTTTGAAGTAGAAATCTATGTAGTTGAACTGTTTGACTTCTAATAACTTTTATGAAAGAATTAATAACTTTTTTAAAGCAAATATGCAAGAAAATAAAATAAATTATTTTTAAATAATTATTTTTGTGTGGAAATTATCAGACATACTGTGTTGTGTTTAAGTCATCAGTAAAGAAAGGAAGAAATTGGGGGCAATTTTCTACCCAGGAGTGAAGAAAATCTTCATACTTTCATTTAACGGGCTATTAAATGTCTCCACGTGTGCCAAAGTAATACTCGAGGTCCTGCAAGAAGAAAGGAGGGAGAGAGTGAACTAATATTCCTTGAGGGTCAACTTTGTTCGAGGCTCTAGGCTAGGTGCTTTACCTGCACTAGCTCATTTAACAATTTCAATAATCCCAGGAGCTAAGTTTTGGAATCTACATTTTACAGAGTAAAAAGCTGAAGTTCCGGGACTTCCGCCAAGATGGAGGCATAGGTGGAAACACTGTGCCTTCTCCCACAACCAAGTTTGGATACAACAAAAGTTGTGGAGAACTAAGACACACCCAGAGACCATAAAACCGAATTATACGGAAGTCCGACAGCTACAAACCGTTCAACGGGGACGGTAAGAGAGGCAGAGCCAGCAGCAGAGCAGGGTCGGGAAGGACAGACCTAGGAGCGCAGGCAGCCCGGACCTAGTCGGGGTGCGGGGCAGACNTATCGTTTGCCCAAATAGCATGGTCCATTTTTTTGTGGTCATTAGATTTGCAAAACTTGCCATGGTTGGTGTGGCTCAGTGGATTGAGTGCCAGCCTGAAAACCAAAATATCACCAGTTCAATTCCCAGTCAGGTCCATGCCTGGATGGTGGGCCAAGTTCCCAGTATGAGAGGCAAGTGATCAATGTCTGCCTTGCACACAGATATCTCTCTTCCTCTCTTTCTCCCTCCGTTCCACTATCTCTAAAAATAAAATAAAATAAAATCTTTTTTAAAAAATTACAAAGTTAAAAGACAGTATTTAACATCTTTGTCAAATAAAGCATATCACTGCATTTTTATCTTCTAGGGTTAATCATTTGGGTTTATTTTGGGAATCTCTTTTCTCATAATTATTAAAATGGCCCTCTCTAAATTTTACTGCATGTGACTATTCAAATATACTGTTAGGGTATGGTTTTATTAAGCATAATTTAATGTAATTCACCTTTCAAAATAACAGAATGTTAACAAACTCCTTAGTCTGAAATACTAAAGACAAAATTTAAGAGAGAAATAAAATTTATAATATCACCTCTTATTTATTATGAGCAATATTTAAGAAAAATTCATATATAAAGTGCTATTTTATTACTTTTAATTTTTTATAAATGCATATTTGAATGGCTTTGTATATTTATACTTTCATGTATGAATACATTACCCATATATCAGATCACTGCATTTTATTCTCTTTAATACACTGTTTTTACCACTATTGTCTTGTTTTTGAAAGACAAATGTATTTTGAAGTAGAAATCTATGTAGTTGAATTGTTTGACTTCAAATAAGTTTTATGAAAGAAGAATAACTTTTTAAAAGTAAATATGCAAGAAAATAAAATAAATTATTTTTTAAATAATTATTTTTGTGTGGAAATTATCAGACATACTGTGTTGTGTTTAAGTCATCAGTAAAGAAAGGAAGAAATTGGGGGCAACTTTCTACCCAGGAGTGAAGAAAATCTTCATACTTTTATTTAACGAGCTATTAAATGTCTCCACATGTGCCAAAGTAACACTCAAGGTCCTGCAAGAAGAAAGGAGGGAGAGAGTAAACTATTATTCGTTGAGGGTCAACTTTGTTCCAGGTTCTAGGCTAGGTGCTTTACCTGCACTAGCTCATTTAACAATTTCAATAATCCCAGGAGCTAAATTTTGTAATCTACATTTTACAGAGTAAAAAGCTGAAGCTCCTAATAATCAAGTCAATTGCCCAAGGATAGCTGGTTAGGAAGCGAGAGAGCTCACACGTAAAACCACCCTATCTGCCCGCACAGTCACACCTTCATTCTCAAGGGATGTCTTGGATTGGTTTGCTTTAAGTTAGGCAGGAAGGACAATGAAATAGGTAATAAGAGTGTGGGGGATGTGGGGTTTTTTTCTGAGATTTAAACAAATCTCACTTGACTGGGCAGGCAGACAATATCAATTATATCTCTAAGAAGATTGAGTACAACTACTATCATTTTAAAACATTTTTGTCACTCTACTTTCTCTAAAATGTTTTGGGAAAAGAAATGTAATTTGAAAGAAAGAAAGAAACATAGTTTTTTTTGGTATTATTATTGCTTCCTCTTTGGTTAAGTCACTAACAGTTTAAAACAAAAAGAAAGGTACTCACTTGGGCAGAGGTCTGTCCAGAAGGTATGCAGCCAAGCACTATGAAAAACAGAGACATTTATCAAAGAAGATACACGATACAAGAAATATTGTACATGGGACAGTGATGCCTCAGTCCCCTTCAAAGTAGGTACCTTAGGACCTCACACAGTTCTCCCAATTGACATCAGCTGCCCCATCATATTTTCCCAGATCTCATCAATGGTCTGAACTCTCCTCCCTTTCAAAAGTGATTTCAGTTTTGGGAAGCGCACCAAATCTGGGTTGTAGGGGACCTGAATCACTGGGTGATTTGATGTTTCACAAGAAGACTCTGCACAAGACTTGATGCATGAGCAGGCACATTGTCTTGATGAAGCTGCCAATCACCAATTGCCCACAACTATGGGTTTCTGAATCATCTGAATAGATTCAGTGAAAGAATGTTCAAGCTTAACACAAAATTTGGGGCAGCATCATTGCTCTACTTGCTCAGTCATTTTGAATTTGATGGCCACACAGTACACGTGCTCACTCAATGGCATCTGCTACCCTCACTGACAAGTCCAATGAAGTTGTCATGGTTCACACATGTGCATTCCAGTCCATTCTCTTTGGCTGCCAGGTTACATCGATGTTGTGCAAACTGTTCTCATTACATTAACAATGGCTAGACTTTTTCTGGACAGACCTTGTAGGCTAAAACATAAAAAGAAGGAAAAAATTTAGCAGACAATTTTTAAAACTTAAGTATAAAAGAAGAACTTTGTATGTCTATTTCTGAAAGAGTCCAGTGGAAGAAAATTTAGAAAACTTTATCAAGCTTCATAGCACTCTTTTTTGGCATAGCACTTGATAGGAAAAGGGAATCTTTTGGAACATACAAAGCAGAATTTAGAAACTAGACCACATCAGTGGACTATGTAAGAGATAAGCTGACAACTGACCTAGGCCTCAAGAAGTTGCCCTTATTACTTGACTGGCAAGATGCCCTGTGAGTCTTCTCAGTGTTCCTGCTACACCTATAATCTTCTATGGGAGGCAAACTCCACACATAACATTGGATAGTACATGTCCCAGCTGGTGTAGCTCAGTTGGTTGGGAGTCATCTCGCAAACTAAAAGGTTGCTGGTTTGATTCCCCATCAGGGCACATGGCTGGGTTAAGAGTTGGGTCCCCACGTGGGGTGCACACTTGAGACAACCAATCAATGCTTCTCTCTCACAGTGAATTTTCTCTCCCTCTTTTTCTTCTTCCCTTCCCCTTTTTTCTAAAATCAAAAAGAAAAAAAAGAAAATTGGATAGTACTTTAACATAACAATGTTAAAGTACTAAGGAAATGTAACAGCATATATCTTAAGCCCATAAAAATAATGACTTGATGGAAAAAAACAATATTATTGTTATTCTTTCTATTTATATTATTACTCTCGGAGGTGGTATTATGGGTTATTTCATTCTGCTTTTACACATTTTGCAAATTCTCTGTAATGAGTATGGAACATGTGTTACATTTATAATGAAATCATTTTTAAACATGTAAAAAGGACACAAAGGAAATTCCATTAGAAATATAGCATAAGGCCCTGGCTGGGATTCAGTGGATTGAGCTCCAGCCTGTGAACCAAAAGGTGGCCAGTTCGATTCCCAGTCAGGGTACATGCCTGGGTTGTGGGCCAGGTCCCCAGTAAGGGCACACAAGAGGCAATCACACATTGATGTTTCTCTCCCTCTCTTTATCCCTCCTTTCTCCTCTGTCTAAAGATAAATAAAATTATTTTTTTAAATTATTTTTAAAAAAAGAAATACAGGATAAGTATGGAAATAAAATTATCTACATGAAAAAGGCAGATCAGATGATTGCAGAAAGACAAAATAGCTGAGATGTCCAAATAATAGAAAATAGTGGACTACTGAAGATTCTTTAACAGAGAGTATCATAGTGATGCTATAGGAAAGATAGAATCTTCTGATAGTGATATGTGTGGGGGATTAGATTAAGAGTAACAAAAAGCAAAAGGATTAGCCACTGAGCTTAATGTAATAAAACAGACATAAGAAAGACTAAGGATGAAAGTGACAGCTTGAGAATTTTTGAAAAAGTATAGAAGAAAAGAAAAAAATAAAATGTAGGACAGAGAAAGAATAGCCAGAATTTGGTGCATGATTAAACATGGGATATTAAGAAAAAGGATGAGTCAAAAAACAATTAGAGGATGCCCTGACTGGCGTGGCTGGGTGGGCTGGGCGTCATCCTGCAAAACGAAAAGTTCGATTCTCAGCAGGGCATGTGCCTGGGTTGTGGGCCAGGCCTCTGGTTGCAGGCGTGCAAGGGACAGCCCATTGGTGTTTCCCTCCCTCTCTTTCTCCCTTCCTTCTCCTCTCTCTAAAAATAAATAAATTTAAAATTTTTTTAAATACAGAACCATAATCATAGGCAACCAGAATGGTGAGGCTAGGAGCACTCTCAGAATGTAAACAATAGAAAAAAACTCAGTTTTTGACAAACATTCTGGTGCTGGCATGATACACATGCAGAGATCTATATAGACAGCTAATTATTTACAGTTGTAGGGCCATGAGGCACAAAACATGATATTTGAAGATATGAAGATGCATAACGCTTCCTAGAAATTAGCTGCACTGTGAGGAAAATGTCTGCATCCTGGAGAACCACAGATACAGGTCAAGTACCATAAGAACTAAAGACAAATATAAGCATCCAAACAATAGTGAAAACTCACAGCAACTTTACCATAATAACCAAAACCAGGAACCATCTAAATGTCCTTCACCTGCTGAATGGCTAAACAAACTGCGGTACATTCATACCAGAATATTACTCAGCAATAAAAAGGAATGAACCAGTGATCTAGGCATCAGCCTGGATAAATCTCAGAGACTTCTGCTCAGTGACTAGAGCTTACACGACATTCTCAAATGATAAAGTCATGGAGATGGGGCACACATTCGTGGTTACCAGTGGTTTTAAAAAGAGAAGGAAGTATAAATAACCATAAAGGGGCAATGTGAGGGGTCTTTGCAACAATGGACTAGTTCTACATCTTGATTTCGGTCTTGATGACCAAATCTTACACATCTGATACCATTGCATAGAACTACACATACACACGCACACACCAACGACTGCATAGAAAGCTGGTGAAATTTCCATTTCCCAATACAAAGTGATGGAAGATTTCATTACATAGATGTTTCCATTGGAGGAAAACAGGGCCAAAGGCACACAGGGCCCCTCTCTACTATTTTTTGCAACTTCCTATAATTTTTAATTATTTAGAAATAAACTGAAAACAGTTGTGTCGAGAGAAAAAAAAGACTATTAGGCTTACCCAGGAATGGTAAGTGTCTTACCCCCAGCTTTACTGAGGTGTAATTGACACGTCTGATTTGAGACATTGAAAGCGCACAACATGGTGATTCAATATGTATACACATCGTGAGAGGGTTCCTGCCTTCAGGTTAATTAATGCATCCATAACCTCATGTTTAATTTACCTTTTTTGTGTGAGGACATTTAAAGTCAGCTCTCTTAGCAAATTTCAATTTGACCATATTGTTAGCAACTACAGTCACATGTTATACATTAGATCCCTAGGCCTTACCCATGTCACAGCTGTAAGTGCTCACCCGTTTACCTACCTCCCCGCCCGCCACCCTTGTGTTGCCCTGCCCTCTGCCCCTGGCAAATACCTTCCTGCTGTTTCTCTGAGTTCAGCTAATACCATGTGGTATTTGTCTTTATTTATCTCACTCAGCATAATGCCCTCCTATTCCATTCATGTTGTTGCAAATAACCAGGGCTCCTTCATTTTTAAGGCTGAATAATATTCCATTGTATATATATACACTGTATTTTCTTTATTTATTCATTGGTTGACAGACACTAGGTTGTTGCCATTCCTGGCTGCTGCGAACAATGCTGATATGAACATGGAAGCACAGATATCTCTTTGGGATAGTGATTTCATGGCCTTTGGATAAATACCTAAAGGTGGGATTGCTGGATAATATGGTAGGTCTGCTGCCGGTGGAAGTGGAGTTCTTGCAGTGTCATAAGATAAAGCATTTCCAGGGACCCACAAAAAAGGATGAGGTCTGGTGGTAAGATTTATTTGGGAGGTAAAATCAAAAGATTACCCCTCCAATGTCCCAACTCTGTCTGTCCCACTGTGGAAAATCAGGGCCAGAAATAGAGTCAATGTCCAGAGATTCTGTGCCATATTCAAGCTTAGTCCAGTCCAGCACCCAGCTAGTGGAGCCTGTGTTCCTGGCTGCAATTCACTGTTGTGCTGAGGTACTCAGGCTCCTGCACATCCATTGGCTGCATGGCTGCTAAGGTCGCATGGCTGTGGAGGGAGGAAGTGCAAATGCGGCCATGAGCAAGAGAAAGAGAGAGCTTCCTTGCTCTCTGGGATTATATCACCTTGGGTTTGGGATGGAGCAGGTGCTTTCTCAAAACAGCCCATCAACTTTCTAAGCCTTCACGGCTTTTGATAGCTCCACCCCTTATTTAGACCTTATCTAGACGGACAGGAGTCCACGGTCAAGCACCTCCCCCTGCACCCCACAACAATTGGTCCCAGAGGGGGAAGAGAGGAGTGTTAATCCCCTTGGCGGAGCAATGCTGTAACCCTCCGGGGGGAGTGACATTGCAGCTTCCTGGTGAAGCAAATAGGCCCATGCCCCTAGTTTGTAAGCTCAATGGCTACTTCCCTTTGCTCTCTTTCCTTCTAATAAGTAGTTAACTACCTATGTAACAGGGATACTTTAAATTTCTTGAGGAACTGCCATACTGTCTTCCACGGGGGCTGCACCAATTTACATCCTCACTCACAGTGCACAGCGGTTCCTTTTTCTCTGCATCCTCACCAACACTTAGCTCTTATCTTGTTGACAACAGCCATTCTAACAGGCGTGAGGTGATACCTCACTGTGGTTCTGATTTGCATTTCCCTGGTGGCAGTGATGTCCCGCACTTTTTATGTACTTGTTGGTCATTTGCGTGTGTTCTTTGAAAAAAATGTCTATTCAGGTCTATTGTCCATTTTTAAACTGGGTTACTTCTCTTTTTGCAAAGGAGTGTATGAATTCCTTGTTTTGGGGGGATAGTAACTATTTGTTGGATATGTGGTTTGTAAGCCAAGAGAAGTTAATTTTAGAATATGTCTTATATAGTGGTGAAAACAAAAGCCAAAAAGTAAAGGGGTTAAAGAAGGAAATGCAATATATACACAATGGAATATTATTCAGCCATAAAAAAGAATGAAAGCTTGCCATCTGTGGCATCATGCTAAGTGAAATAAGTCAGAGGAGGATAAATATCATACCACCTTACTTACATGCAGAATCTAAAAACAGTAACACCACTGCCACCAAAATGAGCTCACAGACACAAAGAGCAGGTCGGTGATCGCCAGAAGGGAGCTAAGGGATGACAAGAGTGGGGAGGGGAGTCCAAAGTACAAATTTCCAGGTACAAAATGAGAAATTCATGGGGATGTAATGTACTGAACGGTGACTACAGTTACTAATACCATACTTTGTATATTTAAAAGTTGTTCAGAGAGAACTTAAAAGTTCCCTTCACAAGAAAAAATCGCTAACTATGCAGGTGTCAGATGTTAACTGGACTTACCGTGGCTGCCAAGTCACAGGGCAAACATTGAGTCGTCACGCCGTTGTGGGGGGGCTGGGCGTAAGCGTCCCCAGAATGTGCCGCCCGGCAACCTGAGGACTGATTTTGAGCTGAAAACGAAGTCTACCAAAGTCAGAAAGAGGCTTTTTTGTTTCTTACCTCCCCCTTACCAGCCTAAAGAGATTCAGTAGGAAACCCTGCTTCAGGAAGGCACTTCAGCATATTTGCGTTATCACAGACCAATTCATGTGAGATAGGGCAAAAATCTGTTGTTCCCTAGATTCCCCTTTGTGCCTCGTTGTTGTTCGGCAAGGCCTTGCAAGAACTCGTTTGTCAGCTGTTTGCTCGTCTTCATCCACCTGTGAACTGCCCACCCTGCTCCTTAGTCCAAGTGGCCGTCTACCGTAATGTCTGATTTGCTGAGCCTGATTGCGAGAGGGATGTAAGTAGATGATTTCCTTCCTTGCTTTCTCGAACTCACTGTCTTCCAGAAGAATTTGTTTCTCAACCAGGAATGTTGCAAATGAAGAATCAACCTCCTACAAAGCCAGCATTGGAAGCCATCAAGGACTTATTACGGACAGATTGTTATCACTGAGCAGCGCCTTACAAGTAACATGACAAAAGACTACGTGTTTGCTTTCTGGTCCTCACTTCGTGTTCAGGGTTGGTGTTATCGTGCGGACGAAAGAAGGGGCCACCCACTAAATCTGACAAGCGCAGGGCAGGCCTGCATGGTGGGCCCCACAAACACGGAGACGGAGAGTAACCACGTGAGATGGCCTGAAATTAAACCTCTCTAGCTAAACGTGAGTCATGGCAGGTAGTCACGGCTGGTATCTTTCTTGACAAACTTGACCTTAACTGAGCCTGTCTATTGTCTCGCTGCATCTACACCACATACATTTGGAATGTTGGGTAATTTTCTTTTTCCAGATCCCTCGTACCCCTTGTTACTGTGTTCATTCTTGACTGTAAACTGTGCTGTACCCACCTGTGTAAAAGAGGTGTGTGTCTATATATTTTACTTTTTATCCAATCCAGAAATTTCCCCACTTTGCCTTCTCCCACCTCCCTGATATATCACCAATGAATCTCGAGTATCCCTCTTATGTCTTCCTCTTTGATTCTAATGTATAAAATAGTTGTAAAACTGCCATTTTATGGAGCATTTTCTCAGTCTGTTGATATTTTGCTTCCTGGCAATTGACGTCAGTTTGGATCAAATAAACTCATAAATATTCTTACAGGTATGGATGTTTCTTACGTCAACACTAGGCAAGCAGAAGAGTACATTATGGAATAACCAGTGATAGGAAGTCACCAGTGTGTCTGCAGCTCGGCATGTGGGACCGAGAAGTTCAGCTCATCGCCTGACCTGAAAATAATGCAGAATCCTGTTAGGTTTGGGAATGTAATACACAGTATGAATTTAACATACAGTATTAAATGTTTCTACTTATCGCAGAAGTCCGTATAGTGACAACTTATATCTGCAGATCTTATTGTCTAAGATCTGATTCATCTCTCTCCAACTCTTTTCCCATGTGCTTACTGAAAACAGGACATAGACACACACATACATCCCTATATATTATGTATAACAGATACATATAATCTCCAAGTCTCCTCTAAATCTCATTATGATGAATTGATTGTTTCTTTTAGCTCCCTTAATGGTTTCCTTCCAATCTCACAATGGAAAACTTTCCTTTGAATTTTGATAACAGCCTAAGATTTCATGAATAAATAATTTTATTACTAACTTAGGAAAAAATCTTGGAAAATCTTGTCCATCTTTTGTGGTTTCAAATAAACCAGGATTAGTGTTTGGGGGGAGGGGAATGGAATCTTAAAGCTTCAGAACTGGAAGGAACCTGGTCTCTCTGGTAATGATAATGGCAGAGAGCTGGGAACGATATGCTCCAAAAATGGAGGAAGCACCACCAGCCAAGTAATGTGGAAGCTGGAAAAGGGCAGGGAAACGGATTGTCCCTCAGAACCACTGGAAGGAGCCAGCCCTGCTGACATTCTGACTTCAGCCAAATGAAACTGAATCTGGGCTTCTGACCTCCAACACTGCAAGAAAATAAATTTGTGTTGTTTTAAGGCAAAAAAAAAAAAAAAGATTGTCTCTCCAACCTCCTTATCTTACAGATAAGGCAATTGAGGAACAAAGAAATTAAAGTAACACTTCAGGTTCGTTAAACAATAGCTGGGAAAACAAGAAGTCTTTCTAATGATATTAGCACGTTCCTAGAAG
Organism: Sturnira hondurensis; assembly: GCF_014824575.4. Classification (NCBI taxonomy): domain Eukaryota; kingdom Metazoa; phylum Chordata; class Mammalia; order Chiroptera; family Phyllostomidae; genus Sturnira; species Sturnira hondurensis. Next base: position 4,680,273 of record NW_028081579.1, read on the forward strand.
CTGGATTCTAGTCTTTGCCTTTTTGCCAAAAAAAAAAAAAAAAGGCCCCAGAACCACCGTTTCCACTACAGTAAACAATGGTGCAGTGAATGTTCTCCTACAGGTCTCTCTGTGCGCATGTGCACGAGTTTCCTCCGGGCATAGCTCTGGAAGTAGCACTGCTATAAATATTGACAAATTAAACCTGAGTTATTAAATATTGAAAAAAATTGCTAAAAAAGACTAAAGGGAATGTCTGATTTTTACTTCCACCAGAGTTTGAGTCCCCATTTGGCCTAGTCGAATATTTTAATTCTGGCCAATCTGATGGGTATAGATGGGTTCTTACTGTTTTGTGTCAAATTTCCCAGAATAGTTATATTGAGCGTCTGTCTATTCACATGTCCACTGCCCACATTCGACCTCCTTTTCTGTCAGATGTCTGTTTTTTACACCTTACCGATTTCTCCCAAACACTGATCAATAATAACTCTTCCTATAGCCTGCATATGCTAATCATTCGGTGCTTTTATATGTTGTAAATATCTTCTCCCAGGGTGATCTCGCTCCAGCAACCTGAAGAGTTCACAGAAGAACCTAAAATACAGGAAAATGTGCAGAAAGTTTTTAAAGGTAAAGTGAGAGAAAGCGGAGGAAAAAAGCAATTTCACATCTTGTTCTGGCTAAGGCATTTTGAGGAGGTTCCACTACAAATTTAATAGGACTAATCATCAAATCATTTTAATTCAAAACATCTGCTTAAATGATTTATTAATTTTTACAATCATAATGTTAAGGCATTCTGTGTTGGTGGTGATGGCAGTAATGATGGTTTTGGCTTTTCCTTTTCTATATTGGAAATTATAATATATAATTATAATTATATATATATATATAATTTCCAATATAGAAAAGGTGGTTTTTTTGGTCCATTTGGGCAATTGTTTTTTAACCAAAGGTGATTTTTTAAATTTTGTGTCCATTTTTTAGCAAGTCACTACAGTTGAAAAAGGCTAATAAATAAATATGTTAGTAAGTGTGGGCTTATGATCTCTTCAGATTGTTTCATCACTGTTTCTTTCTCTCTTCTGCCCTTGCCTTTTTTTCTATAAGGCACAACCATGTAAAAGAAACGTGTGGTCCACATTTCCTTTCCTCAGGCATAGGAATTACCCTGGGCTACCTCCATACGGGCAGTATTCTCCCAGACCTTCTCTATAGATGCCAATTAGAAGATTAGCGTCTTTTCTCTCTCCCTCTTTGCTATTAAATAGTCACACAAAAGCTGAGCTGACAAATTACTCTCTCCGTGGCGCACGACAAAGACAGACAATAGATCATCATCATTTACTCTACTCAAATCCTATTAATCACAGATTAATGAGAACACGTCTAGTGGGGAAGAAATTACCAGAATGCGGGCCTATTGGCTTGTTACTCATGTAACATCTGCTCTGGCTTTACCTTTAGTGTCGTGTCATCTTTTATCACATTGAAATAATGTTTGCTCCAGAAACATAATTAAGATAATGGAGCAGATTCAGAGCCCTTCTCTTAATAATTAAAGAACTGGGGTTATATTTCTTAGTCCAGTGGCTTTTAAAAACCTAATTTCCCTCGGTTCTTGATTATTTCCTTTTTCTTTTGCTCACAATGATCTATCAGATCTTGGGGGGTGGGGTTCCCTTGCTGTAAACTATGTGACTTAATACTCATACCCAAAACTAGGACAAAATCAGATTTTGAGTTCTTTTTTCTGTTGAGATGACACTCATGTAACAAAAAATTTCACCATTGTATTCATATTAAAGCATACAAGTCAGAGGAGTTTCTTTTTACAATTTGAAATATTCTAAATTCTAATGAAGACTTAGATGACTCTATAAAGCTTGTGACAAGCATCAAGTGTTGTACTTGCTTCCTGTAACCCTTATCTACAGTGTGCTGTTTTATTTTTATCAAATATTTTCATATTTTTAATGTATGGTTTCACCAATGTCTTAGCCTTTTATTCTTCAGCCAATTTTATGCTTTGCTGTAAAGCAGAAACGCTGAAATTCTGGTTCAAATATCTCATACTCTTGGAGATCCTCTATCATCCCCTGGTTTCCCAACAAGGGGTAAAACTGGGGGAACACATACTAAGTTGAAAAAAGAAGGCAATGTTACCTGTAATCAGCTGATAGAGAGGAAAAGAGAATCACAATTCGTGATTATAAACTTGAAGAATGGAATTGCTCATGTTATCAAAATCTCGAATGTGTGCTTGTAATTCTTGGAAGGAGAGGTGATTAGTGCTAAAGGCTGGGTAAGCTGTGATCTAAGGCTTTGTGATTAAGCTGTGATTCAGCACCACAGGGATGGAAACAGCTCCCCGGCCAAGGGGAGGAAAGCACCAGTTGAAGGAGGAAGGTGGGGGAGGATTGCAAAGAGCTTCTTAATTAAATTTTAATTATTGCTAATTAGAACTACCGTTTTTTATATCCCCAACATGGAAGACAAGAGCCGATCTTGCCTTTTTATTATTCTGCTAATTAGTTTCCCAAGGAGAGGTTTGAAAGGGCAGACTGCTTTGACAGTATCCAAGCTGCTAACTGAACCCTGGTCTGCAGGTGGATCCCAGCCTCAAGCTGGAGCTTTAATATTTCCAGGTAGTTATTTTCCAAATCTAAGATGTTATTCCAGACACCTCAGGAAATAAACTACCCCTATTCGCTATGTGAAGAAATCCATGGGTTCGTTTTCCTTATGTTTACCCTGTGCACCTCAAAAACTTTTGCTGACTTAGTAAAATGGCTATCCCTCTACATACTAGTAATGCGTTCATGTGAACCTCTGCCTTTGTGAATTGTTACATGTTAGAGATGATCTCTACCAGACTTAAAGGAATAACCAAATGTACGCAAAAAGCAACTGCTAGTTTCCCCCAGCAGTGAACTTAATGCTTTGCAAGAGGTGACAACAGCAACATCCAAGTCCCAACTTCTATTAATGCCATTGAAGATGAAATGCTCCAGGTAAATCACACTTGAGATTGCAAAGCAGAAACCCTAATTGCAAGCTTCAGGACATAATCCCAGAAGGTTCCCAAGTCTCTGCAAATTATGAATCCTATTTTATAAGTGCACACATTTCATAATTCTTCTCCCAAGGTTATAAAGTTAAGAGCTCTGAGTTGGTGGACCTCTCTGTCTTAATTACAATAAAACCCATCAAACAAAATTATCATACATTTCTAGAATCAACAGTGCTTGGCCAAGGACACTGCACATGCCTTGACAGCCTTCCTTTACAGCTGCAGTTACATTAACACGTGTTTGTCTCCTCACCTCTTACAGGCACGAGAGCTCTGCGCTATGTTAATTTACACCGAATTCCAATCCATTTCCTTGCCTTTATCTTCCTGGTGCAGTGATAGGATGTGTCAACACCTTTCACACTGGGAAGGAAAAAAAATGCTTAGACAAGATTTTGTTTTTACTCACTTTAATTAAAATCACAAAAACTAGAAAACAAAGAGTAAATAAATTAAGTCTGCCTTTCAGTGCCATTCACCATCTGGCCTGTCAATATCCAGTCTGATGTGAATTATTCTAAAAAGTCATCTGGGTCTTTCTGACTCTGATTAGTCAATTAGCCACATCCTACACTGATTTGAAATGTGTTTTTTCAGGTCAGTGAGTTACCCTCACAATCTTAGAGTAGTTGACATACCAATAAATAAAAACTTCTGAGATTTCCCATTAACACTCAAAGATTTGTGTCTGTTGCTTCTTTATTTAGCTTATTCAATACTTGAAAGCTCTCCAATACTCATATCAATATTCTCTTCAAAATCATAAACATTGCATAATTATGTTTTACTTTTCTTTCTTGTATATTTTTATGTTAGATGTGGAGCAGGTAATAACCTGTTCATTAACCTCATTATTAACCTCATTTTTACAGGAGAAAAAGGTGTACTAGACTATTATCCAATTCCAGTTATGCTCCTTGTGCAACTCACTTATTCTACAATCACCTATATTAATCAACAAGAATTGGTTTTTTAAGAGGTACTTGGGCCCTGACTGGTACCAAGTCAGGTACCAGGTCCAGCTTAATGGGTTCAGGGTCATCCCACAAACCAAAAGGTGGCCAGTTCGATTCCTAGTCAGGGCACATGCCTGGGTTGCCAGCCAGTCCCCTGTTGGGGGTGTGCAAGAGGCAACTGACTGATGTTTTTCTCAAGCATCAATGCTTCCCTCCTTCTCTTCCTCCCACCCTTCCCCTCTCTCTTAAAATAAATAAAATCTTTTAAAAAGAGAGAGAGAGAGAAATACTTGGACTATGCCAAAACTCTATTGGTGACCATTGGAAAAGCCTTTAGATTGGGTGCTTTTGAAGAGAATGGGGTGAAATAGGGAATGAAGGGGGAAATATCAAAATGAAACAGGGAAGGGACCTTGCACGGAATAATAAATGTGTCCTAACAACTGAGGCATCGGACTAATTGAACCTGTGCATCTGAACTACAGCCCACACACACATACACATACACACACACACAACTCTTACTGTACAAGAAGAAAACCTGTGACCCAGTTACAGTCAAGGATGTCTTGGCACATACAGTTCCACAGCCTGGAACTAAATTCATGACTTCTCAAGTCAGAATTTCCAGTGCTCCAATCAAAAGACATAGGGTGGCTGAATGGATCAGAAAATAAGACCCACACGTATTGAAACACACAGACTAAAAGTAATAGAAAAAAATGTTTCATGAAAATGGAAAGAAAAAAAGCTGGGGTAGTAATACTTACATCAGACAAGATAGGGTTTAAAACAAAGGGTGTAACAACAGCCCTGGCTGGTGTGGCTCAGTGGATTGAGTACCGGCCTGCAAATCAAAAGGTCGCTGGTTTGATTCCCAGTCAGGGCACATGCCTGGGTTGCAGACCAGGTCCCCAGTTGGGGGCGTGCAAGAGGCAACCAATCGATATATCTCTCCCACATCAATGTTTCTCTCCCTTCTCCTTTCTCTAAAAATAAATAAACAAAATCTTTTTTTAAAAAAAGATAAAGTCTCTAACAACAGACAAAGAAGGCCCCAATAATTCTACTTCTTGGTATTTATCCAAAGAAACCCAAAACACTAAAAATATGCATTTATATGTTCATTGCAGCATTATTTATAATAGCCAAGCTATAGATACCTGAGTGTCCATCAATAAAGGAGTGATGCATGTACACAAGGGAATATGACTCGGCCATTAAAAAGGATGAAATCTTGCCATTGGGACCAACATCGATGGACCTAGAGGGTATTGTGCTGGGTGAAATGAGTCAGACAGAGAAAGGCAAATACCAGATGGTTTCACTTATATGTGGAATCTGAAAAGCAACATAAATGAGCAAACAAAACAGAAACGAACTCATAGGGAACATTTTGATGGTTGCCTATGGAGGAGGAGGAGTGAAAAAGGTGAAGGGATTCAGAAGTACCTTTGGTAGTTACAAAATAGTTCCAGGGATGTAAGTACAGCACAGGAAATAGAATCGGTAGTGTTGTAATAACTATGTGTGGTTTCAGATGGGTACTAGATTTATGGGATGATTGCTTCACAAGAGAGATAAATGCCCAGTCATTATGTTGTACACCTGAAACTAATATACTATTGTATGTCAACTATAATTTAAAAAAATAATATAAATTTTTAATTTAGAATTCTCTAATCATTTATGTTAAATTTTAGATTGTGTGAGTTATAAAGTGTAAGTTATCAGACATAACAAATAGTGCATACCCAAGTTAAAGCCTCCTTAGTGGGTATAATAAAAGATTCCACTGCCCCTAGAGGTGCGGCAGACATGGCTACCATGTCACATTTGTGTCATTCAGCGGCAGAGAGCAGTGAGGCCTGTCTATGCCCAGTGTTCTGGCGTGAGCGCCTGGATGATTGATGGTCTAACACTTGGCATGGAAAAAATAAAATAATAAAAAAACCCAGGTAGCAAGAAATATCTCTTTATTTTTATAAAAATTTAATTTCTGACTCTAGCCCCACCCCCAGGCTCTTGAACTACTGGAAACTTTATAATTCGTTTTTTGTTTAAGTCTTTCCCTCTCACTTCTTCTGAGTTATGCCAACAGTCTGATCTACTGTGTTTTGAGAAGGGCAAATTGGGGTAGAACCAATTCGGGCAATCAGTTGCCTCTATACACAGATCTGTATGCCTTTGTCTTCCATGGTCTTGTGTAAAGGGCACCTTCAGTACCAGTCATTCTCTGCCGCTTCCTATTTGGGATTGGAATCTTCTTTAAAACTGACTAAATCCCTTACGTCTAGAGTTCTGGAGGAGCCCCTGTTTTTCCCCACTTCTCCAAGACATTCTTGGAGAAGAATGTCTACAAAGACATTTCCTACCTTTCCTTCTCTACAAACTTTCTAAATGGTCCCAAGAGCTTTAGATTTTGGAAACAAAAGTCAAAAAGTCTTGCATAGTACCCCCTACTTTCTGCCCTATAGAGAGACCCTAAGCAGACAATTTAATTTAGTAGAAGAAGTAAAAAGAAAATGTATGTATGCCATGGCTGATGTAGCTCAGTGGATTGAGCACGGGCCTGTGAACCAGAGTTGCCGGTTCAATTCCCAATCAAGGCACATGCCTGGGTTGTGGGCGTATAAGCAGCCATATGGACTATGAAAAGATAGGAGAATTCCTTTAAAACCTTCACATAGGGAGGAGACTTTCTAACTATAAGTGTAAGCCAGACATCATTAAAGAAAACATGGATAGTTTCATTAAAATATTATCAAATTCAGCATGGTAAAAAATAAAACAATCTCATATCAAGAGACAAATTACAAATTGGAGGAAAATGTTAATAATTCTTGCCACAGACAAAAGGCAAATATTTACCTAGATGAGGCTCCATAAACAAAATAAAAAAACAGACTATCAATTCAATTCAACTGTAAAATGAAGTAAAGATAGAAAAAAGTCACAGAAAAGGAAATAAAGGCATTTTTAAGCACAGGAAAACACACATAACTTCACTTATATTAAGAAAAATGCAAATTAAAATTACACTGAGATATAATTTCTCAGCTGTTAAAATGGCAAAAATCCAGAAGTTTGAGAATGCACACTGTTGGCAAAGCTATGGGGAGACAGGCCTTCTCATACACTGTGGTGGAAGTGTAAATTAATACAGCACCTATGGGGGGCAATTTGCAATATCCGTCCAAAGTACAAATGTGTATGTTCCTTAATTTAGCAAGTCCACTGCTGGGAATGTAGCCTATAGATATTTTTAATACATTATTCGCTAAGACATTGTAATAGCAAAAAATTTTAAAACAATCTAAGTATTTATTAATAGGACACTTGCTAACTAAATGATGGTACAGCTCTGGCCAGTGTGGCTCAGTTGGTTGCGTGTCGTCCTACAAACCAGAAGGTGGCCGGTTCAGTTCCCCATCAGGGCAAACGCCTGGGTTATGAGTTTGGTCACCAGCTGGGGCAACCAAGAGGCAAGAGGCAACCAATCGATGCGTCTCTCCCTCTCTTTTTCCCCCCTTTCTCCATCCCTTTCCCTCTCTCTAGATCAATTACAAAAATAATAAATAAATTATGGTAAATATATATTGAAATATTTTGCAGATATACAAAAACAATGAGAATGCTCTATGTAACCATGTGGAGGCAATTTCCAGAATACTTAAAGATATTTTTAAGTGTAGAATACTCCTATCTTTTGTGTAAACAAGAAAGGGGAATATATATTTATAACTACCTGCACATGTAAAAACTATAAAGATGCCAGGGAAACTAACCACAATGATTATGGTGGAGAGGCAGAATCCAGGCAGAAGGGGCCAGTGGGAGAGACACGCTCACATCGCTCTCACAGGACTCCTCACTGTGCACCTTTTAACCTGGAGCCATATATCAAATGTTCTCCAGGACCCTCTTTACTACTTAACTATGAGTTATAAGTTATAGTAAATTCTGATCATCTTTTGGATTCATTTATAGATTTTTAATGACTTTAAAATCTAAAATAATTGTTCATCTTTCTAATTTTTAAGGTTTCTAAACTTAAACAATGGTGGTGTTTTAATCCCATTAGAGTGAATACTATTATGCTGAATAGTTTTGACTTTTTAAAATATATATATAATACAGGTAATTTTACTATAATCAGATCTTCAAAAAATGTATTAGCATATAAGCTTTTTTGTATATATTGTACATATACAATTTATATATCCAAATTCCATTATAAGAAACTCCAAGAGACTTCTGATATTCTAAAATATATTTCTGTATCAGGAGTGTATAATTAAAGTTGCTGGAAATGTATTAGCCAAGAACTGAAACTTAAAATATTTGGTCAAAAATAAATTTTTGTTTTACCATTTTTTGTGCTACTAGATTGCACCCATATTATTGACGGCAGCACGATGTACTTTTCCCGGCCATGGGCTTGTGGGCTGTTCTCCCTTTTTCTTCTTTGTCCAAAAGGATGTACACGCCCAGTTCTGCTCATTGTCTCTGGAATTTTCACGCTTATGTGAATTCCCCAGGCACACATATTAAAATTTGATTTTCTCTTCTTAATCTGTCTCTGTCCACTTGAATACTAGCCCAGCTAGAAGAACTTAGAAAGTCAGAGAAAAAGCATTTTTTTTGTTAGCCCCATAAATGAAGCTGGACTGCTATCTTATACCAACACAAAATTAACTCAAAATGGATTAAAGACTTGAATGTAAGATCTGAAATCATAAAAATTAGAAGAAAATAGTCAGTAAACACCTTGACATCAGTCTTAGTAATGATTTTTTTGTTTTGATACCAAAAGCAAAGGCAAAAAAAGCAAAAATAGGATCAAATGTATGGGTACATAAGATGACTTGACGTCAGGTGGTGGGCACACAATACAATATGAAGGTCATGTACCCTAGAAATGTACACTTGAACCCTCTATAATCTCATTAACAAACTAACAATCTCATTAACAAACAAATTTAGGGTAATTAACATTACCCTAAATTTTTTAGGGTAACACTTGTACCCTAAAAAATTTAATAATAAAAAAAGGAAAAGTAAAAATAAGCAAGTGGGATTCCATCAAACTAAAAAGCTTCTACACAGCAAAGGGGGCCATCAACATAATGAAAAGGCAAACTACCTCATGAGAGAAAATATTCGCAGATCATACAACTGATAAAGGACTGATTTCTAAAATATATAAGGAACTCATTACCAAAACAACAAACGATCCAACTGAAAAATTGGCAGAGAATCAGAATAGATTCTTTTCCAAAGAAGGCATACAGATGGCCAACAGTTACATAAAAAGGGCCTCAACATCACTAATCACCAGGGAAGGGCAAGTCGAAACCACAGTGAGGTATCACCTCCTGCCTGTTAGAATGGCCGTTGTCAACAAGACAAGAGGTAAGTGTTGGTGAGGAGGTGGGGAAAAGGGAGCCCTCCCTTGGGCACTAGTGGTGAGAATGTAAACTGGTGCAGCCACTATGGGAAACAGGATAAAAGTACCTCAAGAAATTAAAAATAGAACTACCATGTGATCCAGCAATCCCACTCCTGGGTGCTTATCCAAAGGAAACAAAAACGCCGTGTGGAAAAGATCTGCACCCCCACGCTCACTGCAGCGTTGTTCCCAACAGCCACGACCCGGGAGCGACCTAAGTGTCCATCAGTGGATGAACAGGTAATGAAAATGTGACACTGTATATACATGTATATATAATATACATTTTATATATTTATATGTTCGTATGTATTTTTATATATACATAATGGAATATCTTTCGGCCATAAAAAGAAAATCTTGCTATTTGCAACAACAACAATGGACCCTAGAGGCATTATGGTAAGTGAAATAAGTCAGACAGAGAAAGACTAATACTGTATGATCTCACATGTGGAATCTAAAAAAGTAAACAAAGTAGAACAAACTCATAGATACAGAGAACAGATTGGTAGTTTCCACAGGTAGGGCAGGTGGGAGCGGGGGTGGGAGGTGGCGTGAAATAGGTGAAGGGAGTCAAAGGGTACAAACTTCCAGTTGTAAACAAGCCATGGGAGTGTAATGTACAGCATGATGACTTCAGTTAATAATATTATACCATGTGTCTGAAGTAGCTAAGAGAGGAAATCTTTTTTTAAATTTTATTTCTTTATTTTTAGACAGAGGGGAAGAGAGGAAGAAAGAGAGGGAGAGAAACATCAATGTGTGGTTGCCTCTCATGCACCCCTTGCTGGGGATCTGGCCTGCAACCCAGGCACATGCCCTGACTGGGAACTGAACTGGCAACCCTTTGGTTTGCAGGCTGGCGCTCAATCCACTGAGCCACACCAGCCAGGGCCTAAAAGAGAAAAATCTTAAAATTTCTCATCACAAGAAAAAAATTGTAACTATGTATGGTGACAAATATCAACTGAAATTACTGTAGTGACTATGTCACAATATATACAAATAACCAATATTATGTCCACCTAAAGCTAATATAATATTGTACATCAATTATACCCCAATTTAAAAAAGAAAAAAGTTGTATAAAACAAAGTTTATCTATAAGCCATCACAAACAAACACACTCGAAAGCCAAAGACAGTTTTCTTGAAGTCGGTATTTTCCTCTGAGAAGCACCTGGGAGGGCTTATCATTACTATGGGGTGTGGAAGGCTAAAAGGAAGAGAAGCACGCTGAATTTGAGCAAACACTGAATCAACGATATCATAATTTATATCTGAAAGAAAACAGACTATTGTTTACATATTGCAAACAAAGAAAGGAAAGCTTAAGAAAATCATTTTGCCTTGGGGTGACACAGAAGATAGTGTTTCCCAGCAAGGGCCTGCCCCCCCAAAAGAGTCACATCAGAATTTGGGGGGTGGGCTTCAAGTGAGATACTTCTAACAAAGACCAAATTATCAGAGGCAGGAGATCACTTATGAAAAAAAGAGGAAATTTCCATTTTAAAAAGAAATTATTATTGATTTGTATCTCTACCACGCTGGCCCCTCTTATGCAGATGGATTTCCTTTGGCTGTTTGTTTTGAGGATGAGGAATAATGATTAATTGGAAGGGTAGGTATTTATCCTTCTTTCCCCAGGGGTGAGTTGGAACCTGACCCCCCATCTTCCCAGGCTTCCTACTGCAATAATGAAATTCCATTACATTGAAAACGGTGTATTCCCCATGGGGTTAGTTGTAAACAGACTTGACCTGTACGGATACAGTAGTGACGAGAACAAAGGACCAGGAAATTAAAAGAAAGAAAAGGACAGCATTTAGATTTGCTTTGCTGGCTTTACTTTGCTTTATTTTAGTTATACAATGTCTGTTAAAAACTTTCTTCATTTCTGGTGAGAAAAAAGGGCAAAATAATAGAGGTAAATAGCCAAACAGCTCCAGAATTCAGTGGTACAATTATCAGGGTTTGCTCTTCCTTCCTCCACCTCCACCTCCACCCCACCCCCCTCCCACCACCACCATTGATCAATTCTCATTATTAGCTCTTAGAAAAGCAGACAATCCCTGGGACAAACCTGGCTTCAGATCAGAGAGTCAATATCCTACTGTAACAATCTGCCAAAAAATGCAATTCAGGCACATTTAAAGTGTGTCTCCCCAGGGGAAAGCAAGAAACAGAGGCCATGGAGAGGGGGCCGCACTATTAAGTCTGATTCAACCACAGCTGCCTCTGACATTTCTAAGCCACTCAGGGTTATCATCAGAAAACGCGAGCGAGCAAATGCAGGGTGACAGCGACCGCAGCACAAAGGCTGCCTGGTTCAGGAAGTTTCTCCAACTCCCTTGGCTGTGCGCCCCTCCCTCTGCCCCCCACCCCCTCACATGAGGAGCTGAGTTCCTGATGATACGGACTCCCAGAGAGCCAGTGCCAGGAGGGCGACGTGTGAGAGGAGGGGGTGCAGTGGCCTTACTGGAAAAGTAATATATGAGGCACAGGCTGAGTAACAAATGAAGACCGCCTCTCTTGAAGAACCTTTGGAGCTGCAAGACACAGGCAAAACATGAACTACTTCTGTGTGTGTGTGTATGCATATGCATGGGCAGGAAGTGGCCATTTTTGTTGTGAAAAAATGGTCAAGCATACACAATTTTATATCACTCAACCACAAATACGTACATTTGACAAATATAACACGAACAGAGTCAAAAACAGAACAGGATAGAAATGAGCTCGGAGAGGCCAACTGCTAAGAAGCCAGTGGTGAGTAAAGAATAAAAGGCTCATTTACATACTGATAAGTTGTTAAAAATCCACCTTTGATTGCATTGATTTAATTATATTAGTACTAAAGTTATATGTGAAAATTTTATTTTAAAGATGATTTTAAATTTTTATTTTAGAGACTAAGTGTTGATATAGTAATCGTGAAGTAAGATAAAACTGTGATAAAAGTCCAATTCTATTTTTTAAATGCATACAACAATGACTGTATAACATACTCAAAATGCTAACATCATTTCTGGATTCTTGGGTTAGATGGAGTATAAACTTCCCTATAGTTTTAAAATTTTAATTATCTACAGATTTTCCTTCTTTTTTGTCTCCCCCACAAAAAAAAACTGATTTATGCACCCTATTGAACATGCAATTATTCTATAAAAATTTCCTAAATATATGTATTAATTTCCTTATCTGTACTCTTATCACAAGATTATTATTCTCTTGAGAGCTGTCATCAGAATTTTTTTAATACAAACTTTCTTTGCAAAGTAAAGTAGAAGAGGGAGGCCCCAGGGTATTATGAGAAAGAGGTTAAAACTGCCTTGTATGAAATTGAGTGCAGAATTTATTGTTCTGGAGAGGAGCAGTAAGGAAAGGACGTGGACAATAGCTCAGCAGGGAGGGAAAAAGAACACATAAACACAAAGCTATTTGTATCATTGATAACTGCTAATCCCACAAGTACACCTGGGCACATACAAAAAATTGAGGCTGGAAGAAATAATAGTGGGTTATCTTTTCTGTGGATTATTTTCTCCTTCATAATTTACTATGTTTTTCATATTATCTGCAGTAAACATGTATTAATTTTAAAATCCAGAAAAAGTTATTCTAAAAACCAGAGCAGTTCAAACAGATGAAGAAAAAGGAAAGGGGCATTCCAAGCACATGGAATGCATTGAGCAAAGTTACGTGGGTGGAGTAGCTTTAAAATGGCATAACAGGGCAGGCGTAGTCTGGGTGTGATCACTGAGCCAGTCTGACTGCTACAAGAGTTCTCCTGAGAGACGTGGGAGAGAAACTCAAAAAGGTACATTAGGGCTTGCTGAAGGCCTCGAATGCCAGTGCGACCCTCTAGGACCTGGCTTACTGAGCCCGGAATAGAACAGGTGGAAGTTTAGGATACCGAGCTGCCTCGTACAAGTTTGCTTCTGAGAATAAATCCTAGCAGGATTGCCAGGCCAAGACAAAGTATCAGACTACTTAAAAACAGCACATAAATCATTGTGGATGAAGAACATGAGTCAGGGAATCTAGTCAGTCCAGATGCCAGGCTGCTAAAGCACAGGGAAGTTGGAGTGTTCACGCACGAAATCATCAGGAGGCACTCAGACCAGGCCGTCTTGAATAAAATAAGCTGTCTTGTCTCAAATAATCCTTGAGGCCACAGATACTTCTGAGGCAAGAATTCTTAACCCGAACACCAAAATCACCTATGAAGTGTTGTGTTTTTCTTTTAAATACAAACCCATTCGTTGTACTGTCCCCTGTGGGTAGCACAGGTACTCTCTAAGTCTGACTTTATCCCATCCCTCATTCGACACCAGCCAGGGTTTCTCTCCCTGGGGGTATACATGCGGAGAAGTGACTGTGCGAGCCCGTGGAGATTGAGTGCTTAGGGCTTACTGTCTCATGGCCCCCAAAGTTCAAATGGTCGATGCCAACGACATCTCATCAAGGATGTTCTTGGGTTCGTCCCACATTTCGTCAGTGTGACCACCCTTTTGATGGATGTATTCAAGGAGGGCAGCCCATCCAGGTCCTGGATGGATCAACCCTGCTACTCAGCAAACTGAAGAGACCTCACTGCTGCTGCGACGTTAATGAACCTCCTTTGGCGCTCAATGTCTGTTCCTGGGGGAGGCCAGCACTTCCAGACTCAGTCAGGGCTATTTTTTCACAAATGATCCCAAGGCCCTTGCTTTCCAAACCTCCCTGAAGATAAGGACCTCAGATTCCTGCGCCCAAACCTAGATTAACGATTACAATTTCCAGGAAGAGATCTGGTAATCTGCTCTAGACAAATGCCCTTATGGCCAGAACACACTTCTATCGACACATCTCTTGCCTAACCCCTAAGCCTAGCTCATTTGGGTGAAAGAGCCCAACAGCAGCTGCCTCAGCACTACCTGGGAGAGGCCTACCACCCATAACATCTCCACTGAAGGTGGGTTTACTACACAGGGAGTCAAAACAGACACAGTTGACTCTGGTTTTCTAGTGCGCATGTCTAATGCGGTCGCAAACCCTTTTCTGAAGGAAGTGGTCAGGCAGGCACTTGGGGCCTCACCCAGAAGTGGATTATATAAGAGAGTATCAGCGGCCCCGGTACCTGCAACCGCTCAGCTGCAGATTCGCGGAACGCAGTGCCACCTGGTTCTGCTGACGTTCATCCAGCAGCCTTCTCCAGCCGCTCGTCCCGGAACTGGGTCTGTGGGCCGTTAAGGCCTCCTCGAGCGGCCACTTTATTTTCACGTCCTAGCCTTTGAAGTCCAAACCGCAGTCTGCACCGGGGACATGGGGGTATGCTTGGTCCACTGGTTCTTCCAGAAACCCGACATGTTCCACAACATTCCACCCATTGCAAGGTCTATACAGGCGTGCCCAGGTGAAATAGACAGGAATGGGTAGAGTCGGAGAGTAATGCCTAGGAGGCCTGCGCCCTGCGTCACACATATTCCCAATCCTTTGGCAGGCTTCCCCTGAAACAACCTGGAAAAACCCAGGGTCGGCCCCAATTCACAGTGAAGACTAAAAGCGGAGAGCAGGAGTGGGACCCTGGAAGAAAAGGCCAAACATAAAAAAGCATATTACAGTTAGGACATGGCATCTGTTGCGTACCATCCTGTTATCACGGCTATCGCCCTTCTCAGCCTGCTTCGTGGTTGATTCTACTGGTAAACAGCACAACTGCTTCAGCACAAGGTGCTTTAACCACCTTCACTGCTTTGACCTCTTCCACCACCCCGGCCTTCCCGGTCACAACTTACCTTCTTTCTGGCTGGATACAACTAGACCAAACACAAAGAAATCAACTTCCGTTCTGTTTCAGAACCTTTCTCTTGGAAGTTGATTCCAGGTGGATAGGGCTTAGCATACCCAGAAGTTCCCATATCTAATAAGAGAACCTAAAGAAAATTTTGCAAGATTTTGAGCAAGAGAGTGGTACAGTGAGATCCGTGCTTTAAGAAAGTTAATGACAAGTGCTGGCGATGATGTGGAGAAAAGGGAACCCTAGTGCACTGTTGGTGGGAATGCAGACTGGTGCAGCCACTGTGGAAAACAGTATGGAGTTTTCCCAAAAGATTAAAAATGGAACGGTCTAACAACCTAGTGATTCATTTCTGGGGATTTATCCAAAGAAACCCAAAACACTAATTCAAAAGAATATAGGCACCCCATTGTTCATTGAGGCGTTTTTCACAATAGCCAAGCTATGAAAGCATCCCCAGCACCCATCAATACAGGAGTGGATAAAAAGGCTGTGGTACATACATTTGAGTACAATAGAATATTACTCAGCCATAAAAAAGAATGAAATCTTACCATTTGCAACAGCATAGATGGACCTAGAGGTTACTATGCTCAGTAAAAGAAGTCAGTCAGAGACAGACAAATGCCATATGATGTCACTTATATGTGGAATCTAAAGAACAAAATAAACAAAGAAAATGGAAACAAATGCATAGATACAGAGAGAGAACTGGAGGTTGCCAGAGGAGAGGTCAGTTGGAGGACAGGGTGCAGGAGGTAAAAGGCCTGAGAGGCACAAATTGGTGGTTACAAAATAGTCACAGGACATTAAGTACAGCATAGGGAATACAGTCAATAATACGTGGTAACTATGTATGGTGCAGTTGGAGTCCTGGAAACACCGAGTGGAAACACTATATCAAGTATATGATTGTCTAACCATTAAGCTGCACACCCGAAACCAATATATAATAAAAAAAGGAGGAGGAAGAGAAATTTAGTCTGGCCTGTACATGACAGATTTGAAGGTAATAGTTGCTGAATTCATGAGAGGGTTATTATAATAATCAAATAGGAGAGTCTAAAATCTAAACTTGCAAGGTGGTAATGTAAGGGAAGGTGCATCTATTAGAGACATAGAAAAAGAAAAACCAACAAATTCAGTGAGTACGTTTTGCAGGGAGAAAGAGAGAGCCTAAGAGAGAATGCTGGTGGGGCTAAGAGGGCTTAAAAACAGAGGTAGAATGTAAGAAAATCACGTTGAAGAAAGCTGGTATTCCTGAGGGAGTGAGCAATTTCAGGGATTATTTAGATAAAGCAAATCACTAACTATTTAGAAAATAGTTCATGCACCAAGCTCCATGCACCAATGGGGAAATAAAATTTGATTTCCTTTGTGTATGTGTGAATGTGCTTACTGTTTTCTAAATTCAGGAGCAGCTCAGCTAAGAAAAAGAATCTGAATAGACAGTTTATAGAGGAAGAAATACAAATAGCCAGTGAACATTTAAAAATATGTTTAATAGTGGAATTGCAGCTGAGAGGGATTAACTTCTAAAAATAGAATAAGGCAAAAATCAAGTACAGTTTAGCCAATTACCCTTGGAAACCTCTTAAATCTCCCCAAAATACAGTATACAAGATTTGGTAGACAGAATCCTACATGTATGCATAAATATATAATGGATTGTATTGGGGGTCCCCAAGACCCCCTCAGTTTTAGTAATTCACTAGGAGGACTCACAGACCTTGGAGAAGCTGTTGCACCTGAGGTTATGGTTTGTTACAGCAAAGAGTTTCCGAGAGCAGAGTCCAGGTGAACCCAAGGGAAAGCCTCCAGGCACTCCATCAGCAGTCACACAGACAGTGCTAAGCCCCTAGCAACAACGTGTGACAGCACATGTGAGGTGTTGCCAACAGGGAAACGCACCTTAGCCTTGGCGCCCAGGGTTTTCATTGGGAGCCAACTGCATAGACATGAAGGCCTTACTGACTGACCTCTGCAAGTCACTCTCCCGTTCCCCAGAAGTCCAGGACAGTGTGACCCAGAGGCACAGGTGAACCAAAACAGGTGTTGAGCGTAAGTCGCACTGTTTACATGAACTATCTGGTATGGCCTATGGTCACTATACAAAGGCACTCTTATAGGTCGGGATATTCCAAGGCCTCATAGGTTCTCTCCCAGGAGCTTGTCAAAGGCTAGTCCTAAAGACCTTTGGGACATGCAGGAGTTAGACACCTATGCTTGCTGATCAAACACTGTAGGCACATGCACATAGAAATAGGGACTATATACCAGGATATTGATGCAAAACATAGCTGTATAGCACTGTCTTTAAAGACTAGAATAATAATGTCTCTTGTAAGAATAACAGATATGAATAAAGGTCTACATTCAAGGATGATAATTAAAACAGCAAAAATTTGAAAACAATCTAAATGTACAAGACTAGCAAAATGGTCAAATAATCATGGTACATTCATATTTTGGACTACTATGTACCCATTAAAATCTAGACAGTGTTAAGTAAAAACAAAAGTTGAAATATATAATTAACCCTCATTATTCTTGGATTCTGTTTGTGTAAATTCATCTATTCTCTAAAATTATCTGTAACCCCCAAATCAGCTATTGCAATGCTTGTGTGATGAAAATTTTGAGTCCCTGAAGAATACTTTTCCTGCTGAGGTCAGCCTTCTTATTTCAGTTCCCTTACTTTCACCATCTATTTACTGCCATGTACTTCACATTTTTGTGCTTTTTCTTTTGGTGATTTCACTGTTTTAGATGGCCCCTGAGCGCACTGCTGGAGCGTTGTCTGGTGTCTCTGTGGGCAAGCAGGCTGTGGTGAGCCTCCCAGAGAAAACGTGTGCGTTCCATAAGGTTCGTTCAGGCATGAGTTTCAGTGCTGTTGGCCATGAGTTCGATGTTAATGCATTACCGTATTTTTCAGACTATAAGATGCACCCCCCCCCGAAATTTGGGAGGAATAATGGTTCTTAATGCTGCTGTTGAGTTTTGTTTACATTTACATTGGTGAAATATTACATTACTTATGTTATTAAATATTTTACCACGTTTTTTGCTTCAAAATTTTTTTTCCTATTTTCCTCCTCTAAAACCTATGTGCATCTTGTGGTCTGAAAAATACAGTAACAATACATATTAAATAAACTGGCTTCAAACTGAAACACAGGTAAAACAAGGTTATGCATTGATGGACTAATGAAAATGTTGTGACCAGATATAACTAAGCAAAACCAAGGCTTGTCCTTGATGCATGACACAACAGTTAGTGTTGAAGGAAACAGGTTTTTATTGACAGGGTTCCAACCTTAGGGGCACAGAAAGCACTCCTGCACCTGGGGTGGGCATTCACCTCCCCTGGCTGTGCCATGAGTCCTCCCTGAATGCTCCTGAAGTGTACCTTTTGCTGGGGGCAGCAGCACAGCCATCGACTTGCCATTGTTATGCAAAGTATTTTGAATGCTGTGTCATTCATCCTCCCTTCCCCCAATCAAGGACTGGGGTGGGGAATAGCTTTGCTATTTTGGAGGAGACCCACTCTGCACCCTATTACACAGAGGTTCGTAGGGACCTAACTCTGTTACTTCTCTTCGGATCGGTGGTTCAGTATTTACTAATGCATGACTTTATAGAATATAACTACTGCAAATAATGAGAACTGTGTGGGAGTGTGTATATATATACACACACACATATATGCATACAAGACATGGGAGGCTATGTATCAAAATATTAATAGTGGTTATCTTTAATAATACGAATGTGGTTTCTTTTATATTTTTCTTTATACTTCACTATATTTGCCATATTTTCTATCAGCAATGTGTGTAACATATATCATTGAGCAAGTTAGTTATGTAACATATATAAAACCCTGAAGATAGATTATGCTAATTAAAGACCTTAGTAACACTCAGGAAGCCATAAAGTGTGAGCACTAATGTTTTTTAAGGTGCCAGGGGCCTCGGTAGCCACGGGAAAGAACCACCCAGGTGAGCACCCGGGCTCTCCTTCTGGAATGGTGGGTGGGGGACAGTACAGAAAGGTGCCAATAATATTATGCTTGCTCACAAAAACAAAACAGAGCGAAGCTTCATTCTATTCACTGTCAGAGGCATGGAAGAGAAAGTCTAGTCGGCTTGCCTCTTTCAGTCTATTTCCATATGAAGCTTATTTATGAGCTGGGCGCTGAAAAGGACCGTGAACCCCTGGTCTGTTCCCACACGGTGCTTGGTGGTGGAGGTAGCAATGCTGCTGTGGGCCTGGCACAGCCACCCGTCCCGCCTCGCACCGTGGCCCAGTGGGTTTAAGTGAGTGTGCTGTCCAAAAACCAGTGCTCAGACCATGAAAACGGCGTGGCAGTGGTGTGACTGTGCCATGCGGGGGCCGTCCCCAGGGGTCTGCGTGTTGTCAGCACTTCACCCTCACATTACTCGCAGGCAGTAGCAGCCATGGCAGCATATTTCCATCCCAGGTTTGTTTCAACTCCCCTGAGAACTGCACAGAACAAAGTTCCCGTTTATGCCAACTCTCTCCCTGCAGAGGCTCCCACAAGGCTCCATTAATTTCTCCAGCTGGCCCCAGAGGTCACTGATGCTGTTTTGGGGCAAAGCACTACCAGATAGCACACAGACACCCAGAATGGCCACTTGAATTGAGATACAGAAAAGTGTTCCCACCACAGGGAGCTCAGGAAAACTGCATACGACCAGTCAACCTGGTCTTTAGTCAGGCACCCTCCCCCTGACAAAGAAATCATGGCTGCCGTGGGCTCCGAGGTGAGGTCCTGCCCCTGGGAGTCCAAAAAGCTGTTAGAACAGGTGGGCCCCCAAGAATTGGGTTTAACTCAAGGGGTACCCTTTGGTTGAGACAAGAATTTGACACATTTTGAAAGAAATATTAATGCAATGGAGTTTACTTATACAATGTACGAAAAACTCCAAAGAAATTCATTTTCCTCTGATACAATGCAGCTGGGTATTAGTAAGAAAGAACTACAAGAAAAACATAAGGTCAAATGCATCCAGCAGGGAGAACACAAAGCAATTAGCGGGAGAGGAAAAGAGGATGATGGCTCTAAAGGAAACGGAAACGGGGAGGGTGTTATCGTTCTCTGGATGATCACCGACCGACCAAGCCCTCTCCAGCAGGAAAAGGTTTCATTAACTAAATGGCCTAGAAGCATTTAACAGAGATGAATCAGAGAATGCGTTTCCTGGACAGGGAAAGGAAAAAGTTTATTTAAAAGAGAACCCAAAAGATTTTTCAAAATAAAAATTTCTTCTTAAGTACCTAAAAAAAATCAACAGGAAAAAGAAAAATACATCCCTAAAACTACGGGGCAAAGAGCATGAACAGGCAAGTCGCTAAAAAAAATTGCTAATGAACATTAAAAGCTGCTCAACTTCCCTTATAATTAATCAAATGAAAATTAAAGCAAATATGTAATTCTTTCTACCTATCAGATTGGCAAAGATGTGAAAATTGATGATATTCAGCGTTGGCAAGAGCATAAGAAAACATAAATGGGGAAATTTACTCTTGTTGGAACTGTTCATTAGTACAAGTCTTTTGGAGGAAAATGCAGCAATTTCGATCACATTTTTCACGTTCGTCACCTTTGACTCAACATTTCTACATCTAACCATTTGTCTCACAGAAGCACGCAGTGTTCGAAGGTGTTCGGTACAGCGCTCACTGTTTATAATATTCTTAAAATCCAGAATAACCCAACTGTCCATTAACTGAGGCTAGATTACTATGGTGTTTACAATGGAATACTATCAATCTATTAAAAGATAAGACATATCTTTACATAACAGAGCGCATTAGGTAATAAAGCAACTTGCAAACCAGTATGAATTAGTGTGACCTAACCTACACAGTGTAGCCTAGCAGACAGCCTAGCACAAATTTACCTTCGTTTAGAGTTTAAAACTTTGCCTCAATTAACCTGTGACCCTACTTAAACTATCTCTGGTTATATTTTGCTTGCTTGTTTGTATTATTAATTAGGTTCCACTCATAAGGTATTTGTCTTTCACCACCTGGCTTATTTTGACCTGACAATTCCACTGCTAGGACTATACCCTAAGAACCCTGAAACACCGAGTCAAAAGAACCTATGCACCCCAATGTTCAGAGCAACACAATTTACAATAGCCAAGTGCTGGAAGCAACCTAAGTGCCCATCAGTAAATGAATGGATCAAAAAACTACAGTACATTTACACAATGGAATTCTATGCAGCAGAAGGAAAGAAGGAGCTCTTACCCTTTGCAACAGCATGGATGGAACTGGAGAGCATTATGCTAAGTGATCATCAGAGATATTTCCAAATACATACTTTAGTGCTACCACCCAAATATGGCATATTAAATATCTTAAGCTGAAGTAATTTTATTTTTTAAGATTTTATTTATTTTTAGAGAGATGGGAAGAGACAGAGAAAGAGAGGGTAAGAAACTTTGATGTGCAAGAGATACACCAACCCCAACCAGGAACTTGGCCAACAACCCAGGCATGTGCCCTAACTGGGAATTGAACTAGTGACCTTTCAATTCACAGCCCAGCACTCAATCCACTGAGTCAGCCAGGGGAGGCTGAAGGAATTTTAAAAGTAGCAGAATTAGGAAGATCACTCTGACCTCTGAACCCTTCCCTTCTTCCCTGAAACGGGTCATAAAACTCCCACGTGAAAGGTGCCTGCCCTGTACTGGGAGGAAAGGAGACGTCACCAGAGATGGTATTTGCGGCCAACATGGCTGTATAAACAAATCTTGCTAAACTAACTTCAATTTTTCTAGTTACTTATTCACTATTTGCTACCCCTAGGCCCAAACCTCTTAGCCTTGTCAATTCTTCACAAACTTATTGTTTCTTTGTCTAAAAAATGCAAAAGCTTTCTGCTCTAGCCACTTCTTTGGGTCTTCAGCCTCTTGTGAAGGCTCCCACATACATGTAAAAATTCAGTAACATTTGTATGCTTTTCTCCTATTAATCCGTTTTTGTCCGTTTAATTTTTCAGACCCAACCAGGAACATAAGAGGGTGGGGGAAATTTTTCCTCCCCTGTAATGGGAACTGTGTTATTTCAAAGTCGTGAGATTGTAAAGGTGTTATTTTTCTGTTTTGCATTTCCATATTCAATAAAGAAAAAGAAGGAGAACATGCACAAACATTTGTTCACTACAGTTAGACCCTAAAACTAACCTTCACTGAGGCTGAAATGTAACTGTTAGGGTGGTCAGGGACACGGGCTGTGAAAGAATTCACGAAGAGAAGAAGGTGCAGAGAGCAAAGTTTTTATTTTCACTTTCCCAAGGGAGGTAAAGGGCCAGGTGCGGAGATGTGCATCAGCCAGGAGGGGTTAGGGCTTTGGGAGTTTAACGAGTAACGGGTGGTTGTAGGGCAGGATGTTCCAGTTGGGCTGCAACTTGTTTCAATGTTACCTTTGGGTGCAGGGTGCAGGGTCCAGTGGCCCGATATATCCTGTTTCATAAGTTCCCGCAGCCTCTGTGCCCTCAGGGTGCTTCCAGTAATTTTCTAGGCCTAAGGATATAGGCTCATAAAACAATTAGGGTCAGTCCTGCTGAAACAGGGTGCAGAGCAAAGGGTCCCCAAAATATAGGAGATATTCCCCACAGCCCTTGGTTGGGGAATGGGAGAGCAGATGATATGGCTTAAGACATTTTTTATAACAATGGCGAGTGGATAGCTGTGTCCTTCCTGAAGAGAAGTATACTGCCACCCACCTGGGTAAAAGCTGTACATGACTTTTAGAATGTATAATGTAAGATATGAGGTCACATAGGAAGCCCCTGGTCAGCATTTAAAATAGGCCTGGGTCTGCTATGAGGGAAGGGAGCCATGGTGCAGCAACCATGAGGTTTGAAAGGGTGTAGAAGGGCCCCCTGGTCCACCATGAGGTCTAGTGTGTAAGGATGTTTCACACAGTTTGGACTAAGGAGATGCCACGGTTTTGGATTAGGAGTTGGAAGAAGAAAGAGGAGACCCACTGGGAAACCTGCCTGGAGAACAGGTTGGCAGAGCTGATGGAGCTGGAAATCACAGGGATCGGCCTGACCAAGCAGGATCTGTGGGAGATGCCTGGGCTGCTGAACTGTGACCGGGGATGCTGAGCTGCAGACTTCTGCTTCTCTGAAAGACGGTAACTCTGACTGGCGTATTCTGAATCTGGCCTGGTTTGGCAAAGCAAGTCAGGACTATGTGTTTGGGTGTTTTAAAGGAGTAAGACTTAATGGCAGAATTCTGACACTATTCTTAGTCTTTATAAGTTTTTAAAAAGATTTTAGTTCTTTATTTTTAGACAGAGGGAAAGAGAGGGAGAGAGAGAAGGAGAGAAACATCAATGTGTGGTTGCCTCTCGCCCACCCTCTACTGGGGACCTGGCCCTCAACCCAGGCATGTGCCCTGACTGGGAATCGAACCTGCGACACTTTGGTTCACAGG
This sequence comes from Sturnira hondurensis, assembly GCF_014824575.4. Taxonomy (NCBI): domain Eukaryota; kingdom Metazoa; phylum Chordata; class Mammalia; order Chiroptera; family Phyllostomidae; genus Sturnira; species Sturnira hondurensis. Next base: position 4,704,000 of record NW_028081579.1, read on the forward strand.
CTGGTGCCCAATCCACTGAGTCACACCAGCCAGGGCCTAAATCTGTACAACTTTTAAGTAAACAGCCCCTTTCCTTCTTCACCAAACTTGCATTATGAGCAACACTTCTGGGCAGCCAGCAATCAAAGCCCACAGCTGTTCTAGAACAGTCTAAACAGAGTTCTGTAACAGTGCCTGATGGGGTCCAGCCGGCTCTGGGAAGGAGGGCCAGAGGAAGTGGCTGTTGACCTCTGAGAAAACACTCACTTGTCGAGGACAAATTTGGTTACTAAAGTCTAGGTACCCTGAATCACGCATCTGTTACCAACCAAACTGTCTGCTGGGGCCTGATCGTCAGAGGCGTGGGGGTCAGAGGACTAGGAGTCTGGTTCCAGACCAATCACAAATTTGCTATGCAAACAAAATCAGATCCTTCAGCCTGTCTAGGCCTCCATTTCCTCATCCCTAAAACAGGGGAGATGGTATTAAACAGAGCGGTAAAATCATATGAGTATGTAAGAAATCAAGAAGTCAAACAAATACTATGCACAGAAAATTTCATTTAGGCAATGCATATTATTTGACACAATCTTAAGAAAGTCTGTTAAGGCAACTAAGCACAAAGCTATGGCTGAATATACCTGTTTGTGAGGATGGCCAACAGACTCTATGCCGACGAGACATTTTAAAAGTTGGGAAGTGAGGCAGCTACCAAAGAGGTCCAGTAAGTGAAGCGAAATTCTACTCGAGAAAATGTTTGAGTCTTCTAAGATGACCAGTTTATTCAACAAATCTAATGTGTTTTCTAGTTCAAAAGATGCCTGATTTTGCAGACAATAGAAAGAACTGTATTCCTTGCTGCCCCCTTGTGAGTTTTAAGGAAACTGTTCCTTGTTTTATTAAATTTATTTTTTAAATTCAGCAAACATTCAGTAAGCGCTTTTCTTGTGCCAGCACTTTGCTCGTGATGAGAACACAAAACCAAATAAAACATGATGCCTACCCTTAAGGAACTCACACATTAATAAAGGCTATCAATGGACATAACATTTATAATACTGTCTGATAAAGACAAGGTCAAGGATTTATTGGACCACCTTAATCAGACAGTTTGTATTTTGGGAGGTGCAGTAGGGCACCCCAGGAAGTCTCCCCAAGGATGCAAAAGAGAGGTGAGTTATTTCCAAAAGATACCTAGGGGATGGAATTGATGAGACTTGCTGATGCAGTGGTATGGAGGAGGTACGGTACAAGGGCCAAGGCAGCAGTGCAGAATAACGGCTAAGAACATGTCTACACAGCCAAACCTGGAGCTAACACCACACGGACACGAAGAAGACTTTCATCAGTCTTTTCAGTTCTTTTAGCACAGTCTCTGTGTGTTATTTTCTATCAGAATCTCATCCATATTTCATTGAATTTATTGTTCTTCTAATTTCAGCTATTATCACTTAGCACTTTTAGGGACTTTATTGGGGGTATTGTTATCATCATTTTACGTTTGTTAGCTGTATATTGTGGGTGAACAAGAGGCCACGTACTAACCTGACAAGCTCAGGGGAGGCCTGTGTGGCAGCCTCACAAACGCAGAGACCAAAGTAACCACACAGGATGGTCTTGATCGTAGGACTTCCTAAGAGTGGGTCACAGTGAGTAGTCGAGTCCTGGGCCTGTGGCTCCCTTGACAATGGCAATCTTTAACTTAGAACTTGTCGATTGTCTTTGTGCATCTAAGGTAGCATGCCTTTGAAATGCAGAGTAATTTTCTTTTCCAGACCCCTCGAAGGCCCAACTGCCGGCCCCAGGGCAGGGGACCACACTGTTACGTGTTGCCCACTTACCATCTCTGTGCTGTAGACGCTATCTATCCTGCGCCCACCCGCGTGAAGGCAGCACGTGTGTCTGCTTCTCTTTTTATCTCAGGGGTTTCCCACTGTGTTTTCTCCCACCTCCCAGTGAACTTCATGTAACCCTCCTTAGGTCTCCTCTTTTGATTTTAATGTATAAAATAAGCTGCAAAACTGCCATTCTCTGAAGCATTCTCCCAATCTGTTCAGATTTTGCTTCCCAATTGCCATTATTTTGACTCAGATAAACTCTTACGAGAACTTTTCTTAAGCTGGATATTCTCTCGTCAACAAGACAAGAGACAGGTGATGCTCAAACAGAAGACCACCACCACTGGTGTCACAGGAGGGGGTTTCAATGAGCAAAAGCACAGGCGCTGTCGGGAAGCAAGGGAGGTGTCCTCTCACTTCTCCCTGTTGGAATCTCTAAGCCCACCTACGGGACCAGGCGCATTGTTGGTTGGTTAAAATAATAAATTTGAATGAGTAATTCAAAGTGATTGAATTTGAATGAATGAGTACTTTTAAAATCAGCCTGTGAAGAAAGGGTAAGATTTGGATTGCTGGAAAAGATGGAGAAGAATGAGCATTTGAGAAAGTGAGCCACATATATAAGCTAAGGCTATTTGTCAAAAAAAAATGATATAAAGTACATGGATTGATTATTAATTAGTGCTAATTAGGGGGCTACTTGAGGGGACAAGCGTCCACATATAGACAGACTCTGATGTGGGTCTTTTCCTTGAGCCCCAAAGGATGATTTGCTATACATCTATTCTTTGGAATACAAAGAGACCATATTCCAGCCTTAGGACCCAGTCTCCTGTACCGCTTCTTTCTAAAATGTTGGCCTGGGATACCCACAGCTTCAACCACTTCTTTTCAAGACCTAGATATAAGTCTTGTTCAATAAAAACAATTAGCAGAAGAGAGAACATTCAACAGTTGTAATTACCTAAATGTCCCCCCATTAACCATTTGAATGACTAAATTCTCTACATTGATTGTTTTAATGAATGATAAATAAAACCAAATAACCCCTAGGCTCATTTGATTTCTACAGTGACAAAACTGAGCATCTAGTCATTATGCTGCAAGGCCCTGAATTGAACCAGGCAGAGCAAAACAAATAAAGTACAGGGGAAACTGGGTGATGAGTAGAAGGGAGCTGGTGTGCAATGGGCCACCCTAGCAAACACATTTTGATAACCAGTAGATGGGAGAGCCCCGCAAAGTCACTCACTAGTCAGGAAAATTCTCCCAGGCTTTGCCATATATAATGGTACAAAAGACTAATAATTGACCCTGGATGGTGTGGCTCAGTGGATTCAGTGCCAGCCTGTGAACCAAAGGGTCGGTGGTTTGATTCCCAGTCTAAGGCACATGCCTGGGTTGCTGACCAGGTGCCCAGTAGGGGGCATGTGGGAGGCAACCACACATTGATGTTCCTTTCCCTCCCTTTCTCCCTCCCTTCCCCCTCTCTAAAAATAAATTAATAAAACCTTTTGTAAAGAAAAGAATAATTGCTTCCCACTACTTCCTGCCACCAGCCAACATGCAGCTTATATCTGCCCTCTGAAGCATTGCTTCCCTCACTGTTGAATCACTTACCCAATTCCATAAGGCCTGCTTTGTCTTGCAGTGTGAACACACCAACCATTAGAGGAATTATGCTCATGGCTTGAGTTTTACAAAAACAGACCATCCCCTCCCATTACCCCTTCTCCTGACACAAAAGAAGACTGAACTTTGCACTTTCTTCTAATGGATTTGAGGTACCATTAGGGCTCCCAACATCTCAGTTGGCGCCTTGTTGATCAATAAATCTTCCTTACTCCAAACTCTGACGCCTTTCAAAACATTGGGCACACAGACTTTGGACCAGTAACAATATGACTGAGGATTTTTACTTTTAAGATTTTATTTATTTATCTTTAGAGGAGAAGGGAAGGAGAAAGGGAGAGAAATATCAATGTATGGTTGCCTCTCATGAGTTCCCTGCTGCGAACTGGCCCACAACCCAGGCATGGGTTGAATTGAATTGAATTGAATTGAATTCCCAGTTCCCTGGCTGGGAATCGAACCTCGATCCTCTGGTTCTCAGGCCCATGCTCAATCCACGGAGCTACGCCAGCCAAGGCAGATTTTTACCTTTTTAAGGTAAGAATTTTGCACAGCACCATCAGAAATCCAGCTGAACATAAGTCCTATAACTAAGGATACACAGAAAAAAACACATCAAGACAGGTAGGAGGAGCAGAGATGTGGAAAGGGCTGGTCCCACACCAGTGCAGCCTGGCACTGGACTTACTTGGACTCAGTCACTCTGAGCTCCAGTACTGGGGCACAGGAGCAGCAGTTTGATAGGTGCCAGGGACCCACGGGGAGGAAATGGATTTTCTGGCTTTGGGGCAAGAGCTGGAGGGGCAGCTTTCTCACAGACAGAAGTGCTGGCAGAGGTCATGGTTCCTTTGCTGAGCCTTACCCCTGCAGGTGCAGATGCACACTATATCTGAGTCTCCATCAACCTAATACTGTTTGCTCAGCCCTGATGATTACCTGAGACACCATGCCACCCAAATTATGAGCCCACCAAAGCTGCTTCCAGCAGCTTTTCTTGACTCATGCTGCAGACTTTCCTAAGATCTTTCAAAGGTTCAAAAATCCCAAAAAGGTGACATCTGACCTTAGCACAGCCCATACTTCTTTCTCAGAAGCCTCAAACCTGGCACTAATGGCAGCTGGTGTTAGATTTGCAGTTTGGCCTCTCCCAGGCACCTCCAAGCCCAGTGCAAGTAGCAGCCACCTGCAGATTGCTTGGTAGCTCATTCCAAGTGGCCCCAAGAGAGGCACAAGATAGTGGCTGACCTTGGTTTGCACCTCCCAGGACAAATACACCTGGTGGGAAGCTTTAGGCCATGCTGGACAATCAGCGAACCACCTCCACAAGCAACACACTCAAGAGACAAATTAGGTGGGCACCAGAGCCCCACTGAAGTGAATTCTCCTCCATGGGATGGGCCCCTGCACAGCAAATCCTCCCCTGTAATGTGGCTAGTCCTCACAGCTGATCAACCTGAGAATAAACCCCTCCCACCGATATGCCAACAGTCATTCAGGCTCAACTACAACGGGAGGTAGACCCAGAGCAGCCAGCAGCCTGCACCCCCGAACCCTACAGAGCATGCACTACATTAGGCCACTCTACCAAGACTGGGAGACACAGCAGCTCCACCTAATGCACAGAAGCAAACAGAGAGGAAGCCAAAATGAGGAGACAAAGAAACATGTGCCAAACGAAAGAACAAAATAAAACTCCAGAAAAAAGAATTCAACAAAATGGAAACAAGCAATCTACCAGATGCAGAGTTTGAAAGACTGGTGATAAGGATGCTCAGTGAACTTAGGGGAAGAGGAACTTTGTGAGAACTTCAATGAAGAAATAGGAAATATAAAAATGGAGATAGAAAACAAGAAAAAAAAGTCAGAAATTAAGAATGTAATAACTAAAATGAAGAATACATTGTAGGAAATCTACAGTGGAGTAAATGAAGAAGAGGATCAAACTGGTGATTTGGAGAATAAGATAGCAGAAAACACCCAATCGGGACAGATACTTCAAGGTTACCAACGTTTGCATCACTGGGTGCCAAAAGAGAGAGGAAGGAACTAAAAACCTATTCGAAAAAAATCGATGATGCCATGGCTGGGTGGTTCAGTTGATTGGAGCCTTGTCCCATACACCAAAAGGCTGCAGGTGCAGTCCCTGTTCAGGGCACACACCTACGTTGTGGGTTTAATCTCCAGTTGGGGTGCATACACAAGGAAATTAATCGATGTTTCTCCCTCATGCAACAACCTGGATGGGTCTCAAGGGCATTATACTGAGTGAAAAAAGACAATCTCAAAAGTTTACATATTGTAAAATTAAGTGACAAAACTATAGCCCTGGCTGGTGTGGCTCAGTGGATTGAGTGCTGACCTGTGAACCAAAAGGTTGCCAGTTCGATTCCCAGTCAGGGCACATGCCTGCATTGCAGGTCAGGTCCCCAGTGGTGGTGCATGTGAGAGGCAACCACACATGGATGTCTTTTTCCCTCTTTTTTCCTGCTCTCTAAAAATAAATAAATAAAATCTTTAAAAAAATAAATGGCAGAATTATAGTGATAGAGAACAGATCAGTCATCTGTTCTGCTGGTGACAGGGGAAAGGGTGTGACTATAAGGGTTAGTACCAGGGAGTTTCTTTGTGGCAATGGAACAGTTCTGTATCCTGCTTGCGTTAATGGTTACGCAAATCTATACATCTGATAGAATTTCATAGCACTGGATAGCAAACTAAACAAACAAATAGACCAGCACATGTGAGAACTGTGAAATCTGAATAGGACCCATAGCTACTTAGTGTTGGCATTGTAGTCACATCAAATTGCTGGTGTTGATAATGTTATCATTGGGGGAAGCTGAGTGAAGGATACACAGGAACTCTCTATACCTTTTCACAACTTTAGTGAATATGAAATTATTTTAAAATAAAAATTTGAAATTACGTATAATTATATGAATTGCATATTTAACACAAAATGAGTTTTAATTATAAGAGCTATCAAGTAAAAAATTTACATTGAGAAGATTATCAAATGTAAACATTAGAGCCATATTTAATATTATGAATCACTCCAAAAACTTAATAAAAGAGTGACACTCTAAACTGGTCCCTGATAATCATGATTAATAAGAAGCAAATTTAGGCCTGGCTGGTGCAGCTCAGGGAATTGAGCACTGGCCTGTGAACCAGAAGGCTGCTGGTTCAATGCCCAGTCAGGGCAAATGCCTGGGTTGTGGGCCAGATCCCCAGTAGGGGGGCATGCAAGAGGCAACCGATCAATGTGTCTCTCATACACTGATTTTTCTCTCCCTCCCTTCTCCTCTCTCTAAAAAGTGAATAAAATGTTCTTTAAAAAAAGAAGCAAATTTAATTTTACTAACCTGGAGCCACAGTTACCAATGGGGTTTCAAGAACAACTGCTTCCACTGAAACATTCTGTTTTTACCCTGGGGAAGCAAGGCCTACACCTGCTGTGCAGGAGTCACCTGGCCTGAAAGGTGACTGGGGGGAGGGGGCGTTTACTCAGGTGTTCTCTTAAATAAAACCTTGTCGGAATTAGAATACAGAATTCTAATGTAACTTTACGCCATATTACTTCACATGGAAATTGAATTCTGGCTAAATAAATATTTTGTACACAAACACCTAATCACCAAGGAAACCCACATATAAAAGTTGAGGGAGATTTTAATCCTAAGGACACTGAGAGACACATATGACTAAGCACGCCTTTCAAGAGCCACAGTATAAGACGGAGGCGTAGGTAGACATACCGTACCTCTTCGCACAACCAAAAGAAGAACAACAATCTAAAAACAAAAACAACCAGAACTGAGAGAAAAGCAAACTGTAAGAAAGTCCGACAACTGAGGAGTTAAAGAAGACATCCATCCAGACCAGTAGGACAGGCAGAGATAGGCAGCTGGGCAGAGAGGACTTGTGGCAGTGGCTGGTGGACCCAGCGAGGTGACAGATAGTGGAGATGGGTGCTTAAGGCTGCAGCTGCCCAGCAAGGCAGCAGTGGGCGGACCTGACCAGGCGGCGATTGTGGACTGCGCAGTCCTGCATTCATGTGCAGATAAACCAGGAGAAACAACTGGGGAGCAAGATAGACTGCGCAACCCAGGGCCCCAGCGCAGGAAAATAAAGCCTCAAACCACTGACTGAAAAAAACCTCTGGGGGTTGAGGCAGCGGGAGACACTCCCAGCCTCACAGGAGAGTTTGTTGGAGAGACCCACAGAATGTGGGTCTCTAGAATGTCCTAGAATGTACACAAACCCACCCACCCAGGAATCAGCACCAGAAGGGCCCAGTTTGCTTCCCAGTGGGAAGTGGGGGAAGTGACTGAAATCCAGCAGAGAGTAGAGCACGCACCATTCTTCCCTCTCGAACCCCTTTCCCAAAGAGAGCATCACGACCCAGCAACTGGGTTGCCCCACCTAGGTGAACACCTAAGGCTCCACCCCTGACTATCTAACAGGCACATCAAGACAAAAAAAAAAAAAAGGCCCAAACGAAAGAACAGATCAAAGTTCCAGAAAAAATACAACTAAGCAAAACAGAAATAGCCAACCTATCAGATGCACAGTTTGAAACACTGGTAATCAGGATGCTCACAGAATTGGTTGAATTTGGTTGCAAATTAGATGAAAAGATGAAGGCTACACTAAGTGAAATAAAGGAAAATGCATAGGGAACCAATAGTGATAGTAAGAAAACTGGGACTCGAATCAACAGTGTGGACCAGAAGGAAGAAGGAAACATCCAACCAGAAAAAGAATGAAGAAACAAGAATTTTAAAAAATGAGGAGAGGCTTAGGAACCTCCAAGACAACTTTAAACGTTTTAACATCTGAATTACAGGGGTGCCAGAAGGAGAAGAGAAGAGCAAAAAATGAAAACTTATTTGAAAAAATAATGAAAGAGAACTTCTCTAGTCTGGAGAAGGAAATAAACTCCCAGGAAGTCCAGGAAGCTCAGAGAGTCCCAAAGAAGTTGGACACAAGGAGGAACACACCAAGGCACATCATAATTACATTACCCAAGTTTAAAGTTAAGGAGAAAATCTTAAAAGCAGCAAGAGAGAAGGAGACAGGTACCTACAAAGAAGTTCCCATAAGACTTTCAGCTGATTTCTCAAAAGAAACCTTACAGGCAAGAAGGGGCTGGAAAGAAGTATTCCAAGTCATGAAAGGCAAGGACCTACATCCAAGATTACTCTATCCAGCAAAGCTATCATTTAGAATGGAATGGCAAATAAAGGTCAAATTAAAAGAGTTTCATCAACACCAAGCTCTTATTAGATGGAATATTAAAGGGACTTATCCAAGAAAAAGATAAAAAATATGAACATTAAAATAACAACTCACAGCTGTCAACAAAGCTGAACCTAAAAGCAAAAACAAAAACCAAAACAAACCTAGGAAACAATAGAACAGGAACAGAACCACAGAAATGGAGATGACATGGAGGTTTATCAGTGGGGAGTGGGAGGGGGAGAGATGGGGGAAAAGGTACAGGGAATAAGAAGAATAAATGGTAGGTACAAAATAGACAGGAAAGGTTAGAAATAGCATGGGAAATGAAGAAGCCAAAGAACTTACATGTACAACCCATGGACGTGAACTAAGGGCAGGTGACTGCTGGAGGGGTAGAGGGGGCAGAGCAGAGGGGCATAAAGGGGAGGTAGAAAATGGGAAAACTGTAACATCCTAATCAATAAAGTATACTTAAAAAAACCTTTCCTCCAAATATTGGGGCTCTGTGCCCTGACCGCCGAGTGCTGAGCTGGCCAGAGAGCTGCAGAAACGGGGAGGGGCAGCTGTTGTCGCAAGGCTCCCCTGCAAGTGGCTGCAAACATCACCCCCCCCCTCCGCTGCCTGAAGCAACTTCGGGGAGATTTAAAGGGCTGGCCCCTTTTTCTCAACCCCCTTCATTATTCTCTTTTCTTCATTTTAGGAGCCAGAAACACACCAGGACATTCTACAGCAACTATATACAGGGGAAAACTAGAAAGTTACCAGGCAAACCCAGGGAAAGTCACAGGGTTAAAAAAGACCTGGCCCTGGCCAGATAGCTCCATCAGTTAAAGCATCATCCCCATATGCCAAGGTTGCAGGTTTGATCCCCAGTCATGACACATACAAAAAAACAACCAATGAATGCATAAATAAGTGGAATAACAAATTGATGTCTCTCATTCTCTCTCACCCCCCCTCTCTAAATTCAATAAGTAAAATTTTAAAAAAATCTGAGACCTTAAGTCTATATCTCAACTTGATCCTTGGAAGAGACAGCCTACAACTTCTTAAAAGCAAAACAAAACAAAACCAAAAGCCAGAAACTTTAGGGGAGAAAGAAAATCTGATTTTCAGAGCCTCTGTATGATTAAAATCAAATGTTCATGTTTTCAACAACAAAAATCACAAAACACACAAAGAAACAGGAGTGTCTGGCCCATTCAGAGGCAAAAAAAACAAACACAAACTGAACTGTCCCAGAGAAAAACTAGAAGGTGGACCTATTACCCCAAAACTTTTTAAACACTGCCTTAAAGATTCTCATTGTCACTTTTGACTCTGTTATTCCCATCATCAGACTCTAGCAGCAGTTGCTGAAGTTCCTCAACGTCTCTCGGACAGTCACTTTCAACAGTAAATGAAAAAAAGGCACAACACTGACTTCAAAGTTTGCAAAAACAAAACAACTAGGCCAACACTGACTTCACAGTTCACAGTATCTCTCAGACACTATTTATTATAGAATATCACGCCCCCTTATAAAACACCTGTTATAACCAAACTGATGGCTTAAATGTTATGACTTAACATTCGTCATGTACGAACATGCAGCTAGTTGTGACCTCGAACATAAGCACCCAATATATGTAACAGTGTTACATATATTGTTACATATAGTGTTACTCTTCTTCAGTAAGTAGAAGAAGAAGAGTTTGTATCTCTCGGATCAGCCATGATTTCCACAGGGTTAAGGAGAGGACTTGAACAACAGTGAACTAACTAGATCTAACAGACACATACAGAAAACTTTTCTCAAGTGTACACAGATGTACTACTGAATAAACTATACATTCTGCCACAGATTAAGTCTCAACAGATTGTAAAAGATAGATATAATGCAAAGTAACTTCTCTGACCATAACAAAATGAAGTTGGAAATCAGTCACAGAAGGAAAACTGGAAAATTAATACATGTATAGAAAGTAAACAACACACTTCTTTTTCATTTTTATTTTTTACTTTTTTTATTGCTGTTCCAGGACAGTTTTCTGCTTTTCCCCCCACCCCTCCCTACCCTCCTGACCCTCCCCACCTCCCTCTCCTGTTTCCACCCCCACCCGCCTTGTTACTGTCTGTGCGTCCTCTACACTAGTTCCTGCAATGCTTCACCCTTCTCCCCCATTGTCCCCTCCCCTCTACCCTCTGGTCACTGTCAGCCTGTTTTCAATGTCAAAGTCTTTGTAAACAACACATTTCTAAATGACCAATGAATCAAAGAAGAAACCACAGGATCACTAGAAAAATACTTAGAAACTTATGAAAACAGAAACACAACATACCAGAATGTATGGGACGCAGCAAAGCAGTGGTAAGGGGAAAAGTTATGGTCATAAACTGTTACATTAAAAAACAAGAGAGATCTCAGGTCAACAACCTAACTGTATAACTTAGGAAACTAGAAAAAGAAGAAACAAAAGCAAAGCTAGCAGAAAGACAGAAATAATAAAGATTAGAGCAGAGATAACAGTAAAACAGGAGAGAAAAACAATAGACAATATCAATGAAACCAAAAGTTGGTCCTTGAAAACAACAAATTTGACAAATCTTTAGCCAGGAAATGGTAGAGAAAATACAAATTACTAAAATAAAATAAAGTCAAGATGTTATGAAAGAATCTACAGAAATAAAAAAGATTATAAGAGAGTACTATGGACACCTCTATGCCAATGAATTAAATAACCTAGATGAAATGTACAAATTCTCAGAAACACAAAATCTTCCAAGTCTAAATCACTTTTAAAAATAGACCTATAGGCCCTGGCTGGTATAGCTCAGTGGACTGAGCACGGGCCTGTGAACTAGAAGATCACGGTTCAATTCCCAGTCAGAGCACATGCCTGGGTTGCAGGGCAGTTTCCAGAAGGGGACGCACGAGAGGCAACCATACATTGACATTTCTCTCCCTCTCTCCTTCCCTACACCTCTAAAGACAAAAAAGACCTATAACTAGTAAGAAGATTGAATCTGTAATTTTTAAAAAAAACTCCTGACAAATAAAACACCTGGGCCTGATAGCTCAATGGCAAATTCTATCAAACATTTCAAAAAAACCTAATACCAGCCCTTCTCAAACTTTTCAAAAAATTGGCTTCCAGTCAAGGTGGTGACCTATGTAAATACAATACTTGCATCCTCCCACAACCACATCAAAAACACTACTACACTAGAGAAAACCATCATTCAGAACCACCTGATGTCTGGCTGCACGGAAGTCCTACAACTAAGGACATAAAGAATAAGCCACACCGAGACTGGTAGGAGAGGAGCAGAGATGGGGCATGGGCTTGTCCCACACCCATGTGTGGTGGATAAAAATCTGGAGGGATTTCTCAGATGAAGAGGGCCTCCTTGAGGAGTGAGGGGTCCCAGCCCCACACCAGGCTCTCAAGCCCAGGGTTTCAGTGCCAGAAAGAGAAGTCCCCATGAGTACTGGCTGTAAAAACCAGCGAACATTTTGGCTGCGTGGGGCAGACGGCTTCTAGACTCTCAAGCAGTTCTTCTTAAAAGGCCCATGAATGGACTTACTTGGACACACTCACTTGTGCTGAAGCAGCAGCTCAAAAGGCTCCAAGGACATACAGGGAGGAACTAAAGTACCTATCTGATGTGGACACCAGCCCGCAGTGTCCATGGCGTTATGGATGAGAAACGAGAAATATTCACATGGACCACTGAATCCTGTGGAGAAAAAGGGACGGCACAGCTACTCTCTCAAGGGGACAGCGTGCTGACCCTTGCCTTGACAAGTTTTTATTGGGTTCATTTAGCACAGGAATACAGGTAAAGCTCATCAATCATTGTCAGGCAGTAAGGACCAAACAATCGATAGCATACAAAGAACTACACGGACTTATTCTGAGTCAGGGTCTGTTAGCTAAAGGGCTACAAAACTTTGGGAAACAAACTCATTTCCTGCTTGGACCCTTATTATTTAATTGAGAGCATTCTCAGTGGAGCAGGTTTTCACAGGACTATGTATTCTTTCTTAGGCCTGATCACCCGGGGAACCCACCCTTTCCAGCACAGGGCTGCACTACCCTCTATCATTGTTTCAGGTGTAAGTCAGGCAGGGGAAGTAAGGCAGCCAAGAGATTAGGAGACTTCTCACAGACAGAATGAGGATTCAGGCTATGTCAAAGTCAAGGGGCAAGGGTCCATCACCCCCTTTTGCTATAGCCCACCAAGTTTTTTTCTGGGGCCTCCCCAAGATCATGCCTATCTTAGGTCATTCCCCCCCTTATGGAATCTTACCCATCATTGGCTAACCGATCAAGCATTGGGGGCCAGTTATGGATGAAGTAAAAGGAGCAGAGGCAGCACTCCTGCCAGGGAGATAAGCTTTGTCTCCTTAGTGACTTATGGTTCAAAGGTCACTCACTCAGCCTTAGCCATGGGGGGGTTACAGCTTCTGAAACCAGGCAGGGCAGTTCCCAACACCTATCATTTGGGGTGGGAAGTGGAAGACAGCTTTCTCACAGAAGGGCTGCCAGAGGTCATTGTTCCTTTTCTGAGCCCTCATCCCAAAAGAGCCAGCAGGTGGGCACCATCTCTGAGTCTCCATCAACCTAGCTATCACTGTTCACCTTGCCCTGGTGATTCCCTGAGACCCAGTCTCACTAATGTCTGGGCCCACCTAAGCTATTTCCAGTAGCTTTTCCATACAAATGGCTTGTCTTGGCTCATGCTTCAGACTTTTCCTAAAACCTCTCAATCAGCCTCTAGCCTCAGCATACCCATACCTCTCACTAAGCAGACCAGGTCCAGCACTAGCAGCAGCCAGCCTTGGCCTTGCCTTGGCACCTCCACACCCAGCAGCCATCTGCAAATCACTCTGTAGTTTATACAAGGTGGCCCCAGGCAGGGCACAGGAGGCGGCTGGCTTTGCACCTCCCAGGAGGCCCCAGAGCCAGCTCACCCAGTGGACAGCTTCAGACCACACCCAATTACAGCACTACCATCTCCATAAGTGATGCTCCTAAGGGACAGACTCAGTGAGCACCAAAGCCCCACTGAAGCAAGACCTGTTCCATAGGACCAACTCCTGCACTGCAGCACCTCCTCTATAGTCAAACTGGTCCTTGCAGTCAATCAGCCTGGGGGTCAATCACTCCCAGTGATGCTAATAGCAATCAAGGCTCAACTACAACAGAACAGTGCACACAGCACACACAGGGGTGCACCTGGATGGTGCAGCTCAGGTGACTGGGGAGACTGCATCACTGGGCCCTACCAGACACCTACTACACAAGGCCAGGAGATGTAGGAGATGTAATATATAGAAACAAACTTAGGGAAGCAGCCAAAATGAAGAGACAAACAAACAGGTCCCAAATGAAAAACAAGAGAAATCTCCAGAAAAAAGAACCAAATGAAATGGAGGCAAGCAAACTACCAGATACAGAGTTCGAAATCTGATTATAAGAATGCTCAAGGAAGTTATTGAGAACTTCGACAGCATTAGAAAGGGACATAGAAACAACAGAAAATAGAGCCTTGGCTGGCATAGCTCAGTGGATTGAGCGCGGGCCTGTGAACCAGATGATCGCGGTTCGATTCCCAGTCAGGGCACATGCCTGGGTTGCAGGCCAGTTCCTGGCAGGGGCCAGTTCCCAGCAGGGGATGCAGGAGAAGCAACCATACATTGATGTTTATCTTCCTCTCTCCTTCCCTTCCCTTCTAAAGATAAATAAATAAAATAAAATAAAATAAAATAAAATAAAATAAAATAAAATAAAAAGAAACAACAGAAAATACCCTGGCTGAGGTAGTTTAGTTGGTTCAAGTATCATCCCACCAAAAGGTTGCAGGTTCAGTTCCTAATCAAGGCACATATCTAGGTTGTGGGTTTAATCTCCAGCTGGGGCACATTGGGAGGCAACCTATAGATGCTTCTCTTTCTCTCTCTCTCTCCCTCCCTCCCCTCTCTCTCCCTCCTCCATTTCTCTCTCACTAAAATCAATAAAAACATCTTCAGGTGCAGATTTTTTAATGTTTTTTCTTTTTTTCTTTCTGCAGTGCCACTTTTCTTTTTTTAAGATTTTATTCATTTATCTTTAGAGGGGAAGGGAAGGAGAGAGGGAGAGAAACATCAATGTACAGTTGCCTCTCATGAGTCCCCTGCTGGGAACTGGGCTGCAACCCAGGCATGTGCCCTGAGTGGGAATCGAACTGCAATTGTGTGGTTCGCAGGCCTGTGCTCAATCCACTGAGCTACACCAGCCAGGGCTCAGGTGAGGATTTTTTTTCAAATTTTAAAAATGAAACCATAGCCTGCCCTGCATGGCTCAGTTCATTAAGCATCATACCACAAAGCAAAATGTCACCAGTTCAATTCCCAGTCGGGGCATATGCCTGGGTTGTGGGCCAGGTCCCCAGTTGGGTGACATGTGAGACACAACCAATTGATGTTTCTCTCATACATGGATGTTTCTATTCCTCTCTTTCTTCCTCCCTTCTCCTCTCTCTAGAAAGAAATAAATAAAATCTTTAAAAAAAAGAAACGATAAAAAAGAACCAGGCAGAAATGGATGATATACTAACTTAAATCAAGAATAATTTACAGGGAATCCACAATAGCAAAAATAATGACAAGAATCAAATCAGCAATTTGGAATATAAGGAAGCAAAAAAATACACAATCAACGCAGCAAAAAAAAAAAAAAATTCAAAAAAAAACAAAGATAGGTAAGGAGCACCTGGGACAACTTCAAGCATACCAACATTCACATTATGAGGGCGCCAGAAGGAGAAGAGAGACAGCAAGAAATTGAAAACCAATTTAAAAAATAATGACTGAAAAATGTCCTAACCTGGAAAGGAAAGAGACATGCAAGTCCAGGAAAGAGAGAGGACTCCAGAGAGACTCCTAAACAAGCTGGACCCAAAGAGGCCCGCACCAAGACACATCATAATCAGTTAAAGACAAAGTGAAACTCTTAAAGCAGCAAGAGAAAAATAGCTAGTTGCCTATAAGGGAGTTTCCAGTCAAGACTGTCAGCTGATTTCTCAACAGAAACTTTTCAGGCCAGAAGGGATTGGCATGAAGATTCAAAGTCATGAAAAGCAAGGACCTACAACCAGTAACTCTACCCAGCAAAGCTATCATTTAAAATTGAAGGACTAATAAAGAGCTTCCCAGACAAAAAAAAAAGCTAAAAATATGAACAATAAAATGGCAATAAATGCATATCTATCAACAATTGAATCTAAAAAAAACAAAATAAACAAACTAGCAGAACAGAAACAGACTCACAGATACAGAGAACATTTTGACAGTTGCCAGATGGAAGGAAGGTTTGGGGGATGGGTCATAACGGTGAAGGGATCAAGTAGCACAGATTGACTGTTACAGAATAGTCATGGGGATGTAAAGTACAGCTTGTGGAATACAGTCAATAATAGCTCTGTATGGAGTCAGGTGAATATGAGATTTATCAGGATGATCACTTAGTAAGTTATGTAATTTCTAATCACTAGGGTATACACCTGAAACTAATATAATATTGTATGTCAAATGTAATTGAAAAATAAAAAATGGGATAATATACAAAAAAAACTTCAAAAATTGAAGAGGAGGAAACACTTCCAAGCTCATTCTACAAGATCAGCATTACTCTGACACCAAAGCCAGACAAACACACTATAAGAAAACTACAGACCAATATCCCTTATGAATATTTATGCAATAATCAACAGAATACTAGCAAACAAAAATCAGCAGCATATTAAAAGTATTGTGCATTATGACCAAGTGGAATTTATTCCTGGAATGCAAGAAGGGTTCAACAGAAGAAAATCAATCAATGAAATAAACCACATTAACAGAATAAAGGAAAAAACCTTCATGATCATTTCAATTTATCATTTCAATCATTTTAATTCAATTCAATTTAAGAAAAAACATTTGACAAATTCAACCTCCTTTCATAATTAAAAAACAGCCAACAAACTAGAAATAGGAGGAAACTACCTCACTATAATAAAAGCTATGTATGAAAAATCCACACCAAACATCATACTTAATAGTGAAAGTCTGAAAGCTTTTCCTCTATGATAAGGAACAAGACAATGTTGCCTGCTTTCACCACTTCTCTTCAATATAGTACTAGAAGCCCTAGCCATAACAGTTAGGATGAATAAATAAATAGCATTCAAATCAGAAAGTAAAAAGGAAAATTATCTCTGTTGCCAGGTGGTAAAATCTTCTCTGTAGAAAACCTTAAATATTTTACATCGGAGACTTCTGACCAAGATGGAGGCATAGGTACACACACTGTGCCTCCTCACACAACCAAAAGAAGGACAACAACAAATTTAAAAACAAGAACCAACTAGAACTGACAGAAAATTGAACCGTATGGAAGTCTGACCACCAAAAAGTTAAAGAAGAAACATTCATTCACACCTGTAGAGCACAGGGAGAGACAGGCAGAAAGGATTCGCAGTGAGGTGGCAGCTGGAGGACTGGGTGAGGTGGCAGCTGAAACAGGGTGAGGTGGCAGCTGGCAGAGCTGGTGATTCCACATTTGTGTGCAGATAAACCAGAAGGAACAACTGGGGAGCAAGACGGACCCTGCAACCCAGGGTTCCAAGCACAGGGAAATAAAGACTCAAACCTCTACAGAAAAAAACCTGTGGGAGTTGTGGTGGCGAGAGAAACTCCCAGCCTCACAGGAGAGTTCACTGGAGAGACCCACAGGGTTCTAGAATGTACACAAGCCCACCCACCCAGGAATCAGCACCAGAAGGGCCCAATTTGCTTGGGGGAAGACACTGAAAGTTGGCTAAGAGCTGAGCAAGCAGCATTCTTTGCTCTCTGACCCCTCCCCCACATATAGCACCACAACGCAATGTTGTTGTTGCCCCACCCTGGTGAATACCTAAGGCTTCACCCCTTACTACAAAACAGGTGCACTGAGACAAGAAAATATGGCCCAAATGAAAGAACAGATCAAAGCTCCAGAAAAAATACAACTAAGTGACACAGAGATAGCTAACCTACCAGATACACAGTTTGAAACACTGGTGATTAGGATGCTCACAGAAATGGTGGAGTATGGTCACAAAATAAAATAAAACATGAACGTTATGAAAAGTAAACTAAAGGAAAATGTATAGGGAACCCACAGTGATGGGAAGGATATCATGACCCAAATCAACAGTTTGGACCAAAAGGAACAAATAAACATTCGACCAGAACAGAATGAAAAAACAAGAATTCAAAAAAATGAGGACAGGCTAAGGAACCTCTGGTTCCAGCATCTGAATTACATTCCAACATCTGAATTACAGAGGTGCCAGAAGAAGAGAGCAAAAAATGGAAAACGTATTTGAAAAAATAATGACGGAGAACTTCCCCAATCTGGCAAAGGAAATAGACTTCCAGGAAGTCCAGGAAGCTCAGAGAACCCCAAAGAAGTTGGACCCAAGGAGGAACACACCAAGATACATCAGAATTACATTACCCAAGATTAAAGGTAAGGAGAAAATCTTAAAAACAGCAAGAGAAAAGGAGACAGTTACCTACAAAGGAGTTCCCATTAGACTGTCAGCTGATTTCTCAAAAGAAACCTTGCAGGCAAGAAGAAGCTCAAAAGAAGTATTCAAAGTCATGAAAGGCAAGAACCTACATCCAAGATGACTCTATCCAGCCACGCTTTCATTTAGAATGGAAGGGCAGATAAAGTGCTTCCCAGATAAGGTCACATTAAAGGAGTTCATCATCACCAAACCCTTATTATATGTTAAATGTTAAAAGAATGTATCTAAGAAAAAGAAGATCAAAACTATGAACAGTAAAAATGACAACAAACTCACAGCTAACAACAACTGAACCTAAAAAACCAAAAACGGTAACAAACTAAGCACACAACTAGAATGGAAACAGAGTCACAGAAATGGAGACCACATGGAGGGTTATCAGCAGGGAGTGGGGGAGAATGAGAGGGGAAAAGGTACAGGGAATAAGAAGCATAAATGGTAGGTACAAAATAGACGGGGGGAGGTTAAGAACAGTATAGAAAATGGAGAAGCCAAAGAATTTATGTGTGCTACCCATGGACAAGAACTAAGGTAGGGGAATGATGGTGGGAGGGGAGTACAGGGCAGAGGAGAATAAAGGGGGAAAATGAGACAACTGTAATAGCATAATTAATAAAATATATTTTTAAAGATTTCTAATTAATTAATTTAAAAGATTTCACGTGGAACTTGTTAGAACTAATAAATGAATTCAGCAAAGTAATAGAATACAAAATTAACACAAAAAGTCAGTTGCATTTTTTTTTTAGAGAGAGAGAGAGGGTAGGGAGGGAGAGAAAAACTTCACTGTAACATCGATTGGTTTCCTGTCATACACACCACACAGACTGAACCCACAACCCAACCCTCTACTCTGACCAGAACTGAATCAGCAACCTTTTGCTTTGTGGGACGACACCCAACCAACTGAGCTACACCAGTCAGGGCTCAGTTGCATTTCTGAAAACAAATAATGAACAACTGAAAATGAAGGACAAAGGACAAAGGACAAAGGACTTGAGTTGCCATTCCTTCATAGAAGATATTTGAATGGCCAATAAGCATCTGAAAAGATGTTCAACCATCACTTCTCACTAGGTAAATGCAAATCAAAGCCACAATAAAGTGCCACACTTCATATCCATTAGGATTTATCAGAAAACCAGAAATGACAAATGTTGGCAAGGATGTGGAGAAACCGTAACACTTGTGCACTGTTGGCACAAACGTATACCGATGTAGCCACTGTGAAAAGAGTGTGGTGGTTCCTCAAAAAATTAAAACTAGATTTAGCATATATGATCCAGCAATTCCACTTCTGGATGTACACCCCAAATGACTGAAACCAGAGTCCCAAAGGTGTATCTGTATGATCCCATTTACCTGAGGTAGCTAGAGCAGTCAAACCCATAGGGACAGAAGGCAGAGTGGTGGGCTGGGAGAGGGGGCGACGGGGAGTTAGTGTCTAATGGGTGCAGACTTTGCTTTGCAAGATGGAAAGAGTTCTGGGGATGGACAGTGCTGATGGACGCTCAGCTGAACTTAATGTACTTAATGCTGCTGAACTGTATACTTACCATGGTTAGGACAGTGATTTTTATGTTATGTGTGTTTTACAATAAAGTTTCTTAAATCTCGGCTAACTCAGGCCAAATCCAATAAACACAGATGTAGATCTGAAGTTTCTATGTATTCAGTAAATTAAGCAACACATTGGACTTGCCATCCATCCCTCTAGTAACTCTCACATTCCAGGGGCATATTTTACAATCAAGCATCTCATCGCTTTCGACAAGTGGGGCAAAATTATGCTTTAGCCAAATTATCTCAAGCATGGTTTTAGAATAAAAGCGTTGTCATACATGCACAGACTCAAACAATTTACATCCCAAGCATCCTTTCTTAGGAGACTACCATATGACAAAAGTTTGTCCTTAAATGCCAGTAGAAGGTAGCATGTATTTTTCTTGGATCTCTCCACAGAACTGATTATAAACACCCTGAGGAAGGGGCCACATTTTACATTTCTTTTATTCAACAGGATTTTGAGCCTGTGTTCATACCATATTAGAGGTTTATTAAATATTATTTATTCTAGGGGTATCACAAACACTAAGCGAGTCTTCCATTAGCAGAGACTAGAGGAGGGGACGTCACCAGGGACTCACGATTGCTGAGGCTCATTTCTCTAGCCATTTGCCCAGCGGCACTCCATATTCTGGTCCCACCGAGCCCATCCAGCTTCCCCTCTAGTTCCTGCCGATACGTGCCTCCCAGCTATAATCTTCTTGGCTGCTTCTACCAGAAATGATTGTTATTAATATTCTCCATGATCATTAACTATGTTCAAAGATAAAATTACAAATTTGGGCACTTTCTCTTGCTTGTCAAGGAACTTCTCGGGCCCTGGCTCAGTGGGCTGAGTGCCAGCCTGAGAACTGAAAAGCTGCTGGTTCAACTCCCAGTCAGGGCAACTGACTGATGTTTCTCTCCCTCTCTTTCTCCCTCCTTTCCCCTATACCTAAAAACATATAAATAAAACCTTTTTAAAAAAATATGTATAGCCCTGGCTGGCATAGCTTATTGGACTGAGTGCAGGCTGCAGACCAAAGGGTCACTCCTTTGATTCCCAGTCATGACACACACCTAGGTTGCAGGCCAGGCCCCCAGTAAGGGGCGTGCAAGAGGCAACCACACATTGATGTTTCTCTCCCTTTCTCCTTCCTCCCCCTCCTCTCTAAAAATAAAATAAAATAAAATAGACTTGTCCCTCGCTATATCGCAGTTCACTTATTGTGGCTTCTCTGTATCGAGGGACAAATGTGTATTTCACTGGTGAGTATACATACAGAATTTTATATGTTGTTAAAATTACGTAGGTTTAAGAGTGTAGAAAGTGTTTAAGAGCATAGGAAGTGTTTATAAGAGTGTGGAAAATGTTAATAAGAGAGTGGGAAAGGTTTATAGGAGTGTGGGAAGGGTTTATAAAAACTTAAAATATAAATTATTAAATACAACGCTACTACTTAGCGGATTTTCACCTATTGAGGAGGTCTCTGGAATGTAACTCCCATGATAGGTGAGGGATCACTGTAATAAAATAAAAGTTATCTATAAAAAAAGAAACTTTTTGGGTTAGGAAAACAGTTGTGCTCACACCCAAGGAAATGTCTCTGCAGTTCCACTAAGTCCCAGTAGGTGGCAGTGACACTGCACAAACCGGTTCCAGTTTGATCACTCATTTATTGAAAGAATCCATCTCCTTTGCTATTGAGGTTACAATATTTATTTTTAGGGTAACTTGATGGGCTTTATCTGTAATTTAACAATATTGGAATCAAATTCTGATATCTAATCACACGGAGAGAAGCTCTATTAGATTTCAATTAGCATTCACTCTGATTTGATTATAAGGCTTTAGCCATTCAACTGGCTAATAGGGAAACATTTAGACAATTGCAGCTGTCTGGAGTTATCACATTTGCTATCGTTTTCACAGAGTGATTCGTGTAAAGACTGGGCCACAAAATGTGTTTTCATTGATAAAGAATGATGGCTTACTGGGGTGCGGGGCACTGTTAAAGCGTTTTGCTGTTACGATCTGACATATGATGTCATTCTTTTATTAGGAGAGAAAGAGGAGTGTAGGTTGTTTGCCATTTAGCTATTTTCCAAAAAGATATTCCTCATTCTCCATCTACAACACTGTTTCATTTGACAAAAGAAAAGAGGAATTAGCTAAATTTCCGTTTCCTCTTTTAATTGAACTGGATGACATTAGAATTGAACCATTTGGGCCACATCAAAATGCACCTCCTGCGCAAAGACCTTCCTTAGTAAGTGGGGTCAGGGTCTCCCTTCTGCCCTAATAGTCTTCCTAGGGGCGAACAGTAGAGGTATTTTACCCCAGTGCGAGGCCACGCAGTGAGGTTGTTGAGACATGCATTGAGCATAAAAGTAGTAGTTGGACTAAGTGACCATAAGTCACTGCAGCCCCTACCGTCTAAGATTCTAGGTTTCAACAAAGCAAACTGCCCCTGCCCTGCAGAGCCCTAGGGGTAGGACTGTTCGCCGGGGGCCTTGGAGCAGCCCTCATGTTACATGTTTCTGGGTGGGACAGGGGACCCACTAGGCAGGTGGCAAACACCACAGACAGCCACCCTCCTCCCTTTGCGGGTCACTCAGAGCCCATTCAAATCTGAAAAATAAAACTCAATAATGAAACCTCATGTGTTTTTCTATCCAGTACTTTATAATTTTTATTCACCAATTGATAATTTGCCAATGTGGCTTCAAAACTATATTCCATTCAGGGAAACAAATGTGGTCTCTGAAGACTGCAAACCAAACCTGATGGAAGCTTAGAATTCTCTTTTGTTTTAGAAAATATTTCTCAGGTACCAATGTGAAAATACTAATGCTCCTAAATATCCCTGCGTTCTCACAGCTCTAGGACAAAACCTCTTAGCATCCAGGACTGCTTTTTAGTCCATGTTTTCGTGCAGCACCTGGCCTGAAACACCACAGACTATAGTCAAGCACGTTACTGCGCCATAGACCAGTCCTGCTGGTCCAGCTCACACCATCTATGTGAGAACAGAAGAGAATGCAAACCTTTCTCAGAGCAACAACCCACCCAGCCTGGCAGTTTGCCTTTGGCTGTGGNGTGTTTTTCTATCCAGTGCTTTATAATTTTTATTCACCAATTGATAATTTGCCAATGTGGCTTCAAAACTATATTCCATTCAGGGAAACAAATGTGGTCTCTGAAGACTGCAAACCAAACCTGATGGAAGCTTAGAATTCTCTTTTGTTTTAGAAAATATTTCTCAGGTACCAGTGTGAAAATACTAATGCTCCTAAATATCCCTACGTTCTCACAGCTCTAGGACAAAACCTCTTAGCATCCAGGACTGCTTTTTAGTCCATGTTTTCGTGCAGCACCTGGCCTGAAACACCACAGACTATAGTCAAACACATCACTGCGCCATATAGACCAGTCCTGCTGGTCCAGCTCACACCATCTATGTGAGAACAGAAGAGAATGCAAACCTTTCTCAGACCAACAACCCACCCAGCCTGGCAGTTTGCCTTTGGCTGTGGCAACTGTTACTTTAAAGATTTCTTTTTGTTTGAATACAAGTTCATAAATCTTTCAGAAAGACCAAACACCCTAGTCTGTCTTTTAACATGTTATCAGCCTTTTACAACCCTTCCCCCTCCCCAGTACAGACGGCTGTGGAATGGGCCAGAAAAGGTTTGACCATAAAAAGAGTGTAGGCTGACACACTGAAGGTCTAAGCCACCGCCCACAACTCATACGGGTGGGGTTGATTTTTCCCAGAAGTGCAGACAATGTAATTCTGTCATACAGGAAAAATGTGGCCAGCATTGCAAGGGCAATTCTCTCAAAATGTAGCAAAGAGGTCAGAGTAGGATGTGAATTGGGAAAGGGCATGAGCAAAGCATGTATACACAAAAAAGACGGCCAAAGACACATATTTCCTTCTCTGTCCATCTCTCCAGACCTGTTTCTATTCAACTGTTTGGAGAGAGACGCATCTGAACAAACTCATTAGATTCTCTGGGGGAACGGCTCTAACCCTTCAGTGTTGGGAGACCCACAGCTCAGGTCTGCGACCTGCTGGTCCCTGAAACATAAAAAGTATAATTTAGTACAAGAGAAACCAAGTGACATTTTATGGAAATTTTTCCTAAATGTTAAAAATCAATTTCTAAGGTCCCAGAATTGATCTGACTTCCTGTTGTCTCCGACTCACTTTCTATCCCTCCTCCTCTGACTCAGCCCACTCCCCTCACCCCATTCCCTGCTGCTCCTCAAAGAGTTTCCCCACCCCAGGGCCTCTGTGCTCCCTGAACGCCTCCCAGACCCTGCTTCCCCCACAAGTCCCCGCAGCTCCCTCTCCTCCCTCCTCCAGATCTTTTCTTCCATGTTGCATCTCATCCTCCCAGCTACCTTACTGAAAAAGTTTGACATAACCGCCAGCCCTGACATTTCTATCCCTTTTCCTATTTCTTTTTCTCTTTAATGCTCTCACTGACACAGTACCTATCTTACTTATTTCTGTAGTATATTTGTATCCTGCACAAGGTAAGATCACTGAAGGCTTGACTATATCTGCAGGGCCTAGAACAGGATCTAGAAAGTGCAAGGGCTCAAAACAGAGTTTTGAATGGATAACGTTCAGTTTCATGTTCACACTTTCCACAAGGACACTCATTCACATAAAGCAAATTAATGTTATGGTTTTTTAGAGGATGATTAAGCAACCTGGGAAACCTAACTGCTTTCTAGAATCCTCAAGTGCCTTTAAGTGTTGAGTAAAAAGCATATAGAACAATGGTTCTCAAATTGTGGTCCCCAGCAAAAGCCACAGAGAACCCGGGATTTATAAGAAATGCACTCTTGAGGACCTTTGGTCAAGATGGTGGTGTAGGCAGACATGGCTCTCCTCTTCACATAACCACATCAAAATTACAACTAAAATGTGGAACAACCATCACTCAGAGCCATTAGAAATCGAGTTGAATGGAAGTTTGACAACTACAAAGTTAAAGAAACCACATCCATCCAGACTGCTAGGAGGGCACAGACACAGAACAGGCTGATCTCTCACCCACGATTGGTGGATAAAAATCCCAGAGGGATATCTCGGGCCTGAGGAGTCCCTGTCCCACACCATACACCCCAGCCCATTATTCCAGGTCCAGGAAGTTAAGTCCCCACAACTTCTGGCTGCAAAAACCATTGGAGATTGAGTTTGTGGAAGAAGCTGCAGGAGCCCCAAGCAGATCCTCTTAAAGAAACCACCCATGAACTCACCTTCTCAGACTCACTCCCTCTGAGCTCCAGCATCAGAGTAGTAGCTTAAAAGGCACCAGTAGTACCTAGATGGCACCAGTGGTACAGGGAGGAACTGAAGTATCTGGTATCATGGCAAGCAGAGGCCACTGTCCCTTTTCTAAACCCCACCCCCACCCCCACCCCCACCCCAACAGTGCTGGCAAGCTTGTGCCATATCTGAGACTCCCTCAACCTGGCAAACACCATTTGCTCTGCTTTGTAGATCACCTGAGACTCTGCCCCACCCAACTTACAGGCCAACCAAAGCTGCTTTTCTATATGAGTGGCTGGTCTTGACTCTTACTTCACAACTTCCTAAATCCTCTCACACAAGCAACAGCTGGCCTCAGTGAGCCCCAGTCCCAACACTAGCAGCAGCTGGCCTAGATTCACAGCTTGGCCTCACCTGAGAATCTCCATGCCCAGTACAAGTAGCTTTATAGCTCAGGCAGGGTGGCTCTAGGTAAAACACAGGTGGGGGCTTACATTGACCTGTACCACCTAGAAAACCCCAGGGCCAGCACATCCTGTGAACAGACCACACCAGAGCACCACCACCCTGCCCCTGCACAGCTGATCCTCCACCAAGGGTGGAGGTTGATGGTAAGTGGTCACAGCCAGTCCTTACAGCTGACTGGCCTGGGTAAATCCCTCCCATTGACCTGTCAACAGCAACCAAGGCTCAGCTACAAGAGGAGGGTGTACTCAGCCCACACAAAGGGTGCACCTCCAGTACCTGCCTTTGGTGATAGAGAAGGCTGTGCCACTGGACCCTACAGGACACCTACTACATGAGGCCACACTTCCAACACACAGAGTCAAAGCAGCTCTACCTAACACATAGAAACAAACACAGGGAAGCTGCCAAAATGAGGTGACAAAGAAGCATGGCCCAAATGAAAGAACAGTTCAAAACTCCAGAAAAAGAGCTAAACAAAATGGAGATAAGCAATCTTTCAGATGCAGAGTTCAAAACACTGGTTATAAGGGTGCTCAGGGAACTTAAAGAGAACCTCAACAGCATAGAAAAGGTCCAGTCAGGCCCAGGCTGTTGTGGCTCAGTGGTCTGAGCACCAGCCTGCAAACCAAAATATCACTGATCCAATTCTTGGTCAGGTCATATGCCTGAGTTGTGGGCCAGGTCCCTGGTTGGGGACATGCAAGAGGCAACCAATTGATGTATCTCACACATTGATGGAGCTATCAGATTGGAAACCTCAATGTGTGAGAGATATATCAACGGGTTGCTTCTTGCATGTCCCCAAACAGGGACATGGCTATAACCACCTCTCTCCTTCCCTTCCTGTCTCTCTAAAAATAAATAAATATCTTTTTTTAAAGATACATTAGGTGCACATACTCCCCATCTTTTGTCAGAAACAAAAGATACACTAATTGAAATAAAGAACAATTTACAGGGAAACAACAATAGAGTGAATGACACCAAGATTCAAATCAATGATATGGAATATAAAGGAAAAAAACAACCAATCATAACAACAAGAAGAAAAAAATTTTTTAAATAAGGGTAGTGTAAGCAACCTCTGGGACAATTTCAAGAGGTTCAACATTTGCATCATATGGGTGCCAGAAGGAGAAATGAAAGAGCAAGAAATTGGACATTTGAAAAAATAACAAAAGAAAACTTCCCTAATTTGGTGAAGGAAATAGACACGCAAATCCAGGAAACACAGAGAGTCCCAAACAATATGAATGCAAAGAGGAACACACCAAGAAACATCATAATTAACAAAGGCTAAAGATCAAGAGAGAATCTTAAAAGCAGCAAGAGAAAAGTTAGTTACCTACAGGTGAATACCCATAAGACTGTCAGCTGATTTCTCAAAAGAAACTTTGCAGGCTAAAGGAACTAGTAAGAAATATTCAAAGTAATGAAAAGCAGGAACCTAGAGCCACGATTGCTCTACCCAGCAAAGCCATCATTTAGAACAGAAGGGCAGATAAAGAGCTTCCCAGACAAGAAAAAAACTAAAGAAGTTCATCCTCATCAAACCATTATTACATGAAATGTTAAAGGGACTTATTTTTTAAAAAGGTCTAAACTATGAACAGCAAAATGGCAAAAATATATATCTATTAACAGTTGAATCTTAAAAAAAAACTAAGCAAACATGAAGAACAGAGACAGAATCATAGATACAGACAGCATTTTGATGGTTGCCAGATGGGAGAGGGATGTGGGGGAATGGGTGAAGAGGTGAGGGGGTTAAGAAGTACAAATAGGTAGTTACAGAATAGCCATTGGGCGTGTACAGTACAGTATAGGAAACGGAGTAGCCAAAGAACTTATACGCATGACCCATGGACATGAACCATGATGGGGGAGTTGACTGAGGGTATAGGGGGGTGCTGGGTATAGGGGGGCAAAGGGAAAAATCAGGACAACTGTAATAGCATAATCTATAAAACATAATAAGCAAACAAGTAAGTAAGTAAACAGAAATGTATTCTCAAGCCCCACCCAGAGCTATTGGATTAAAACCTCTGGGCATGGGGCTCAGCAAAATGTGCTTGAAAAGCCCTGCAAGGGACTCAGACTTGCCATCAAGATGGTGGAAGAGCTCAATGCTATCTGCACCTCCTCCTACAACCACATCAAAATTACAACTAAATTATAGAAAAACCCCCATGAGAACCACCTGAAAACTAGCTGAACAGAACTCCTGAAACAAAGGACATGAAGGAGAGCCACTGGAGACTGACGGGGGAGGTGGAGACACTAAACGTTCCCATACCCACAGGGGTGGTTAAGCATCAGGAGGGATATCTAGGTGTTGGGTCTCTACTAAGAAGCAAGGGGTCCTGGCTACATACTGGGCTCCCCAACTGGAGCACCAGGGCTGGGTAAAGGAGTCCCTATGACATCCAGCTGTGAAAGCCAGCATGGATTCCATCAGGTGAGATAGAGGGCCAGGCTGCTGTAGACCAAGGAATCCACTTAAAGGGCCCGAGCACAGACTCACCCTAAGCACCAGAGAAGGGAGAGCAGCCAGAAAGCACCAGGGACGTATAGGGAGAAACTGAATTATCTGGCTTCAGGGTGAGGGCTGGAGGGACATTTCTCCCAGGGACTAAAGTATAGGCAGGCACCATTCTTCCTCTGTTGAACCCTGCCCCCACCCAGCCTGCAGGTTTCAGGGTGTGCTAAATCTGTGTTAATGAACCTGGCTAACACTGCTCTCACCCCACCCTGCTAATTCCTTGAGACTGTACCCCACCCAGTTCTTATGCCAGGCCCCAACCTTCTTCAGAAGCTAATATATACAAATGGCTGGCCTGGGCCCATGCTTTCCTAAAATCTCTCAAAGGTGCACATACTCCCCAAAAGCAGTAGCTAGCCTCAGCACACCCAGTGCCTCTTGCTAAGCACCCCAAGCCTGGCCATTTGTGGCAGTCAGCCTTGATTCACAACATAACCAGGTGCTTCTGGGCCCAGCACAAGCAACCACCAGCTGCATATCACCTCCTACCAGGCAGCTCCAGGACGGACATGAGCAGCAGCTGACTTGATCTGCACCGGAGCCCCTCCCCAGAGGCCCCACAGTCTGCATACCTGGTGGCCAGCATCAGACCACACCAGAGGACCACCCAATTAGCACCACAGGGGACACACCCAAAGGATGGACCTGAGAGGCATCAGACCCCAACTAAAGTGAATCCCACTCTGTGGAGTCAGCCCTGCACAACAGCTTGTCTGCTGTAGTCATGGCCAGGCCTCACAGCCAGTCAGTCAGAGGGTCGTTCCCCAGCCAATGACCTGCTAAAAGCAATCAAAGCTCAACTACAACCGGAGGGCACTCACAACCCACACGAGGGATACTCCTGGAGCAGCTGGTTCAGGGGAACAGGGAGACTGCAAATGAGCCCCACAGACATCTACCATATAAGGCCACTCTGCCAACACAGGGAGATGTGGCAGCTCTACCTAATACATAGAAACAAACGCAGGTACAAGCAGGCATCCAGAATGAGGAGACAAAGAAACATGTCCCAAACGAAAGATCAGGACAAAACTCCAAAAAAAAGAACTAAACAAAATGGAGGCAAGCAATCTGCCAGATGCATAATTCAAAGCACTGGTTATAAGGATGCTCAATGAATTTAGGAGAATAGAGGAACTGAAAACTTCAACAAAGAGACAGGAAACATTAAAAGAGAAATAGGAAACAAAGAATCTTCCCTGGCTGGTGTGGCTCAGTGGTTTGAGCACCAGCCTGTGAACCAAAGGGTCACCGGTTTGATTCCCAGTCAGGGCACATGCCTGGGTTGTGGGCCAGGTCTCCAGTAGCAGGTACATGAGAGGCAACCACACACTGATGTTTCTCTCCCTCTCTTCTCCTATCTAAAAATAAATAAAACATTTCTTTAAAAAAAGAATCAGTAAACAAAAAAAAGAACCAGTCAGAAATAAAGAATACAACAACTGCGATAAAAGATACAATAAAAGGAATCAATAGAAGATTAGATGAAGCAGAGGATATAATCAGAAATTTAGAAGACAGGGTAGTGAAAAACACCCAACTGAAACAGCAAAAACAAAAAGAAATTTTAAAAAATGAACCTCTGGGACAACATCAGGCATTTATATCATAGGGGTACCTGAAGGAGAAAAGAGAGAGCAAGGAATTGAAAATCTACTTGAAGAAATAATGACTGAAAAATTCCCTAACCTGTCAAAGGAAAGAAACACACAAGTCCAGGAAATGCAGAGTCCAAACAAGTTGAACCCAGAGAGGCCCACACCAAGACATATTTAAAATGGCAAAGGTTAAAGACAAAGAGAATCTTAAAAAGCAGTTAGTTACCTACAAGGGAACTCCCATAAGACTGTCAGTTGATTTCTCAATAGAAACATTGCAGGCCAGAAGAGATTAGCATGAAATATTCAAAGTGACAAAAAGCAAGAAGCCACAACCAAGATCACTCTATCCAGCAAGGCCATTATTTAGAATGGAAGGGCAGATGAAGAGCTTCCTAAACAAGAAAAAGCTGAAGGAGTTCGTCAGCATCAAACCACTATTATAGGAAAGGTTAAAGGGACTTCTTTAAGAAGAAGAAAAATAATAAAACATATGAATAAGAAAATTTCACAAAAGATTTTTACCGACAAACACATAATTAAAGCAGTGGATCAACCAATCTTAAAGCTGGTACAAAGGTTAAAAGCCAAAAATGGAAAGATCATGTGTAACTACAGCAGCAGTGAACTAAGGAATACACGCAAATATGCACACACAAGAAGTGAAAAATCATAACAAAAATACAAACATGGGTGAGGCGAGTAAAAGTGGTAGGAATTTTAGAATGTGTTTGAACTTAAGCAACCATCAACTTTAAATAGCCTGCGATACACAATGCTTGGTGTGTATACAACACATAAGAACCACAAACAAAAATCTACAAGATAGACACAAGAATAAAGAGAAAAGAATCCAAACACACAACACTACAGAAAGTCATCAACATATAAGAGAATGATAAAGAAAGTGAGAACTACAAAAACAATAAAATGATGACTACATACCTATCAATAATTACTTTAAATGTAAATTGATTAGGTGCTCCAATCAAAAGACGAATGGATGAAAAAGAGGTGTGTGTGTGTGTGTGTGTATATATATATAAAATGAAATAATACCCGGCCATTAAAAAATGGCTGAGTATTACCATTGGCAACAGTATGCACCGACCTAGAGGGAACTGTGCAATGTGAAGTAAGTCAGACAGAAAGACAAATACTGTACGATTTCACTTATATGTGGACCCTAAAAACAAAATAAACACGCAAACACAGCAGAAAAAACTCATAGATACAGAGAACAAACTGGCGGTTGTCAGATGGGAGAAGGGCTGGGTAAAAAGGGGAAGGAATTAAGTACAAATTGTAAGCTACAAAATAGTTACAGGGATGTTTATAAAGTCCAGCACAGGGAATATAATCAATATGATTATAACTATATATGGCGTCACGTGGACACAAGATTCATTAGAGGGAACATTTTGTAAGTCATATAAATGTCTAACCACTTCTGTATACCTGAAACGACTGTAATATTGAATGTCAACTGTAATTGAAAATTTTTTATTTTTTCAAAATAAAACACAAAAGCCCTCCAGGTGGCTCTAATGCAAAGTCAAGTGTGTGGGCCAATCACCGACATGGAGGAAAAAGAACAGTGGGCTGGATTCTAGTCCTAATCTTTCTAATTATGTGACCATGGGTTCATTACTCAGCCTCCCCTTCCTCCATCTGTTTACACACAAAGTGTAAAAAATATCATATTTTGATTATATGCATTTAATGCACTGATGCTAAATCTTTCCATCACAGTCCTTAAGGACCCCTTTTCTTAGCCTCGTAATTACACTGTTTTTTGGACTATAAGACACACACCCCACACACAAATTTGGGAGGAATAATGGTTGTTAATGCTGCCATTGGGTTCTGTTTACATTTACATTGGTGAAATATTATGTTATTTATGTTATTAAATATTTGCCCACATTTTTTTGCTTCAAATTTTTTTTCCTGTTTTTCTCCTCTAAAACCTATGCTTATGGTCCGAAAAATATGGTATATGTTTGCAAGTAACTCAACATCATATCGTAAGTAAAACTTTCTTGTCTTCCAGCCTGGCCTTTTTCTTGTCCAGTGAGCAATTCACACATCTTCTGGTACTTCTCACCCTTTCCGGCCTCTGGGACAGCCCCCTCTTCTGGTTTCCCTCCCACCTGTTTGGATGTTCTTCCTTAGTCTCCTCTGTTGGCTTCTTAGCCTCTGCTCACTCCTTAACTCCTGGTGTTCCCATCCTGGTCCTGGGAACCTGATACACAATTCCTGGGTGGCCTTGTCCACAATTGGACATTAGCTATTTCTCAAATAAGCTGAATGAAATATTTCATTCTCTTAAACTCCTCCCATCAAGGCACTTGTTATATATCCACGAGGCCCCTCAAATGAATACAGCCCAGACAGAACTATCTTCCCCCAACCCGGTATTCACCCTATTTTCCCACTAAGCAGCCCAAGTCAGAAACCCAGAGCTCCTAGATGCTTCCCTCTCTCCCTGCCTTTCGCCCAGTCAGTCACGGAGCCCTGCAGGCCCTGTTTTGGGATCTCCTTTTAGCCCCTTCTCTTCTTCACTTTCCAGTCACTGCCTCTAACTGGTCACCAGCTTCCTGCCTAACCCGCTGCAGTGCCCAGTACTCTCACCACACTGTCTTCCAAAATACACAGTGGGGTTAGCTGCCATGCGAAGTCCCTCAGTGGCTCTCGGTGGCTTTCAGGATGTCGTTCCAACTTCTCTGCTCAGTCTCTTGGCCCCAAACCTCCCTCCACCGCACACCGGGCCACGGGTGACTGTGGGTTTCATAACCCCGGCTTCACCACTGACCCCACCTTCTCCTGGCATGCCCTTCCCCCTTTCAGGACCCTGTGTGGCCCTTAAACACTGTCCTTGGCCAACCCTCCCAGTCTCACTGAGCTTCCGGCTCCATGCCCCCAGCACACTGCATTCTCACGGCACCCACAGCCCTTATTACTGCTCCCAGGAATCGCTCGTGTACCCGATCACCAACCCACCAAACCAGAGGGCGCTGGAGAGCACGATGCCTGGCACGGAATAAGTGCTTGAGAAATTAATGTTTATTTTTCCTTATACATAACACATTTTTCCTTTAGAGATTTCTTTTTTCATAGTAGCCATGTGCATCGATGTTTCACACTCCCTATATCTTTTTTTAAAGATTTTATTTATTCATCTTTAGAGAGGAAGGGAAGAAGAGAGAAATATCAATGTATGGTTGCCTCTCATGAGTCCCCTGCTGGGAACTGGCCTGCAACCCAGGCATGTGCCCTGACTGGGAATCGAACCATGACCATGTGGTTCACAGGTCGGCATTCAATCCACTGAGCCACACCAGCCAGGGCCAACATTCCCTATATCTTAAACCGTCCTTTGACCAGACGAGGTACAGTCTGTTAGGAATGGTTGTCTGCACTTGATCCCAGACCAGAAAGTGAGAAGATAAATTCGACCAGAGGGGAAGCCTCAGGGCAGAGGTCTGGGGGTGGGAAGGAGTGACAGCCTGTCTGTGGGAGTCATGACATTTTGAAAACACCAGGTTCTCTGGTACCTTGAGCTTCTGGGAGGCAAAAGGGGTGACAGAGGTGGGGGCTTTTGCCCTCTTTTGTGGGCGGATTTCCCCAGTGAGTTTTTTCTTGTGGTGCCTGTGGCCACGAAGGAGGCTGCCCCAGGGATCCCCACCTATTTTTAGCTTCAGTTCAATACCCCACAGACAGCACCCCTCCCAGGCACCTCTGTATTTTCAGTCTCGCTGCCGCCAGTGTGAATCACCCACGTTGACCTGAGGAGCTGCTAGATCTGAAGTGAGAATGAAAAGACTTGAGGTGAGAAGGCACAGTCTTTCACAGTGGAAAGTTGCCAAGGTGCCCTGACATCTGGTACGTCTAATAGCTCCCTGTGCTGCTTTTGTGAAACAATGACCATAATGGAATGTTATTTTAATGAAGTTCTTTTTGACCAGAGTCCAAGATGCGGAGCCTGCACTGGATAATCTAAGCTCCCCCTCAGGATTTCCTCTTTGTGAGAAACTTCTCTGGGAAGTGAACGGTTGCCTGAGTCAGAGACATTACACACCGCACGTTATTCTTGCCACACCAATGGCATTTCATTTTAAACACGGACGAGGTTAATTTTTGTATGCTTAGTCAAACTAGGTCAAGGTCTTGAGGGATGACATTTTGGGTTGCCAATGCTGCTGTTTCTGAAAGCCACCGAAGGCTCAGCCTGGAAGGGCAGCTGATGGGCTTTACCAGCGACATGACCTCTGGGTCCAGCCAGTCACACCCCCATGGACTTCAGCCTTGCAGTACGTTGATGGGAGTTCCAACAACGCACTGTCCTGCTGGACAACCTGTGCATCAGCCACACGCACTCAGCCTCCTTCCCCTTCCGTCCCCCAAGGATTTTTGACACAGGCAATACTCTAGGCAAATAGTCATCTAATATCTCTAAACTAGAGCTTCTGCCCTAATTTCCTTTTTTAAGGCTTTTTAAATCTTCAGCTGAAGACATGTGTATTGATTTCAGAGAGAGAAGAAGAAAGAGAGAGAATCATGAATGTAAGAGAAATATTGATCAGCTAGCTCCCACATGCGCCCTGACCAGGGATCGAACCCACCACCTAGGTACGTGCCCTGATTGGCAATCAAACCTGCACTCATTGGTGTACAGGACAATGCTCCAACCAACTGAGCCACCCAATCAGGGCTGCCCTAACTTCCTCTTTGATCTCTTGTCCTGGGGAGGTGGACTAAGCCATAAGCAAGCTTCTAGGACAACATCTATCTCTGTAGTGAGGGTTTTCAGAGGGCAGCGTCTTCTTCCTTACCATGGCTCCCATCCCAGTGGTTACTGTCAGGCAGCCGCAGAAGAAAGAAGAGAAGGGATCACTACCCAGCTCTGTCTATAATCTCTTCGTTCCCCTTCCTAATGCTCCAGTCCCCGGGTGGGCTGAGTTCCAGGGTGGCTCTGCTCCATCCCCCAACAGCCTGTGTTTCACAATGCCGCCTTCCTCTGTAAATCAGGAATGGTAACACCTAACTCTCTCCAAGGCCGGAGCAGCTCCAGCAGAGTGTTGCTGGGAAGAAACGCAGACCAGCAGCGGCCAAGCTGGGTGGCATCCCGCTCTGGAGGGTTTTAAATTCTGCCAGAGCCACTCAGGCTGTCACGCAGGACATGGCAAGTCACCAGAGGTTGTTATAGGAAACAGCAGGACGGAAATGTGTGTTAGAGGCAGTGGTGAAAGGGGATGTAATTGTATCATTGTAACCCCTTTATACTACTTGAATTTTTAAGGTATTTTTAACCATGTGCACATGTTGTTTCCATTTAAAAACTAATTAACTTTTAATACTACAGGTAACACAACATATCGTTTGTGCCAATACTCTTGAAAATTTAAAAAATAGGAACAGTCAAGCAACATTGTCGAGTATGGAGAACAATGGGAGGATGGCGCACGGTGACGGGTGTGGATGCGGGCTCTTGGGTGAGCGACTCAACCTTCTTGAGTCTCAAATTTCTTTACAACCAAAATAATGACGCCTACCTACCTGAATGGTTGTGAAGACTAAATAGGGTAAAGTCTATCAAGTGTCAGGCTGGGTAAATATTTAATAAATGTATAAATAATGAACTGAGAGGCTACCATGGTAAAACAGGGCCTGCAGGAATGTGGGAACAGTGGAACTGGAGAGGGGATGGGCTGGAGTTATTTCAAAAGCAGAATGAACCACATGAGATACCACCTCACACCTGTCGGAATGGCCATCATTAACAGATCAGCAAACAAGTGCTGGTGAGGTCGTGGAGAAAAGGGAACCTTAGTGCCCTGTTGGTGGGAATGCAGACTGGTGCAGCCACTGTGGAAAACAGCATGGAGTTTCCTCAGAAAACTAAAAACAGAACTGCCTTTAGACCCAGCAATTCTACTGCTGGGACTATACCTTAAGAATCCTGAATCACCAGTTCAAAAGAACTTATGCACCCCTATTTTCACAGCAATGCTATTTACAATAGCCAGGTGTAGGAAGCAGCCTAACTGCCTAGCAGTAGATAAATGGATTAAAAAACTGTGGTACATTCCTGGTCAGGGCACATGCCTAGGTTGCAGGCCTGTTCCCGGGTGAGGGGTCCCCAAGAGGCAACCACACATTAATGTTTCTCTCCCCCTCTTTCTCCCTCCCTTCCCCTCTCTCTGAAAATAAATAAAATCCATTATATATATATATATATATGTGTGTGTGTGTGTGTGTGTGTGTGTGGTACATTTACACAATGGAATTCTATGCAGCAGAAAGAAAGAAGGAGCCCCTGCCCTTTGCAACAGCATGGATGGAACTGGAGAGCATTACTAAGTGAAATAATCCAGTTGGTGAATGACAAATACCATATGATCTCACTCATAAGAGGAATCTAACAAACAAAATAAACTGACAAACAAAACAGAACCAGAGACATGGAAGCATGGAGCAGACTGGCAGCTGCCAGGTGGGAGGGGGGAGGGGGGAACGGTGGGAAGAAGGGGAAGGGACTAGACAAAGAACGTGTGTGAACGACCCACAGACACGGACAACAGAGTGAGGACTCACTGTGGGAGCGGGGTTGGGTGGGGCGGCAGAGGGCAGAGGGGGGAAAACTGAAACAACTGTAATGGAATAAACAAGAATAGAAACAATAAATTTTAAAAACATATAAAATTTAAAAAACAGGATGAACTGAATTGATCGGCTATGAGAATTTCAGCAGATTTCCCCTAGGAGTGCAATAAATGGTGTACTGTAGTCCTATCTCAATGTCCAGTCTCAGTGAGCAACACCCTCAACCCCACCTTCCTGAAATCCCCTCCTTAATAAATGTGATTCTGCAAAGAACAGTTATTCCACAGATGGCCCGAAGATGTCGCTGCAGACTCTACCATCCATATTGTGCTCTTCATCTTCCTGTCCCACCCTGCCATTTAAAAATTCTGTGGCTCCTAATCTACCTCCCCTTACTCCAGATTCCTGTCATAAGTCTAGCCCCCTCCTTTTCCTGTGAATCCTCACCCTTCCCTCTACACCCCTGCCCTGATGCCCTGGCTACCTAGCGATGAATTTGAACCCTTCAAGACAGCAGAGCCAACGTTGTGACTAGGTTGTACCTGTGTTTCCCTGCACTCTCTCCATCATCCTGTGCATACAGATTATTAGGACCTGTATCCACACGGTCACCCCA
This sequence comes from Sturnira hondurensis, assembly GCF_014824575.4. NCBI lineage: Eukaryota > Metazoa > Chordata > Mammalia > Chiroptera > Phyllostomidae > Sturnira > Sturnira hondurensis. The sequence goes on from NW_028081579.1 coordinate 4,740,941, forward strand.
CCCACTTTCTCCCTAGCCTCTTCAATTCCCATCTATGAAAGTAGGGGGCACCCCTATGCCTTTTCTCCCATGCTCTTTAACTTCACTTCTACATTGGCCCTGTTTTCAAATGTTAGCATTTCAAGATTTGGTGATGTCAATCTACCTCGGTTTCTGAAAATATCACTGTTCTAGGTAAAATATTCTCTAAACTGCAGCCTATAAACAAGCTTAGGATATAGAAAATGATGAGCGTTGCTGAGCCAAGCAGAGTGACTTGGCCTCAGGGGTACCTCACAGTCCTGGGGCTGGACCCCGGGGGCCGAATCAAAGGAAAAATGCTCCAGGCCAATTTCCCCCTTTCTCCCAGCGCAAGGCTTCTGTTTATGACCCTTCTTGTTTAGTCTCTAATCTGCATCTAGTATTAAAAAAATCAGCTTAAGAATATCTTTCATAATCAATATTTTTATAGCAATCCCTCATTAATAATAGTCTCAGGGATAAGCTTCCAAGACATCTCAATTCTTAACACTCATCCAGGTAATCTGAGGCTCTGCTGCAGAGAACAGAGGCTCTAAAAGAGGGGTGGGGAAGATTATACCTTAGTGATTACAAGGAAGAGCTGTGGATGCAGGTTCCTAAATCTTTATTCTATCTGTAAAGCAAACATTTTTAGAAGCTATGATCCTGTTTACTTTTGTCCTAAACCATTCCCCAGAGGAATGGACCATAGAGGAAAAAAATAGTGTCTGGTGGTGGATGTGGCCCCGATGCTGAGAAGGGCCATGAGCGCCTCACCTGGTGAGGGTGCCCAGGACGCCAGGCCTTTTTGGAGAGCTGCCCCAGTGCTCAGCCTCCTCCCCCGCTGACTAAACCCAAGATGAATCTACCCCGGAGACAAAAGAGAACCTACCCCCACATGAAGAGGAAGCAATGTGCCCCCACCCCTTCCTCATCCAACCACTCCTCCCCAAACACAGCAGAACATGAGCAACCTGCACACCTACAGGTACTCCGTGGTTACCGCCAACAAACAGTGAAAAGGGAGAGCCAGGGATTTTGGCCGGGGGCTGTCACGTGCAGGATCGACACGTGCAGGACCCACACGTGCAGGCCTCCTCCTTCCCAGGCAGCAGGTCACCCAACAGGAAGATGGGGTGCCTGGTGCGGCCAAGGCACCAGCACAGCAGGAATTCTCATGGAGATGTTTACTAAAAGCATCTGAGTTTGAAAAGAAAGCAAAATGAGGAAACAAACAACAACAAAAAAATAGTCTTTGTGAGAAAACCAGAAGTTGCTGAACTTGCTGCTTGTATTTTACCATGTATGCAACAGTCTACGGGGACAGAAAAATCGTTTTTCAGGGCTTGGACTCTCTGGTTCCAACCTGCCTGCCAGAGGCAGACCACATTTCCTGGACAGACACACTCCCCCCAGCCTCCAGTCACACAGAGGGGCAGAGACCCTGTGACTCCAAGGGAGCCAAAGGCAGGTGCCTGCCCGCAAGGCACCGCGAGAACATAGCACCTCGGCTGGAAGACAGGTTATAAACTCAGGACCTGTGCACTCTGTGGAGACAAAGGGTACAGAAGTGTATTTTATGTGGTTTACACAATATCATAAAATTTGAAAATGTTCACATCAAAAGCCATCTTCTGACTTTTTTTTCTTTAACAAGGCAAGGGGATATCAGTACTGAACTCAAAGTGCTGTTTGGCAAAATTGTGAGCCAAGTGTGAGAGACATGCCCTCTCAGGTCTACACAGTCAGAGGCACTGCCACACACACACCCCCCCCCCACCCGGACTCACATGGTTGGCTTTGCTCCTCAGTGAAGACTGCCTGGCCCCTGGACCCTGCAGGTAGGTATTTGGGTTTGGTACCCTTTAACGTGTTGATCCTTATTAAACTGCAGAATGCATAGCAAAAGAAATACATAAAGGTTTCGACAGTCTTATCTTCAGGTCACTATGAATGAAGGCCTGACAACTGTTTTTCTGTGGCAAAATCTAGGCCTTGGGAGCTTGAGGCTTCGAGGCTGATGGATAGAGGTGGCTACTTACCACAACAGGAGGAAAGAAGACTGCGCCTGGGAATGGAGGCAAAATACAAACTCAGAATTTTACTGTAGGGCTGTCCATCAGCAGTGGGCCTGACTCCCTTGGCCTTCGGGACTCTGTCCTCGCTCCTCTCTTCCAGCCTGGCTGCATTCACGTTGCTGGGGCTAAAACAATTTTGGCTGAATCAGCCAGGGCAGCTGACACACCACATTCTGCCCATGAGGTAAGAAAAGCCAAATGTTGGACCACCTGGCTGAGCTTAAATAAAAATCCCCATCCTGCCAGGATACTGGGCACTTCAGGCAGTAGGTTTGGTTCACCTTGTGCATTTCCCACCCAGAAAGAGGGCATGAAGTCACGCCAGGCACTTACAACACTCCTTTCCCCACGAGGTTGCTTCTGCCCACAGTGAAGCCCTTCCACATCACTGGCAATCCCGTCATTCCCTGTGGCTGCTTCCGGTGCCAAAATACAAAGCAGCTTCGAGGTTAACTTATTCGTTCTTTTGCTTTTTGTATTGAAAAAAGAGCTAAGTGATATTAAAAATGATTTACCTATGGTTTCATTGACATCTTTAAGTAAGACGGTCAAGATTAGCCAACATGTTTGACAACAAGTTGGGGAGAACTCTAAGTGCCCGAGAGTCCAGAAAAAAATCCATTCTGCTGTCTTCTCCTGCCCCTTCTGCTCATGTTTTCTGATTTCTGAGTATGTTCTTTATTGCCCAACTCGCAGTGTTTGTTTTTAAGCTCTACAGAGCTTACATACATGACAGAGAGAAAACCTGCTGGATCACATTATTCAAAACCGTCTCCCAGGTTGCAGAAAAACAAAAGGCACCTCCTTGGGAATCCCCAATATAGGGACGGGTCATAAAGCTCAGCACCTCCCAAAATTTCCAAAAGCAATCTGACAAATGAGGGAATACCTGGGGCTGACTCTTACCACTAGGTGTCACACTAAGCAATCAGGAAGAAAGACCACTAGGCCCTGAAGGCCATCATAAAGCCAAAAAGGGAGGTGCAAAGATACTTAATTCTGTGATACTTTTCACGTATGCACAATGAGCTTTTCAATCATTATTTTAAACCTGCAGCTAAAAGTCCTCTTCTATGGTATCCTTTACTAGTGGGGCATTTAGAATTTGACATCCCTATACTTTTTCAGAGACATGAATATACTCATAGAGATAAAATAGAGGGTGGTAGATGTTCCCCTGACAACTGGGGGAGAAAATACTTGTAGAAAACATTTTCCAAATTAGCTCTGGCTGCTGTGGCTCAGGTGGTCGGAGTCCCGTCCTCTGAAGCGAAATGTTGCAGGTTCACTCCCTGGCAGGCGCACTTGCAGGGCCAATCGATGTTTTTCCTCTTTTCCTCTCTCTCCAAAAGCAATGGAAAAAAGTTCTTGAATGAGAACTTACTAAAAAGAAGAAGAAAGAAAATATGTATTTTCCAAATTCTAGTGTATTCAGTCTCGTTTTCGAAATCTGTTTTCAAAACTGTTAATAGTACAACTGCTTTGGCCAAAGGATTATTGTGTTGGGATATGAATTAGACAAACCACCACAGGGTACCTAGGTGAGTTTCTCTGCATTTCAGTGTCTTTTTAGGAAAGTAGGAACAAGATTCATCTTACAAGATTAGTTCTGAGAACAATGTGTTACCTAAGGTGTTGGCGTACTTCCAAAAATTTATACTGTGAATTTCCAAGAGACATGGTCAGCCTTAAACAGAGTTATACATGCATTTGAGGGCAAGCAATACAATTTTTAAGATGGTAAAAATAAAAAAAATTTAAGCTAAATAGCATTAGATCCAATCTTATTATTATAAAAGCAGGTATACCACAGCAAAGTTAACTGATCTCTCCAATTAACACGCAGTTCATTAGAAGCAGAGGCTGGACCTGAGACGTACTTCACAGTCACTGTGCCTCAAAAACGAAGTGTTTGTGTATCACGTGCCTACAGAGACGATGGAGACCCATCGCTGGGAAGTTTTCGTTTCGGCATGCCATCATTACTTCCATGAGGCTTTATTTCTTGGTTTTACTTTTTTTCCCCCTCATATTTTGTTTGTCACTCCAACTGACCCAAGTCTTCTACACTCAGATATTGGAGGTGGGGAGGGGGAGATTCAGAGAAGAGACGTGTTAGTTAGTGCATGACCAGTCAAGTTAAAGATGACTGCAACCATTGCCAGAAAGCTCTACAAAACTCTAAAGGCCTCCTGGGGCTAATGCTGAAGAACTCTGACAGAAGTTGCTTTGTTTTGCCTGGACCAATTCTAGAAGTAAATGGATGCAATTTGTGGCTTGTTGGCTAGGAGGTGGAGGTGCAAACAGGGGCATAAGTTCTATTTCTGCAGGTGAAGCCAGAGGATGGTGGGCCTGTGGTGCTACCCCCATGGCATGGCTATGTCCAACTGCTGCCCACCCCGAGACACCACAGTAAGGAGCCAGGGCCCACAGGAAGGGGCAGTGTTAGGGCTGCCTTTAGCCTCCCGCCGAATGCCTAGCAGCTACATTCTTAGCCATCCTCAAGGCCCAATCTTAGGAAAGGCACTACTCAACCCATTCTTCTGCCTCCTCCAAATGCTTCTGGAAAGTCACCCTGCTGGGCACCAGGGAGAAGGCTCAGGGTCCGTTCTCTGCAGCAGCACAGTGCAAATCAATCAGGGAAGACAACCTCAACAATTATTTTGTTATTGCAAGGTATCTATAACCTCTACTACAAAAATGTAACACCTTGCCCTACTTGAAAAAAATGATGCTGACATTCTGAATTCATCCCCTCCACCTGCGTAAGGGCTGAGGGCTTGCCCCTGCCCCCCCCCCGCCCCACCCCCCACCCCGCCTCAAACCCCCGGCCTGCGCCATGAACAGAGTTGTTAATCCCTAAAAAATGGTTTGAGGATTCTCCAAGCATTTATATTTTTAACGCCAAAACGTTCACAACTTCTAACTGAGGAAGGGGCTGGGTGAGTGCTCCTTGTCCCTGCGCTGCAAGAACCTGCAACGGGCAGGAGAACCTGCAATGGGCAGGAACGCAGAAGCAGCCCTTCTCTCCGCCAGGGCGCCCTCCCCTGCTCAGGGAAGTTTGGGGAAACAAATCCCTACACCCGGCCATCACTTCCACTCGCTTTTTCAAAAGATCAAAAAACGGAAAAGACTGACAGGTTGGCAAACCCCAACGCGGAACCACCCAGCAAGTCTGTGTCCTTGGGATCTCAGCAGCCGACGACCCCAAGGCAATCCACCGTGGGAAACCCCGGGCAGGGAAAGGTTTATTGCAGAGGGACAAGATTACTGAGAGCAGGTTGCAGGGAAGTACCGGGGGAGGGGGCCTTGTCAGGAGGACTTTCCAGCCACTCAGCTTTCATCAAAAAGTTCCCTGTACATGACCCCAGTGGCTCATCACAGGGAGTTTCTCTGATGAACCCCAGCTCAGGGTTTAAATTGCTTTTCCCCTAGCTTAAGGACGAGGCCAGTTCTCTTTTCTGGTCTGACTGGCTTGGAAATTCCCCGCGCCTGACCCCGCCCCTGAGAAATCCCCTGCCAGCGTTTATAGGGCGCCGCGGCGGCGCTGCCGAGCCCACAACTGTCCCAGCCAGCCGTCCCGCCTGCCCGCGACACTGCGAGGGAGCTATCCAGGAGCCCGCAGCCGAGCGCACCTACGGAGCAGCGCCCGAACAGTCCCCAAGGCCATGTTTCACCCTGCCGAGCACGCCCAGGACTGGGCCATGGAGGGCCCCCGGGACGCGCTCAAGAAGGAGCGGCTGCTGGACGACCGCCACGACAGCGGCCTGGACTCCATGAAGGACGAGGACTACGAGCAGATGGTGAAGGAGCTGCGAGAGATCAACCTCCAGCCGCCGGAGGTGCTGTGTAGCCCAGAGCCCTGGAAGCAGCAGCTCACCGAGGACGGAGACTCGTAAGTGCTGCGGGCCGAGGTGGCAGGGCTGGATGGGGGCTCAGGGCCTGCCGCGCGCGTCGGGGGCCCGCGATGTGGCTGTGGACCCGGCGTTTTGCACCGACCCCGAGACCGTGCAGCTGCATGGGGCTAGGGGGTCAGGGTTAGTTCCCCGGGCCCGCGGTTCCACAGCTCGGCCTTGCAACCTTGCACAACCCCCCCACCCCCCCGTCCGGGTCCCCGCGGCCGGGGGCGGGGCAGCAGCGGGGACGCGAAGTCCCCGCTTGCAAAGGGAGGCGGGAGTTTCTGCCCCGCTGGCGGGCGCCGTGCGGCCGGGAGGGGAAGTACAGGGCGTTCCGGCCGGGCGAGAGGGCGGGGCGGTCTGGTCGGCGCCCTCGGGGCGGGTGGGGGGGTGAGCCCGGAAAGTCCCTGGGCGCCTGCCAGGAACACTCAGCTCATAATAACCTCGCGGAAAACACCGCGGCCTCGGCCTCCAGAAACCCCGGCCTTGCGCAATCCCCCGCAGCCCGCACCTCCCTGGGCCCCACGCATTGTACTCACCCTGGGGGTTTTTCCCTCTCTTCCCCTCAGGTTCTTGCACTTGGCCATCATCCATGAAGAGAAGGCACTGACAATGGAAGTGGTCCGCCAAGTGAAGGGAGACCTGGCGTTTCTTAACTTCCAGAACAACCTGCAGCAGGTGCGCCTCTGGCCCAGCCCCTGCCTCTCAGACCCTGTGATCTAGCAGTGGCTCCAAATCCCCTATAAAATGGTCAGTGGTCTTCATTCGACCTGACCTTTTACATTCAAATCAGCCAACATTCTAGAAAGTAGAGAAAATTCCATTAATTTGGTGGGACCTTTATGAAGGCCACCTGGGACCTCTCCTATTTGCCTCTCCCCTTGCACCTGTCTGGGAGGAGCAGCACCCACAACCTAGGGAATCTCTGGGTCTCCAGGAAACTTAGACAGTGGGTTTGGTCCATGACTTATCGTCTCTCTGTTCCTCCTTCTGTTTGTAGACTCCACTCCACTTGGCTGTGATCACCAACCAGCCAGAAATTGCTGAGGCACTTCTGGGAGCTGGCTGTGATCCTGAGCTCCGTGACTTTCGAGGAAATACCCCCCTACACCTTGCCTGTGAGCAGGGCTGCCTGGCCAGTGTGGGAGTCCTGACTCAGAGCTGTGGGACCCAGCACCTCCACTCCATCCTGCAGGCCACCAACTACAATGGTACGTCCGCCTGCCCTGCCCTGCCCATCAGAGGGCAGCTGACATGGAGAAGGGGGAGGTGGGCCAACTTAAGGATTCCTGGCAAGGGCTTAAACTCTCAACATGTAAAAGGCTAAGAAAATAATTTATACAAAAGGCCTATTTGATGCATTTATAAGGTTTATTCAGAAACCAGATTCTTCAGTAGAATTTGTTCCTTAAAAGAACAGGCAAAAGATCCTGCTTGAGATCTGAGGGTTGAAACAAGTGCTTATACTTTCTTCCTTTTGTTCTTCTAGGCCACACGTGTCTGCACTTAGCCTCTATCCATGGCTACCTGGGCATCGTGGAGCTTCTGGTGTCCTTGGGTGCTGATGTCAATGCTCAGGTGAGTGCTTCCTGCCTCCAAATGCAATGCATTGGGCTCTAGGGCCCCCCTCTCCAAGATTTCATGTGCTTTTGTTGCAAGCCGAAATTCCAGACTCAACCGCAAACATCTCAAATTCCTTTTGGTTTCAGGAGCCCTGTAATGGTCGAACTGCCCTTCATCTTGCGGTGGACCTGCAGAATCCTGACCTGGTGTCTCTCCTGCTGAAGTGCGGGGCTGACGTCAACAGAGTCACCTACCAGGGCTACTCCCCATACCAGCTTACCTGGGGCCGCCCAAGCACCCGGATACAGCAGCAACTGGGCCAGCTGACCCTAGAAAACCTTCAGATGCTGCCAGAGAGTGAGGATGAGGAGAGCTATGATACGGAGTCCGAGTTCACAGAGGATGAGGTAAGCCTCAGTTTTGCTCTGCAGAAACCAATGAGAATGGCCGTTCTCCCTATCCCCTCCCAGACCCCTAGAGCCGTACTCTGCAGCCAAAGGTCTCACCTAGTGAAGTTCCCCAACTTGACTGTGTGTAACCAGTATCACAAGAGTGTGTCTTTTCCCTTTGGCTTTTAAGGAGAGGAGTGTTAAAGCAAAACTCCCCCAGCTCATGAAGTTAATTTATGTTTGGAGTATAGAGAATGAAGTCCACAAATACTTGACTTGTTTCCAGTAGCGGCCTCACCATTATCCCAGCACCCCTGGCAAAGCTCCGAAGTTTAACATGCCTTTTTTCCCTTTTGATTTCAGCTGCCCTATGATGACTGCGTTATCGGAGGCCAGCGCCTGACGTTATGAGCTTCGCAAAGTGTCTAAAAGGACATGGACTTGTGTATTTGTACAAAAAGAGAGTTTTATTTTTCTAAAAAAAAAGAAAAAAGAAAAAAATCAAAACGGTGTTCTTATAACCACACTGCATAGTGTCTGGCGCGAAACATTTTACTGGCGTGGATCAGCCTTTATTCTCTTTAAGAACTTTGGAAGGAGACAAGAAAGATCATTGGAATTCAAAGAAAATCTCTTTGAAACCTCACCATCACGGGGTTTCTTGAGAAGGTTATCCAGACTGAAGAAAGGACTGGATTTATTTATTGTGCTTTCTGACTGAACCTCCGTATATTCAGCGGCTGAGCCCAGTTGTGTCCTGTGTGACAATGAGGCATGTTGTTGAACCTTTCAGTGGTGTGGGGTTAACAGTCGCTGCCTGTCAAGGTTTGGGTGACCCTCCTGTAAATGGTGTACATAGTGTATTTTGTTGGTAATTATTTTGCTACTTCTAAGATGTATATTTATTAAACAGATTTTTACGAACGGAATTATCCTGATCATTTTCTTCAGGCCGCGGTGGGACTCTGCTGAGAGTCACTCGGTCGATCGGCCCTCAGGTAGAGGTGGAGAGTTGAGGGGGAGCATCGCCACAGCCAGCCCTGAAACCCTTTCAGAAGGCAGCTTCTCACATTGTCAGTACACAGTTTTGCAGGCGGCAGGGCCCACTGTGTGTGGGAGGGGAGGTTGTTGCCAGATTGCAAGATGATAGGAAACAGGCTGGGGGTGGGGAGAGCCAGACGCTTGGCCTACACCTGGAAGGCTCTCCTTTGTCATTTGCGTTCATCCTCTTGGTGTAAGTTATTCCAGGACCCTTACTTCCACTTTAGGAGATTATTTCAGCCAAGAGGATTATGCTGAACTCATATTTTCTAGAGCTGGAAAAGACCTCATCCCTAATACTGGAAGTTCCTAAGGACATGGGCTCAGAAATGGGACCGCACTGACATTTGCCAGCGGGTGCCCACCTCTTACCCTTGGTTTCCCCATTTGAAAACTGGGCTGTTGTGAAGGTTACACAAGACAATCTACGTAAAAAGCATAGAGTGCCAGGCACATAGTGCTGCAGAAAAATACAAGCTATTGCACAACATCCTGTGTTTCACACGGGAAGAAACAAGTCCAGAGAGAATGCCCTACCCTGTCCTGTTCAAGGTCATCTTGCAGAGGACACAGGTGGTTAACGTCTTTTACATCTGGAGGTCCCCAAACCTCCAGGCACGGACTGGTACCCTTCAGGGCCTGTTAGGAACCGGCCACACGGCAGGTGAGCTTGAATCATCCTGAGACCACCCCCTGCCCCCTTCCCCCATCCGTGGAAAAATTGTCTTCCATAAAACAAGTCCCTGGTGCCAAAAATATTGGGAATCACTGTTTTAAATACATTCCACCTCTAAACCAATTTTGCTACCAGCCATAGTGGAAAAGTGACAATAGTCTTAAAAAATCCAATCAGCCCAATCAGTCTACTAATTCTACTGAAGGGTTCCGCAGAAGCAGAACATTTTCCAAGAAATCTATAACTTGTGCGATTTGGGTTAAGATGCTCTGAATCTCAATGTTTTTATCCCTAAAATGCATCTCTTGCCCAGGTAGAAAGAAAAGGAAAGTTTATGGCATACTATAAAATGCAGAACGGTGTACAGATACAATTCATTTACTTTAGCTTACACCTAAGAAATCATTACCATCACATTACCCCTTTCCTGATCCACAAATGATCACCTTCCTCTCAGACCAAAAATGAGCCAGTACTTGGTGGGTCTTGCATATAGAGAGTATTATCGTAGCCAGGACGGACTGGTCAGGGCGGCCTCAGTCATCTGGAGCTGAGCACGGTGGTGGCCCCTCTACCAGTCTTTACTTCTTTGAAAGTGCTCCAAGCCCAGCACTGAAATTCCTTGTCCACCCCAGAGCACCCGAACACAGGTGTTATACAATACAATATAACGCATGAATGTCAGTCAAGTTCAGCTGATGAGTAGAGGTGGCCAGAGGGGTGGGAGGAGAGATATCCACCTCATATCCAAAAGAACAAAGGCTGCAGACTTGGCTCCCAGTTTTGGAATGATGCCCTTAGCGTGTCTCAGTGAGATGGACTTCTTTTGTTCCACTGTAACAGTTGAATATGTGCTGAGTTTACCCATCACACTCACTCCCAGTCTGTGCTCACAGGCTGGAGAAGCAGGACAAAGGATGTGACCCATTCATTCTTCCTCAACATCCTTGGTGATCAACTTGCATATAGTGGCATCACCTTCCGTAGTCATGACAGAAAGGGACCTCTTCTGAACCTTCTAGGCCCAGCCTCCCACCTTTCCAGGCTTCAGCTTTTCTGCCTTTCGGGCCCCCAATCCTCAAAGTGGATTCCATCATCTGAATAAATCTCGAGGTACCTGGGCCTAGTAAGGACTCAAGTCAGGCCCAGTTTCTTACTCTTCTGTTCTGCTTGATTCTCCATTCCTTCTTTCCTTTTAATGTTTAAAGTCAGTTTCTTTTCTCCATGCTGTTGGCTGGGTGGCTGGGGCCTGGAGTTTCCTAAAGAAAGATTTTACACCTGAAACAGTCTAATCAGTAGAAAGTTCTCCTCGAACTTCTAATTTTTTAAGATTTTATTTATTTATTTTTACAGAGAGGAGAAGGGAAGGAGAAAGAGAGGGACAGAAACATCAGTGTATGGTTGCTTCCTGCACACCCCATTTGGGGACTTGGCCCGCAACCTAGGTATGTGCCCTGACTGGGAATCGAACCCTTGACCCTTTGGTTCACAGTCCGGTGCTCAGTCCACAGAGGCACACCAGCCAAGGCCAGTTTTTCTCAAATTTCAAAGTAAACAAGGACAAAAGCTTTGAAAGAAAATAGTTCAGCAGACTGAGATTTATCTATGCACCTTGGTTTCCTCCAAGAAGCTACAAGTCCTATTAGAACAGGTAGAAATAAGGGGGCCTTGGGAAAAAGGGAAGTGACCCGAGGGGGAAATAAAAAGTCAGCAACTTCCTTGAATTTAGTTCCTTGATTCCTTCTGCCTGCCTCATCCTCGAGATGCGTTTCCTTTACAGGTCACGTAAACCAAGTTACTTCCTGAAGGAGGCATGTTTCTTCGAGAGGGGACGCACTCCAGTCTGAGCCGTTCGAAGACCTCCATCGGGGCCTGGAGGTAGGCTGCTGGATGCTCTGGGGTGTTCGCACTGACACTTGCTGTTGGAAGTGACTAAGTGGTGACGGTTAGCACTGAGTCAGTGAGACAGGTTCTTCCTCGGCCCCCTTTCCTGCCGATTCTCATCAGCTTGCCCGAGGTGGAGTTGAGTTCATTTGGCGAGAAAGGTCAGAGTGGAGCTCCCTCCAGTCAGAAACCTGCCCAAGGAGCATTCTCTGACCCCAGGTACTTCCACAAGAACATCCCAGGCCGTTTCCCCATTTTAAGAGATGATTACAGGAACTGAAACTGGATATCCTGCATGTGTTTCCCTCCCAGAGAAGCGGACTCTGTCTCTTTCATTCATTTGCGTTATAAAACACGATCATGCTCCAGACGCTGTGCAGGGACTGGAGACTCGAAGGGGACCGGCCTCTGCCTCAAAAAACTCCTTGCTTGAGGCGGACAGTGAGACAAACAAGCATCTATAAGACAGGATGGTCAAATGCGAGCGGGTTAGGGAACAGGGCCAAGGAGATCACACCCCATTAGCTATCTGCCCTCCCGGGCCAGAACTATCTATTCCTGTTAATGGGCAAATGGCACCAGATGTTGGCCCTCAGTCCATGAGTTCTGGCTAAGAAAGAATTCAGAGCCAAGACTCAAATATATGCAAAAGTTTATTTAGGAAGTCACGGAGGCAGAAGAAAGGAGCCGACTGGACAGTGTGGACTCAGGAAACAAGTTACGCAGGTGAAAGAAGGGGTTCCGTCTGCAGGTCTCAGGGGAAAATATCGGTGGAATAGTCACCTGCTGCCAGGTGTGTCCTTTCATGGTCTTGGTCTTTACTGACTAGTCAGTACCAGGGGCCATTAGTCCTTTGAAGCAGGTCCTGACATCAGCCAGGACATCTCCCTGCCTGCCTGGCCTTGCTGCTTGTCTGGGCCTGGAGCTGAAACACAGCTGAGGCCTAGATGACATCTCTAGGACTTAATGTTTGAGGGGGTGGTCATGCAAGGGCTCGTATGAGGGGATGAGACTGTTCTCCAGCCTCCTTGTTCCTCGTCTGAGGGGGTCTACTACTTGACTGATTGCGTGCCGGGGAGGAAAGGTCAGGGTGATGGGGGACTCAAATGTCAGAAAAGTTTTAGTTTCGGTAACAGCTAATAAGCTTAGTAATCAATGCATGTAAAAGCTATTGTTTCAGGAACTGAAGGTACGACCCACCCTGACTCCAGGAGACCGTAAGCAGTCCCACCTTTGTGCGTCAGGAGGACTGCAAGCCATCAAGATGGTACCTGAGCCATTGTGCCCCAGGGTGAGACCCCCACCACCCCGGATGCAGGCAAAGACCACTGCCCAGATAAAAGAATGCTACAGATTTTATCTGATTAACTTTTCCCTGAATTCNTACTTGACTGATTGCGTGCCGGGGAGGAAAGGTCAGGGTGATGGGGGACTCAAATGTCAGAAAAGTTTTAGTTTCGGTAACAGCTAATAAGCTTAGTAATCAATGCATGTAAAAGCTATTGTTTCAGGAACTGAAGGTACGACCCACCCTGACTCCAGGAGACCGTAAGCCGTCCCACCTTTGTGCGTCAGGAGGACTGCAAGCCATCAAGATGGTACCTGAGCCATTGTGCCCCAGGGTGAGACCCCCACCACCCGGGATGAAGGCAAAGACCACTGCCCAGATGAAAGAATGCTACAGATTTTATCTGATTAACTTTTCCCTGAATTCCAAATGCCTTACCTACACCTTTCTTCTCCTTATAAAAAGGGTTGGTTTAAAATGGAATTTAAGACCATCTGTTAGGATACATAACCTGCCGTCTTCTCAGATCACCAACCATCTGAATAAAGTGCCCATAAAGATTTGATGCCTGTCTCTGCTCATTGGGTCTGGTAGTGACAGTCTTTTCCAGTTTCAAGGGGAGGGTCTTGACCACACGATCAGCTATGAGAGGTTAGGGGATCTAAACCCCATGACCAGTGATAGGTTAGGGGAAGAAAGGTCACCCTGGGGGTGAGGTCCCTCCCTACAATATTTGCCCTCCAGTTTCGCCTATTGCTAGGCCCCCTGGGGCATTCTGCCCTGGCAACCGTCTGAACCTAGCCTATCATTCCCACTCTGCTCACGCCTGTCTACCTGCCCCCTGTATCAGTCCCACGTCCCCAGTGGCCAGTGGCACCCTTTTGACATGTGGCTGGAAACTAAGCTTTGCTCAGAACCAACGCTGAGTCCTGGGCAGGGATTAAACTGACCCTCCACAGCAGGTACCTGTTCATTTTTGTACCCGTGCGTGGTCCTAGGTTGCAGAGATGAGCCTGAAAGCGATTTGCTCCAGGTCTTTGAATTCATGATAAATAACGTATTTGCCTTAGTCCAGGGCTCCTCGAACTCAGGGCGCACTCAAATGGCCTGGAGATTTTGTTGACACACAGGCTCCAATTCGGCTGGTCAGGGGGTGGCCTGACATCTGTGTTAGGGTGGTCAGTGACCCGGCTGTGAAAGAACTCACAAAAAGAAAAAGCATAGAGAGTAAAGGTTTTATTTTTACTTTGCCAAGGGAGGGAAAGGGCCAGGTGTGGAGATGCGCACCAGCAGCCCTGAGGGGTGGGGGCGTTTGGCTCTTATTGGGTAATGGGGCAAGATGTCTCCACTGGGCTGCAACGTGTTTCAATGTTACCTTTGGGTGAAAGGTCCCATCTGGTCGTTGTGGCCTGGTGTGTCCTGTTTCATCAGTTCCCCACAGCCTCTGAGCCTACAGGGCACTTCCCTGAAGTTTCTAGTCCTGAAGATAAAGGCTCGTAAAACAATTAGGATCAGTCCTGCTTTAAGGGGTCCAGCCAGCTCTGGGAAAGAGGGCCCAACAAAGTGGCTTTTGTCCTATTAATTTGCATTTCCAACAAGTTCCTAGACAAGGCCTATGCTAGTCGTCCTAGGACCACACTTGGCAGTGTGAAGCATTTTGAATAAAATGTGATTTGGTTGATATTTAGCTATAGTTCGGGCCACCACTCCCCGCCATCCCCCCTCATGCCTCTGCACTGGGACAAGTGCGCTTCCGCAGCCACTCATAAGGACGAGTGACCCAGCATCAGGCGATATGTCTTTTGAAAAGTAAGGTGGGATGCTGAGCACTAACATTAACATTGGGGCAAGGAGGAGGGTGTCGGGGGAGGTGGAGGAGGGGGGTGGAATTGTGATGGAGGGAGACTTGGCCTGGGGTGGTGAACACACGATGCCGTGTACAATGGTGTGTTACGGGGTTGTGCACCTGAAACCTGGATAATTTTGTTACACAGTGTCACCCAATAAATTCAATAAAAAGGAAAAAATGTGGGTCAAGGCCATCAAACCTGCCATCTAACCAGGCAAACATAATAAGGGAAGCATCCCACACAACACAAGGCTAAAGACATCGTCATCTGGGGCCCATGAAAGGACCAGAAATCATGAAGGAAACGCCTTTAAAGGGTAATTTGCTAGTTACGATGAAAAGCTATTTTTTAAACGTGGTTATGTGTACCTTTGTATGGGGCTGCTCCAGCGTGTGGGAGGGCCCTGACCAAGGCCCCCAGCTGCTTCCCTGTGACAAAGTCTCCACTGTGTCCTTATCGGAATGCGGGAAGCTTTAATGACGGGCTGGCGGAAATGAATCCGAGAAACCCTCAGGTGAAGAATGCTTCCCCTTAAGCATTATGCTAGGTGAAATAAGCCAGGTGGTAAAAGACAAATACCATATGTTCTCACCTTCAACAGGAACCTAAACAACAAAACAAACAAGCAAAATATAACCAAAGACACTGAAATAGAGAACAGGCTGACAGTGTCCAGAGGGGAGAGGGGAGAGACTTCTAGGGGCAAGGGGGAAGGGTTTGCAGGAACAAGTATAAAGGACACATGGACAAAAACTGGGGGGGGGGTTGGAAATGGGAGGGAGGTGGGGAGGGCTGGGTAGGTGCCTGGGATGGGAGTAAAAGGCAGAAAACTGTACTTGAACAAGAAAAAAAAAGAATAACTTCCCCTTAAATGTTGCTATCATTTTGTATTTCCTAATTTTAAAAACACATTGAGTGCAAGCCATATAAAAACCATGCAGCTATTTAAAGGCAAGCTTTAAAAGTAAGTTTTACTTTATACAATATTTTATCCAAAATGTTATTTAACTGATCTATGGTAATACATATCATGGGATAAAAATACTAGAATACTTTTACTTTTTATTTACTTCACAAGGATCTAGTGCTGTGTGCCAGACACTATTCTAAGTGACTTACAAATATTAACTTCTGCTATCCTCAAACCACCCTGTGAGGTAGGTACTGTTATTATTTTCATATTTTTTACAGATTGTATTTATTTATTTTTAGAGAGGGGAAGGCAGGGAGAAAGAGAGGGAGAGAAACATCAGTGGGTGGTTGTCTCTCACACCCCGCTCCCTGGGCACCGGGCCTGCAACCCAGGTGTGTGCCCTGACTGGAACTGAACCAGAGACCCTTTGGTTCTTAGGCCAGCATTCAGTCCACTGAGCCACACCAGCCATGGCATTATTTTCATATTTGTTATAAGGAAGATGGAGTGTAGCCAAGTCAAGAGACTCCGCCACGCCACACAGTGAATGGCAGCACCTCGGTGGGGAGGGTTCAGGTCTGCCTTTCCAACCTGTGGCATAAAGTGCCTTCCAAGCATGCGCGGGAATTCCCACCAACTGAAAGGATTTCAGGTCAACATTCTGACTGTTTCTTACACCTCATTACTGATATCTTACCAAAATTGGGCAACATATTACTAAGGATGGTATAATATTCTGATGTGTCCTGCTAATAGAAAAGTGTCTCACAGCAACTATATCGCAATGCAGAGAATGTCAAATGTAAGGTCTTAGGAGACCTCAGCAAACTGAAGAGCAGTGTGGGGCTCCAGCAGATCAGGACCTGAATCCCGGTTCCTGTCCTCTGCACATCTGGGTTTCATGCAGCACTGAATAAGGAGAAGTGAGGAGTGTCTTTCCTGCCTGGAGTTTCCAGCTGTGTGGTCTGCGTTTGCTTCTGATTGTAGCTAGGTCTCCCCCAAATCATCACATTAAACATTTCAGTCAGACTTCCTACACCTTTGCAGCATTTTAATATTCATCTCTGGGGAAGCCCAAAACAAACAAGCAAATGCAAACTTTTAAGGACGAATGAATGAGCTCCTTTCAGATGAAATGTTTTGGTGTTGACTCAATTTAAAAATTTTAAGTTGCTTTTTAAACTTTTCCTTTGAGTGTCTTCCCAACCCCCGTCATTGGGGGGCAACTTCCCAGGGCAGCACCTTGCTGTGTGGCCCACCGTGTGTGTGTGTGTGTGTGTGTGTGTGTGTGTGTGGCCTGGGGGAGCAGCAGGGGGGGGCCCAAAACTTCTATGTGTATTAGCACTTAATTCAGTTCTTTTCCACACAACAAAGAGTAAGCCTCTTGTTCAAAAAGGCCTGAGCCATAGATATGTAAATTCACATAACTTACAAGTCCAAAGAAGTAGAGAGCTTTACCTCTTTGAGGCTAGAGAATCTGGAAGGGTCTGTCGGGTGCAGGCAGCACTTCCCAGGTTGGAAATGCAGCAACAGGGGCCCTCTGCTCCTGGACCCCAGCACCCAGAGGTGGGAGGGGCAAAGCCAAATCTCAGGGAGAATTCCAAATTTGGTTTAAAGGGTATTTCAACGCAAGGGCTTCACTGGGATGAGGGAAATTTCATGATACAGACATGTGGCTTTGGAAATAACAGCAAGGCAAGAATTTTAAGGTGAGGGGTTCGAAGCAGCTCAGGCATGAGCTGTATGTTAATGTTTCCTATGAAAGAGCCGACGGGTCTCTCGGGAAATTCCTGTAATGAACAATCGCGTTATTTCCCTGAGCAAGAGTGTCTTGGAATAGTAAAGTTATTGTAGTGAACAATGGAAGAATAAAGTCATTTTAATGTACACAGTAAAACTAGGGGGCAGGAGGGGGCAGTTTCAGCCTCAGTCTGATTAGTCATAAGGCCCACAGCGAGGTCCTGAGCAATACGAGGACTCATGACAGGCACATTGTGATAAATTAAAAAGATTAAAAACTCGGCACATGAACCCATGGGGAAGGGGCTGACAGAGAGGTTACAGAGGGAACTGTGTGCGGGGAGCACAGAGGGAGGGATTCAAACAACGAGTTTTGCCTGTTCTGTCATTTCACCAGTAATTGACAAGCTCTAGCTGCAATCTGTTATTAAAAAGCTGTTAGTTCACAGACGAATTCACACTGTAGAGTACCCATGTACTGCACCTGCCGGTGAAGAATAATAGTGGGCATCACTTCTCAGCGTCTACCCGGCATTTTACTCATGTGATCGCTGCAGGGGTGGGCATTATCATTCCCATTTTCCAGATGAAAAACACCGAGGTTCAGAGCAGTTTCCCCATTTGTCTGAGATGCTGGGATTCAAACCTGCCCATCCTGCCTCCAAAGCTCTCGTTCAGCAGGCTGGCGAGTGAGCCCTCTCACCACTGAAGACACTCAAAACTCCCCAACCACACTGCCTTTTCTTTAGTTTGTTAACCTGAAGCAGCTCTGGCTGCCACGTAAACCCATGTTACTCTGAGAGGCCATTTGCTACTTCTATTTTATAAAATTTCCTTGTTACTAAAGTTGGAAAGGCACCTCACGGGAGAGTTTGAGAAATAACTGAGAGTTGCTGTACATGCTGTAAACTGTTGTAAACTCACAGTTTCCCATAAACACCAGAAAACCATGGACACAGTCTTGGCACACCAGGCTTCGAATGGATCAGAGGCCTCCAGCCACAGGCTCCAGACGCTTCTGGTCCCAGCTCAGAGGGCTGTGTAAACGAGGGGCAGGTGGTTCTTGAGACCAAAAAATAGGAGCCCACCAGCGAAGGAGAAAACGCCGCCTCCTCTGAGCCTCCTGGGAAGCCTCGTGCAAGGTGATTTGTGATTCAATTTAGGCATTTCAGCCGACACTGTGGTGCAGAGATGGGTACGACACACAAAACCGCTGGGCCTGGGCCTGGGGGACGCTGCTTCGAGAGGCACTTTCCAAAGGATGGGCAGGCACCGCCTTGGTGGTTATCACAACAGAAGCAGCCTGTAGAGAGATTGCCCAGCCATTCGAAGTTCAGACGGACCTGGGTCCTACTCCAGGCCCTAACCTGGGCTAGTGGCTTAACCTCACTGCTTCCCAGTTTCTCGGCGACGAAGCAGGTGCGGCCACTGCCCTGAAGAGTTGCCATGATGCTTAACTGTCACTCATGGCATGTGCAAAGCTCTGGCACAGAGCCACACACACAGTAGGGCTCAGCAGATGTCAGCTCCCGCTGTTAGGTCATTCATGTCAGGAACGATAAGGGGCATCTGACAACCTCCCTTTGGCACGCAGTCCCCTCCAAGCAGTCCTCCTCCTTCCTCTGTCACTCCTGGTTGCCCAGGACCTGAGGAACCAGCTCCTCTAAGGACGAACCGGGCCATCCTGTTGTCCCTGGTGCCCTTCCTGGCCTTTTCCTTGCCCCATGGCTCCGCCCTCACCCAGCCAGCCCATCTCAGCCACCGAACATGGTGCCCTGGTGGGGGGACCTGATTGGAGCCCATTTCATGCAGACCCGACCCACAGGAGCCACCACAGGGCTGGACAGGGAGAGACCACCGGTCAGTGAGGGGCCTGACCCCAGACGGAAAGCTGAAAGCTGCTGTGGTCTCAGGTCTGGGTGGGAGACTGGACGCTCCTGACCTCTGGTGGCCCCATGAAGCCACCGAAGGCGAGACCGCTGCTCCTGTGGTCAGCAGTGGGCCGAGCTACCAGCCACTCAGGAATCATGGCTCCCAGAAGCACAATCTGTTTATAGAGTGCGATGGATACCTGTCTCGCCTCCTGGGGCCTGGCCAGGAGCCCCCTGTTAAGGGGCAGCTGACCAGGTACACCCTTGGGGCATTCAGGTCCCCTGGCCCAGTCTCACGCAGAGAAAAGTGAACTTTTATGGTGGAGACCTTCCTTTCCTTCCACCAGCCCACGTGGGAGAAAGGAAGGGAAGGAGAGAGCAGCATGAACCGGGTGCGGCAGAACGAAGGTGGGAGGAGGCCTGCGTGCCCAGGAAGCCACCTTCCACATGGAGTAAGCGGAAGAATAAAAGCACCTCACAGCGTGGTTCCTTGCGATACTCCTATCAACGAACAAAAAACTGCACTGAAATGTTCTGTCCACCAGGATTCTTAGTTATAAGCAGAAGAAATTCATTCTGGATAATTTAGGCAGAAAAGAGATTTGTGAGAGGGATTTGGGGGGAGCCCTCAGAATCTCCAGGGGGGCTGGAGAGCCAGAAGAGAAGAGCCAGGGAGCTATTCACCGCAGCCTGGGCCGTTCCACTGTGGCCAGTACGGATTCCGCTCATCCCTCCCTTTATTAGCCTCTGAGTCAAGGTCTGGGCAGGAAGGTGTGATTGCTGGAGCCGAGGTCACGTGCCCATAAAAAGGAGGCTGGGGATGCCCTAAGTGCCTGGCAGTTTTGCTTCCAGTGAGGGCATCCCCCAAACGTAAGTGGATTCAGATGACAAATTTGAGTGACCAATATCCCTTGATGTTAACAGTGGTTATTTCTGGGTGGTTGGATGGAAAGGTGGGTTTTGGGGGGGTTGGTAACTGGATATAGAGAATTTCAAACATACATCAGTGTAGAAAGAGTATTAAAATGAACCCCCATCTCCAGCTTCACTTTTCAGCTCCCAGCATTTTGTTTCATTCACAATCCTATACACCTCCTCCCCCACCTTATTTTGAAATAAACACCAGTCACCATAGCATATAAGTTTATCCTTAAATACCTTAGTACTCATCCCTAAAAGACAAAGACTATATTTTAAATGCATAAATTTAATTTCATTATCACACCTAAGGAACTAATTAACACTAATTCAGAGAGATTTCTTTCACTCCTTTTTTTTTGCATTTCTCTATTACTTTAAGTACTAGGAAAAAATATAGCTATGGCCATTTTTAATTTGTTCTCAAACACAAATTAGCCCACAGTTGAGCATGACCCACAAACCCAGTCCTAAGCAAGAGGCCAGTTAGGGGACACGAAGGTATATAACCCAGGAGACTGTGGGCATGCTTCGTGTCACGAGCAACAGAGCCTGCCAGCCCGCTGGCTCAGAGGCTCACCGAAGCTGAGGACAGTGAAGCAGTGAGGCCAAAGGCCAGCAGAAGTCCCCTGGGCCTCCACCTGTGCTCCTCTCTAAGGAACACCTTTGCCCATTTCCTCTCTGGGTGTCCCATCACATGGCAAGAGAACCTGGCTGTGGCTGCCACATTCACAGGGGGCGGGCACAGAACGGAGGCGGGCCGACTCCTCTGTCAACCTTGCTCTTCCTCTCACACACACACACCCACACACATACACACTTCAACACATACTCCACATTCACCCTATACATTCACACTCACACACATTTGCACACACTCACACGCTCCCAGGGAGAGGATTCGGATCAGGCTAACTACTTCTGGAGAAGTGGGGCACGTGTACAGCTAAGCCCTGAGAGCCAGCACTGAATCACTGGGTGGATCTAGGTGGATCAGAGACAACGAGCAGAAGGAGGGCCACTGTGAGCGGAGCAGCCAGCCCAGGCAGGGGTGCCCACCTCACAGGAGGTCTGTGTTGGCAGACAGCTTGGTTTTAGGGAGACGACCCAGGTACCGATAACATAGAAAGCCAGATGGAACAGCACGGGAGAGGCCCCATGGACTACAGCATCACCCATCCTGTCTTTAAATGCTGGACTGGCCTTGGTCCATGTGACTGGAGCTGATGGTGAGCTTTGTGCCTTTGGGGACCTGGGATGGATGTCTGTCTCCTTTTTCCTCAGGTCCAACAGTGCAAGCCCAACTGTGCCCATCTGGCGCACAGGATTGTAATGACTAAGGAAGGAGGCAGAGGAAGGAGGAGCCTTTGGGTGGAACCTCCATGCCCCCTGCCAGGGCTGGGCCTCACAAAGACAAAAGGGAAACAAAGGTGGGAGGGGGCTTTGTATAGCAGCTGTGAGGAAACACCAACCACCACCTGAGCCAACCCAGGCCTTCTATGGATAGCAGAGGCAGCCCCCAGGGAGAGTCGATGACCACCCCAAACCAAGGCAACTTCCTGGGAGCACTAAATCAGATCCAGAGAGTCACCTCCCAGCCCCAGATTCTTGCCGGGGTTTGGACAGACAAGAAGGGACAAGATCTTTCCATCAAGGGAAGTGTCAAGGTGAATGTCTACCTGGACCCCCCATGAGAACATAGGGCTCCCACAGTCTGATGCAGGGGCGGGACCACAGTAGAGAAGGCTGCAGACATCTGACTCAACCTACGGGCAGCAGAAAAGCACGCCAGGTTCTCGAGCAGAAAAGTCACAGGATAAAGGGCAGCAGTGACAATGAGCAGAGCTTAGGACGCAGAGCAAGCTGCGAGGGAGCTCAGCCAGGAAGCTGCTGCAGTTGTTCAGGAGTGAAAAACACAGATCTTCATAGAAAGGTAGCTCTCAGAGAGGAAGGAGCTCCACTATCAAACAAAACGAGTATGTATGTGCATGTGCATGTGTGTGTGTGTCTACATGCAAGCACAAAGTGACCCAGCCTCCGAAACCCCGCCCCCAACCCAGTCCTGAGTTCTTGTGATTGCGACAGTGCTGCACCCAGTCCCCAGGCTCAGGGACTCTTTGGGGACTCACTGATAAGCCTTGAACTCTCTGTTCTTCCAGTCAGGTCCAGACTCAAACCACACCGTGGTTGCCATCAGCAAGAGGGTGATGTGATAGGACACATACAGCTGGGATGTTCTATAGTTGACTGCACTCTTGGTGGCTGAAATATACCATATGCGAGGCCTGTGCAGAATTAGGAATATTGTAGCATTCGTAAGGAAGGTATGACATCTGCAAAAGTACTTTTTAAAAATATACAACTTGCCCTCACTGGCATGGCTAAGTTGGCTGAGCATTGTCCTGCGAAGTGAAATTCGATTCCCATCAGGGCACCTGCCTAGGCTGCGGGCCAGGTTCCTGGTTGGGACACAAGTGAGAGAGACAGCCAATTGATGTTTCTCTCTGTCTCTTTCCAAAGAGACAGAGAAACCTTCCCCTCTCTGAAAATAAATAAATAGAATCTTTTAAAAAATATGTACAACTTAAGTAACTGCAAAACAAGCTACCACAAAAACATAAAATTCTATTTTCATCTTTCCAATGTCTTGACTAATTATCGTCGACATCCATATACGTTGTATAAAATACATCTATAAAAGGAAATGGATGTTAATAGAAAACCTGAAAAACCAGTGATTGTGCTATGAGCTCTTTTTGGACACCTGCTTTGGACTGTGATTTCGTGTCCTATTCACAGGCAAATTTTCTGTGACACTGTTGCTTCTCATCAGAGATGGATTAATAGTTCACTTCCTGGAGTCCCAGAAGAACACCCGGCTGCAGGCCCAGCCAGCCAAAGGGCAGTGGGCCATTCAGCCGTTCTGGACGCAACCATTTTTGAAAAGGTGAGAGCATTAGACCTGCTAGTAACGAGTCTTGGAACTGACCCTGGTGACTTCAGCAAAAAGTTAGCATCGGTCTCCTGGTTTGATCCATTTCTTTAAAGGAAACACCATTGTGTTTGAGAAATTTCTGGTTCCCTTTGTGAAATGAAGAAGTACTGAGTCACCTTTCTGAGGTATTCCTGCAATGTGATTCCTAAATTTCCCAAGACATTTTTATTTCACTTTTCTTTGATTAAGAAATTAGTACAATGGGTAGCCCAGTAAATGTCACCGAAGGTAGGTAGAGACATTGGTGCTGACAGCTAGGCCAGCTCCAGGTTCCAAGCTGAGCAGGCCCGTTCTGTTGGCTCTGGGCTCCANGTACTGAGTCACCTTTCTGAGGTATTCCTGCAATGTGATTCCTAAATTTCCCAAGACATTTTTATTTCACTTTTCTTTGATTAAGAAATTAGTACAATGGGTAGCCCAGTAAATGTCACCGAAGGTAGGTAGAGACATTGGTGCTGACAGCTAGGCCAGCTCCAGGTTCGGGAGGTTCCAAGCTGAGCAGGCCCGTTCTGTTGGCTCTGGGCTCCACCACAGACGCAGGCAAGATGTTCCTGGCCCCTGCCCTGGGGGAGGAGTGGACTGGCTACGCAGTAGATGTTCCTCCTGAGTTATTTCCTTCAATGGCTACTTTGAATTTTAGTTGGAACTTTGTGTCCCAGCTGCTCGGTGAACCAAGCCCCTGTGATCTTGATAAGGGAAGGCACCTTTTCTATTTTTTTCTGGCTTCCTAGCCCTGCCTCTTGGCTGGGTTTCCAGCCTTGTTGTTTCAGTCTGTTTGAATAACCAAAGATTCTGGTGAGTAGTCAGTGCCAGGGAGTGGGACCGGGGTCAAGCTGCGTGCCTTTCTCACAGGGTCCTCTTAACTCCCGTTTTCCGCCTCAGAGGCCCACTGCACACCCAAAGGTCTAGGTTGGGCAAGGATTTATCACAGCTCAGGGGCCATGGAACTATTGGAGTTCTCGTGGTGACAAAACCAAGAAAAAACTTCTTAATCTTGGAACACAGCTTACCTGGGCAGCCTTTGTGACTCTGCTCAGAGGACCCCTGAATGACCCACCAAGGGCAGGGAGGCCACCATGGAATCACTTAGGAGGGAGGCAGCAGCAGAGACCTTGGGGACATCACTCATCCTTTCTTTTTGTGCCTCGTCAATTTTCTCATTTTAATTTTTTTAATGTATTTACATTTTTAGAAAGAGGGAAAGGGAGGGAGAAGGAGAGGGAGAGAAACATTACATGTGAGACATTGACTGGTCGCTTCTCACACCCCCCCAACTGAGGCCCTGGCCTGCAACCCAGGCTCTTGCCCTGATGAGGGATGGAACCAGCAACCTTTTGGTTCACAAGCCAATGCTCAGTCCACTGAGCCACACCAGTTGTTGCAGCTTTAAATGGTGGGTTTGGGTAGCTCCCACCTATATAGGGTTGCAAGAAGCAACCCAAATGCCTGACCCATAGTAAACTCCCAGTAATACAACAATTAATAGTAGTCGTGGAGAAGTGAGAGGAAAATAGGAAGTCTTTTCATCTGCCCTGCTTCAGAAACTGATCCCAGCTGGCCCCTGTTAACCTGGCACCAAGCCCCGCCCCGCCCACCGCACTCGCAGGGCCACGGAAGGCCGGCCAAGGCCCAGCTGGGAGGGCGCAGGCATCAGCACTCAGACCTCCTGCAGTCCCAGTCCTTGGGTACCTGTGGCCTCTGCCCCAGAGTGACTGCACGTCCAAATTCAACACACACTCCTGAGGATGGGCATGAAGTAGGAGGTGGAAAATTGCTTCGGAATCTGTGCGTGGTGCAGGAAAAAGCAGCACCAAACATTCCATGAAGAGTGTGGATTGAAAGTGGTAAATTAAAGTTAACGTTTAAAATCGACCTTGGAAGATCCTGAGAAACAGGACTTCGGGGGAGGAGACCGTTGCTCCTGTGGGGGCCAGGAGGAAGGGCTTGAGGAGGGGCATTCCTTTCACTGGTTGGCCAGCACCATCCCTCCTCAGCTTCTGAACAGTTTTCAACTAAGGTTCTTTGACCTGAGCCTCCAGGCCTTTGGCAAGAGGTTTAGAAAAACTGCTCAGAAAACAGCTCTGCATCAGAGGAGAGCAGGGCTCCTTGGGAGGGTGCTGCTGGGAACTGGTCCTGGGTTCTAGCCTAGATCAGCAACCCAGGCCTCAGTTTTGCCTGTGAAATGAGGGTGATAAGGGGGTTGCTCAAACGCTCCCCGACCTCTCCTGCTCTTGCAAAGTCTAGGATCCTTTTCTCTCCAGTCCCTGTCCCCACCCAACCCCCCAGCCACATCTATGCACCTGGGGAAGAAGTCCCAACAGGATTCAGCTGACTCATGTTACGGTAACAGGATGCGTTTCATATTGCTCTCTGGACCTGGAAACAACCCAGAGTGCCAAGGGTGGACCAGCCTGCGAGAGTTTCCTGTTTCTCCGAGAGCTGACAGGCCGTCAGACAGCATCCAGGGAGCAGTTGCCAAAAAGGCCAGCGTCTTCTCGAGCGCGCCCACCGCGCAGCCTCCCCTGCTCCTTACAGCGCCGCGCACGCAGCCTGCTGCGGGAGGGGAGGCCTCGTCCCTGCCCTCGCCGAGGTGCAGCGGGTGGAGGGGAAAGAGGGCTTAGCTCGCAGCCTGGAAGCTTCTGAAGGGTCCTGTGCTCCCTGGTGCCCGAAGCCCAGGCCCTAACACGGAGGAGGTTTCATCCGGTCCGGGGATGTCCTACTGAAGAACCCTGTTGCCCTGGAGGCTCCGCATCGGGAGGGAAGAATGTGCGGGCGCACTCGTTTGTCAGTTCCCTGCGGGACCTCCCCTCGGGTGTCGGGATGTATTCTGGCTCCAGCCCCTCCAGAATGGAGGGTGGCGCTAGGAGAGGCCTCTTTGGATAGAGAGGGAGTGAAGGTGGGCGACAGGAGAGGGTCTGAGAGAGCTGTCCTGCACGTCGCCGTCGCCGCGGGAGCAGGCAGGAGCCAGCTGTCCCCGCCCAGCGGGTAGTTTGGAAAGAGTTTAACAAAGAGATTGTTTAGAAAGGCTAGGAGCCGCGTGTGGAGGCCGCAGGCTGTGACCCTGGAGCGCGGCCTGGAGGGGCGAGAGGGCTGCGGCCCCCGAGCCCGGAGAAGACCTTCAGGGAGGCTGGGGACAGCCCCAGCTTCCCTCCCCGCCGCAGCTCCGCCGTGCAGAGAAGGGGGCTGGTGAGAGGAGCCGGGGACGAGTGTTCGGCCCAACTAGGTACTGTTGTGTGGCTTTGTCTTTGCATCCAGATGTCTCAAAAAATCCAACATAGTCACCCCGAAACGCCCTGTCTCACTCCGGGGTTTGCCTCAGGTCATTCATGGAGGACGGCTGCCTTGCTGGTGAGGTCGCGGCTGGCTGCACGGGGCTCAGGGCGCCTCTCCTGCCAGCGGTCACCGCCGCCTGCCAGCTAGAGCAGGCCGAGCCCTCTGCCCAGGAAAGCCCCTGAGTCACAGGCCCCGCCGGAGCTGCTCGGTCACTGGCCTTTCTCCCGGCCACTCTTGTGCAGAGTGCCAGCTGCAGGAAAGCACCAGTGGCTGCGAATTACTTAAAACAAAAGTAAACATACTTCTTATCCCAACAACATAAAATACATGTTTTTACAAAATCCAAGAAACCACCCACCCTTGTACCTCCAAGGAAAAGTGTGACTCTGTCTGAAGCCAGAGGAATGAGAAAACGGATTAAGGATACTGACCTCACGTTCAGGTAGCAGCTTTAGGGACCAACCTTATTTTCTGCCCACAGGAATGGTCTAAGAAGAGTTAGGAAAGAGTAACATTTATTGGATTCTTCCTAGCTGTTTAACCTTGTACACGTTTCTTGATCTCTCTGTGTTTCCATCTTTGTAACTGTAAAATGGAAATAATCATACTGCCTTTTAGGGTTTTGTGAAGATTAAATGAGTCCATCTCTGCACGAGCTGCTCCCAGAGGTCACATCACAACGTGGAATCTCCACTGCACCTCCGCCCCTCACCTGCACTCGCCAATGCTCAGCTGGGCTGGGACGGATTAAAATTAACCAACTGTAGTATGTGTGCAGGGGCCCCGGGGGAGCTCCTTAGCCCTGTGGTCTGTCCCCACTGTCAGGCTGCTGCAGGAATGGGGGACATTAGCCCAAATGAACCCTTGAACTGCTGGGGGCAGGAGACAGAGGGAGAAGATGTCCCATCTCAGGTGGTCCCCAGATTCCAGAAGGAAACAGATCCTGTCCCCATCCAGCCTAGGGTGGGATCTGGGGGAAGAAGGAGGTTTTTCCGGAAGAGGTGACCCAGGCCCTGAGGTTTGCTGGCTCAGAGGGATGGGGGAGGTAACCAAATATGAAGCAACAAGTTCCTTTTGCAAACCAAAAGCTTCTAAGCTTCTAGTTGCAGCCAAATGTAGGGGAAAGTGCCAGAGGAGATAAGGGGCCTGTGAACAGAACACTCTTCAATGGGAGTGAGAGAAATAGAAATAGACCCTGGCTGGTGTAGCTCAGTGGATTGACCGTGGGCCAGAGAACTAAAGTGTTGCCAGTTCGATTCCCAGTCAGGCCACATGCCTGGGTTGCAGGCCATGTCCCCAGTACAGAGTGACCTAGAAGCAACCACACATTGATGTTTCTTTCCCTCTCTCCTTCCCTTCCCCTCTCTCTAGAAATAAATAAATAAAATCTTAAAAAAAATAGAGTCTCCCAACCCCAACAACACCAGCTACCCTGGAATTACTCAGAAGCAACCATACAAGTTACGCTGACACAAATTACGCTGATTAAATGAGATAACCTGAGTACAGGGCTTAGCATTGGCCTGGCACATAGTGGGTACACAATGAAACTGTTCCCCTTATACCTGTGTGCACACACACGCAACTGCACTCGGCCTGACCTACTATACGCTGGGCACTGTACAAGGTTCAGGGACCAGGCCCTCTGAGAGCAGGCGCTGGGACCTTCTGGTCTGGTCCTTGGGACCCTTTGGTCTGGTCGTTGAGATGGATCTGAGCCCAGGAGAGAACTGGAGCCCTAACAGGAGTCTGAGGAAGTGTTGG
Source organism: Sturnira hondurensis (assembly GCF_014824575.4). Taxonomy (NCBI): domain Eukaryota; kingdom Metazoa; phylum Chordata; class Mammalia; order Chiroptera; family Phyllostomidae; genus Sturnira; species Sturnira hondurensis. The sequence continues at coordinate 4,769,080 of NW_028081579.1, forward strand.
TGGACGGGCCTCAGGCTGGACTAACAGCAGGCATGGCAGGAGGGGCAGGAGCTTTGGAGTGACTGTGGAGCGAGGGTTACATGGAGGGAGCGTCCTTGGGTAGCATTTCTTATCACCCACCTACTCGATCTATTCCTGTGGAGCTTCCTGGAGAGGCAGGATGTTGGCTGCCCACCCTCGCAGGCCTCCATGTAACCGGCACAGGGTCCTCCCAGGCTGGGCACCTGTCGTGGAAGGGGATGGCAGTGCAGCCCTTGCCCCGGGTGATAGCACAGGTGGGCTGGGAGAATCTACAAAAGAGCCCTGTCCTCTGTGCTTCAGATCTAACCCATCACGGAGTCCTCACGGGGCTGAAGCTTCCCCCAGAGGTGTCTCCTAGGACTACCTCCAGGTGCAGGATGGGGGTGCTGCCCATCCCTTCTCCCCTCCCACCCTCTAGTCGCCCTCTCCCCCACCTTTGGCAGGTAGTCAGTCCCCTTCACCTCTGGCTCTCTGCAGGATGTCCCTGGGATGTCACATCTAAAGTAGGCGAGGGAAGGGTGGAAAAGCATCGTCCCCAGTGGTCTGTCCCTTGGTTGGTGTCTCAAGCTGGGCCAACCTGTCATGGCTGGGAGTGGCCATGCAAGGACCTGTGCGTGGAAACCTGGCTTGGTCGGCATGGCGGCTCTGTCACAGATGGGTTGGGGCTGTGGGCTCCCTGCCAGCCAGTGGGATCTGTGCAAGGGGTTTTCACGGGCCACCCCAGTCTGACAGTCACCAGGACTAACCTAAGTTAGCGAGGGTCCCCACGCCTTAGATTCTGGTGTGGGTGAAGGCTACTTCCCAGCTGATGCACTTGGAAAAGCCCCTGCCTCTACCATGGGCCACAGGGTGCTGTGTAATTTCCTCTGCGGGCCAGTCCTCCACCAAGGGCTGTGACGAGGCCATGAGTCAGGCCTCAGCCTGTCACTGACAAGCCATCAGCTGCCTGGCCCCTAAGCTGGCTTGGTGGACACCAGGGTGGCTGCCCATTGCCTTCTCCCATCTCTGCTCTGTTCTGTATAGAAAAGGTGGGGCCACACCAGGGAGGGCCCGGCAGAGCCAGAGTCATTCTGGGGTGTGGCCGGAGTGAACTCTAACTGAGGCAGAAGCTCAACCAGCTCCCAAGCAGGTCAGCCATGAGTTTCCAGGGTCTGGAATTGTGGTGCCGCCGGCGGGCTGTTCCACCTGGGCCTGATTGCGCCACTCAACCCCAAGTAAGAATATTCTCCACCCTCTCCTCAAGCTCAGGAGACCCAGAGGCAAAACTGCTCCTCTCAGAAAAAGGCACTCAGCGTGGGTAATTTAAAAAAATCAGTGGTTACTTCACCTGCCTTCAAGGGATTCACCATGTGCGGACAAGGCCTTGAAACTCGGCAACTGGCTTTTAGAAAACCAAAGGGATCATCTCTGGGTCCTTGTTCTGAGCTGACAGTGGCTTGCCCAGAACCCCCTCGGGGCGGGGAGGCTCAGGCTGGGGTGCCAGTCATACTTCTGGCCAATTTAAAGCCACGTGCTCTGTGTCACCAAGACTGTGACTCAGCCGTGTACTTGCCAAACACATTTACAGAGGGGCTGAACTGCTCTGTAGGCACTTTTCAAAGTGCAGGCTCTGCACCTCCTGAGAGAAAACCAGAGGTACCCAGGAGATGGCCTTTCCAGCCGTCCAGGGGGCAGGCCCTCAGCCATCACAGGCGGGGGGTCAGCTCTGGGTCCCCAGCCCCTAGCTTTCCATGATTATCTGTTAGATGACTGGAAAAACAAGCAAAGCTGATCCAAAACCCTAAAGCCCATCCCTTCCATGTGAGTATTCCCCGGTGTGTTGTTTCTTGGAGAGGCAGAGTGTGGTGCTTGTGTGGTCTCCCACCAGGGGTCCCGGAGCAAGGTGAGGCTGGCTGGGGCTAAGAGGCCCGTGTGCCCCGAATTATAAGAAATTCATCTTGGCTGAGACCCTCAAAGGAGCGCTTTATTATTGTGCTCCTTAAAAAATATAAAAATAACAAAAGGCCTGGTGACAGGTGTGAGGAGCCCTGGCTAGGCCAGTCTGCCAGGCTGGGAGGAGTGAGCAGCCACTTGCAGGCTTTGGGCAGGCTGCCCAGACAGAGTGGGCAGACGCCTCCGGGCTCCACCAGCCCCACCGCTTCTCTGTGTCTCGAAATCCCCACCTCCACTCGGGCCTGTGGATGGGACAGCAGCTGCGTCACAGCTCCCCCCACGGCAGAGAAAGGACCAGCATCTTGGCTCGGGTTGGCTTTTTCCCCCTCCTGTTCTTTCCTTCTCTCTTTCCTTCTCTTTCTTTGCTTTTTTCCTTACTTAATCTAACTGTCAACCTGGCAAGTGGGGACAGGAAGTCAGAGACGCTGCAGCACCGGGCGGACGGCCTGAGGAACCTGGACCTCAGCAGCGGGGACTGGGTGATGTGCAGCGCCTGAGCCCGCCCACAGGCAGGCAGATCCCTCGTATCTCCCTGGACACTTGGTTTCCTGGGTCCCTGCCTCCCTGGGGGCAGGGCTCCTACAGGGCAGGAGAGAACGAAGGCAGGGGGGCCACCAAGGTTGGGTCTCTAAGAGAAAAGGGTAGCAAGGAGGACATAAACGGTTTGATTAGGCCGATTACATTAACAGCCCAGAGCTGAGTGGATCAGAAATCCAGCAGGTGTTGGTGCCCAGCTGCAGAATTTGTTTGCTCTGGGCTTTGGCCCGAGACGTCTCCGTGGCAGGGTTTTCCATTTGCTGGGGCCTTCCACGGAATTGCATTTTTACCGTTATCTGAACCATTAACAAATGAGAACTCTCGTGCTTTCTAAGGCTGCTGCCTCTAAAAGGAAATTGGGACTACATTTTTTCCACAAGAAGTTCAAGGAACCGTGATTACTCAGAGCTCCCTCCCGACATTCGCATGGACGTTTGAGAAATTCCCAGTGCCTCCTGTCGCCCTGAGTGCGGGAAGCCAGGGGTGTGCCGACTCACATACAGCCCAGCAAGAGTGCTTTGGGCTCCTAGCAACTGTATATAAGCCATTGCATAACTGCACTTGTGTGTTTTACTTTGATAACGAAAGGAAATGCAAATAAAGAAGTAATGACTTCTGGTAAAAAAAGATGCCTAGAACATGACTTCCTATTCTCTACCCCTCCCATGTCCTCAAAGTCCTCCTGGTGAGATCTCCAGGGGTCTATTCTCCAGGAGTCTATTTCCCAGAGCAGCTTTCCAGGCTTGCTAAGGGACATAAGACAGGCTATGTAATTAATTCTGTGAGACCCCTGTGGGACTCAAAGCTTCTCTCAGGCCCCGAGAGGGATGCAGAGACTCTCCAAGCTGGAAGAGCTTTCTGGCCAGCAGCCAACTTCCAATGCAAAGTGCAGCTCCAGTCATGAAAAAGTCCTGGGCAGTCTTGCCAAATACTGAAGACTCTGCCAGAAAAGAACACAGAGCCAGCATAGACCTGCCCCATCACCCCGTGGGGTGAGACAGCTCACTCTGGGCCGTTGCAACCATGGGGGACGAGTGTGTGGGTGCTGGAGATGTCCAGGGGAGTCTCGCCAGAGGCAGCCAGAGCCCGAAGGAGGGGTCTGCTCACGTGTATGCTGCAGCAGGCGAGAAGGAAGCGCCACTGGACAGCAGAGAATTCTGGAAATTAAGGTTTCCAGGATTCTGTGACTGGGTGAACGTTGTAGGCAGGTAGACATGCCTCAATTTCCAAAGAATGAACTGTTTTTCAAAGAAAGAAAGGGGGAGGAAGGAGAGGAAGAGAAGTGAAAAGAAAAGTTCTAGAGCAGCCCTGGCTGGTGTGGCTCAGTGGATTGAGTGCCGGCCTGTGAACCGAACGGCCGCCTGTTTGATTCCCAGTCAGGGCACGTGCCTGGGTTGTGGGCCAGGCCCTCAGTTGGGTATGTGAGAGACGACCATACAGTGATGTTTCTCTCCCTCTCTCTCTCCCTTCCCCCCTCTCTAAGAATAAATACATAAAATCTTTTTAAATTTTTTTAAAAAGAAAAATTCTTGATCTGTGCTCTTCGATATGGTAACTTCTGCTCACAATATGGCTATTGAGCACTTGAAATCATCACGGCTGATCCGAATTGAGATATGATGTAAATATAAAATATACGCTGGATTTCAAAGATCTTAGCATGCAAAAAAGAATGTAAAATAAGTAACAACTACTAGTTTTTATCAATTATATGTTGAAATAATATTTTGGAGATTTTGGATCAAACAAAATATGTTAACATTAATATCACCTATTTTTCCATCTTGCCCACGTGCTCCGAGAACACTGCAGCTGCGCCCATGCCCACCCTCCATTTCCGTGGCAGCACTGCTCCAGACAGCTGTCGGGGTGGCCAGGGCCGGCCCTGGTCCCAGCCCCGCTTCCAGTCCTTACCCAGTAGCAGAGGTCTTTAGCCCCTTTCCCTGGCCTGAGAGCAACCCAGCCCCCGTGTGGGGTGTCTGGATTCTTAGGTTCTCCAGATAAGATCCAAGCATTTCCTTGGAAAGTCCTTTTAAGTTTTAAGCAGCTGTTTTCTGAGTATTGCTTGACCTTTTGAAATCCTCTGCTTCACATGAAGGCACATGGGCTTTCTGGCACCCTCTGAGGGAGCCGGCGGCGGTGGCTGTGAGATAAGAGCGGAAACTGTGAACAGCGTGAGCTGTGCGAGACTTCAGCTGGGCCTCCGTGGGACCACGGTGCTGACAGACACCGTTCCCGTTTGAATCCAGGTTCACTGGGAAAAATCCAGGAGAATTTTTTCAGGTGTTACTACAGTATTTCGTAGCAACATTAACACAACTTTTCTTCCAAAATATACGTGGAGCACCCTCTCTAGGCCCTGGAGTACCCCAGCTGATGAATTCAACCGGCTGCCGTGGGCCCGGGGGGAGGAGGAAGGCCAGGTGTGCAGTCGGAGGGGGCAGGGCCCCAGTGCTGTTTCCTCGGCCCCCAGCCCGAGGGGCCTACTTCTGTCAAGTCCTAATTCAGCTATAGTCCCATGTCTTGCTCCATACTTCTTTCTCATCATCATTTTCAACATACCTATCTAGTCCTCATATCATCCTGTTTAGTAAGGAAACAATATTCCACCGAATGACTCGTTTTGTAACCTTCTGTGAGACATTTAGTTTCCAGTTTTGCTCATTTCAATTAGAGAGCAGCAAAAGTGCAATTTGCTTTCTTTGCTGTCTTTCCTTTTGGATTTAAATTTCCTTAAGATTGATTGTCAAAAAAGAAAGCAACAACCGTGTTCAAGGTTATGAATGTTTTTCTCGTTCTTGACAGGCATGGCCAAGGTCCCATCCAAAAGGCGTGTAAGAACTCACACTGCTGACAGCAATGGGCTCACGGGTTAAGTTTCTTGCAACTTTGCCAGAACTGAGGTGTTACAGCATACAGGTGTGCATGTACAAAACATTTAAATTTGCAAACGTGTGTGTCTATAGATACACATGCATGTGGGTTACATTTATATATGTACATGCATATATATACTTGCAAAATTAAATGGTAAAATGGCACCTCCTTTAGATTTTTGAAGCTTTTCTAAGTAAAATATTTATAGACAAGTAACACAAATATCCTTTTTGTGAAAATGCCAAGGCATTGTCTTGAGCATTTCTGTACTTCGTACACACCTGTTTTCATTTATTTATTTATTTGTTCATTTATTAAGATTTTAATTTATTTTTAGAGAGAGGGGAAGGGAGGCAGGAAGAGAGGAGAGAAGCTTCAATTGTTTGCTTTTCACCCTCCCCCAACTAGGGACTTGGCCTGCAACCCAGGCACGTGCCCTGACTGGGAATTGAACCTGCACCTTTCTGCTCCACACCAGCCAGGGCTGCACCTCTGTTTTTAAATTGTTCTGCACAGAAGTTATGTTTCTTCTTCATTTGTTAGTTTAGCCAATCATTTATTCATATCAATATGGACTCATGTTATACTCTGGGTTATAATCCCATACCCACCCGCCACCGTCCACACGTGAGAGCGCCTGTTTCCCTCCCCCCCCAACAGTAGCAATCCTTGACACTCACTGATCTTGTAGGTGGGACATGGGATCCCCTGTTTGAATCTGGATTGCTGTTCTCTGAATTTATGTTTCTAGTTCTTTCTTGCTTGTTGTCTGAAATTAGGCTTTGCATTTCTTCTTTTATCGTGTGCAGGCATTTGCATCCTTCCTAATTATAATCTGAAATGACTCTTTAAAAACTCTTTGCTGATTTTACCTTTGAGATTAGGTAGGTTTTGCTAGAAATAAAACTCTTTTGGCAGAGTGACAAGAGCAAATGGGGACAAAGAACTCATTTTCCATCTCTCCCCACAGATATCACTTATCAAGTCCTTCCCAGTAACCCCCACCCTGGAGCTGACCCCCCCCCACCCCCCGCCCCAGTGCTCCTTCCTGGAGGGTAAACTGCTCTGGGACACACCAGCAAAGCCTGCTATTGGAAGGCTGTAGACTTTCGTCACAGCTTCCAGAGTGGCTGTGACTCAGCCCCGTCCCTGTAGTCTGAGGCCGTCCACGTGGAAAGCAGTCATTCTCCGCCGAGCGCCCTGCCCCTGGCCCGGGCCCGCAGGAGTGCGTGCCACGCCTTCCTCCTTCCTCCTTCCTCCCACCGCCCCTTTGCTCCTTCCTGCCCTTGAGCTCATCGGCTATTATAGAGCTAAAGCATCCACAGACGTGGAACCATCCGAACAGTACGAACTTATCCCACGAGAATATGCCGACGTAGATTTGTTTTACCTCTGTGCCTTTTTAGAAATGTCCACACAGAGCCATGCATATATTTGCATATGGATTCTTTTTTAAAAAATGTGAACAGCAGACAATTCTGCACAGTGCTTTGCATCATGCAGAAATTAAATTAACAGTGCATCTTTGAGGTCTTTCCAAATCAGCACATACAGATCTATTTCATTGTGAACGGCCACATAGTACTTCACTGATGCGTATATATGTACATACATGTGTATGTGTCTATCTATCCAGTCCCCTATTAATAGACATTTGGTTTATTTCCTTTTTTTGTTGTTTCGCAACTACAAACAATGCTACTGTGAATATCCTTGAGAACAAACATCCTTGTGGACACGTGGGGATGTATCTGCAGGGTCAATTCCTAGAACTGGAATTGCAGGGTCAAAGGAAATGTGTACTTTAATTTTGACAGCTATTGCCAACTTGCTCTCCGAGGAGGCCATGCGGATTCACCCTCCCCATCAACAGTCATGAAGAGAGTCCATTCCATTCCCTGGCTCCTCTCTCACCAGCCAAAGGCTTTGTTAAACTTGGAAATCTTTGCCCACCTGAGGTGAAAAATGGTACTTCATCGTAATCTTAATTTTCATTTCTCTAATTATGGTTGAGAATATGTTTCAAATGTTAAGAAGTTATTTGTATTTCTTTTTATGTGAACTGTCTATTTATATTCTGTATGAATTACCCTATTTGTTGTCAGTCTTTATCTTATTGATTTGTAAGAGTTCTTTATATATGAAGAAAATTAGTATTTTTGTCATGTATGGTATAATAATTTCCATTATTTATTGTTTGTCTTTTTTGTAGGCTTCTTTTACACACAGACACACATGTGTGTTATGTACATATATAATGTAATATATATATGTATACAATGTTATGTATATATTACAGATTCTGGGTTGTCTGCCTTACAGTGGGTTAGAATTTCAATACATACACTTTGGTGTACAGGAATTACTTTTTGTACCTTTTCCTCATTTTTACATTGTGGTTTCCACTCCCCGGAGGTGACAGACACTTCATCTTGTCAACTCAAAGTGTGGCTGGTGCCCCCACGCCCCGCCCCAAAGTTCCCGGGGTGTCCCTGAGTCCGGGCGGGCTGACTCCGTACATGGGAGGAGGTAGGGCTCATTCCCTCCTCCAGGCCAGCTGCCCTTCCGGCACCCATCGGAATTCCGTCTGGTCACTTCTGGCCCACAAGCCCCTGCAGCCACTCTGTCCTCCGTGCCCTGCCCTCCTGAGTACACAGGACCCTTCCCACCCCCCACAGTGGTGCAGAGACCCCTCTGCCTGGCACACCGCACAGCTGCTTCTCACCTAGACCTTTGCCACCTTCTTTGGCTCATCCCGGGAAACTTGAGCAGGGCCCCTTTCTCAGGACCCCACCAATCTACATACATGTTACAACACCCGCCTGCCCCCACCCACCCCCCGCAAACACACCGCTCTGCCCTCTTCCCCAGTCCAGGAACTTTTTCTAGTTGGAGAGTAGGGCAAGCCTCAGGACTTCTCATCAAGGAGCTCCTCCAACCTACGTTGTGTCTTACAGTCCTCTAAGGAGCGGAATTCTGGAACTCAGCTGTCAGGAAGACCTTCTTTCTACACTTTTTCTCCTCTGCCACCACATCCCTTCCCTGAGGTGGTGCCCACAGAAAGACCAGGCATTGTGTGTGTGTGTGTGTGTGTGTGTGTGTGTGCGCGCGCGCGCGTTCCCTGGAGAGCCAAGGCAAAGCTTATCAGAAGGAAAGCAGATGGGCGTTAAACTCTGTGTGCTTCCCAGAGGCTCTCCCAACGACTCTCAGCCGCACCCCTTGCTGCTCCAGGCCTCTTAGACCCTCCTCTGAAACCATGTGAGGCCACTGTGGTTTGTGTGCCTGCTGGTGCCCCTTCCCTGGAAGCTCTCAGTGGGCGGGGGCTGGCCCGTCTTGCTATCCTCTGCCGCATCTAAGCCTGCGGGCCTGCACATCTGGGCGCTCAGTCAGGATGTATGGTGTTGAAGCACCTGCCAGCTTTAACAGGACAGGCTGTCCTTGACTTTGGTGTTCTCCAAGAAGGCTGGGAAGGGTGGGGCGTCGTGAGGGGGCATGGGAGGTGTACTCCCAATGGTCTCCTAGGCTTCCACTTTCTCCCAAAGACTTTCCTTGGCTGATACCAGGGATAAAGGTTTTCTCCAGAGAGCACCGTCTGTGGATGAGCCCCCCCCCCCCCCCCGCCCCCGCTGGTCTCCTGCAGCCTCCGTCGGGTTCTGTTGCTGCTGCTGCTTCTTCAGGCCGGGGGGCTGGACAGTATAAAATGACCTCAGACCTCAGGGGCCCAGGAAGGGGAGCCACAGGGAAGCGGCAGGCACCAATCTTCACTTGGACTCAGCTGAACTCACTCCCCGCGGCATTTTCATCCCATCCCCACCACACCCCTGGCTCCATCTTGGCTCTGCAGCTGAACCAAATGTCTACCCCTAAGCCTTTTGGTCATGAGGAGCAAGGTCCTTTCTGTGAGGTCCCACATTTCCTGGGAGTGGAGATTGCAATATAATCCAGGCACACACACCAAGAGAGCACCCCGCCCCCCCGCCACGGGCTCAGGACCCCTCTTCCTGTCCCTCTTTCTTTCCTTCACAGGGCCAGCTCTCAGACAGTGCAGGAACACCTTTAGCTGGCCCCAGCCTCTCAGCCCCTCCCGCACTCCCTGTGAGCTCAGCCTGCAGGCTGGCCTGGTTTTGCTGGGTCCTTAGCCCACACGTGTGCCTGTCACCCCCAGGGCCTTGCTGCCTCTAGTTCTTTTCTGTTCATTAGCGCTCTCCTCAGTGACACCAGCAGGCTTGGGACGGGGGTGTGTGTAAGCCAAACTCATCTGGGAGATGTAGGTGTTCGTGGAGAGTGGGAGTCAGGGGCAGGGTCCTGTCCCACCTCTGCCATGGACGTCTCTGAGCCTCTTTCTTTGTAGGTAACGTGGTAAAAAAAACACCCCCAAACAGTACAGTACTGTACTGTACTGTACTTTTCATTGTAACTGATCTGGCTTCACCTAGCATAAATCTTGAGTCATATTTTTTTCGGAAAACATGGGAGGTTTTCTCTACCATTTTCCTTCTCTTTTTTGTACAATTATTTTTTTTAATTAGAAGGTAGAGACGGTGATGGCAGTGTTAGGGAGGAAAAACAGTACAGGGTGTGGATGGAAAGATAAATAGGCCATCAGCAGCCCTGCCTCCCACAGTCTGTGCCAGCAAATTCAGCTGGGACTGAATCACGTTTGGAAATCTAGTGCCCAGCTCTGCACCTCTGCAGACCTGAGCCAGGCCCGGCCCCTGCAGGTGCAGTGTGGGTACTGCCCAGCAGCTCGTATTAGGAAAACAACCCCACCCATGGACACCACAGAGCCCTCCCCGATCACCCTGTGTCACTGTGGTTTGTCACAACCGGAACACAGGCCGCCAGGGAAGGTGTTGGGCCCAGGAGACAGGGCCCTAAGGAGACCTGTGCTCGGCCACTGCGGAGTCAGGAGTGAGGGAGCAGGCAGTCTCCTGAGGACAGCAGGTCAGGAGCTCCGAGGACTGGAAGGCCCTCAAGTCAGAGTGGTGACTGGTTTTCCTTGAAAGGGAGGCCGTGAGCCTGGCGAGGAAACAGGAGGGTAGAACTAACCATAGCACGATATTGAAAACACCCTGTTCCCATGACGCGGCAAAGGCTCACTATGGAGGAATGTCCGTGCAAGGGAAGGCTGAGCAGAAGGATGAGAAATTGCGTTATATATTGATGCAAAATGATATCCAACGCGTATTAAGTGAAAAAAGCAAGATGCAGACAATGTGAAAATTAAGCTACCATTTGTGTTTTCGCTTCTATGTATTTCCGTGTTTGCTTGAATAGGCATCAAGTGTCTCTGGAAGCATTTACAAAACAACAGCAACAGCAACACCCCTCTCGGGAGGTCGGGATGTCATGAGGACAGAGTTCGGCCGGGGAGCAGGAAGAGTGTGGGTGCGGAGGGCGGCGGTGGTCGTGTGGCGGCGTGCTGACCGCCCCTGCGCTGTGCGCTCGCAGACGACTTACATCGGCAGTTTCCGCCCTGTTCGCCTCATGGCACACAAACTAATTACTAACATCGTGCGGCACACCAAGGTATGTATTTTTCCCAATCTGGTCTTTTTTTAAAGTGTAAGTTTGATTCATTCACACAAGACGGTTATTGTTGTGTTGGCTGTTGTCATTTTTTTTTAACTCGACAATCTGAGGGAAAAGAGGCCAGTGCCCTTGACTACATAGTCAGGTACTGCATGTTTTAAAAATTCTTGTGGCACACTGGTTGAAAATTGCTGATTTAAATGGTTAAATTTTATATTATGTGTATTTAACCACAATTTAAAAAACGTTTCATTAGTTGCCTGTGGGGAGAACTCGGTGTTTGAAAAAGAGAGGAAAGGACCTCTGCTTGGTGTGGTTCAGTGGATTGGGTGCCGGCTTGTAAACCCAAAGCCCTGTAAACCCGCCGGTTCAGTTCCCCAACCAGGGTTTTGGGCCAGGTCCCCGGTGTGGGGTGTGTAAGAGGCAACGGCTAGGTGTGTTTCTCACTCACAGATATTCTTCTTCCCTTCCCCTCTCTCTAAAAACAAACAAATAAAACCTTTTTTTAAAAAAGAGGAAGGGAGGCTTTTCACTGTACCTCATTTTGTGCCCACTCATATGTTTTAAAAAAATAAGTAAGAAAAATTAAAGATTCTAGAAGCTGCCACCGCTAAGGTCCAAGGACAAACTGAGCCTCGCTGGGCGGATGGCTGAGAAGCACACAGGTGGCCACGGGCTCATTTGCAAAGATGTGAAGGGCAAGGGGACACAGGACCTGGTGCCACCTCCTGAGGGTCCTGCTCCTACTCCCCTCTGAATCCGGGAGAGACTTGCTGGAAGAGGCAGCCTGACAGAGGCTGTGACCCTCCTTCCAGGGTCAGAGCCAGCCCGGGCGACCTTACAGGGAGGATGGCAGGGGAATTAATGCAGACTTCCCTCCCACCCACCCTTTGATCTCTCCCGGGCTCCCACTGGCCAGCACCAGAAGGCAGCCAGAGGGCAAGGGTGTCTGTCTTGCAGAATCCGTCATAAGGGTGGGCCTCCTCCCGACCCAGGGCGGGGGGTGGGGGGGTAGAAAAGGGTGGGGAGAGGACCTTGAGAGGGGAGGGACCTCTGAGAAAGCTTGACAGCCAGCCTGCCCCGGGTGTGGCCCAGCCCCACCACGTCCGACTGGGGCATCCTTAGGCATCACGATGTGGAATTAGGGGTAAAAACCATACCCATCCCAGAGGATGTTCTGGGAATTAAATGTGTCAGTATCCAAGTGAAGTGCTTAAAACAGTGCCATGCTCGTGGGTGACACCAATATGCGAATTGTGAGTGTGCTTCACGAGAGCCTGCCGTGTGAGACTGAGGCAGGATGCAGTGAAGCTGGCACCCCGTGGGAGGCATGAGGGGGAGCCAGCAGTGAGCGCCCAGACGAGGCCGGCACCTGGGAGCAACAGTAATGACCACTCATCAAGCACCTCTAAGCACCAACATTGTGCTGGGCCTGCTGTGTCCATCGTCCTGAAGCCCTTACTACACAGTGACAGGACCTTGCAGGAGAGGGAAAGCTGAAGCTCAGAGTGGGGGCGGCCCCTGCCCAGACCACACAGCTAATAAGAGACTTCCTCCCCGCCACACTCTCCCCCATACACCCCTCCCGCTGCGAAGTGTTCCTCTGAAATGCAAAGCCCATGAAAGAGCTACAAACGGCAATATAAAAAATCAGAATTGAAAGTAGTCCCTACTTACGCAATTACTCTGAGTTTACCAGGTAACTCAGTACGTAAACAGCGTAAGTTCTCATTTTAAAAATATGGTCTAGGCCTGGCCGGGTAGCTCACTTGGTTAGAGCGTCATTCCATAACGCCCAGGCTGCAGGTTCAGTCTGAGGTCAGGGCACACGCAAGAATCAGCGGATGAACGCAGGAACCAACCAGTGTTTCTCTCTCCCCCTCCCTCCCTCTCTTTCTCTCTCAAATGAGTAAATAAAACATTTTTAAAATATGGTCTATGGAGAAGGGTTATTTGAGTGGCAAAATGCCAAATTTATTAACTTGAAAATGCAACTTTAAAGGGGCTTCCAGGCAATTTTATGGAAAATTAGAAATAATAAGCCCATATTGAAAGTACTGCGTTTTTCAGAAAAATGTCAGCAACATGGCATTTAGAGTCAGATATGGCTTTTAAACTAATTGAAGTACAGTAATAATATTAAAGTGATTAGAGCACCAGGAATAATATTTCTCTTTTGCTATTGTTAAATATTGGGATAATCAATATAAGTACATTTTTATTTGCTCCAATGTACATATTATCTTTTAAAATAATTTTTAGTTTTAAAAATAGTTTTAAAATACATTATCTTGTGCAGCTTATTGGATTGAGCACCGGCTTGTGAACCAAGGGATTGCCAGTTCAATTTCCAGTCGGGCACATGCCTGTGTTGTGGGCCAGGTCCCTGGTTGGGGGCATGTGAGAGGCAACCACATATTGACATTTCTCTCCCTCTCTAAAAGTAAATAAATAAAATCTTTAAAAAATACATTATCTTATTTATTTTTTAATTTTTCTAAAAGATTTTATTTATTTATTTCCAGACAGAATGGAAGGGAGAGAGAGGGAGAGAAACATTGATTGGTTGCCTCTCACATGCCCCCTACTAGGGACCTGGCCCACAACCCAAGCATGTGCTCTCACTGGGAATTGAACCAGCAACAATTTGGCTCACAGACCAGGGCCCAATCCACTGACCCACACCAGCCAGAGCTAAAATATATTATTTTACAAGCTCACAAATATAATAAAATCACTTTCTTAGTCAAAAATGCTTACAATTTTTTTGAAGTCCAACGGCACCCTGAAACTGGAAAAGCCAGTGTTCAGGCTTCCTGTCACTACCAGAACCAATAAGAAGAGACAAGGATTGAATCTTCATGGGTGCTTTAACCAGATGGCTGACTGTGGAGACCAGGACCAATAAAATGGCATTGGTCTGGTCAAGCTAGCATAAATTATATAAAACAAAGTGGAGTCACTCATGTCAACCAAGGTGGCTGCCAGTCAGCCATGACACTTTGGTTCAAGGGGGAAACCACCTAAGTCATGCTGGACACAGCTGGCAGGAGGCACACCCAAGATAAGTGGTCAGAACAGCCACGTCTACAGAGTGGGACCACCCACAGATAGGCTCCTGGGGAAACTCTCACTGGCCAGCAGGGGTGCCAAGACACTTACCAAGAGACTCAGAGGGTGGAGCACACCACTTCCAAGGTACAACTGAGGCGGGTTCCAGACCACTGCTGAGACAGCCGAGCTCCACACACCACAGTGCTGCTCCACGCCACGCTGGTCTCACTTGTCATCAGCCGCCAGAGGCTCTGCCCTGCTGGACTGAGGACTTCGTCTGCCCTGCTGCCCACCTGGCTCCGGAGATCCTTCCTTGCAAGACCCTGATGACTCCCTTGCCCACCGTGCTATCTCCTGGACCTGCAGATAGACTCTCAGATTTGGGTTCGCCATCTTCCATTGACTGCTGTGCATGTCTGTTATATTTCTCTCAGATTGTTAGAGTCTGAGTAGGATACTAATTTATGTTGATGTTCTCCTTTGAGTGAACCTGCATCCAATGAAAGCCAAGTGACTAGCACAGTTACTGTGTGTGACTCTGGTCTATCCCTGGGCGCGGGGCTGCTCAGCAGGCGGCTAGCTGTGCAATTGGCCGGCTGTCTGATAGGGAAGACTGTATCACAAACCTACGCTTGTGACACAGTCTGAGAAGACAGCAGGCTGTGTACCCTAAAAGACCATCTTACATTTCCTTTCAAGCCAGCCTTTTCTATAAGGGTGGGGAGAGTGTAGGTATGGGATTGAAAATTCAGGAAAGAGGTTGATCAGATATAAGCTGCAGCCCCGCAATTTCCCCAGCATCCTTTCATCGTCTGACTGGTGATTCTTTATCTGGGGCCTGGGTCCTGTGTCCTGGGAGGTTTTCTTTATCTGTGTCCTGGCAGGTGGGATGTCTCTCCCGGGGACACAGTGGCTCAGACACCATCCTGAATGCAGTCCTCCTGGAGCACAAAGGTGGAATTGCTTGTGGTCTCCTGGCATCAGTCTTCAGTTCCCAGACAATAGCTTTTTTTTTCTTATGCATCTTAACCACTAATCTTGTTAACTGTTACCTAAAACTAAAATTTCCCAACTCTTGAGTTTCCCCATTAACCCCACATGTCAGCGTCTGCCAATGGGTATATGGGTCACCTCCTTGCTCCCTGTCCCTGTCCCTTCACAAAAGGGAAGACAACTCCCATCCCTGTCAGTGTCTAATCAAGTAAATATACATGGATGAATGAGGGAATGGACAAATGGTGTGTATGAGGGACAAACAGACCAATGTGGAGGAGAGTGGTTGGTGAGGAGGCCGGGACGCCAGTGGGGGCTGGGCGGGAGGGGCTCTGGCAGGAGCTGACTGACGAGTTCGCATTTTCCCCAAGAAGCAGAGCAGGAAGGGACATGCCGCCACCCGGGCGCGAGGGAAGACTTGCCTCGCTGAGGACTGAGGGCGTGAGGAGAGGTTAGAGAAAGATGGTGTCAGGGTCAGCACGTGGGGGCTGGAGGTGCAGCTCCTTTGGCAGGGGCAGAGGGGCAGAGGACTGGGAAGGAAGTCTGAGAGGTGCTGAAAGGGACTGACAGGACCTGGCGGGTGCCTGAGTTGGGGGCCCGGGAGAGAAAGGAGTTGGGGACAAGCCAGCCCCTTTGAAGTACCAGGGAAGTCCAGCTATGGGGAAGAAGGCTCTTCTCTCGGTGTGGAGGTTATGCCACCAGCCTCCCAAGGGCAAGGGTGGCGTTGAGATTCACTGTCAGGTCCGGACCCTGAGGCTGGACCCGGACCCGGTACCTGCAGTGGAGGACACAGAGGTCACAGCACAACCACATCCTCTGGTTCTGACCCTATTTTCAGGGCGAGGCTCTGTCCCCCCCTGAGTGGTTTGTGGGAGGCACCAGGCTCTTCCTTACAGCCCTTAGGACTTCTCCCAAGCAGGCCAAGCCTGGTCGGAACATTCATCCAGACATGTTTGCGTGTCTGCCCCTCAGTGTGTTGTTTCCAGAGCACCCTGTAGACAACTTCTGCGCCACCTGCCACCGTCCTCCTGTGCTGGATATTGAGAGGCTGAGCTAGCACTAGACTATGGATCATCTCTCCCCTGCTCTCCTCACTCCTGCCTCATTTGAAGTGGACAGAAGGGAGAAGTAAGACAAACCAGAAAAGAGGGGGCCACCCTTCCTCTTCACGCACGCAGAAAGGCACACGGGAAAGAGGCCGAGGGGCTGAAGACCAGGAGCTTCTGATTCTCATCTGCAAGGCCAGTCCTGGAGGAGCTGGGGTCTTCATCAAGGTCATCAAGTGGTCCAGCACCCCCTTCCAGGATCGCATGGGTAGTTAACCATGCTCGTGAGCCCCAGGCTGCTCCTCACACCTTGGTAAGAGAAGGGGCTCCTTTGCCTGAAGCAGCATCAGAGACTCTCTCTGAAATCAAATAGCCACTCTCAAGTTTTCAAAGGAACCTCCCAGGTGATCAATGGTCCATGCCTGTTCCTCACGGAGAGTTACAGGGTCAGGTCATAGAATTTTGTAAGGATTTTATTTATTATTTTTAGACAGAGGGGAAGGGACGGAGAAAGAGAGAGAGAGAAACATCAGTGTGTGGTTGCCTCTCGTGCACCCCCAACTGGGGACCTGGCCCACAACCCAGGCATGTGCCGGACTGGGAATCAAACCGGTGACCTTTTGGTTCACAGGTCAGCACTTAATCCACTGAGCCACACCAGCCAGAGTAGGTCATAGGCTTAAAGACGTGTTGGCATTTCATTCATCCAACACATTTATGGAGCGCCTGTTCTTATCATGCATTGCACTGGGTGGGGGAAAATAATAGTAAGCAAAACAAGAAAGGTCTCTGCCCTGTGGAACTTATACTCTAGTGCCAGAAGAACAATAAACAAACATGTAGGATCATTGAAAATGGTGGTGTGTTCAATGAGAGAAATGGAAAAGGCATTGTGGTAGAGTACAGGGAGTCTTTTAGAAACAATGGCCAAAGGAATCAACATTTCGCTTGAAGAGGATGCCGGTGCCAGCCCTGTAATGAACTAGGGACAGTCATCCAGGTCGTGGGAACTGTGTGCAAAGGTCCTGAGGTGAGACATAGCTTGGTGTATTCAGGGAACATAAAAGACATATTTCTGAACTGTGAGAACCCCTTAGGTATCTAACACTAAAGTTCCTAAATGGACCTTTGCAAGAAGCAACAGTCCAGTTAAGGGTTCACAGTGCTCAGAGGGTCAAGCGTCCAAAGGCCGTAAAGTGGGCCTTTATTTTCAGGAGGCAGGGCGGCCTAGGAGTCCCCCCTCCACCCAGGAAAAAGAGAATAGTGGCAGCTCCTGCCGCCTCAGGGGGTTTGAACATTTGGCCTGGTCAGGGAAATGCAAATTAAACCCACAGTGAACTGTCACCTCCCACCTATCACCGGCTATCATCAATAAATCAACAAAGAGCAAGTGTTGATGAGGAGGTGGAGAAAGGGAACCCTGATGCACTGTTGGCAGAACTGTAAATTAGTGCAGCCATTGTGGAAAACTGTAAGGAGAGCCCTCAGAAAAGTTAAAAGTGGAACTGTCATGTGATACAGCAATTCCACTTCTGGATATTTGTCTGAAGAAAACAGAAACAATAATGTGGAGAGACATACACACCCCTATGTTCATTGCAGCATTACTAGTAATAGCTAAGGTGTGGGAGGAGCCTAGATGTCCCTCAGCAGATGACTGGGTATCCCTGACTGGTGTGGCTCAGAGGGCTGAGCATCATCGTGCCGCTAACCGAAAGGTCTCCGTTTTGCAGGTCAGGGCACATGCTAGGGTTGCAGGTTTGGTTCCAGGCTGAGGTGAGTACAGAAGGCAGCCAATTGATGTTTTTCTCCCTCTCTTCCTCCCTTCTTCCTCTCTCTCTAAAATGAAAAATAAAAATAATAAAAATACAAACACGAATGGAATCTAACCAGTTTCAGACAGTTTGCTCTTTTGCAGTCTCAGTGTTTGCTTGCCTGGCAACAGCATCAGGAAGGTATAGAATCTGGAAGCAACAGCGTAATGACTCTATTACGCTCCTACTGCTGCTGCTGTTGACTTCTCAGAACACTGCACCAGAATAGATTTACTTTGAACATCAAAAGTTGCAGCTCTGGCTGGGTGGCTCAGTGAATTTGAAACGGCGGCCTGTGAACCAGAGGGTTGCTGGTTCGATTCCCAGTCAGGGCACGTCTTGGATTGCAGTCCAGGTCTCCTGTTGGGGATACACGAAAGGCAACCACACATTGGTGTTTCCCTCTTTTTCTCCCACCCTTCCCCTCTGTCTAAAAATAAATAAGTAAAATCTTAGAAAAAGAAAGAAAGAAAGTCGCAGCGAAACTTAATATAACAGGATTATTCAAAGTACATATGGACTAAAAAGAAATGTTTTAGAATGGTAACATGTATTTTGTCTTTGCTCTTTATGTCTTCATTTTATGTTAAAAAAACTCCCATTCAAAACCTGATTAATTTGAGTAGAAGGGCCTTTTGTCCTTATCCTTTTTAAAACTATATATATAATCTTTATTGCATTTTCCATTACCATTTAGTCCCTTTATACTCCCCCCATCCTTTTCATATATAGTTGGTAGGAACTGGATGAGAGCTTTCTTGTATTTGCTCCAACAACTGTGTCCGTTACACAGGCTTCCTTAAGCATCTGCTGCCTGTGTAGTTTGTCACTGTATTCGACTTTCCTGATAACTCTTGCATAGTTACCTTTTCAAAGAAAATATTATTCAAAAGTTGTTTGGATTTTTAAATAACTTATCATAGAGCTGGAGATTGTTTGTTTTTTGTAATAAACAATAAAAACAGTACATTTTAAAACTTGAAATGTGAGTAAAAATTGGTACATATATATAATGCAATATTATTTAGCAATGAAAAAGAACAAAATCTTGCCATTTGTGGCAATGTGGATGGACCTAGAGGATATTATGCTAAGTAAAATAAGTCTGAGAAAGACAGATACTGTATGATTTCACTCATACGTAAAATTTTAAAAAACAAAGCAGATGAGTAAACAAAATAAGATGGGTACCAACCCATGGAAATAGAGAACAAGTAGATGATAGTCAAAAGGAAGGTGGGTGAGGTGCTAGGAATAAAAATAAAATTAAATTTTAAAAAAGCAGTGAGACCCAGACAGGGTGGCCCCCAGCTTATGAACCCCTCAAAAAAATTAACAAACCTCACCTGGGAGGGCTGGTGCTCTGGGTGTGTGAGAAAGAAAACCCAGGTGGTACCAGGATGGAGCTCGCTACAGGTCCCAGCCAGCTGTCCCTAGAGTGAAAAGGGTTAACTCTGGTTATCTTCTGCACAGTCCCTGAAGTGACAAGCTATGGGCCATTGTTTCTCTAAGTAAGGTAGGGTTGCTGGGGACATGTGAGTAGATGCTGTGCATTTGAAGCTTTTGGAAATTATGGGTCATTGCCAGGGAGCGACAGGCTCAGGCCTCAGAGGAACCGAGCTCTGTCCCTCTTCCAGAGCTGTGGCAGAGCCTGGAGCCACCCCTCGGCCCTGAGAGCCCAGGCCCAGCAGCGGCAAGTGTGCAGGAACGAGGCGGGGGGGCGGGACTGGGGTGGTGGCCGCTGCGGGTTTTGGAACACGCATGGGCCAGAGGAGGCCCTTGGAGTCCTGGTCAACAGGTTCCTCAAAAGCAAAACCATTTGAAACGTCACTGGGGTCAGCTGAGGACCCTGTGGCCAACCCCCAACAGCCCAGGAGGCTTCTGTTGTGGAAATCCCCCGATGGCCAGCAAGTGCAGCTGCCGGGCTGCACAGGCCCAAGATGCACCACCCCTTCCCACCCCCTGCAGGGACCCTGAAATGGCTGAGACCAAGGATGAGGAGGTGACTCTGGGGAGATGGCCACTCCAAGGCTGCCTCTGGACCCCGAGACCCAGCCCCGAGCTCTGGCCTCCATATCTTGGCCTTGTTCCCCTCTTCTATTCTCGGCTCTTGCTGAACCCTGAGTGGAGGAGGCTGGGAGGCTCGGCTGGCCTCCGGCACTGCCAATAAGGGTGGAAGGCTGGGACCTGGCAAGCACACAGTGCCACCTCTATGGGCTGCGGGCCTAATTATCTCCAGCTGGCGGCAGGCGGCTGGGGAGTTTCCCAGCTTGCCTCCTTCTTTGTGGTAAACACTTTGGGGAGGTGCAGGGACAGAGGACAGGGAGGTGTTGGCAGGAGCCTGAGCCAGCCCTTGAAGAGGAGCCAGGTTGGGCAGCCTGGCCAATAGCTGGCTCCATCTAGCAACTTGATTTAGAATCCTTGAACATGGGGGCAGGTCCAGCCCCTTCCAGCGTCCAGGGTCCAAGGTCCTACTGAAGCAGGGAGTAGCTCAGGATTTGTCCAGCTGGAGCCGGAATGGGATGGAATGCTTGGGGAACACCCGGAGAAGGGGCCTGGTGGAGAATACACTGTGCATGCCTTTCCCTTTCCTACAAATCCTGGGGACTTTCCTAAGGTCAGAGCGGCAGCGTGCAGCCGTGCAGGTGCAGGCTGAGGTGTGAGTGGGGACTAACCCAGCCCGTGTTGGGCTGTGTCCATCTGGACAAAGGGTCACCTTTTCCCAAATTATACAAAGGCCCTGTGCAGGCCAATACCAGGTGCCCATCAGGCTGGGGTCAGAGGGCATTGCTATTGAGAAATGAGCCCTGTGCATTCGTGTAGCTGCTGACCTGGGCTGCTCCTCCCCAGAGGATGGGACAACACCCTGAGGACAGCACCCCTGACCTGGTGCCTCAGTGTTCCAGGCTCTCAGACTGGAGGTGACCGGCGGTCTGCAGAGCAGCAGCCTGAGGCCCTGGCTGAGAAAGCCCAGACCCCTCTCCTCCTTCCCTGGCTGTTTGCTCCCTGACCTTCCCTGACTGTGTATTAACTTCAGTCACTGTGGCAGGGTCACCTCCAAACCGATTATATGTCATGCCGAGTGGCTTGAGTTGTACACGGTCAGAATTCGGCAGAAGCCTGTGGGTGTCGAGGTCAGGAATGGGTAAGGTGGCACCTGTATTTCATCTGGAAAATACAAACCATGAGCTGTGAGGGCAAATTTCCTGTCCAACGAGTACATTGGGGCAGAACCAGTGATTTGATTTCATATGTCTCCTTGCATAACTCACAAGAATGTTTAGATTTACAAAAACTAACCTCGAAGCCCCATTCCTCCCGCCAATCCACGCAGGACGCCTGGTGGGTCTCCAAGCACCGCCACTGAGCTAGCACGCCCAGTCCCCACTCGCTTGCAGTGGGCAGACAGCAGACAGAAGAAGAGCGCACTGCCATCTGCACAGGGAGGAAATAACACGCCAAAGGAGAGCGATGGGCCTCCTTGAAATGTTGCAGGTGTGACTGAGCTGGTCTTGCTCCACTTTTGAAATAAGATAACAGAAAACCCACCCAAACCGTTGTCAGTGGAAAAACAACCCTTGAAGCCCGTCCAGACCACAGAACCAGATTAAGAAGAACCAACTTCCCTGCACACCTACTCTGAACGGCAGCTGCTCGTGGAGGGAAGGCCCCCAGGGAGGCCCTGTGGGCTTACAGCAGGTCTCTGGGACCTGAGGGACGTGGCCGCGGATGTGGGGGGCTTGCCACCTGTCAGGCACCACAGGAGAAAGAGGTCTGTTCTCTGTCAGGAAGGGGGGCTAGAAGGGTTCACAGAAAACTCGAGGGAGCTGAGATCGGTTTTAAAAGATGCATCCAAGTTTGCAGGCTGGTGAGGGGGGCATCTGCCTTAGCACAGAAGGGCGTCTGCCTTAGCACAGAAGGGCAGAGACGGGAATGGGAGCAGGTAGTGCTCTGGAATGGGGTGCAGGGGTGTCCTGAGGAGAGAAGCCCAAGGCCTCTGCCTGGGAGGTCAGAGAGCATGGAGGGGGGAGCTCATTCCCAGCCTCCAGGGCACCTCCCACTCTGCCTCTTTGGTGGCGCCCAAGCTCCCACAGGATTTTCCCACGCTGTCAACCTGGCCCCAGTCCCGCAGGGCAAGGTCCAGGCAGGGTTCTGAGGAAGGAGGGCTCTGCAGTGGGGCCCTGGGGGCCAGGCTGCTTCTCAGGACTGGCCACTCACTCCTCTGCAAAGAACACCAGGACACTGAGAAGTGCTCGCTGCTCCTGCCAGGGCGGGGGGTGGGGGGGTGGAGAGCCAGCTGGGGAAGAGGAAGCAGGCTCCCAGGGCAGAGTTGCCTCTGGTTGGTCTGACCTGAGTGTGCCAGGCAAAGGTTCTCAAACTTCAGGGTACAAGAGTCACCTGGGGGCAGTGGAGCCCATAGCACGAAGAGTCCTTGTCCTTGTCCCCTCCTCTGGGATCGGAATGTGTGGGGTGGGAGCCAGGAAGGTGCCATTCTAAACAAGCACGCGGGTGATCTTGATGCCTGCAGCCAGTGCAGCCAGAGCTCTGGGAGCTTGGCCTGTGTGGGCAGAAGCCACCGGGGAGGCTGGGAACTGGAGGCTCACTGTGGGGCGTGGCAGCCCTGAGACCCCAGGACATCTCCTTGGGTCCATGCCAGCTCCCCGCCCACCCCCTCTGCCTTGGGTTTCGGAAGGGGTCTTCCTCTCACTGGCGTCCTCGCTTGCTCCACCTGTTGTGCTCTGACAGTCAAAGGCTGCCCTGGATTCCTGAGAGCCCCTTCCCACATTTCCTCAGTAATGGTTTTTCCACCAGAAAACAAGCCCGAACAAATCAAATGTGAGATTTATGGTAGACTTGGGTCTGGGAAATCCAAGGCAGAAGTGCGTTTTGCCTACATGTTAGGTCCTTGGCTTCTCAGCACACACACCTAATGGTGATGGTGTTGGTGGACATTCCAGAGGAAACAGCTTGAAACCATCACACAACAGGGGGTTCATAGCTGCTAAGAACCTGGAGGCATTGAGGCTCCTCCCCCAGTCGTGAGGCTACAGACAAATCTGCAAGGGTGAGCATCCTGATTGGTGAAGAAGGTCAGAAGGGGGTGCAGGGGCCCTAAGAGGACCTCAGGGAGGTCAAGAACATTGTCCTCAACCAGCTACCCCTGTCAGGTGCCTCTCTGTGGGTAGGTGGGCCTCACTGCACAAACTCTCAGAACTGAATTAAGACTTGCACTCACTTGTAGTTTCCTTTCTCCTTGATGCTGAACCACTGCCTGACAATGGTGTGGGGGTGCCCACCCATGGGGCTGCCCCAGGCCACCGCGAAGCAGCAGAAGGCCTGGGTTAGTACTTGCCAAACTGCACCGGTATTTCAATATCCTTTGTAGGAGTGTTACAGAACTCAGGGGCTTGCCACTTGGGTTGCTCTATTCAAACATCAGGATGGTTGTTGCAAGGTAGTTTCCTTTATTTGCAGCAAGTAAAGGAGACAGGGAATTCTCATCCAAAGCTCTGCCTCCCAGAAGGGAGGCTCGGTCACTGCTTATATATACTATTTGGTCAAGTACATGTTGATTTAATTGGCTACACTTACTGGGTTGGGCTCTTGTCAAGCTCTTTCTGTTTATAGCTGGTCTGCAATATACTGTGCTACATTTTAACATTTAGCAAGAGTAACATTTAGTAAGAATGGCCAAGACCTTGAGACCCTCGTCCTGTCTCACAGGAGGAAGAGCTTTTGCCCTGATAACTCTCTCTCCTTTCCAGCCCCAATCCTAGCTCCCTGCCTGTGGCCTTTCATCCCACAAGAGCTGCCCTGTCTGAGTGGACACAGCCCCATAGTCTCGCCAGAGAGCCTGAACCCCACCCAGCTCCTGGCTGGTGAGGTCCACATAGCTGGCCAGGTGAGTCAACTTAGCCGGATAAAACCATCCAACATGAGGCAAATTCTGCTTTGAAATCATGAGACCAAGTTACTTTGGCTTGCTTTTTGTGAGGCCTGAGACCTCATTTGGTCTTCACCCTAATATGGAGGGTTCAGTGTGCAAACCGGAAACCTTTGCCTGCTCTATCGTTGTAAGCCTGTCATTGCTGATTCCCACCAGTCAGTCCCAGGCCAATCCAGAAAGCTGAGCTGGATTCAAATACCTGGGTCTCTGGCTCCCTTTAATGCAGGCAAAGATGCTGTGAGACTTGCATTCTGGAGTGGAGAGAGGGTTTCACAGGGTGAGACCTGCCCATTCTGGTTCACAGTGGCCCTGTAACCTGGAAAGACTCCATGGCCACTGAATTCCAAGCAGACCTGGCTTTGAATCACACGGGCCGCCTGTGTGACCTTGGACAAGTCACCAACCTCTCTTAGCCTCAGAATTCCACCTGTCAATTGGCATGAAAACATTTACCTCATAGGATTGCTATTGAGAGAGTCAACGGAGGCAATGTTTATTTTAAGCACCAATCAGAGAGCCTGCATGGCACACGGCAGATGGCCAAGGGTGTCCCCGCCATGACTCCTTGGTTGGGAGTGAGAACCTCTGGGATTCCACCTATCAAGCAATCATGGCCCCACTGTGGAGGCAGCAGCAAGAGAGAGCAGCAGGGAGGGGGAGGAGAGAAGTTGGGGGTGAGCAATGTTCTTATCAGACCCTGGGCCTGGGGACTGCAGGTGATGCAGCAGACAGGGGCAAGAAGGGCTGCAGGGAACACATGACTGAAGGGTCTGGTGTCAGTCCATCCTGCCTGGCCACTGTGGCAACAGTCCCCACACCCCATTCCTCTCTGGCAACGGCCGTCCTTGGGCCCACCTTCGGGGTCTCACCATGCCGTGGGGAAGGAGGTGCAGCCGGGTGCAGCCGGTGGGACGCTGCTGTTGCTCTTTCTCTTGTCGCAAGCTCCTTGTCCCAGGGTCTCTGGCTGACCTGACAGAGGGGCATATGCCAGGCTTCACCCCTGAACAGCCACACAGCCAGGATTTACTTGCTGCCCTCCTTTGTGTCCCTGCATTTGTCACTGCTCGAGTCTGTGGGGCTTAACTGTGTTTGTCCTGTGCGGTGGGTGGCTGGAGAGTGGGCCCAGAGCCGCACAAGCCTGGCTGGCAACCCCCGCACCCCAGGTCCGTGGAGTCGTGACTGCTGTTGCTTGGGCAGCCACAAGAGCACATTTGCATTATTTCATGGCAACAGGCAAGTTTCCTGGTGGGGGTTTTTGGAAGAGCTGGGAGCCACCCAGAGGGAAAACCAAGGAAACAGGAGACGACAGGAGGCCAAGGAGGAAACAGGCCTGGGCACAGACAGAAGGTGCCGCAGTGGGAGGGGTGGGGGCAGGAGACTCAGCCTGGGCCTGAGGGAGATCTGGAGCCCTGACCCCTTCTCCACCCTTCTGAGCTGCAGAGAGGGAAGCCAGGCCCCCAGCAGGCCCAGGCACCACCTGCACGGCCGAGGTGTCCTGCAGGAAAACTTGCCCAGCCCAGCCAGGCCTGTGTCATTGGCAGGATGATGATCTAAGGAGGAGCCAACCAGGCCGCAGAGCAAGGTGGAAAATTCCCACAGCGCTCCTGCTCCCAAGGCTGCACTGTGGGGGGGGACCGATACTCTGTCCGACTCAGACCCTGACCCCTCTGGGGAGGGGCTGACCTCTGGGCTTGGTGGGGCGGACCCTGGAGGGGCCATAGCAACCCAACAACACCAAGGGGAAGGGAATAGTAACCTGGCCTTTGACCTTGCTCTTTGTTTTTGTGACTTGGGAACCAGCCTCACTACGGGCTTAGTGGGTGTGCTGGGTGGGGGTGAGGAGGCCATTGGGAAACGAGAGCAGAAAGACCTGCTTTCTGCATTTAAAGGTCTAGCAACCCTCCAAAACAGGCTGAGAATCTGGGGGAAAAGGGGGGGCTATGTTGGTTTAAGTAAATCAAGCATTACACAAGCGTTACACCAGGATTTTAAATGTAAGTCACTATTAAAGCTCCGATGGGGACATTCTAAGGTTCACCCAACACAGCGCCCTGGCTGGTGTGGCTCAGTGGATTGAGTGCCGGCCTGGGAACCAAAGCCAAAGGGTCCCGGGTTCAGTTTACAGTCAGGGGCACAAGCCTGGGTTTTAGCCAGGTCTCCGGTGGGGGGTGTGCAAGAGGCAACCACACATTGATGGGTCTCTCCCTCTCTTTCTCCTTACCTTCTCCTCTGTCTAAAGATAAACAAATAAAATCTTAAAAAAATAAAAATAAAAACCTAAAGACAAAAGGTTCACCCAACACGTTAAATATAAACTTTGCTGGGCCTGGGGCCTTGAGGAAAAATGTCCTGGGGGCCCCTGCTGTGTGCTGGCACGTTTGTGGTTGGGGAGACCCCTCACCCCCTCAGGCCAACGCGCTGGGTGCAGCACAAGGCAAGACAGAAACGCTCCTGGTCTTCCCCAGTCTCTCCCGGAAGCCAGGCTAGGGCAGGTCGTTTCGAGGCCCTGGAAATGTAGGTGTTTTCCACTCAGTCAGTGTCCAGAACAGAAGTCTCATGCTCCCTCTGCCCTGGGAAGATTAGAAGAATCCAGGTGTCAGAAGGAGTGTCCTCTGGACACTTGGCCGGGAGCCCAGCAGCCTGGGTGCCCGGCCCAGAAAGGCCTCCCCACCCCCGTGGGGCCCAGCCAGAGGGAGGAAGGAAGGAAGTCATGCAAGATAGGATTTCCCCAGCGCAAGGTCTGCAATCTTCCTGGCCCCAATCACCTGATAAGCAAGCCAGTTTGTTAGCTGACCTGGAGTTTTCTACAGGTGACAAAAGCCGCTGAGAGGTTGTAAAATTCCTCCCCTACAAATAAACTTCAGGAGGCCGCTCTTGCATAGAGGATACCTGAAACAGGTGGAAGAGCCCGGGACATCTGGGAGGGCCGTCTCACTTTAGGGAGCCCTGGCTAAGCCCAGATCTACCAGGGAGTCTCCGTCTCTCCCCCTCTCTCCACTTCGCCCCAGGGCTCCGCCACCTCTGCCCCTCCCTCCCTGCTGGCTTTGACTCACACTCCGCCTGGGAGAGGCCAGGCCCGGGGCCTCCCTCCACCGCTTCGCCACGCCCCCACGCCCCCAGCACACCGGGCAAGGAGCTCCTGGGAAGGCAGGCCAGGGGTCTCACAATTCTGTGCTGGGGTCCATCCGAACCAGGACAAGCAGGGCTCTTGAGGACGCTGCAGGCCCTAGAGCCGGAGGGGAGTGGGAGCCTGTCCCAGCGCAGGCTCTCCCCGGAGCTCCCGGAGATCGTTTTGGTTCACGGGAGGCTTAGAGGCAGTGGGATTCCTGATGCCAATCTGGGGCATCCTCCTGAAGAGAAGACTCTAGCCAGGGCAGGAATTGCCCCGAGGGCCAGGCACCTCCATGGGGATGGGATTAGCTGAGGCCTGTGTGTGTCAGGGGCAAGGGATGGAGGGCCCAGGAAGGTAACTCTTCACCCAGAAAGAAGTGGGAAGTGGGCTCCCTGGCTGAACTGCAAGCCGTGGTGCTGGTGCACAGGAGCACAGCAGGGTGGGGGTGGGGGGTACAGTTCAACCGCAGGCTGNCGCAGGCTCTCCCCGGAGCTCCCGGAGATCGTTTTGGTTCACGGGAGGCTTAGAGGCAGTGGGATTCCTGATGCCAATCTGGGGCATCCTCCTGAAGAGAAGACTCTAGCCAGGGCAGGAATTGCCCCAAGGGCCAGGCACCTCCATGGGGATGGGATTAGCTGAGGCCTGTGTGTGTCAGGGGCAAGGGATGGACGGCCCAGGAAGGTAACTCTTCACCCAGAAAGAAGTGGGAAGTGGGCTCCCTGGCTGAACTGCAAGCCGTGGTGCTGGTGCACAGGAGCACGGCAGGGTGGGGGTGGGGGGTACAGTTCAACCGCAGGCTGGCTTCTGTCTTGCCGACCCCACTACTTGGGCGAAACCGTTTTCAGGAAATCATTTTTTGCAAGGTCAAGATGCTTCAGAAACTTGAAAGCATTTAAGAGCTGTTCTGGAGAAGTACATCACACTGTTGACAGTGGGTACTGTTCTTTCCGGCAGTTAAATGCATTATGCTGTTTAATTCTCATAGCACCCCTTTGAGATTTCGTGATTGTATCGTTTTACACAAGAGAACATTTTTACACAAGACTCTCTGAAGGACTCAGCTGTGGATTGAGAGCTCAGGGAGGTTCTTTGCGGGCGAGCTGAGGTCCTTAGCGCTGTAGTGTCATAGATGGAAGCCCAGGATGCAAGGCCCCCTTCCCCACGACGTCCCTAGCCGGTGCCTTTGTCACCTGGGTCCTCTCGAGGTCCAGTGTGCCCCGGAGCAAAGCAGGGTTGGGACTTCGGTTCCGAGCATGCAGTCGGTCATCAGGAGCTGATGGCCATGCCCTTTTCAGCAGCATCCTCACACACTTAGTTTGGCTGTGTTGTCTGGTGTTCATGTTTCTGGACAGGGGCTCACGTGACCACTTGCCCCGCTCCGTGGAAAGCCCCTCCCTCCAGGGCCATCAGCTCCCCCTCCACTGTGTAAAAGGGAGGCCCAGGAGCAGGGTTTTTCAGAAATGTGAACTCTGCTGTGAGGGCCTGCTGCCTTCCCCACTTTAGAAGAAACTGCATATACCATGCTTCACCGTGTCCTGCTTTTGAAGAACACAAAGAAAGAAAAAAACAGAAGGGATCTCACATAGTTGGCAGCAGGAAAGGAGTGTGCTATGTGTGTTAGAGGCTGGAGTCATTCGAGGTATCTCCTCCCTAGTCTCCTGGGTCCTGGGAGCCTCCCAAGCACCCATCACAGGAAGGAGGACAGGAGGCTGCTTCTGCGGAGAGGCTGGCCCCAACTCTGCCTGACGTAGGCAGGGTGTGAAGACGCCACCAACGTCTCAGTGACGGCAGACTCGGAGGAGACCCTCTGCCAGAGATGCACGGGCTGCAGCTCCTAGTTCCCGGAGAAGACCAGCTCCAGTGGCCTTGCTCATCACCGGGTTCTGGGTCTCCACACCCAGAAGCATGGTCCTGCATGAGGGGCTCAAGGATATTTGCTGACCCACATGAAAAGAACTAAGAGAATTTTCCCTCCAGTGACAGGAGCTAGTGCAATAGCAGGGCCCCTGGACAGCTCTCCCTGCCCCCCACCCCCAAAGTGTGTTTTCTCAGGTGGCTGGTGGACACAGAGGCACAGAGAAGCCAGAGGTACTCCGGGTCAGCTGCAACGGTGAATCCGTGCAGCCATTATGTGAGGATCAATGAGCTACTTTTTGGGAGAAGGTGATTTCGTCCCAGGTTGGGTCCACCATCGCTTAGGAAAGGCCAGCGTGACCATCTCCACAGAAGCTTCCACCGCCTTCCTTCCTGGTGGAAGCTTACGTAAGCTCCTTGGAACAGGCACCCACCAGGCCTCTGGAAGCTACCCCAGCAAGGTGGGCCCAGTTTCCTGACGCAGGCAAACAGGGCCCTGATGGCAGTCAGCAGCCACACAGCCAGATCCAGCCGATAACCAAGTGGCTGCTCTCGGCCTTTCTCCCTGGAAAACCCCAGCTGCACCGGGCACTCTGAGGCTGTTGGCTGGGGCTCCCCCCAGTTCATCCCTGCTCTGCCCAGGGAAACAAGGTCTTTCCTGTTCTTCTGCTTCTCCTCCTCGTCATTCCAGTCGCCCGTGGAGCTCAATCACTGAGACTCTCGGTAGAACCTACGCCACTGAGGAGCCCACTGGGTTCACTTCGTGGTTACCTTCACCTCCTGCAATAAGGTCAGTTGTTGATTTCTGTGCAAAGGACGCTCTGATGCAGACAGTCTTCTTGTGGTAACTGCGCAAAAGGGACGTCCAGCACTTCAGCAAAGTTTCTGTAACACCACCTGCTTTCTGGGGCAACGGCACCTTCCCTTCCCCTAGTGTATAGTTCCCTGGATCCTTTCATATCCCTTTGGGTCTGGGAGGGGCCTCTGGTGGAGAGGGGCCTGCAGAGAGCTCTGGAAGATCTGCCCTGAGCCCTTGCACGGAGAACCCAGGAGGAGGTTGCTGCAGGCTGCACTGAGAAGAGGGACTACTTATTGTTAGACATTTGCATTTTCTGTCCCCTCGACTGGCTTTAGGAGTCAAGGATGAAGTCAGCAAAGGCACAGATGACATGAACCTAGTGCACAGGGGCCACTTTCTGAAAATCTGAACTCCTCGGCACAGTGATACACCTCCAACTGACAAAAAAAGGAGCACAGCCTTGGTGGGCGGTTCAGCTGGTTCTGTACACCGAAAGGTTTTGGGTTCAGTTCCCCATCAGAGCTCCTACCTAGGTTGTGGGCTCAATCCACAGTTGGAATGGGGATGGGAGGCAACCAATCGATGTTTCTCTCTTTCTCACTCTGGCCCCCTTCCGCTCTCTCTCAAATCAATAAAAATATGCCCTGGCTGGTGTGGCTCAGTGGATTGAACTCTGGGCTGCAAAGAAAAGGGTGGACAGTTTGATTCCCAGTCAGGGCACACGCCTGGGTGGCAGGTCCCCCGAAAGGGGCATGTGAGAGGCAACCAGACATGGATGTTTCTCTCCCTCTTTTTCTCCCTCTTTTCCCCTCTGTCTAAAAATAAAATAAATAGCCCTGGCTGGTGTGGCTCAGTGGACCGACTGATGGCCTGCAGACCAAAGGGTTGCTGGTTCAATTCCCAGTCAGGGCACATGCCTGGATTGTGGGCTGGGTCCCCAGTGGGGGGATATGTGAGAGGCAACCACACATTGATGTTTCTTCCTTAAAAAAATAAAAATAAAAATAAACAAATAAAATAAAATCAGTAAAAATATCCTTGGGGGAGGATTTTTCTTTTAAAGAAGAGGAGTAGAGGTGGGGTAAGTCCCAGATACACTTCTCTATGATCATGCCACCTGGAGTTACATCTTGCAGTTACTTTGAACCAGCAGCAGACACCAACCCCGACTCAAGAGCGTCCTCAAAATGCATGTGCCCAGAGCGGCTTCCTGGGAGCCTTTGATTTGATAGATCAAGGCCAGGGGCCAGGCTTCAGAAAGGTTCCCTGGTGGTTGTGTTGTGAAACCTTGGCTAACAACTGCAACAGGGCACATTTCCGTTTAACAATCTTCACTGCTTACCTATGTGGGATGTGGGCATAGAAAGTGGTATTGCAGAGAATCTCAAACCACACCGAGCTCAGTGATTTCCTTGTTACGTAGAGGGGTCAGAGGCACATAGAGCTTGTTGTTACCCAGGGAGCTCTTACTGAGTCAGAAGCAGGCCCCAGCACTTGAATGTGTGCTTTCCTTTAAAGCTAAGGGGAGGCAGGGCCCTGGCGTTGGAGGTGAGGCTGCGCAAGCCTGCAGTCAGTCAGGTGGATCAGAGGGGAGCAGGGTCAGATTTCGTGGAGGGAACTCTGGAGGCTGTTTTCCCCTGCCGGGGCACTTGCACTGTGTGTTCCCAGATGATGGCTTGGACCCAGGAAACGAGAAGACAGTGCACGCATGTGAAGAGTTTGGACAACACAGGTTAGGGCTTGCCTGTGGCCCTGAACTAAGGAAAGCAAGCACCCCACACAGGGTTTGCACAAGGGGCCTTCTCCAGCTGAGCAAGGCTCCTCTCTAGATAATCCTCTAGAGGGATGTGCGGACACCTCCAAAGTGGGTAAAATATCCAAACCTTCACTTTGGTCTTGGGATGCCCAAGAAGTTTGTTCATCCCTCCCCCGCCACCCCCCCACCCCCCACCGTAGCGCTCTAGTAGCTCAAGATGGCTCTAGTAGTGCCTAGTTGTCTCTAACTTCATTCAAAACGATTTTGTTAGATTGTATTGTGACAGCTGCCATATCACCATGCATTAAAAAAAATCGGAATTGGTGAATTTGTGTGTCACCGTTTTAATATTGAAGATGGAAGAAAATAAGCAAAATTTTCAGCATACTATGTTTTATTATTTCAAGAAAGGTAAAAACACAATCGAAATGCAAAAAAAAGATTTGTGCAGTGTATGGAGAAGGTGCTGTGACTGGCCAAACGTGTCAAAAGTGGTTTGTGAAGCTTCGTGCCGGGGATTTCTCACTAGACAATGCTCCACGCTCGAGTCGACCAGCTGAAGCTGATGGAGATCAAACTGAGACACTGAGAACAATCAAAGCTCTATCATGCACAAGGGGGGCGACACACTCAAAATATCCAAATCTGTAAAGTTACTGGTGAACATGAAACATGGGTCTTTCATTTTGTGGGAAAAAAACACGCAACATTTTTAGCCAACCCAATATCTTATCGGGAAAATTTGGGTCTATTTATTCATAAAAAGACTGAAACTTTAATCAGACTTTTTAAAAGTCTATACTTTTCAGTATAGGTTTTTAGAATTCAGGATTTAATTTTGGTTTGATTCTGTAAGTTAATAGGTACTGTATTAAAAATACTTGGAAAATACATTAAAATATAAGAAATAAAAAAAAAACTATTCATAACCAGTGTGAACATTCTGAATTATCTCTCGAGAATTTCCCCATGCATTTAAAAAAAGTAGACTTTTAGTGAACTAATATTGCTACATTATTAGGAACTGAAGTCGGTATTTCATATTGAGGATTCGCCATTTGCGTTGCACATTTCCATGGGTTTTGACAAAGGCGTAGTGTCCTGTACGCACTGTTACAGGATCAAATAGTTCCATTTCCCTGTGCTTCACTAGCCTCTACTCCCCTGGTCCCTGTTCCCAACCTCTGGTAACCACCCATCAGCTCTACTGTCTCTATAGTTTTGCCTTTTCCATGTTTTATAATTGGAATCAAACTGTATGTAGCATTTCCAGACTGGCTTCTTTCACTTACAATACACATTTCTGGTTCTTCCATATCTTTTTTGTGACCTAAGAGGTTTTTTGTTTGTTTGCTTTTTGTAGTGCTGAGTAATACTCCATTGTCAGGATGTTTCTGTTTGTTTTCCATTCACTTGTTGAGGTACCTCTTGATTGCTTCCAGTTTTTGGCAATTATGAATAAACCTGCTACAAATATTGTATGCAGAGTCTTGTGTGGACATATGCTGGGTGTTTTTTTTTTAAAGATTCTATCTATTTATTTTTAGAGAGAGGGGAAGGGAGGAAGAGAGGGAAAGAAACATCAATGTGTGGTTGCCTCTCAAGTGCCCCCTATTGAGGACCTGGCCTGCAACCCAGGCATGTGCCCTGACTGGGAATCCAACCAGTGACCCCCTTGTTTGTGGGCCAGTGCTCAATCCACTGAGCCACATCAGCCAGGGCTACTCTAATTTTTTTCTATTTAATCTTCATTGTATTTTTTTCCACTACCATTTAGTCCTCTTATACCACCCCTGCTCCACCCCATCACCACTCTGTTGTCCATGTCCATGAGTCCTTTTTCTAGCTGGCTTATTTCACTTAGCATAATGTGTTCCAGGTCCATCCATGCTGTTGCAAAGGGTAAAATTGTCATCCTCTTTACTGCCAAGTAGTATTCCATCGTGTAAATGTCCCATAATTGGGTTTTTAAAAAAGATTTTATTTATCTTTAGAGGGGAGGGAAGGAGAAGGAGAGAAATATCAATGTATGGTTGCCTGTTGTGAGTCCCCTGCTGGGAACTGGCCTGCAACCCAGGCATGCGCCCTGACTGGGACTCAAACCGCGATCATGTGGCTCACAGGCCCATGCTCAATCCACTGAGCTACTCCAGCCAGGGCCATTCCACAATTGCTTTATCCACTCATTTACTGATGGACACTTGGGCAGCTCTCATATTTTGGCAATTGTAATGAATGGAGGGGTGGTTATGCTCTTTCAAATTAGTGCTTTGGGATCCTTCAGATATATTCCCAGAAGTGAGATTGCTGGGTTGAAAGGTGGATCCATTTTTAATTTTTTGAGGTGTCTCCATACAGCTTTCCACAGTGGCTGCACCAGTCTGCATTCTCGCCAACAGTGCAAAAGGCCCCCCCCCTTCTCCACATCATTGCCAGGACTTGCTTGTTGAATTATTGATGATAGCCATCTGACAGGTGTGAGATATCTCATTGTGGTTTTAATTTGCATCTCTCAGATAATTAGTGATACTGAGTGTCTTTTCATGTTTATTGGCCATCTGTGTATCTTCTTTGAAAAAGTGTCTATTCAGGCCCTGGCTGGTGTGGCTCAGTGGATTGAGCACAGGCCTGAGAACCACACAATCGTGGTTCGATTCCCAGTCAGGGAATATGCCTGGGTTGCAGGCCAGTTCCCTGAAGGCCAACTCCCAGCAGGGACGCACAAAAGGCAACCATACACCAAACATCAAACACCATTGATGTTTCTCTCCCTCTCTCTTTCCCCTCTAAAGGTAAATAAATAAATATCTTTGAAAAGAAAAAAGAAAAAGTGTCTATTCAGGTCCTTTGCCCATTTTTTAATTGGGTTGGTTTTTTTTTGGGGGGGGTTGAGTTTTTAAGTTCTTTATAAATTTTGGATAGTACCCCCTTATCAGATGTATCATCGAATATGTTCTCTCATTTTGTAGGTTGTCATTTTGTTGATTCCTTTGCTAGTCCTATTTGTTTAGTTTTTCTTTTGTTTCCCCTGCCTGGGGAGATATATCCGATAAAATATTGCTCTGAGCCATGTCTGAGACTTTACTGCCTATGTTTTCTTCTACTGTCTTGACTACTGTGGTTTGCAGAATGCCTTGATGTTAGGTAGTATCAATCCTCTGACTTTGTTCTTCAGTAAGGTGTTGGCTACTCTGGGCCTCTTGCCTTTCCATATAAAAACTGTAGAAAGTTTGTCAATAGCTGCAAAATAACTTACTGGGATGTTGATTGGGATTGTGAAGAATAGATTAAGTTATGAAAAGCTGCCATTTTAATGATTATTGATTCTTCCTATCCATAAACATGGACTAAATATTTATTTAGAACTTTTGTTTCTTCCATCAGAGTTTTATACTTTTCCTTGAATGGTGGTGTTGTGTTTTAATTTTAAGTTCCAATTATTCATTGCTGGTATGTAGAAAAGCAATTGACTTTTGACTATTAACCTGTACCTGTAACACTAGTATTTTTTCCACAAATTCTTCACATTGTTGAAGTCAGACTTTGTAAACAATCCTTTTTTTCTGAATTATGTCACAAGCATTTTAAATGTCATTTTAATTCTTTTAAAACATTTTTAATGGCAGCAAAATATTTTGAGCTATAATTAGCTAACACAGTTAACATATTTTTAACTGCTTCATGCATATTAAAGAGAGATTATGAATAAAATGTGCTCATAATTCCACCTTAAATAACCAAAATTATTTCCATCAGAAACAACCACTGTTCACATTCTAGTGCTTCCTTCTACTGTTTCCTTTCTGCCAGTGGCTCTCCCATGTTGGGTAACAGACTTTTTTGAATATCTGATGAAAGCTCTGCATGGGTCTCTCCCAGGAAATTAAGACATGCACTAAATTTTGCATAGTTTCAGAGCTCTCTATGGCCCATCCCACAAATACACTGTAAGAGGCTGGGACATTTATCTGCCAGTTTCAGTTGGCATTTATACCACACTGGTTGCATTAGGCTTGCACACACTGAGCGCTTATTCTGACTTTAGGGAAGCAGATGACTGCATGGAACACAGGAGGTGGGCTGCTGCGGTGGGGTCAGAACTGTCCAGTGAAATGTGCACCAAAAGTGTTGCAGGGATCACATTGTATATTTTGTATCCTGTTTCTTCCATATTAACATTGTGAATGCTTTCATTAAATATTCTTCAAGACAGGTAATGACTGTACAATATTTCACAATATTAGATGCAATTTATTGCTGTACATAAAAATTACTGTAGTTCTATAATTCTAATTTCATCCCCAGGCAAAATTTTTCTATTTTTTTTGTTGATCCATATTTCCAAGTTTCCCTTCAGAAAGTAACTGTTTATCCTATCACCCGATGAATGAGTAACTTATAACACACCTCATCATTCCTTCATACAACAAATATCAAACAGTTGCGGTATACCAAGTACACTATGTATTATACTTTTAATTTAAAAGTTTAACTTAATGGAAAGGTTATCTTGTAATTTGCATTCAAAAATTGAGATTATTCATGAAACCTTAAAAAAGAAAAAAAAGCCCTGGTTGGTGCAGCTCGGTGAGTGGACTGAGTGCCGGCCTGTGAACTGAAAGGTCACTGGTTTGATTCCCAGTCAGGGCACACGCCTGGGTTATGGGCCAGGCCCCTAGTTGGGGGATGGATACATGCATCCAACTGACGGATGTATCTCACACATCGATGTTTCTCTCCCTCTTTCACCTTCCCTTCCTTTCTCTCTAAAAGTAAATAAAAAAAATAAAATTGAGAATAATCACTTTTTCAAGCTTATTGACTAGAAAATCTTTGTGACCTATGTTGTTATTACATTTCTCTATTGGTATTCTGATAACTCTTAACTCATTAGCTGGATTTTCTAGAACATAAAATAAATGGATGCTAGCTAGCAGGATCATTCCTGACTTCAGTGGAAGTGCCTATCACTAATTCACCGTTCCAATGTTTGCTGTTTAGATTTATTTTGGAAATGCAGTAGCTGGTCAGAATATATTCAACCTTAGCATTTCTAACTGAGGGATTTCCTGAAAATCCTTAATGGAGTAACTTGGTGTGGCACAAATCTGAATCCTGGATTTGGGGACTGGTAAGGGACTTGAGTACTTGGTTTGTGGTTCACTTATAACCCAAATGGTTAAAACTGCTTCTTCATAAATATGGGAACCAAAAGAAGAAAAGCCAGACGTCTATCCAAATAGCTTCACATTCAGGAATGTCTGGACATATAAGCATCTGATAAAATCCTAGTAAGAAATATAAGAATTCATTTATCAGAATGCCCTTTGGGTAAAAATCTTTAAAATTTTAAGATATTTTTTCTTAGCATCTATATGACTTCTACAAACTCTTATTATCCATTCGATTGCTTAAAAAAAAACCAAACAGATTTAATGTTCACATACTTAATCTTCTTCTCAATCTTTTAAGCATAAAATAATTTAACATACTTCAAGCTATTTTATAATGAGTTAAATTAATTCACCTGGATTTTTGCATTACAACTATAAAGCCTTACTTTTCTAACAGAATTTTCATTTCCGATCACTACAAGTTATTTTCTTATAGAAAGATGTAGTAATTTGCTAGTCTCTTAGTTCACAATTCCAGAAAGGTAGTCAGTCAAGGCTCTAAGGGTACAGAATTTCAGTCTGTTCAGGGAAGTAGTCCTTCTACTTCCCTGCTGGCAGCCTCTGTACAGAGCCTAGCAGATTTGGATGGGTAATCCCAGAACAGTAGCCCCTAAACTGGAAGAAATCCACTTCCCTTTAAGGACACTTTACAACTCATGACTCAGCCCTGAAGAGGATGTGGTTGGTAAAGTTTCCTGCTCCTAGTGGTCACAAGTTCACACAGCCTCCCCTTTTGTGGGCCTGGTGGCTACAGAAACAGGGGCAACTGACTCCAGGGACTGGTATGGAGACCGAGAACCACACCCACCTCCAGTACCAGTCTCATTCTGTGCCGACGAGGACATGAAATGTATTGGCCATGAACACTCCAAGATTTCTGGATCATCTATAACAATTAGGTCACCAGGCAATCCACTCTGGGACTTTAAAAAATTTAATTCTGTACATAAAGAAAGATTATTCTGGTATAATCACAAATGCAGTAATGACTGAAAGTTTCTCTTTTGTAGTAAATAATTATTAGGGCACTTCTCTAGGGTTAAGAAACAAAACAATTTATAACTAAAACAAAATTTTCTAATTTGTGCGTGTGCATGTAAAAAAGATTATTCTGAATATAGTTTGTTCTTCCTAACATTGTTTATGGTGATATCTCTACTATAGATCAATTCCTTAAAGTCAGCTTTAAATAATTAATCTTAAGGCAGAGAAAATACATATATTCTACAACTTTTCTAGCCCTGTTTCCCAAAGGTAACTAAACTTCTGCTCTTAAAAATATTGTTTTTTAAAAAAATATTTATGTGTATCTTTAGAAAGAAGGGAAGGAGAAAGAGAGGGAAAGATCAGTGTGTGGTTGCCTCGCACACACCCCCTACTGGGGACATGGCCTGCAACCCAGGCATGCGCCCTGACTGGGAATCAAATCGATGACCCTCTGGTTCACAGGCAGGTGCTCAATCCACTGAGCTACACCAGCAAGTGTGAAAATAGTTTTTCATTTTGTATCTCAAAACTACTGAATATCAAAATGCTGATCTTTTTTAAAAAAGATTTTATTTATTTATCCTTAGAGGAGAAGGGAAGGAGAGAAGGAGAGGAGAGAAATATCAATGTATTGTTGGCTCTGAGTCCCCTGCTGGGAACTGGGCTGCAACCCAGGCATATGCCCTGACTGGGAACCGAACCGCGATCGTGTGGTTCACAGGCCTGTGCTCAATCCACTGAGCTACACTAGCCAGGGCCAATAATGCTAATCTTTTTACTACAATTAAAACCTCCAATGGAATTTGGAGTCCAAGTCCAGAAACACCTCATTTACATTAATGAGGAATTGTAAAATAAAGGCCTTGCCTCACATGCCAACTTACAGTCAGAGAGTTTTAAAACTTGAGTTTTAGCTTGCTATTTATTAATTATGCCATATAGCTATAGTTTGTATTTCTGGCAATTAAGTTCCTTAAACCACATAAACTTAGACCTCTGACAACAAAGTGAACAAAGTCACAATGTTAAGATGGTGAACACATAACAGTCTGCATGGACTAAAGTTTCGTATCTAAAACTGGAGGTAAAAGAGACAGGATGCAATTATTTTCCAAAAGCACTGTTTTTATTTGTGTAGAGTCCTAACCACTTCAGCGGCAGGAGGAGAGGGAGATGTTCCTTCTTCAATCCAAGGGCCTCCACAACGTTGGTCTGTTGTTACCAAACACACAGGCAAGTGGTGTCATGGATTTGGTAAACTCTTCGATGTTTAGTCTCTCTCTGCTAGAGCAACAAGGTGAGCGTCAATCTCTGCTTCTGTAAGAATCCTAGAAAGCAAAGGGGGAAAAAAACCCCAATCCTTTACTTTTTGAAAACTTCTATTACACAAAATTCCAAACACACATAAAAGTAGAATGGATAGTAATGAACTCGTGTGTACCAAACACCTAACTTCAACAATTATCAATTTAGAGCTAATCTTTACAAATTCTATATACCCACCATTCATCCCTTTAGATTATTTTGAAGGAATTCCCCAATGTCCTATCAACTCCCTCTATACACAAAAATGTTTACTTGACAGCAGATCTATAATTAGGTCTTTTGAAAACAAAACCCTTTTAGTTCAGCTATGACAGAAAATATTTAAATATAAAGCTAAATTAAACTACATCAAAGCATTCCATTTTAGCTCCTATGTCCAAATGCCTTTATACCTAGTATAACTCAAGACTGTATCAGCTGAGATAAGAAGACATTCCATACTGAACAAATAGTATTTTCTAAATGATGTTTGCAACAAAGAAATCAACTGCTTGGCAACCTTTAACATGACTTGTTACTGCTAGACTTCTAAAAAGTGAAATTTGTCAGTGCAACATTATTTAGGGCAAATTGGGGCAATGTAAGTAGTTTATATAGTCGTTGCTGTTCATGTTACATAGTTTAGTTATTACTTACATACATTTACTATGACAGAATTTACAAATGTTACAAGGGCTTTTTGAAGATACAGGGTCTTTGGTTTCTTATCTCATTAACTAATTGATGGAAATAAAAATTTTAAAGGTTATAGGAGGGTCTCAGAATAGAAAACAAAAACTAATTACAAGTCCTTTAGAAAGATCTGTAAATTCCTCTTGATGAAATTTTACTGTTGAAAAAAAAAGACAAACTTTTCCTACCGAAAAAAAAATAATTTAAAAAAATTCTATAAAATTTTCTTAAAATCATTCACGTTTGTATCACTTACCTACAGGCAACAAAAAGAACAAACTAGAAAAAAAAAAGGCACACTAACAAAAAACTCCTACAGGTCTGGGTAAGTTTAGATTATCTAACCATCTTTTTCCTACCCTGAACCACAAGCATGTGTCCTTATAATTGTGCCCAAAGAGTTAAGATGCCTTCTACCAGTTCCTTGCATCCATGGACCTAACTGAAGTATTTTCCATTATTTAAAAAAGCAACCAAGTTCATGGTAAGTAACCTCATTGGGTTGCTGGGAGGATTCAGTGGACCTATCTGTGTTAAGCACCCAGTACAGATTTGACTCATGGAAGCTGCAAGGTTGATTTGTGGGAGTTAGTTACTTAGTTCACTTAGTAGGAACAGACAGACATCAAGCATCTGCAATTCAATGAGCTGTATTCAAAATTTGGGGCTTCCAAAGATCTCCAGATAGGGTTTTATGTATATTAGTATTTCAGCTTGTTCTTCAATTAAATACCCACTAAATAACCAAGGCTCCACCTGAAAAACCTGGTAACTATTTTGACGCTTGGAATTTCTATTGACCTTAAGCTAAAAAAAAAAACCCACAACCAAAAAACAACCACTTATGCTTACTTTACTCTTTATATAAAAGAGGTTATTTTATGTTACCTCTGGCATTAGATATAACATCAGTCTGAAATAAGGAGAAAAGCAGTTATGTCTCTCTTCAAGAGATACCGAGTTTGTTTGTTTTTTTGGAAAGTGTTCCTTACTACTTTTATTTATTTATTATTTTAAAAAATAGTTTATTTTGACATCTAGTAAGTTTTAAAACATATCTCTCGGGTGTTAAAGAAAAAAGCTACAATTGCAGGTTAAGAAAAGTTTTTTTCCTCCCTAAGTTATGGGACAAATGGCCCCCACATCTTTACCTTCCTAGGCTGGAATTTATCACTTGGCAAACTTCTTTAAGTACCTGGCTGATAATACAACTCACCGGAATTTAGGATTTTCAACCGTAACTACTCCAACTTCTATTTCTGAAGGCTTGAAATCAATTGATAGAACAGTAGACAGGCATGTAATTGCAGTCTGGAAAAAAGTATCAACATTAAAATATAGTACTTTTCAGAGATTCTAAGCTTATTCAAATCATAAGTTAACCACAGGGTATTCATTCTTGCTCCATGTTTTGGTGATGGTGTTCCATAGCCACATATTACTAACAGACTGCTTAATGCTATCGTGTCACCTGCCAATGATAAGAACTTGTTTATACCAATCCAGCCATAAACCAAAGGGGTCCATCGAACAAAATAGGAAGATTCACACAAAACTGTCCATTTGGTTGATAATCACTACATAGTAGGCACTATGCTTCGCTCCTGGAGTGAGATAAAGGGAGGATAAAGATGAACGATATGGTCTTCTTTCAAGGAATTTACAGAATAACAATTTAAGAATGTTTTAAGTAGTTCTGTATCTGATGTGATCAATTACTTATGTAATTATGAGATGCAATAAAAAAAACTTTTAAGAAACATTTAAACAGGGTATAGTACTCCCAAACAAAAACTAGCTTTATATTCTGGATGATGTGGCTCAGTGGATTGAGTGCAGGCCTGTGAACCAAAGGATCATGGTTCCATTCCCAGTCAGGGCACATGCCTGGGTTGCAGGCCAGTTCCCAGCAGGGGACACACGAGAGGCAACCATACATTGATATTTCTCTCCCTCTCTCCTTCCCTTCCCGTCTAAAGAGAATTAATTAATTAATTAATTTAAAAAAAAAGTTCCCCCCAACCCCCCCAAAACAAAAAAAACTAGCTTTATATCTCCTATAAGTATAAATAATACTGCCAACCAAACATAAAAGTATTAGATGGTAATGTTTCCTTTGTCATTTGTCAGAATCATGTTGTCAGTCTTTAGAAATGGCTGTAGCCCAGATCCTCATTCCAAAATCTAAAATAACTTCTTGGCAACAAGTAAGAGGCTTCTTTAGTCTAATGTTACTAAATATTTGTATAAGAATTTGAGCTTGTTCTATCAATGTAAAAGTTCCCAATCATAATAAATAATCCCCTCTAGAACCCTGCTCAAAGCTAGCTCCAATTTTGCATCCCAGACATAATTTCTCTGCCAAGTTATCTCCTGACCATATTCTTTTACTAGGAAGATGTTTTCTTCCCCTGAGAACCTGGTGTGTGGCTGTTTATTTTGCCATTAGTACACAAGAGCAACATTACTGACTCAATTTTTTCATTTTTCCTACCAAGAAGCTTAAGACTAATTTGAATCATAACTATGCAGGTCTTCAGGTCTAGACTTGATTCCTATTCTTAGTTATTTTTTCCCATTTTTCATGTGTTTTGTTGAAAGCAATTTCAAATACATTATAAAATGACAATAGGGAATTAAGTGAATAAAAACAGTCCTCACTGATTCCATGTTAGCTGAATGACATCAGTTTTACTATTAAACTGACACACTTGGATCTTGTGATATAACCCAGGAACAGAATTTACAGATGGTCAAGTGTGCAATGACCTTCATTCTTCCATACAGCAGAAAAAACTCAGGTTCAACCCAATTAAAAAATGAGCAAAGGATTTAAACAGACACTTCTCCAAGGAGAACATACAGAGGATCCAGAGACACATGAAAAGATGCTCAGTATCACTAGCTATCAGAGAGATGCAAATTAAAACCACAATGAGATACCACTTCTCACTGGTCAGAATGGCCACCATAAACAAAGCAACAAACAACAAGTGCTGGTGAGGTTGTGGGGAAAAGGGGACCCTAGTGCACTGTTGGTGGGATTGCAGACTGGTACAACCACTATGGAAAACAGTATGGAATTTTCTAAGAAAACTGAAAATGAATATGCCTTTTGACCCAGCAATTTCATTGCTAGGATTATATCCTAAGAACCCTGAAACATCAATCCAAAAGAACCTATGCACCCCAATGTTCATAGCAGCACAATTTACAATGGCCAAGTGCTGGAAGCAACCTAGGTGCCCATCAGTAAAGGAGTGGATCAAAAAACTATAGTACATTTACACAATGGAATTCTATGCAGCAGAAAGAAAGAAGGAGCTCCTACCCTTGTGACAGCATGGATGGAACTGGAAAGCATTATGCTAAGCGAAATAAGCCAGGTGGTAAAAGACAAATACCATATGATCTCACCTTTAATAGGAACCTAATTGACAAAATGAACAAGCAAGCCAAATACAACCAAAGACACTGAAATAAAGAACAGGCTGACAGTGACCAACCAGAGGGGAGAGGGAAGGGAATTTCAGGGGAAAAGGGGAAGGGTTTGCAGGAACAAGTATAAAGGACACATGGGCAAAAACCAGAGGGGGTGGAAATGGGAGGGAGGTGGGGAGGGCTGGGAGAATGGGCTGGGATGGGAGTAAAAGGCAGAAAACTGCACTTGAACAATTAAAATTAAATAATACGATAAAATAAAATAAAATGTAAAAGCAAAAAAAACCCCCCAAACAAAAACCCCTCAGCTTCCTTTGCTTTACTTACTTCCACTGTCTGTTCAAAGGTCCAATCAAATTTCTTCTTCACTTTTTTTTCAAGAAAGCTGGTTGACTCGGTTTGTTTTACTCCTGCTGCAGTGGCTTTAAAGCCGCAGTAATAACCTGCAGGATCACACTTGTACACCTGAGGGCCTTGTTCTTCATCTATACCAATTAAAATCATACCTGAAAAGAAAGAAAGATCCTCATTTAATGTCTTATGCCTTTATACAACAAAATTTCTTAGCAGTTGTTAATCATTACTCTGGTCAGCTCTTTTAGATTACGTGTTTTGCTTTGAGAAAAAAAAAACTGACAAAATACAGGTTATAACCACACACAAATTAGGTAACAGAAATTTCTATTTCTTGAAAGGTGTTATCCAAATTTTTAGAAAGTTCCAATGATCACAAATGCAATTTACAACTTTTTGAATCCTTGCTATTATTCAAAGCATGCTCCTTTGAACTCCAGTAAATTTGGAAAAACTACTTTTCATATAACTCTTTTAGAGAAAATAACATACAAAAGCATAGTAAGTGTTCTAAAGTTCTCTGCTGTAGGTTGACCTACTTTTAGCTCAGTAGTTCTCAAATTTACTTGACCAAGAAATACTTTTTCTTTTTTAAAAAAAATTTAAGAACGACCGATTAAGGTTCAAGGGAACTGAAAATGAACCTAACAGCCCTTGGGCACACTGGAGCAACGTGAACCATACCTGGGCACTACTGCTCACCTCTGCACCGCCGGGCTTTGCTCCCGCTGGTCTGTGTTCCCCTACTAATCAGTATAAACTCAATTCTAAATTCTGCACATAAATCTATTACAAATTAATCATGTTATTAGAATGATATAACAAAAGAGCCACTGCCACCACACTTCTTTCTACTCAGCAAAGCAGATCACAAAATATTAAGAGTGGCTTAACTCCTGCTTCCTTACATTCTAGATTTGAACCTCTTTTTAAAGTGTTTTCTTCCAAGATGTGGTATGAACTGACTATTCACATTTATAAATGTTTTATACAGTCTACTAATGAGGGATTTTCAAACTTATTTTATCGACAAACACTACGGACAGGGATCGGGTATCTGCTTTATTCAAATGTTAATCTTACCCTAAAATTTTCTTTACATTTTATAATTTAATGTATACAAAGTACAAGGGCAACACAAAAGGGATATCCACTTACTGCCTGGGGGAAGACAGAAACACTTTCCTACTCTAGGGTCTTTCGAGATGAGCACGATTTAACAAGTGATAAGAACGATAAGAACATAAAGGGCAATCGGGGCAAAAGGAGTCAGACACGAAAGGCCCTGCAGGGTATGCGCAGGGAATGCTCTGTGTATTACCGGGTCTTCAGATGAGGGAGGAAAACAGTACAAGAAAGAGGCAACTTTGGAGTAAACTGTTAGGGGGCCTGCATATCATCCATATTCAAGAGTTGGGAAATACAATCTAGCCAATGAGTAATCACTTTTCCAAGGGATCAACAACCAAAACTTGACTTCAGGATAACTCATGCAGCATTATGAAAGGCTAGGAAACAGTGAGAAGGGAGAAAAGAGAAAGGTAAATTTAGTGGCAAAGGCAAAAGTTGATGAAAAAATGACAGAAAAAATTGAGAAGGAATCCATATTCTGAGGAAAAGCTTGGTCACTGATTAGATGACCAGGGAAGGTGGGGTGGGGACAGATGAGGATAAAGCAGTGTCGATTTCTACTGCAATGATTTCAAGTTTGAAGTGTCTGTGGGACATGAAAGAAGGGACTGGGCTACAGCTAATGTGGG
This sequence comes from Sturnira hondurensis, assembly GCF_014824575.4. NCBI lineage: Eukaryota > Metazoa > Chordata > Mammalia > Chiroptera > Phyllostomidae > Sturnira > Sturnira hondurensis. Next base: position 4,814,068 of record NW_028081579.1, read on the forward strand.
AGTGACTGGCATACAGGTTATAAATGAAGCCATGAAAGTAGGAGAGAGCACACACAGACAGAACAAAAAGGGAGAGAAGACCCAAGGAGAGAAATCTGGTGAGCAGCAGCACTGCGAGACCAGCACAACAGGATGAGCTAAGGAAAGCCAAGTGGAGGAGAAAAGAGGACTAAAGAAATCAAGGGGGAATTTTTAGGTGAGAGATCAAAAAACAGGATTAGATGCTAAAGAGAAATGATTATGTTGACTGTCTTAATTCTCATAAATGAATAACACTATGTCAGAAAAAACACTGGATTTTTCAGAGTAATTTATTTTACTAAGTCGAAATCAGTAAATCTTATCCTTCTCCCAATAAAATTTTACTTTTTTTTAAGAAATTTATTCTAGCCTTGGCTGATGTGGCTCAGTGGATTGGGTACTGGCCTGCGAACAGAAGGATCACAGGTTTGATTCCCAGTCAGGGCACATGCCTGGGTTGTGGGCTGGGTTCCTGGCTGGGGGTGTGTGAGAGGCAACCGATTGATGTATATCAATCACAATGATGTTTCTCTTCCTCTTTTTCTCCCTCCCTTCCCCTCTCTCTAAAAGTAAATAAAATCTTTTTAAAAAAAGAAATTTATTCTAAAAATATGAATCACAGGCATATGTATGTGAGCCTGACTCTTTAGGGTGGTCAACCCCCCCAAAAAAAACAACCACATTGTTAAGATACCCAATTTAGGCATTTCCTTTAAACTAGTAATCTAGAATTGCTGTGGAATCCACATTACAATAGCCTGATAGAGCAACAACTTAGACCTTTCAAATCACATACCCTAACTAGAAATATTTTGATAAAAAGACTAATAGCATCTAAAGCTCAAAAATAATACTGTAAATACTGTTGTGAAAGCTATCCTTCATTGCTGATTTACTATAAAGATTACCTTATCTTATGTAATTTCTAAACCATATATTCAAAATCCAGGTGTTACTGAAATAACTTTATGCATCTTCTCTAAAAAAAAATCTAAATTCATCAATTACTTGGGAGGCTTCTTAATATACTTACAACAACCAAGAGGCCTCATTTCAGCATTCTGTGTGTAGACCTGAGAAATATCAGCAATTCTTTTACACAGCATGTCCACAGGAATCTCATAGCCATACTTGTATTTCCAATTAGCCGCCTCATAGCGTGCCCTCTGTACCTGGGATCTGCTGTCAGCTAAGAGCATAAAAAAGATTTAGTTCTTTACAAGGAAAGAATGAACCTCCAAGGCAGACAATCTTCCACATTTACGGATATGTATCTCCATTATGTCTTAAGGGAAACAGAAGTAGTGCACTATGGCTTTTTCTCACACCAATGAAGAGTGAATGACTCAGCAACAAGTACACGACAAAAATGACAAACTTTAAGATGAAGTTCTATACACAGTACTGTCTTTTTATTCTGAGCCCTTCATCAGCTGTCAACATACTATCTTTAACTAAAAACTCCCTAAGAATACATTTTAAAGAGAGAATAATGTTTCTCTTGATATTTTTTTGGTAAGCTTGAATTTTCCCTAGATTTCAGAAAAAAACCCAAAGTAGTATTTTATAATTTTCACCTACTTCTAACCAGTGTCAATTTTACCAGGTTTGAGATATACTGATTTATACCCCCTTAAACTATTAACTACATCTGAAATACACCATCTATGAGAGAGGCCTCAGCCCAGTTTCCTTAACAACAGAAACAGTATCTAATTCTATTATACTCATTATTTTTAAAAAGCTCACAATACACCTTAGAAAACTGCAAATCTACTCATATCACCTGAAAAATAAGGCACTTCCTTTAGTATCAAACTAGTATAAAAATTAGTATGAAACTCAAGAATATTTTGCAGAAAATAACAAATCTGAGTAGATATCAGGCCAATCACCTGTCATTCCTGTCATGACACAGCCAATGTTTTCGGTTATCTTGAATAAGTGAGTCACTGTGCTGGAATCCAGTAATTTGTCCTAATGAACAAAATAAATCAAGATAATGAAAATCAGAGGTCTCTGTATAGTGATAAAAATAAGGATGGAATTATAACAATACACTACATAATAAATGTCTTCTGTTCACTTTATAGTTAACACCAATTTTTGAGAAAGGGAACAAACATCTCATTTTTTCAAAAACTGTTTTCCATTTTAAGATGAAATGTTTCCGGGGCAGGACGACAGCTCACCAAAGTGAGTTTCAAGGTCCATTCGTGAAGAAAAAAGACCTAGAAATTCCACTGTGCTTATCATCACAAAATTTAATATGTTGATTCTATCTACTGACACTGTCCATAGTTGCTTAATAAATACTAGGAAAACAGAGTCAAAGCAAGAATAATGTTAACATATATAGGTAATAATATACCTTTGTACAAACTCGTGAAAAAGTCCAGCATTACACTCTGTAACAATGGCCAGGGCCCAAGTAGTTTGGGCAGTATTACTTACAGGTACTTTCTTCTGTGTGACAACTACTGCACAGTCTTTCCCTCTGACAGCCACCGATGTAAGGCCACCCTGGTTAATGGCCTTAAAAGCATATTCTGGAAAACAGAATAGATTTTTTTTAAGGCATAATAACTATCATAGATTCATGGAATGGGATAATAAGCAGTTATTAAAAAAAATGAGAGCTATAAAAGCTAACACAGAATATTATCTAGGACATGAAAACTCAAACTAACAATAATAACAAATCATAGTTAAACCAACTCTGTTTCTATTTTAATTTTACTGAAATCAGTTTTGTCAGGTTCATGTAGCAAATTTCAAATAAAGATTAATTAATTTTATCAAATATTTATTTATTATGTTTTATCACTTTATTTTAAAATTTTTGATTGATTTTAGAGAGAGAGGAAAGGCAGCGGAGAAGAAGGGGGCCAGAGAGAGAGAGAGAGAGAGAGAGAGATAAACACTGATTTGTTGTATTCATCAGTTGCTTCTTGTATGTGCTCTGACCAGGGATTGAACCTGGAACCTTGGCATATCAGGAACAATGCTCTAAATAACTGAACTACCCAGCCATGGCTGTTTTATCATTTTAAAACTTGGTTTTGTGACCATTATTTCTACTAAGTCTGGTTTAGCTGGGTCAAACTAAGTTGCTCTAAGTTTTCTCAAGATTTTTTATTTCTGTTAATTTTTGGTCAATAACTAATTTGACCACATACAATTTTAATTGCTCTTACATTATTTTGCACTGTTTTTTCCTTACCAAGCTGAATTTTTCTGGATCACGCCTTTTGCATTTTTCCATGTTACCTAGAACATAGGATTCTTTAGTTTGTCTACAGCAAACTTCAGCTGGTGTCCTTCTAGCTGCTGTCAAACCATTATCCGCATTCAAACAGCTGGATCAGAAGAGCAGCATAAAAACAAACTACTTGGGCCCTGGCTGGTGTGGCTCAATGGATTGAGTGTGGGCCTGTGAACCATATGATCGCTGTTCGATTCCCAGTCAGGGCACATGCCTGGGTTGCAGGCCAGTTCCCAGTGGTGAACACATGAGAGGCAACCACACATTGATATTTCTCTCCCTCTCTCCTTCCCTTCCCCTCTCTCTGAAAATAAATAAATAAAATATTTTACACCCCCCCCCAAAACTACTTGGCACCGCCGTGGTTTGGTTGATAATGACGGCCTTTGGGAGAACAGAATTACAGATGAGACTGTCCCTTTCTATGTTATGTATTTCCATAATATTTAAATTTAACATTTTGTAACTTGGAAAATGACAATAGAAATTAATAGATACTCATTTTGGGAAATATGAAAAGACAGAAGATAATATAAAAGAAAAAATTACTCATAACTCCAATCAGTATCTACATTTTTCACATGTAATAGATGCTTTTAAAATTCTGTCAAGTATTACTCTGGGCATTGGGCCTAAGGCCTGACCTCATTTGTTCAAAAAGCCATTGGTGATGAGGACTAGCTAAGGATTTTCCTATAATAGGAGTTATAATAAAAATCCTTTATCAAATATTTCTCAATGGCTATCTATTGAAGAGAGAACAAAAGAGTAAAAAGACTCTACAAAAATCACTTCATTCTTAAATTAGTAGTCTGTGGTTTTTTTAAGATTTTATTTATTTATTTATTTATTTATTTATAGAGAGGGCAGGGAGAAAGAGAGGGAGAGAAACATCAATGTGTGGTTGTCTCTCATGCGCCCCCTCCTGAGGGCCTGGCCAGCAACACAGGCATGTGCCCTGACTGGGAATCGAACAGTGATCATGTGGTTCGCAGGCCCACACTCAATCCACTGAGCCACACCAGCCAGGGTATGGAAAAATCACTTTAAGGAGTCCTTAAATCTACCTCAGGTTTAACTGGCTAATTATAATATTTTACCGTCCTATTACACTGCAAATAACTTCTAAAATATGTTTTAAATGCTTCTCAATTCTGTTTCTCACATGGCCAAGAAAACTTCTACCAGACCATTCCTCCACAGATTTAAAAAAAACTATAAACTCTAGACAAAACAATAACTACCCAAAGAAACAAGAAAGTAGTCCAAAGTAGAAAGATTCTACAGGAAGAGTCAATGTTTGGAAGGCATGGCATGGGGTGAATTTCCCATTTTTGTGGTTTATAGCTTGAGTCCAACTCCAGTCAGGGCTAAACACCCATAGAAAACCCAATCCTTTTGGCCTAAAGGACTAGAGAACAGTTTGGGATAATGGGTAACCACAGATGCTGGAAAGTAAGGGAGAAAGATGAGAGAGCCAGAGAGGGAGAGCCCTAACTTCTACATATAAACACTACCCAAATCTCTAGCTGATTCCATAACCACACATATACAAGGAGGGGATGCAAAAAAACCCTGGAATTATTTTTTGAAGGGTAGTAAAGGCTTCCCCCGCTAGGTCAGTGTACCAGCTGGTGTTGTGAGAAGCTGCATTCAGCTTCAGTGACTTTTTAAAAAACTTTATTTACTTTTAGAGGGAAGGGAAGGGAGGGAGAAAAAGGAGAGAAACAGCAATGTGTAAGAGATACATCAATCAGCTGCCTCCCACAGGCCCCCAATTGGGGACCTGGCTTGCAACTTGGGCATGTGCCCTGACTGGGAGTCAAAACGGGACTTTCAGTTTGCAGGCCATCACTCAATTCACTGAGCCACGGCTCAGTAAACTTTTTTAAACGTTTGGCCAAATGCACTTGGCCATTTCATTATGGGTTGTTTATGAGTGTACCTACCCACACTGCACTGAGTGTTAGGCAGTTTTTGACAAAAAAAGGCATGACCCCCATGCCCTACCCTCCCTATTCACCCGATCTCACCTCAAGTGATCTCAATCTCACTCCGAGGTACGTTTTTTCCTTTCCCTGGATGAGAAAAGCCCTCAAAGGGAAATGTTTTGCCAACGTGGAAGAGGTGAAACAAAAAATGGCAAAAGCACCAAAAGGCATCAAAATCGATGACTTCAAAAAACTGCTTTGAGCTTTGGGAAGAAAAGGTCTTGATAGGTGTACTGTATGGAAAGTACTCTGAAGGTGATTGAAGTTTGAACAGGTAAGAATANAAAAAGGCATGACCCCCATGCCCTACCCTCCCTATTCACCCGATCTCACCTCAAGTGATCTCAATCTCACTCCGAGGTACGTTTTTTCCTTTCCCTGGATGAGAAAAGCCCTCAAAGGGAAATGTTTTGCCAACGTGGAAGAGGTGGAAACAAAAAATGGCAAAAGTACCAAAAGGCATCAAAATCGATGACTTCAAAAAACTGCTTTGAGCTTTGGGAAGAAAAGGTCTTGATAGGTGTACTATATGGAAAGTACTCTGAAGGTGATTGAAGTTTGAACAGGTAAGAATAAATACACATTTTTATATAAATTCTGGGGGGGGGGGTGTTGGTCTTGCCTCGTATAAGACAGACTCCAGGCAGCCTAGTTAAGAATAAAAAAGTGACATTTTGAGCTACCACCTAAATTAAGTGTCTCCTAGAACAAATCAACACTCTTTAGAGGAATATAACAGAATCCAGTCTTCACAACCTAACATTCACAAATGTTCAAGTTAATCCAGAATTATTCAATATATAAAAACACACAAATAAATCATCGAAAAACAAAACTAAACTAAAACCAGGAAAATGTGATCCATTTGCAGGAGACCAACCCTGAGATAATCCAGATGTTGTATTAACAAGCAAAGTTATTAAAACTATGCTCAATGGAAAATATTCTCAAAATGAAATGAGATAGGAAATCTCAGCAGAGAAAGTACAAAAGAACCAAAGAGAAACTGTAAAATGGAAACAAGTAACTGGAATAAAATAATTAACCAATGGACTCAACTGCAGAATGAAAACAATAATGAACAGATATAAAAATTAATAACAGTAAAAAAGACAATGTGGGTCAACACCAAAAGGTACAATACAATGTATCATCAAGTCCTATATGGAGAAACAAAAATCTGAAAAAAGAATGGCTAAAATGTTTCAAATACAGCCAAGGACATAAAATTCAGACTGAGATTCAGCAAGCTCTAAGTGGGTAAATACATGGAAAACCGCATGTAGGTTCACTACAGTCAAATTCCTGAAAACTAAAAACAGGAAAAAATTTGAAAACTGAAAGAAAGAAAAGATTATACATAAGAGCACAATGATTTGAATTCTGCAGACTTCATTGAAGATAGCGAAACATCATTAAAGAGTGGAAAGAAAAACCATCAGTTCTGAATTCTATAACCAACAAAAATCTCCCACTGCTTGATGGTTTCCTTCGGCTATGAGTGTGCATGTCCAGCTATCTGCTTCTTAGAGCAGATATGACCTTCCTCTTCCACCAGCCATCAGAGGAGGACCGGGACCCTGCAGATGATTAATCTTGACCCATTCGTGGGGCTCGGGGGGAGTTTCCTGAGGATCCTCTTCCATCATCATACCTGGAATCAGATGAGTTTTGGCAGACTCTTTTTTTTTCACATCTTGCTGAAGCAAACTTTTGAAAAACAAACTATGAACACACCTAATTCCCCAGAAGAAATCTGTTATTCAAGATAATCCCCATGAGGGCTGACACCAGATGTCTAACGCTTGTCCATGTGAGATGTAAACCATCTTGCTCCTAGTTTCCTGCCTCTGGAGCAACTGAGCAGTCTGACCCCTCAGATAAGATTTTATAGTCTTAGAAAAGATTTTATGAATTTGACCCCAAAGGCAAGGGAAGTAATGTAAAAAATAAACAAATGGGGCTATATCAAACTAAAAAAGCTTCTGCACAGCAAAAGAAACTGCCAACAGAGCAAAAAGGCAACCAACCAGAATGGGAGATGGTATTTGCAAACTACAGCTCCAACAGGGGGTTAATATCCAAAATACATAAAGAACCCACACAACTCAACACAACAATCCAATTAAAAAATGAGCAGGGGACCTGAACAGGCACTTCTCCCAATCACACATACAAATGGCCAACAGATACATGAAAACATGCTCAACTTTGCTAGCTATTAAGGAAAGGCAAATGAAAAGTACAATGAGATGCCACCTCACTCCTGTCAGAATGGCTATTATCAACAAGACAATAACAAGTGTTGAGCCCTGGCTTGTGTGGCTCAGTGGACTGAGTGTGGGCCTGTGAATCTAAGGGTCATTGGTTCAATTCCCAGTTAAGGCACATGCCTGGGTTGCAGGCCAGGTCCCCAATGGGGTGTGCGTGAGAGGCAACCACACATTGATGTTTCCCTCTCTTTCTCCCTCCCTTCCCCTCTCTAAAAATAAATAAATGAAATCTTTAAAACAAAAGTGTTGAGAGAAGTTGTGGAGAAAAGGGAACCCTCATCCACTACTGGTGGGAATGCTGACTGCCAGAGCCACTATCGAAAACAGTTTGGTGGTTCCTCAAAAAATTAAGACTAGAGTAACCATATGATCCAGTAATCCCTCTTCTGAGTACCTACCTGAAAAACTTGAAAATATTTATTTGCAAAGATACACGCTCAGCTATGTTCACTGCAGCATCATCTGCAGTGACCAAGTCATGGAAACAACTGAAGTGTCCTTCAACAGATGATTGGATAAAGATGTAGTACAAATAATATATACTACAGAATACTACTCAGCCATGAGATGAAACACTGCCACTTACAACAACATGGATGGACCTTAAGAATATTATGCTAAGCCAAATAAGTTAGTCAGAAAAGGGTAAGAACCGTATGATTCCACTCATACATGGGATATAAAACTGAAACTCATAGACAGAGACAACGGTATGACGGTTACCAGAGGGAAGGGGTGGGTGGGAGGAGTAGTCAAGGGTAAATGGGGCCCAATATATGGCAATGGAAGATGATTTGACTTTGGGTGGTGGGCACACAATGCAATATACACATCATGTATTATAGAAATGTACACTTGAAACCTATGGAATCTTATTAACCAATGTCACCCCAATAAATTTAATTTTTAAAAACTCCTTCAAGAATGAAGGTAAAATATACTTCCAGACCTGCAATAAGAAGTGCTAAATGGAAGGTCTTCAGGGTGAAGAAAAAATGACAGCAAATGAAAACTTCAACCTTTAGAAATGAAGAGCATCAAGAATGGGAAATATAAGATGATTTTATTCTCTTTAATTCTTCTAAAAAACACCTAACAGAAACCATAATATTCATGGAGTTTTCAAAATATGCTGTTTTACCTACATATAGAAAGGCAGTAAATGGACTTATAAGGTTTCAAGGTCTGCACATTTTATGTCAGGTGATAAATATTAACTCTAAGAAGACTGGGAGAAGTTAAGCATGTATATTATAATCCTTAGAGCAACCACTAAAAAAATGCAAAGTAGCCAAAAAGCTAATAGATTAAAATGAATTCTAAAAAATATCCAAATAACCCAAAAGAGGGTGAGGAAGGTGGTATAGAGGAACAAACAAAACAGAGTAATAAATAATAAAACAATAAACTTTGATCATGTTAACAACTGCATTAAATGTAAATGAACAAAACATTCCAATAAAAAGCAGAAATTGTCAGAATGGATGAATAAGCAAAACTCAAATACATGTTGTTGTCCTGGCTGGTCTGGCTCAGTGGACTGAGTGCCAGCCTGCAAACTAAAGGGTTGCCAGTTCAATTCCCAGTCAGGGTACATGCCTGCGTCGCAGGCCAGGTGCCCAGTGAGGGGTATTCGAGAGGCAATCACACACTGATGCTTCTCTCCCTCTCTTCCCGTCTAAAAAATAAATACATAAAAATAAATGGATAAAAACATATACCATATAAACAGTAAGCACCACAGAAAGTTGGAGGGACTACACACCTTATAAAAACACTTCAAAAAACATGAAAGGAAAACTGACAAAACTAAAAAAAGAAGTGGCCAATTCCCACCTATTTAAAGTTTATAATAATGTCACTCAGCCAACTGCTAGAAACAGACATGTACATGAAAGTAGACATATATGATATGACCCACATTATCAGCCATCTTGACCTAGTTGATATCTGAATACTGCTGGGAACAACTAAAGAATATGCAGGCATATGATACAACGGTATAATATAAATGCACACAGTTCATATGTTAGGCCATAAAACGAGTCTTGATAAACTTTTTTTTAAAAGGTTTTATTTATCTTTAGAGGAGAAGGGAAGGTAAGAAGGAGAGAAGTATCAACGTATGGTTGCCTCTCGTGTGTCCCCTGCTGGGAACCCAGGCATGTGCCCTGACTGGGAGTCGAACCACGATCATGTGGTTCACAGGCCCTTGCTCAATCCACTGAGCTATGCCAGCCAGGGCTGAGTCTTGATAAACTTTAAAGTACTGAAATCCCTAAGTATTTGAAAATTTAAAAACACTTCTAAATAATCCATGGGCCAAAGAAGTAATCACAATCCTTTCCACCACANGTGTCCCCTGCTGGGAACCCAGGCATGTGCCCTGACTGGGAGTCGAACCACGATCATGTGGTTCACAGGCCCTTGCTCAATCCACTGAGCTATGCCAGCCAGGGCTGAGTCTTGATAAACTTTAAAGTACTGAAATCCCTAAGTATTTGAAAATTTAAAAACACTTCTAAATAATCCATGGGCCAAAGAAGTAATCACAAAGGAAATTTAATATTATTTTGAATTGAAAGGTAATAAAAATATAACTAACTTTGTAGGATGCAGATAAAACAGTGTTCAGGAGGGATTTTATTGCTGTGGTGAATAGGCCCTAAAGTGGCCTTTCCACCACAATCCTTGCCTTCTGGTGTTCACACCTTTATGCAATCCTTCCCCTTGATTGTGGGTAGGACCTATAACTTGCCTTTAACAAACTGAACATGGCAAAAGTAATGGGATATCTCACTCCTGATGACATTATATGAGACTGTCTTGCTAGCAGACTTACTCTAGAGATTCTTCTTGCTGGCTTGGTAAGTAGCTGTATGGCAATAAACCCCCTGTGAATAGCCAGCAAGTAGCTGGGGCCCTCAGTTCCCAGAAAATGAATTCTGCCAACAAGTTCAGTGAGTTTGGAAGCAGATTCTCCTCCAGTTGAGCCTCAAGATGATAACAGCTTGGACAGCACCATAATTGCAGCCTTGTGAGATCCTAAGCAGAGGACCCAGCTAAACCGTTCCTGGACTACTCCTGTCCTAAAGAAACTATGAGATAGTAAGTGTGTTATTTTAGCCTGCTACACTTGTGGTAATTTTTATGCCATGTAGAAAACTGATACATCATCCTGACATGCCAAAGGTTGTGGGCTCAATCTCCCATCAGGGCACATACAAGAAGCAACCAATGAATGCATAAATAAGTGGAACAACAAATCTGTTTCTTCCTCTTTCTCTCTCTCTCTCTCTCTCTCTCTCTCTCTCTCTCACACACACACACACACACACACACAAATCAATAAACACTTTTTTTAAAAACCTGATACAATAGTCCTAATTGTTTATATTAGAAAAGCTCTAAAGATAAGCACAGATTAGAAGAAACAATAAACATCAGAAATCAAAGAAATAGACAAAAAGAGAATGTCAACAAAAACCTGATTTTCTGGGGGAAAAAACAATAAACCAACAAAATTATAAATCCAAATGTCCCCAAATAATACCCACGTCCTAATCCCTAGAACCTGTGAATACTACCTTATGTGGCTCCCCAAAAAGGGTCTTTGCGGATGTGATTAACTTAAGGACCTTGAATATCCAGAGATTATCCTGGTGGGCCCTAAATGCAATCATATGTATAAGAGAAGCAGAGGGAGTTTTTACACAGAGGGAAAGGTGCTGTGAAGAGGGAGCAGAATGAGATCTGACACTGATAGGTGGTCTACAAGATTGGAATGATGAAGCCACAAGCCAAAGACTGCTGGCAGCCTCAGAAGTAGAAGAGGTAAAGAATGCATTCTCCCTGGAGCCTTAAGGGAGCATGGCCCTGCTTGACACCTTGATTTTGGTCCAGTGATACTGACGTTGGACTTCTGGCTTCCAGGACAGTGAAAGAATAAACTGTTAAGCCACCAAATTGTGGTAATTTATTACAACAGTCACAGGAAACTAATACAAAACCTTAGCTAGACTAATCAAGGAAATGAGAATACAAATCACCAGTATCAGGACCAAAAGATGGGGTTATCACTATAGATGTTATACAGGTAAGGAACAATCACTTCTACACAGATGATTCTAATATCTGGGTCACCATTCTTAACTTTGCCTAATTTCAGTACCACATTTTCAATTGCTTGCTTTTAGTACCCAATTGTTCAGAACACAATTTTGGCTTGAAAAATATTCCATTTATGGCCACAGAGAACTATTAGTTTTTAATACCAACTCCCCTCTTACACTATCCTGTGTACTCACAGACTTTGATCCTTCCCATACCCACGTCTCTGCTTCTTTATGTCCCGCCTGGATTGCCCTCTCGCTCTTATATCCATCTAGCCAAGGCCTGCCCTTCCCCCGTAAGCCTTTTTCATTTCCTATGGACTTCCTCTGATTGTTCCAGATGGCATTCTTCAACCCTTTCTCTGAATTTGGATAGCAATTAGTATTTCACCACTAATTTTAGCATTTTAAAATGTATATTTCTATCTTCCATATCCAGACAGAAGAATCAAAGAAAGTAGGAACCAAGGAAATTAAAAATTAAATTTGCAACCAGAAGATACTAAGTCAAAGGTTGGACAGGAACCCAACCCAACTTATTCAAGCTGGCTTAGAATACAGGGTTTCCACTCTGGCTGGTGTAGCTCAGTGGACTGAGCACGGGCCTGTGAAGCAAAGGGTCGCCACTTCAATTTCCAGTCAGGGCACATGCCTGGGTTGCAGGTCAGGTCCCCAGTAAGCGATACACAAGAGGCAACCAAACATTGATGTTTCTCTCCCACTCTTTCTCCTTCCCTTCCCCTCTCTCTAATAATCAATAAATATAATATTTTTTAAAAAGAATACAGGGTTTCCTAGAAGGACTTTATTTATTTTTAGAGAGAGGGGAAGGGAAGGAGAAAGAGAGGGAAAGAAACATCAATGATCAGGAGAAGCACCTACTGGTTGCCCGTTGCACGCCCCCACGCAGGGACCTGGCCTGTAACCCAGGCATGTGCTCTGCTGGAAATCCAACAAGTGACCCTTCCATTTGTGGTATGATGCCCAACCCAGCCAGCCACACCAGTCAGAGCTCTAGAAAGATTTTAATTGAAATGGATTTATTTATTTAAAATTTTAAGGGAAAAATTTCTGTTAATACTTGACCCTCATTCACACATATCAAAATCATCTGAGGCTGGCACAAGTTTTGCAGTTTTCCAGAGTTCCCACCACTCCTTGTACTCCTTATCTGGTCTGTTTGCATGCAAAACAGGAAAGCAACAAAAGATAAAGCTACCCCACCACATAATAAAATTTCGTCTCATAAAAAATATTTTACACGTTAAAAAATGCTTCTTAATAGAGAATGCATCTGTGAATTAAGCGGGTCCTCTTCCTCTCTCCCTCTCTATACAGACTAATCAATGGAACTTTCTGTGATGATGGCAATGTTCTATATTTGCACTGTCCAATATAATAACCATTAGCTATCTATGGCTATGAGCACAAGAAATGGGTTTAATGCAACTGAGGAACTGAATTTTAAAGTCTTTAAAGACTTATCATTCCTACTGTTCATCTTTCACTCCTCTGAACTTCTTGGTCTTTATCACTACTCCCACTTATCTCTTCAGCCAGTTTCTTAAATATTAGTATTTCCCAGCATTCTGTCATTTCTCCCTGTCCCTGGATGATTTTATCTTAACACTGCTAACTCTGTCATCTTTAGCACTTAACCCATACTTACAAATGTCTATTTTGTACACAGGCATGTATGAAAATAAACGCCTCTCTCTATAAATCTACTTCTCTTATAGTTCTTATCTTAAATCATAGTATTCTTAAATGCTCAGTTTTTCAAGCTACAAACTTGGGTACTACCCTTAATTCTTCACCTCTTCTCTCTCAAACGTCCTCTCTTAGATCTACTCAGTTTCCTCTTCCTCTGTCAATACCTTAGTTCATTCATTAGGTATTGAGTGAACTAAGATTCAACACAGATTAGTGAACAAGCTTCTCCTAACTGGTTGTCCTGCCATCACTCAACTCTCCCGCATTCTGACTTAATAATAAGCCTATCATTCTAAAAGACTTCTGCTAGCTATGCCTAAAACCCACGGGACAGAATCCAAACCCTAGCATGGTACCAAATCTCCTCAAAATTTTTGCTACAATCTACTCTTCCAGCTGTCACTGTCTATGATCCAGTCACAATGGCCTACGCACTGGCCTTCCAGAATTTCCTTACCTGACCTCCATCTAGATCAATTCGTCTTCTCTGAGGAAATGCTCCTGGCTCTCCCTGGCGGTGTCGCTTCCCACAGTACCCTTCTTTGTACTGTCATTTTAGCAGTATGTTGCAATTTTCAATAAAATTCTGTACAAATCACAGGTGGCAAACACAGGCCCAAGGGCCAAATCTGGCCCACCACCTTGTGCCTACCCAGCGGCAGCTCCAAGCTCTCACTTAACTGTTAAGGAGCAGTTACATTTATACAGTCCTAAAATTATACTTTGCCCTTTGAAGGCAACCTCAAGGCTGATATGGCCCCTGGTGAAAATGAGTTTTCCACCCCTGGTATAAATGAATCACCATTATAACACTATTATGATAAAATATATATTTTGTAGTAATTTCCAGAAAACTGGAAACTGTCAAGAGTAAAGGATCTAGAGATAACTTTATAACTAAAGAAATACCGGTAGGGCCCAGGCTAGTGATGCTCAGTTGGCTGGATTGTAGTTCAATAAACTGAAAGGTTGCCAGTTTGATTCTGGTCAGGGCACATGGCCTAAATTGTGGGTTCAACCTCCAGTCAGGGTGCACACAAAAGGCAACGGATCAATGTTTTCTCTCGTGCCAATGTTTCTCTCCCTCCCTCCCTTCCCCACTCTAGAATCAGTAAGCAGGTCCTCAGGTGAGAATTAAGGGGAAAAGACACTGGCAAGGTAAAAGGTAGTATCACAGTGTCCAGCAGAGGTGAGGAAAAGGCCAACTAAGAAAAAATATAATGATTTTTGGGCAGCATTTAAAAGCCTTGCTTATGTATTTATTGAAAACATATTTAATTAAAAAATTTTAAGCCCTGGCTGGCGTAGCTCAGTGGATTGAGTACGGGCCTGCGAACCAGACGATCGCGGTTCGATTCCCAGTCAGGGCACATGCCTGGGTTGCAAGCTGGTTCCTTGCAGGCCAACTCCCAGCAGGGGATGCACAAAAGGCAACCATACATTGATGTTTCTCTCCCTCTCTCCTTCCCCTCTAAAGATAAATAAATGAATAAAATCTTAAAAAAAAATAAATAAAAAATAAAATATAAAAAAAAAAAAGAAAAAAAAATTTTAATCCTCACCTGAGAATGTATTTCTTAATTTTAGAGACCGAGGGAGAGAGAGAGAAACATTGGCCGGTTGCCTCCTGTGTGCGCCTGGAGCAGGGATCAAACCCTTAACCCTTCAGTGTACGGGAGGACGCTCCATTTAACTAAGCCACTTGGCCAGGGCTGTATTTATTTTTTTAAAGCCAGAATTCAAATGCTGGAAATAGTAATTAAACACTTTATTTCCATCGCTAAAGATTTGGGGGCTTTTTGGATAAAATTCCAGAAACTTGCAAAACTAGTAAACACTATTATGTTAATCTCAGTAATGTTCAAGATTGTTTTTGAATGTTTAAGATTATGCAGAAAATGATAACTGATAGCCCATTTCCCATTTCTAAATGGGAGAGATTACAATGTATTATCCTCAACCATGAGTCACCAATATCTTAAACTGTAACTTAAATAGTAAAATACATACCTATATGTAAGTATTTGGTTGAACTACATGAAAGTCACTTTATATGTAAAAAAAAAGTCAAGATCAGCAGTTTTATATGGTTCAACCTAACAGCAAACCGTAAGATTAGAATGTAAATTGCTTCCTTCATTACAAACAAAATGGATAATAAAGAGTTGTTTTGAATAGGGATCTCTTTTTCTCAGTAATCTCTTACTCACTTAGCTTCCTTCTCTACAAAAGTTTCCCAACTTTCCTGGGTCTCATTTGTACAATACTAGGGAAAAACAGGGGCCAAATCTAAAAGGCACCGTGACAGAGATCAGGACAGGCATATAATGCCAGACAATAGCTCCCAGTAGGACCTGCTCCCTGTGATGCTAGCAATAGCGGACTTGTGCGTTCCCTGCAAGGATGCTCATCAGCATCTACAGGTGAGTTTGAGGTTTTGCCAACTATAGGAATGTACCTCAAGATTTTTCTCACTCATAATTTTGTTTAAAATGCTATACTGAGTTTTGGGAGATAACCCCCCCCCTTAAACTTGGACTGGGAAAGTGATCCCTACAGTCTATGAAGTTTGGTTATTAAAAAAAAAAAACCAAAAACAAGAAATATTCTCCTGGGGAAGGCAGGATATGTCTAATACATTCAATTTTAATGCTGTGTGACTACAAACATTTTGTTATTAAGATTTTTTGAAGTTGTTCATTCTGTCTTTCCTTAACGTTATAACTTAACTGGAAAGTGTGTCTTTCATGGTGCCTCCAAATACTACACTTTCAAACAGTGATCTTCAAGTGGATGGAGTCACTAGAAAGCTGAGTACTAGTGGGAAGGCGAATATGAAGTTTCAAAATATAGCAGTGTTTGCCCTGGCTGCTCTGGCTCAGTGGATTGAGCACAGGCCTGCGAACTGGGGGAGTTGTTGGTTCAGTTCCCAGTCAGGGCACGTGCCTGGGTTGTGGGCCAGGTCCCCAGTGGAAGGCAACCACACACTGATGTTTCTCTCCCTCTCTTCCCATGTCTCTAAAAATAAATAAAATCATATATATATATATATATATATATCAATATTTGACCACATTTCTTTTTTGTGAAGTTATGTTAGGTATGTATTTATGCATATATACATACTATGTGTGTGTGTGTACACACAGATGTTTAATTTCAAATCAGAATCAAAGAGGGCATGAGAGCTCTGGGTTGAGAAACACTGCTTTAAAACAAGAATTTTTTTTTAACAGCAAAAGAGGCAAATAGTAAGTACTTCTCAGTCCATTTATTTGTAAAACTCCTGATTCCGTTTTTATCAGCCACTTGTTTCTTTCTGACAGCATCCTTCACAGAAACAGATATTAAACACTTATTATTCGACACTGTTCTTAAGAACTTTACATCTATTAACTCATTAAATCCTTACAGCCCTATAAGGTAGGTGTAATTATTATTTCTATTTTACACATGAAGAAAGTTCTCATAGTTGGTGTGGAACAGGGACTCAAATCCAGGAATGCTGGCTTCAATGTCACTTCTAGATTAAAAAACTGTCCTCTTTAGTCTGTCTCCACCAGCCCATTTCTTTCCTATTCCTCATCAGTATACTCCCCTCTTAGAAGCAACCATGCAGTGCTCACATCCACCTGGCAAGTAAATTCATGTGACTGCTCCTCTCCTCTCTTGCCAAACCTATCCAACGTAAGATCAGCAAGCAGAAGAGGAGGGCTTTGAAGTAGCCAGGCTTATTTGCTCCACTTGGGCCTTAGTTCCCCTTTTGATAACTTGGGGAATTCCTAAAATGAGATTTCAAAGCTAGATGCTCTGTATAAAGCTCTACAGTTTTTCCTGCATGCATGCACACACAACACACACAAACTTGAATACACATGTCAACAGAAATTTTTCAAGTTACAAAGGGTACAAATGACAATCAAAAGTCTCCCTACTCCCTGGAAACACTCGCTGTCAATGATTTGTTTATAATTATGGTTAGCATTTTAACTTTAAATTTTTGATCCACAAGCAGAAGAGGAGGGCTTGAAAGTAGCCAGGCTTATTTGCTCCACTTGGGCCTTCCCAAGTCCACTTGGAACTTAGCTCCCCTATTTTTTCATTTATGAACTTTAGACTATATTTATCTCTTGAGTCCCAACTACAAAAGAGGAGGAGCATACTCACCTTTCCATTAATCTTTCCTCCCCTTGTCACCTCCTGATTTTTGTTATATTGTTTTTCCACTGTCAGTGTTAAAGTTTGCACTCCATAATTTTCACATGCTTTTTCTTAGGTGTTCTAAAGTTTATGAACTATTGGGTTGGCCAAAAGTTCATTTAGTTTTTTTCAGTATGATGGCACTAGTGGTGCTTAGTTGTCTGCAACTTCAAAACAACTTTGTTAGATTGAATTGGGACAGCTGTCATATCAGTATGCATTAAAAAAAAACATTAAAATTGGTGAATTTTTCTGCACCCATTTTAATATTGAAAATAGAAGAATATATGCAACATTTTGGGGATATTATGCTTTCTTATTTCAAGAAATGCAAAAACGCAACTGAATCACACACACACACAAAAAGATCTGTGCAATATATGGAGAAGGTGCTGTGACTGACTAAATGCGTCAAAAGTGGTCTGCAAAGTTTCTTGGTACTAATGACATTGTGACCAAGTAATTCTTTGCTGTGGGGCTGTCTTACGCTTTGGAAATGTTTACCAGAAGCCCTGGCCTCTACCCACTAGAGGCCAACAGTGGGAGATAACCCACATAATCAAAATATCCAAGTCAATAAAGTTACTGGTGAAAATGAAAAATGTGTCTTTTACAGAAAAAAATAAACAAACTTTTTGGCCAACCCAATAACAAACAGCATGTATGATATTATGGTAATGTACATATATTTCACTAGAGAAGCAAGCATGGATAGAAAATATGCCAGATCTACAGAGCATCTTATCTAACAGCTCCCCAATCCCAACCCCCTCAAAAAAGCCAAAGAATTAACAGCAATCTATTAACATTTACTGAGCACTTAATACTGTGCTAAGCACTCTACATACACCTTATTTAATTCTCAAAACCATCACATAAGGAAGGGATTATTAGCCCAATTTTGCAAAGAGAAAACTATGGCTAAAATTCTATCACTTAGCCATGGGAATCATTGGAGCAGGAATCAGAATCCAGGTATGGTCTCCAGGGCCTAAACTCTTCATCACAATACTGCTTGCTCACACTAACTATTCTTTCACTTTCCTTTTCCTAGCACTGACTAATTAGTGCTCTGAATAGCAAAGAGTGTTATTCTACAAGGCGATTTAAAATCATTCTGTCGGGATATTACTGACCAAAATATTGACTATATTTTTCAACTGGGATGAGTTAAAATGGTTACTGAATCACCCAATATGATATTGTTTCTTGCTTTATTATATACTGTATGTAGCCATACAGTCAGTGATCTGGTTTCATTCCAAATTACCTTTAACTCTACTTCTGAAATTTACTGATGTAAATCAGTAAATCAGGTTCTCTTGGCATTAAATTTTCTATGGCAAGAGGTTAAGAGTCAGAGTTATAATCATAACCTAAACCCTGACACCATTTCCACCCAACAAAACACGCTGTTATACTAAAAACAATAACTAGCTTAGACTTTCTTTCCACTAAAACTTTCTCCAGTAAACAGCTAGTTCACCACACCTCATCTACAATTCAGAACCAGCTTTTAAACTTACAGGAGCAGAGATGTGGGTTAAAAGGGGATGTTAGTTTCACGAGCAGCTCATTCTATCTACCAGTTTTCCAAAGATGTCCTGAGCTCTGTAGATACTAGTAATTTAGCATTCTCCTTTTTCTTTTTATCCGTTTATTTACGTTATCTGCCATTCCCTTTAAATTGTGAGCTTCAGTATGAGTGGGGGGAGACATCGTTGCATCTCCTAGAATCAGCAGTGTCTGGCACACAGAAGACTCTAAGTGTCTTGTGTGGAAACAACCACAGAAAAAAGAAGTGCATGCTGCAAACAAAAGAAAACGGAGAGGACGTTTTAATTCGGAGGTTAAAGAACCAATTACTCTTTAGAGAAGCACAGACGTTGGGTCCACCTAGGCCTCAATGTAACAAGTGAGCAGGCGTCCCGAAGTCGGAGTCAGATATTACGGTGCTACCTTGCTTAGTTTTTTATTGTGTCCCAGCAGTGAAGCCGCTCGCCCTGAATAACAAGAGGCCTCCAACCTTCGGGTCCAAGATCCCTGCCTCCAGACTGTGGTGAGACCACCACGGGACGTCAAGCCTGACTAGGCCCTTTTCCTGCCCCAACTCTGGCCATGCTTGGGCACCGGTCTAAACTCCAGGCCGTAACATGACAGAGCAGTTCGAGTGGACCAAAGGCGCACCTGGCTCACTCACCTACTTGGTAGAGCCGGCCTTCAGGTGAAAAAATGGTAATGTGGCGGTCAAAGCCAGCGCTGGAACCACGGGACATGTTGGTGCCCCTACTACTTCAAGAACAGTGTCTGGGCCCCGTAGCTACGGCACTAGGCACATTAACCCCTCCGGAAGTTGCAACGACTGCTTCCGGTGCATCGGCCGGCTTCCGCCCTCTTGACGCACCGAACTCACGCCTTTAGCGTCAGCCCGGCCGCTGAGAAGCTCCGAGGCCCCGCCCCCGCGGGGGTGTGGCGAAAGCGGACGCAGGGCTCCGGTGTGCGCTTGCGTCAGCTTCAAGTCTGAGCGCCTTCGGGAGACCCGGTGAACTCGAGCTGCCTAGAGCTGTCACCTGGGAAATGAATTGATTATGGCAAGAAAGAAGAAAAAGTTTCTGGGGATACAGAGTAACGATTTGCCATTCAGTGTGACCTAAACGGATCGTGTATTTCCCAAGTCTCTCGTTAGTTTGGGCCCCTATATTGCCAGCGTGCAAGATTGCTGGCGTCCTTTCTAACCTTTTCTTCATCACCCACTTGCCTTCCAGTACTGCGGGCAGAAATGGATTGCAGTCGTAAATTTTAGGTGCAGAAGGGAGCCGGTTCTGGTAGCCACTGGCAAGAAAAAATATTTGTTTTGGCTAGGCAAGATCTTTTGGCCATCAGCCCTGACAGTTTTGTCTTGAAAGTGCGGTTGAAGTTGAAATACAGATGTAAGGGAAGAATAGCTTTGATCGATAATGAACAAGAACAGAAGGAACGGGGCTCGTAACAGGCTGGTGTTGGATGGACTAATGAGAGTAATTCCAAATAGGCGAGGCAGCTCTGTGGTGTTTTTTTCAAACTGTAAAACTGTGCCTATTTTGATTTTACCCCAAGGCACGCTCCTATTTAAGGAATATAAAATGCAAAACATGACGTTAGGCTTGTGGGCGCCCCCTCCCCACAGAGTCTGCACCAGGAAAGCCAGATACCAAGGCTTCTGACACTTTAATGACTGCCGTAAGTAAGTGCTTAGGTAGGGATTCTTATCTATTTAATGTACTTACTGAAACTCACTTTCCATTTAAATGAAAAAAATTTGAAAGAACCTTTTACGCAGTTTCTTGAGGAAGCTCCAGTTTCTCAAGTGTTTTTTTTTTTAAATAACCTTCTATTTTATTAACCTGAAAAAAATTCAAAACTGAAACATGATTGAGAAAATACTAAGAGCTAATGGCATCTCTGGCACATAGGGTACTTTCCAGCTCTGGCTAATTCCCGAGTGTACTGATAAAAGTTGTCCCTCGATCTGGTTCAGGTCCCTACACTCATGACCAACTCCTCTGGACCTTTTGAATATTTTCCCTTAGACTCAGTGAGCTTCAAATACTGTAATTCCTACAGTTTGCCTACATAGTCATAGATAAAAAGAGTTCTCTGTAAGGCTGCTTGGAGGGTGAACTCAGTTTCACAGCCTCAACAGCTCTCCCTATTCTGATGTCTCCCAGACCTAGGTCTTTAGCAGGACCTTTTCAAGTGCTGAGTCTCCTCTAATTGTCTATGAGATATTTTTCACATTGAGACACATGGTACCTCAAAACCCAACTTGTTGAAAACAGAACTCCTCATCTCCTCTCTTCCCTCCAAAGCTAATTCCTGCCTCTTACACCACACTTTCCAAGTCCTCAGAGCCAAGACCTTAACAGCAGGCTTCAGTTCTCCCAAACTTCCTATTTTGTGTCCATGTTACCACAAGTTGTCTTTTTCCGCTCTCCTTTTTTGCTATATAATTCATAATTTTGCTCAGTGTTTACTGTTCCCCCCACCCCCTGGAAAGCTCCACGAGGGCAAGAATCTTTGTTTTGTTCAGTAGTCTAGCTCAGGCAACTTGAAAAATACCTGGCATATAGTAAGTGCTTGATAAATATTATTTGAATGAATGGATCTCTTATAGCACAGGGGTTAGGAATGCATTCTTTTCTATGCAAACCTGAATTTAAATCCTGCTTTTGACAGTTACTACATGTGTGGCCTCTTGCAACCTTCCTAAATCTGGATTCCCTTGTCTGTTAAATTTGGATAAGATCCACTTTGGGGGGCTGTTGTGAGGATTAAATGAGAGAAGGGAAGTGAGGCACTAAGCAAAGTACCTTACACATACTAAATACTAATTAAATAGCCCTTATTGTCTGTTTGGTCAGTTACCAAATTCTGTTAATTATTCCTATAGGATGACTATCTGCTTTTCAGTTCTGCTTCCACTAGACAAATTTAGACTCTTTTTACAGATCGCCTGGTCTGGCACAGTAGAGTGCCATTAATCCACATTCTTGGGATCATTTTTCTTGAGCAAGATCTCATTGGGTTGCTTCTCTGTGTAGATTTCGTGGGCCTACTGAAAAGAATTGTCTCTACCTTAGTGTTCAGTTTTCTATAAGTTCACCTGCACCTATCTTTGCAGCCTTCTCTTCCATTTCACCCTCCTGTTTCCATTCTCAGGCCACCCCCCACAGCACTGCTGTGAGCAGCACTGCGTGTCACCCCTCAAACTCCCCATTTCCTCCACACCTCGATTCCTCCTGTGCATACCATTCATCCCCTTCTCCTCTTCTAAGAAGCTCAGATCCTCCAATTGACCTCTTTGCCCCTAAATGCCCAGTGCATAGAATTTGAATCTTTTGTTGCCTGAACCTAATGAAATGCCATTTTTGTAGGTCAAAATGGTCAAACATTGGTAATTATATGAAAGAGTTGCATGCCTGGGCTTCACCAAAGATTGGCCGGGCAGAGGCTGGGTACTTTTCATCTCTGTATCCTCTGTCACCCCTGGCATGGAGCTTAGCTTTTTAAAGTTCAACAGATGACTGTTAAATTGAACTGAAAACTGTAGAAAGAAAGGGCACCAAGAAATGTTTTCATAGCTGAAATCCTTTCCTTCTCACATAGACATGGTTACTGTAAAGCACCTCTGGGTAGTCACTGCCAGGGGGATCTTTTAAACCACACTGCAGGCCGTGGGAATTATCTCACACGTTGGACAAATCCTGATTCCTCCCTGAGGTTGCGTGTCAGCTGGGCCCTGAAAGACGCACAGGATCTTGGATGCTATAAACACTTTATTACTCTTAAGGATATTTCCTGGAAGGAACTGACCTCCTTTTCAATGGAAACACAAACTGAAAGTTAGCACTGGACATGGCCATTGCCCTCTGATGAGAACTGTTTTGCTCCCCAGTAGATTCTCACTGCCCAACAGTGCCTTGCACAGAGTGAGTACTCAGTTCATTCCCTGAATGTGCCTTCTCACTCTCTGGGTTTTCTGTTATTTTTTTTTATATACATTTGAAGAGATTTGTGACTAAATGAGAAATCCAGATCTCAAAAACCTAAAAGGTCAGAGATTTTTATATTAGAATTTCAGATTTTTCCATAGAAGCAAATGAATTCCTCCGGGAAATCTTTCAGAAAGACAAAACCTCTTGCTGATTCCATTGCTAAGGGAAATCCCCTGGAAGGAGATTTCATGAATATGTGCCACTGGGTGCCAAGTAGCAGCTAGACTACTCAGCCCGGCGGACTTCCCCTTGGGTTGGAGAGCTTTCGCCGGAGGCTGAGTGCAAATACTCCTGCAGCTTTAACACAAGCCTATGGGGGCCGACTTGCTGTGTCGGTATGGAAAGTTTGATCTTCCTTTCTGTGGGGCCACCAAGTTAGACTTTTTGAAATGACTTTCTGGTTTTTTGAAAAATTTCAGAGATGACTTGACATCTCGTGAATCTTGGAAAATCTCCTGGGGGCCTCCGTTTGGCAAGGCCCACATTCTCCCCTGGGGGTGGAGGTAGGTGGAAGGTAGGGGTTACCCATAAGGCAAAGGTAAAGAGTGGCAGCGTAGATTCCCTGTGACTGCAGACATGCTGAATGACCTGGCGTTTAAAGGCAAGATAAGTATTGAGCCCTTAGCGTAAGATGTTCTGCTGACAGTTTCAGTGAGCCAGGGAAGATTAAAAAAAGTAAAGCTTTTCTGTGTTTCCATGTGATAGTAGCAGGTGTTGAAACACATTGTCCTGTGAGTTGGTCATAAACACTTGTAATAGAGTATCTTAGGAAAGTTTTGGGTCCCCAGTGTTAAGGGACCCCAAAGGTCAAGTGTGGCCAGGACAGAGCTTGGGATGTAGCAGCTCTGGGTGAACAGTTGGAGGGAGGCAGAGCTTTGCCCACCTCCCTGGCCAGACTTTCACCAATCAGATGCTTCCTCAGGGGACTAAAGGTAAAGCCCAGCTTCCTTTGTATCTTTCCCTGTGATTATCCTTCTCACACCAATCTCGGCCTTGCAGTTCTTCCTGTGCCCCAGCAGCTTTGGGTGGCTGCCTAGATGTCATTCTGGCTGAGTCACCAGGAAAGAGAAAAGGGTGATCTTTCCGTACTCCAGTTCTATAATTTATGGGCAAAAGAGAGGGATAAGTGAGGAGCAAATGTTGGGGGGGGGCGTGCTCACATGAAGAACTTGGTCATGTTACTACTCAAAAGCCCTTCAAACCCCTTACCTGGCCAGATTCCAATAAAGCAACACTCCCCAGGCCCCTTGTCCATAACATCTAGTGTGGTTCTCTCGCCCCTCCCCCCCCCACTACCAATGGTGGGTACAAAACAGTGTCTGTCAACACGGCAGCCACACAGCTGTCATTTCCCTTCTCCATCCTTTCCTTACCAGTCAATGTAATTCTGTGCCTGGATTGTCAAGTCATCCCCAAAATAATGCTGTCCTTTGATTTGAAAGGGAATAAACTTGTATTTATTTAATGGACATTTAATGAAACCCAAAGAATATTTAATGGAAACTACTCCTTCTTTAGAGCCCAAACCTTTAGCTTTCCATTTACCCTTGGTTTTTAGCTGAAACAGCTTCAGTATTAACCTCTTACAACTTGTGATGCTTCTCTTGTTTTTCAAAACTCCCCCTTATATGAAGGCCCAATGCTAGACTGACTGACTGACCTTCTGTTTCTGGAAGCCTTGGACTTTGAGAGACACTGAGAATTCTCCTGGGTCTCCACAGAATACTGGAGGAAGTAATGGAAGACCCCAGCTGGCTGGGGCTTAACCGTTGGTGGTTTTTACCATGCAACTTCCCCTTAGGTATGCTAACACAGGAAACCCTTTACAGCTTGAGAGCCCAGCAAATGTTCCAGTGAAAAGTAAGATGGGGAACGGAAGGGCCCAAGTTTTGAATATGGTCAGGCTCGGCTATGAGTGTCAAAAGCACTGGATTTGAATTTGAGCCTTGCTATGGACTGCTTGGTGACCATGGCCAAACAGGTGTGCTATACCCACCTTAAAGGTATAAAGGGAAAGAACACTAACCACTACAGTGAAAATAAGCCACCTACTAGTAAACTTGATCTCAGCTTCTCTCAGTGAAAAGGAGCACTAGTGAGTGAGGCCTGGATATGTTAGCTGTTTTGCTTTGATCTCTCCCTAATACAGAAGGAAACCAAGTATTGCACCAACCTGCACTTTCCTCTGCTGTTGTTCAGAAGCAAAACTCAAACTGTTTTCTTAACTTGGAAAGCAGCCAGTTCTTGCCCACCCTGTCCCATACACATCACGCAGCCTCACCCGGGACTGTGGATGAGAGGATGGGAACAGGGAGAGTCAAATGGTTCACTGAGCAATTTTCACACCCATGGTGCTTCCCTACGTCTTGGAGTCTTTATGAATGTGACTTAACTTTATTTACCCTGTTCACCACTGTTACCCTTCCCCTGCTCACACTCCAATGGCTTGATCAGATGTGGGGAGGGAGGTGCAGAGGTTGGCCAGGAACCAAGAAAGTGAGTCAAGAACAAAGAGGAAATAAGACTCATCAGCCTTCCCTTAGCCTAGAGATACTTCCTGTTCCTTGAGGTTTCCTAATTGGCTTCCCCTAATTCCTATTTTCTTACCACAAAATTAAGTCATCTCTGATGCTCAGAAGGAACCAAGTTCTCTGGGGATAATGGGAGAGAGCAAACGAATGCTGTTTCTGATCATTATCACCAATATTTTAGTCACTAATTTAGGAACTAGTTCTTGAGAACCCGCTTATTGATGGGAAAGCAAGAGAGTGTGCTAGTTTTATTTTCTTCTTGCCGTGAAAGGACTTGATGGACCTGAGCTAAGGTCCGCAAACTTCACCCAGACTGCCTTTCATCCATTGCAGTGATATGAAGGCAAGGTTCAAAAATCACCTGCAGACAACAGATCTAAAACAGTTCCAAGATTAAGTACAGCATAGGGAATATAGTCAACCACATTATAATAACTGTGTATGGTGCCAGGTGGGTACTGGAAATATCGAAGGGAACACTTTGTAAAGTATAGGATTGTCTAACCACTATGCTGTATACCTGAAACTAATTCACAATAATATTGAACATAAACTGTAACTGAAAACTAAAATTAAAAAATATCAGAAAAACAGCCCAGGCTGGTGTAGCTCAGTGGATTGAGGGTGGGCCTGCAAACCAAAGGGTCGCTGGTTCAATTCCTAGTTGGGCACATGCCTGGGTTGCGAGCTAGGTCCCTGGTAGGGGGCACACAAGAAACACACTGATGTTTCTTTCTCTTTCTTTCTCCCTCCCTTCCCCTCTCTCTAAAAATAAATAAATAAAATCTTTTAAAAAATCTATCAGAAAAACAAAAAAATACTTCCAAGATTAAAAATGCTGGAATTACATCTTATAGGTACAGAGCAAATTTTATTACAGTTATAGTGCCATGCACATAGTAGATGCCTAGTAAATATTTAATTCATTTAAGACATAGAGGAGTTTAAGGGTAAGATTGTAGAGGTGACATTGAAAAGTTATTATTTCCTGATAATCAGTCAAAACCTCAGACTCCAAAGACTATGTTCCTGAGCTAGCCAGAGCACACACAAAATATCTAGAAGCAAGAGGGGAATTCACAAAGAAGAAGTGGGAATCAGGTAAAAATCTGGAAGACATTTTCAAACAACTCCAAAGCAACTCAACAAACATTTACTGAGCCCCTTCTATGGGCACAAAGCTGGGCTGGCTGCTCTGGGAGACCCCCAGATGGGGTCCCCACTAGAGTTCAGTGGGGAAAATGAAACATGCACGAAAGCAATGCTAACATGTGGCAGCTCATGGTACAGAAGTCAGGGGCCAAGAAAGCGCTGCAGATGGGAAATCACCTTGGGCCACAGGGAATGCAAGCTGCCTGCCAGAAGTATATCTGAGTTCAGCTTGAGAAGGCAAGGACTCTGACAGGCGCATTCTTTGTGAGGAGCAGTGTGGGTGACATCACAGTGCCACATGGAATGGGGGTGATACGAACAAAGAAGCAGTGGAGGGGGGGAAGCCTGTGTTTAGGGCATGGCAATAGCCTATTGTGACCAGGACACAGAAATGTTCTGGGTTTGGGTATAAATGCAGGCAGGAGGACTTGACTATCAAGCTAAGGACCGAAGGCTCTGGTTGAAAGGCAGTGGGCAGCACGATTGGACTTACGCTCTGGGACCATGATTTTCAACCTTTTCCATCCCATGGTACACATAAATTAATCCCTAAAAATCTGCGGCACAGCATAATATATTTTTTGCCAATCTGACCCCCAAAAGTATAATTTTGATTCATTCACACCAGAGACTATTATTGTGTTGGTTGTCATTTTTTTTTAAATTGACAATCTAAGGAAAAAGAATCCAGTGCCCCTGACTAAATAGTCAGGTATTGCATGCTTTAAAAATTCTTCTGGCACACCAGTTGAAAACTGCTCTGGGAAGATAAACCTGGTGGCAGTATCTGATGAGCTGTAGGTAGAAGCACCAATCAGGAGGCTATTGCTAATAGTCCCAGTGAAAGTTTTTGAAGGCCTGAACTGAGGCGGTAGTAATAGGAACGGAAAGGAAAGAATATCTGCGAGAGACTTTTCAATAACTCCCTCCCAATATTAAACAGAAGACACTATTCATCATAGCAGTCTTTGTAATAAGCCCAAACTGGAAGCTATCCAAATGCCCATCAGCAGTAGAACAGATCAATTGTGGTATAGTCACACTACAGAACACTGTATAGCAACAATAATCAAATAGAATGATTTGTAACAATACGGATGAACCTCACATAAGTTGAATGAAGGAAGCCAGCCACAAAAGAGCATCCTGAATGACTGCATTTACACAAGGCACAAAGACAGGCAAAATGAAATCTATACTGTTAGGAGACTAGAGGGAGGTCACCTTTGTGGTGTCAAGAAATGATGGAAGCAGGCACAAGGGGGCATCTGGGTTCTGGTAACAAGCATGACAGAGATTCTGATAAAACCACAATTTGATTTTTTGTTCTCCCATTCTTCCTGTAATTTCTCACTTCTAACCAAAACTCTGGCACATCCCATTACTTCTCTATTCCTTTAGATACTATGCAGTGCTATGCTATGGTCACTTTAAGAAACAAATGCAGTCCCATTTCAGAAATTAGAGGTCTTGGCTGGATAGCTCAGTTGGTTAGAGCATCCTCCTTGTTATGCCAAGGTTGCAGGTTCGATCCCCTGTCAGGGCACATACAAGAAACAACCAATGAATGCATAAATAAGTGGAACAACAAATTGATGTCTCTCTCTCAATGAATAATTTAAGAAATAAATTAGAATATTCTGTTCTATAACAATAAAAATTCCAAAAGGCATTGCATTATTTCTACTCGGCCAGCTTAAGTTGGTTTCAAACTAAAGCATCTGGTGGAAAAGGGATGAGGTTGGCTTTTCTTCCCTAATCACTTCTAGCTCATTCCCCGACCCTGGTCAATGTGGAGGATAAGCAGTGGAAAGCTAGAATGGGGGGATGGTTAGGGGTGGGTGGCTTAATGCTTTCTAGGCCTGGCAGATGAATAAAGCTGATGCTTTCCCTCGGCCACTTTTCTAAGTTCTTCAGTGGTTCTCTACCTTCATTTGAGGAGGAGCTGGCCACTTGCAGCTCCTCCTCAAATCCTGGGCATCTAAAAGTTCTCCTCCAGCCCAAGACGATTCTAAGGAAGTTCTCTCCCCACCCGTCTGACTCCTCCTGGCTCTCAGGAAACCTGCAGTGCAGACCAATTCCAAGGCATCAGCCTCTCTGCCTCCTTTTCCGATGTCCTGCATCAGTCCTTAATCATCCTTCAGGTTTGCAGGCCCAGTCAGGCCCCATGCACGGAGATTTTGGTTTTCTCCGGCACCTGTCCAGGGCCTGCGTGCTGCAGGAAGGGCCCCG
Organism: Sturnira hondurensis; assembly: GCF_014824575.4. Classification (NCBI taxonomy): domain Eukaryota; kingdom Metazoa; phylum Chordata; class Mammalia; order Chiroptera; family Phyllostomidae; genus Sturnira; species Sturnira hondurensis. The sequence continues at coordinate 4,843,092 of NW_028081579.1, forward strand.
AGTCCTCCTACTGTGGCATCTTGCCCTGGGTCCTGGGGTCAGAGGGGGCCCAAGGAACTTGGAGTCTGGCAATGGCTCTCTCTAAAGAAACATCTTTATCCTTTACTTCCCTTTGACGTTTTTATATCTTTGACCTAACTGAGCAGCCAGGAGCTGTGAGGCATATTTTCCATTATTCTTTTTGTAAATTCTGCGTATGTGGTGTCTGCCTCACATTCACCTGGGAATCCTGCTACCTCCTGTATTTGTGCCTCAGTGGAAACTGAGGCAGGGAGAGTCCTACTCTAACATTCTGTTACACACACTGAAGCAAGCTCAGGCTGTGCGGAAGATGAAAGGAAGGCAAACATGATCTGCAGTGCCAACACCCAAAAGTAGCTATTAACATTTGGAACCAACAAAATGATATTTTTTTGCAGACAAATTTCTTCAAGTATCTCCTTTCTGCCTTTCTTCATGTTGAAAAAATGCAATCGTACTAGACATATCATTTTGTGTAGGTCTTTTCATTTAATCTATGTCAGCACACAAAGTATCATTTTAATTACTGTAACAATTTATTTCCAACATTTGTTTTGAAATGTTGTTATTTACAATTTTATCATTATCAACAATATTATAAATATCTTCATGTACAAAGCTTTTCAAAGAAGGATTATTTCCTTTGGAAAAGTAGTCAGGAGTTGCATAACTAGGCTACAACAGACATTTTGCAGGTGAAACCAACACGTTTAGGTAGGCAAGTAGGGGAGCAGGAACAGGAAAAAGAAAGTAAGGCAGGAGGTCGTTTTGCTAGGGTGAAGATGAATTGTTTTCAAAGTGGCTGAGTTTGTGGGTCCAGTTTACCCAGGTGAAAATACTCAGCTACAAATGTGGAATTGGAAAGAACCCAGAGGTAGAGAAGGCTTCTCCCCCTGAGAAGTTTGGCTACTAAACTATCCCCAGGGAAGCACGATTTTGGGGGGCCAGAAGATTAACAACATTTGTAGTGAGATGGAAGGAGAACCAGTAAAAAGGGATTAACTGAGAGAGCAAGTTCCCAAGTTATCAAAAAGGGGTAGTGTGGAGGCAGGTAGAAAATGGCCTAGAAAAGAAAAGGGTGAGGATAGTAAAGTTATTGGAAAGGACAAAAATTGCTGAAGAGGCTTATCACACATGACTTTTTGTGGCTGGTTAAGTCATCTGTTGAGAGTAAGAATGATGAGGTTATGACTCAGGACTTAGAATCACGAGTGTTGTATTAGTATTATTATTATTAATATTAGTAGTTTCATTTTTAAATTATATTTTATTGATTATGCTATTACAGCTGTCCTGATTTTTCCCCTTTGCCCCCCTCCACCCGGCACTCCCCACTTCCTCAGGCAATCCCCCCACCATTGTTCCTATCCTTGGGTCATGCATATAAGTTCTTTGACTACACCCTTTACTATACCGAGCTTTACATTCCCATGGCTATTCTGTAACTACCTATATGTACTTTTTAATCCCCTCACCTCTTCACCCATTCTCCCCCTCCCCCTCCCCTCTGACAACCACCTGGTAACTGCCTTTCTCTTGCTGCTCTTAAGATTCTATCTTTATCTTTAACCTTTGGCCTTTTAATAATGATATGTCTTGGAGTGAGCCTCTTTATATCCATCATAATTGGGACTCTCTGTGCTTCCTGAACTTGCACGTCTATTTCCTTCACCAAATTAGGGAAGTTTTCTTTCACTATTTTTTTCAGACATTTTTCCAATTTCTTGCTTTCTCTTCTCCTGCCATCCCCATGATGTGAATGTTGGATCTCTTGAAGTTATCCCTGAGGCTGTTTATACTATTCTCATTTTTTTAGATTCTTTTTACTTCTTGTTGTTCTACATGGTTGTTTCTTGCTTCCTTATGTTCCAGATCACTGATTTTATTCTTGGCTTCATCCACTCTACTGTTGTTTCCCTGTAAATTGTTCTTTATTTCAGTTGGTGGGTCCTTCGTTTCCAACTGGATCTTTTCTATGCTGCTGAGGTCCTCACCAAGTTCCCTGAGCATCCTTAATAACCAGTGTTTTGAACTTTGCATCTGATAGATTGCTTATCTCCATTTTGTTTTGTTTTTCTGGAGTTTTGTTCTGTTCTTTTGTTTGGGCCATATTTCTTTGTCTCCTCATTTTGGCAGCCTCCCTGTGTTTGTTTTTATGCATTAGGTAGAGCTGCTTTGACTCTGTATCTTGGTAATGTGGCCTAATGTAGTAGGTATTCTGTAGGGTCGAGTGACACAGTCTCCCCTACCACCTAACCTGGGTACTCGAGGTATGCCCTTTGTGGGGGCTGAGTACACCCTCTTCTTGTTGTTAGAGTTTGGTTGCTGTTGGCAGATCAATGGGAGGAATTTACCCAGGCCAGTCAGATGAAAGTGATGGGGACTCCAATGTTGGAAAGATTTTAGTTTCAGGTACTAGCTAATAAGCTTAGTAATCAATGCATATAAAAACTGTTGTTTCGGGAACTGAAGGTATGACCCGCCCTGACTCCAGGAGACCATAAGCAGTCCCACCTTTGTGCTTCAGGAGGACTGCAAGCCATCAAGATGGTACCTGAGCTATTGTGCTCCAGGGTGAGATGCCCACCGCCCAGGACACAGATGAAAGAATGCTGCAGATTTTATCTGATTAACTTTTCCCTGAATTCCAAACTCCTTACCTATACTTTAATTCTCCTTATAAAAAGGATTGGTTTAAAATGGAATTTAAGATGGTCTGTTAGGATACAAACCCGCTCAGATCACCAACCATCTGAATAAAACACCAAAAAAGACCCATTCCCTGACTCTGCACATTGGGTCTGGTAGGTGACTAGCGGCACGAATGCCGGCTTCTCTGGTTTCACAAGGAATGGCTGTGACCACTGACTACCAATACCCACATCTGTGGAGGATTAGCTATTCATGGGCAGGGTGGTGGTGTTCCTACATGGTCTGTAGCTGTCCACTGGGTGCACTGGCCTGGGGGTTTCCAGGATGGTGCAGGCCAAGGTGTTTTGCCCGGGGCCACCCTGCCTGAGCTGTAAAGCAATCTGAGACTTGTGCTGGGCTTGGAGATTCCCAGGTGAAGCCAAGCTGTGAATCGAATCTGGCAGCTGCTAAAGCTCACTGAAGCCAGCTGTTACTTGTTCGATAGGATTTAGGAGTCAAGAACAGTCATTGGAATGGAAAAGCAGTTTGGGTGGGCCCATAGGTTGGGTGGGGCAGTCTCTGGGAATCTCCAAGGCCAGTCCTACGAGTCAGCCAAGACGATGGAGTCTCAGGTACGGGACCAGCTTGCTGGCTGTGGGGGGAAGGTTTAGAAAATGGACAATGGCCTCCACTCACCCTGATGCCAGAGACTCCAGTTTCTTTCTTTATACCAGTGGTGCCTTTCAAGCTGCTCCCCCAGTGCTGGAGCTCAGAGGGAGTGAGTCTAAACAGGTGGTTCTGTAAGATGAACTGCTTGGGGATCCAGAAGTTTCTTCAACCAACTCAATTCCCACTGGTTTTTGCAGCCAGAAGTTGTGGAGATTTATGTTCCTGGCACTGGAATTCTGGGTGGAGGGCCTGAGGGCCTGGTGCGGGTCTGGGACTCCTCAGTCCTGAAATATCCCTCATGAATTTTTTTTATCCACCACTTGTGGGTGTGGGACCGGCCTGTTGCACGTCTGCGCCCCCTCCTACCAGTCTGGATGGATGCGGTTTCTTTAATTCCGTAGTTGTCAGACTTCCACTCAACTCGATTCTGTGGTTGTCGGACTTGCATTCAGCTCAGTTTCTAATGTTCCTGGTTGTTCTGAGTGTCGGCTGTTCTGTATTTTAGTCGTAATTGTGATGTAGTTGTACGAAGAGGCGAGCCATGTCTGCCTGTGTCTCCATCTTGACCAGAAGTCTATTATTAGTATTTTTAAATAACCTTGGAGCTTATTTGAGGCTACTCAAAATACTACTCCAAATATGGTCTACAGCACTGGGATCAGCAGGCACACCAGACCCGAATCGGAATCAGCATTTTAAACAAGATCCTAGGTTGACTCGATGTCCATTAAAGTTTGAGACTATCTCCGTAAACCATCTTTCCCACTTTACAGAAAAGGAAATGGAGGCTTCAGGAGATGAGCTACTTTTCAAGTTAAAATTGCAAAGGCTAGGAGAGTTCCCTCAGGAAATAATGGGAATTCAAAAGGTGACTAACAGGGCCTCACACGGGAGCGAAGTTCTCAGAGCATAACTTCATGACTTCTCTAGCAATGGCTGAGTGTACAGCAGGGAAGGGCAGTGGTCTGGGGCTACCCAAGACTGGGTTTAGAATTGTTAGGATGGACAGCACAGAGGAAAGTGAGTGAAGGAATCTGCAGTGTTAGTGAAGCCACCCCTGAGATGAATGCTGTACGAGTCGGGTGGGGTGGGGTGGGGAGGAAGGCAGGTGAAGCCAGATGGGAGGGACAGCAGAGGGATGAGGGTGAGGACAGGACAGGCCTAAAGCAGGCCAAGGAGCTGGTGGGTGGGACAAAAGAGAGGGCAGGTAAGGAGGCTGTGGTCAGTAGGCTGTGCTCAGTATGAAAGTTTGAACTCCTGAAACTGGAGCACTTTTCAGCAATTTCAAAGGTCCAGGCTGGCTGTCTCACAGAGGCCCCAAACCCATCAGTTTAAGAAGAAAAAATGAGACCAGAATATGGAAATGCTGAACTCTCTGTGGATAAGGGTAGTGGGAGTAGAAGAAAAAAAACAGTCCACAATGATAAAGCACAAACTGTTCAACACTGCTTCCCTCACACAAACTTTCCCGTTAGGTTAACAAGCAAGAAGACACGTAAGATGTGTTTTTAAAAAGAAAAAGCTCTTTATCTGTGCAAAGTGGCAGTTCTTCCTGAGACCGTCTCTTCAAAAAATGGGTCTGACCAGAGTATAGCTCTTCAGGAGTTCTCCAACTCAGAGGGCCTGACTTGGATAAGACTGTTTCTTCAATGATTGGACCACTTCTTCCAGAACAGGACTACGTGCCAAAGGACATGACCCTTAATTTGAGCCAATACTATTATTGGAGGGATAGCTTTCGGGAACACAAATTCCCTTTTGAACACAGGGAAGCGCCTTGAGGAGTTGTTTGTGCGTATGCGAGTGACGTTTTTCTGGTGCATAGCAACGCTAGCTTCACCTGGCTGCCCCTCTTTGTGAGTTTACATTATGATGCCAGCACACTGGGAAGAAGCGGTGGGAGACTACTAAGAACAAGGGACAGGTTTCGTTTTCTGTCCGGTAAAGAAATGCTACAAGAGTTTACAGAGATAATCCTTAAACACACACACACACACACATATATATATAATATTTTTATATTATATATATTATTTATATATACTATTTATATATTTTAATATATATATATTATTTATTTATATATTAGCTCTGGCTGGTGTGACTCAGTGGATTGAGTACCTGCCTGTAAACCAAGAGGTCGCTGGTTCGATTTCCAGTCAGGGCACGTGCCTGGGTTGCAGGCCGGGAGCCCAGCTGGGGGCGTGTGAGAGGCACCTTCATTGATGTATATCTTACACATCAATGTTTCTCTCCCTCTCTTTCTCCCTCCCTTCTCCTCTCTCTAAAAATAAATAAAATCTTAAAAAATATATATATGATGTAATAGATATACAAATACATAGACATTTAATAGCAATAGAATGCTCAGGTTTGGAGCATAGGATAGAACAAAAATGCAACTTTGGACTCTAGGACAAGATCACTGAAAAGAGGAAGAAAATACAGAAATGATTCATTGTTAAAGAATTACCAATACAGTACAAGAGTGTACCTTAAGCAACAAGTGTGGACCAGGGACTGACCTTTCGAAGACCTGCTATAACCACTGCCCGAGGAACCTGCTTTCGTGGAGGTGCGCGCGCGCGCGCGCGCGCCCGCCCCCCCCCTGTTCTCCTGGAGTTCCGCTCTGCCCCAGAGAGCCGCAGGAAGAGGAGAGCTGTCAGGGAATTCTGTCGGCACCTATCAGGAAACTGACACCCGGTGTTCTGATGTGGTCAGAGAAAGCACAAGAAACCTGTTTTAATAATGGACTTAAAATAAAAGTAGATGTGGCCCTGGCTGGTGTGGCTCAGCGGTTTGGGTGCCTGCCTACAACCAGAGGGTCACTGGGTTCGATTCCCAGTCAGGACACACGCCTGGGTTTCGGACAAGGTCCCTGGTGGGGGGCGCATGAGAGGCAACCACACACTGGTGTTTCTCTCCCTCTCTTTCTCCCCCCTTCCCCTCTCTAAAGTGAATAAATAAAATCTTTTCAAAAAATGTAGATGTGAATTGAACTTGATACCTGGTAAAGTTCTAGTCCAGCTGAGAGTGATAGAGCTGGGGTCTCTTTAAAATGAACCTATATCTTTACCACCTACTATGATCACCCAAGTATTTGCTTCTTGGGCCGGATTTAACTAACACTGAAGAGATAACTGGGGTAGTCATTTTAATGTGGTTGAAACAAATTCTCTACATCAGATTTCTTGTCAGAAGTTACAAAAAACACCCTTCATATGTCACTGCTATCTACAGCAAATTATCATGGTTATCTTAACAACGTAATCCTTTTGGTAACAGTGTACTTTGAGAGCGTTCTGGTAGCAAAACTATTTTTAGCTGCCATCAGTAACCAGATAATTGTCTTCCTGTTTATTTCGATTCCCGGTTGAAAGCTAGTTGTTTATGTAGATTCTGGAAACACCCATCAGATTAAATATTGTCAACAAAGAACAAACTTGGGGAGAGAGGGCCTCAAGAGAATCTTGAAACACCACGAAGTAGACAGGACAAGAGAAAATTAAAGACCTAACTGCTGTGACTCGGTTGGACATCATTCAGCAAAGTGAAAGGTTGCCAGTTTGATTCCTGGTCAGGGCAGTTTCCTGGGTTGCGGGATTGGTCTGGGTCAGGGTGCATACAGAGTTCACAGATCCGTTTCTCTCTCACACTGATGTTTCTCTCCCTCCCACCTCCCCCTCTCTAAAATCAGTGAGCATATCCTCAGGTGAGGATTAAAAAAAGAGAAAATTAAAGATCATTTCTCGAAATTTACTACATTTAGTCTCTGGTGTCCCTGTTTCCTGTTTTCTTTCATCCCACTGTTTCCTATGGTTTCCTCTTAACAGATCTCTTATCTCTGAGCGGAAATGCCTTCATTTATATAGTATAGACTCAAGCAGACTGCTTTTCATTGACTGGGATGAAGCAGGAAAAAGCTAGTCTCTCTTTCTCCTGACTCCCTTCTTTCCCTACCCTGCTCCCCTTGTGCCCCCTGCGGGGCTGCTGGGCTGTCTGATGCTCCATTTCCCCTACCCCTTCCCCTTCCATGGAATTCCCACCTAGGTTGCCAGATTGAGCCAATAAAAATACAGGATGCCCAGTTAAATGTGAATTTCAGATAGACACGGAATATTTTTAGTTTATATCCCTACAGACATATTTATACTGAAAAATTGTTATTTACCTGAAATTCAAATTTATCTGACAACCCTACTCTCACCCTGTGGCCAAGGAGGCTCCAGCAGCTGCCTGGTCCCTCTTACCAAGGGACCAGGCAGAGAGTAGGGAGAGTTCTTACCAAGAACTTTCTCTGCTTCAGTTCTACCCCGGAAAGCGTGCCCAGGCCTAAGGTCTGCCATCCCACCACAGTGCCCTGCGTCCTTATGCTGCCACTCATTCCACCAAGGGCTCCCTTAGATGTCTTTCAGTCTGTGAATTCCAAATTGCTTAAGCATGGGCAAAACACCAGATCTGGACCCTATGTTACTTTGCCCTCGATGACCTCAATAATTCTGATTGTTAGCAAATGAAGGTAAGACTCACCATGACGAACCAGAATTCAGGTGTCTGCACAACATACCCTTCCTTTCCAGGCCTGATTTAGAATGAAACAATCGAGGAGAAAGAAATCTAATGTGAACAAATGTGATGCATTTCATAGTACCATAGGACACTTTGTTTTTAATCCTCACCCAAGGATATGTTTTTTTTAAATTGATTTTAGAGAGAGGAAGGGAGAGGACTATTGATTAGAGAGAGAAGCATTATTGATCAGTTGTCTCTCACATGTGCCCCATGTTGGAACCGGGGATCCAACCAGCAACCTGGGTATGTGCCCTGACCGAGCACTGAACCCATACCCTCTTGGTGCACAAGATGGCGCTCCAGCCAACTGACCCACCTGGCCAGGGTCTTCGGACAGTTTTTTAAAAACTTAGAAACCTACTGCAGAACCAAGGAAGTACTGATTATATTTACATATGAACTTGAAAAGTTAACTTCAAGTGAAGAATAAGGCCCCTGATGTGAGGTGGTCCCAATGTATCCCTGAGAGAACACATTCATGTTTCTCCTCTGAGATTTTCTCTTTATTGTGTCTAGGAACAGCAGGAGGAGGAGATAGTATAAATTCAGAAGCGTGACGGCAAGACAGCAGCATGAAGTACTTTGGAAATATTTTTCAGTGGCAGAATCAGTGCCCTTTCAAAACTGTCATTGTTCATGGCTGACTTTAAAGACACTATCTGGTCCCCAGGACAGCTTTTTAAAGAATTTCTTCTTTCCATTGTGTCTTCGACCTTGCGACCTTGCGTGACAGGTAGCTTTTCCCCCTCAGGTGATCAGAATAGAAAAAGGCAGCCTTCCTGTCTGGTGCAAGCTGACTTCATTCAGGGAATCCCTGCACTCCCCAGGGTCCTGTATTAGATTTACTTGGGTGGTCCTAGCACTGTTCCCCCACCGCGGGCAAAGAACAGATGCACCTTAATTTTCCTTAAACAGAAATTAGTGTTTTGTTTTTGGAAGCTATTAAAGAGTTCAAAAATAATGTAATTTTCCTACCGCAATTTTCTCCATTGAGGGCCATTCTGGAAATGTGGGCCCTTAGAGAGGTGCTCCCTGCTCCCTCCCTCCCATTCCCCCCTTGGCTCCTTATCTGGCTAACAGTTTCTAAGTGTAAATACTGGATGCCCCACCACTCAGCCTTTCTGAGTTTCTATGAACTACTCTAGCCTAAACCAGTGTAAGAGGTGGGCTCTGGTTGAAATGTCTCCACTAACTAGCTGTGGGCCTCAGGGAAGCCTTCCATCTTTCTGCTCTGTTCTTCCTCTAGAAAATGCTACTTACTGTTGGACTTCGTGTTCTTCCAGGTTCATTCCTGAAGTTCTGGCTTCTTTTTTGGGGTATCCTCCCCCATCTCTACGTGTTCCTTGTGAAAGATGTGCATTGGGCTTTTAGACAAGGTTATTATTTTTTACTATTTTATTTATTTTTAGAGAGGGGAAGGGAGGGAGAAAGAGAGGGAGAGAAACATCAATGTGTGAGAGATACATCAATTGGTTGCCTCTCACACGCCCCCAACTGGGGACCTGGCTCACAGTCAGGCATGGGAATTGAACTAGTGACCTTTTGGTTCACATGCTGGTGCTCAATCCACTGACACACACTAGCCAGCGCTAGACAAGATTATTTAACAAATGCTTTTTTCCTGTTTTAAAATTTTCTTAAAATTAGGAGAGTTCCTTTAAAAAAGTTTAGCTGATTGAAAGCACAATTTTCTAAGTATGTAGTTTATGAAATTCAGAAAACAAACAGATTGGATTTATGGGAGCTTTCTGATTCTCGGAACCTTCGCATGCTCTCAGTTTGGCGGCTAGTTGCGTGGGGAGCTCTTCAGGTGTGCAGAAATGCTGACTCCAGTGAATGGTCAAGGAAATGAAACATCCCCTCCTGTTTATCCTGGGTTGTTTCTGTCCGTAAGACTCATCCTACTTATATCCATGTATATGTTTTCATGTAATAATTATTCTCCTATGCTAACATAATTTTCTGAGGCACACTGTTGTAAATGCATCAATTTTAAGTGTTTAGTGTGATGAGTTTTGATGAGTTTTGACTAATGTAATACATCTGTGCTATCATCACCCAGAAGGTCCCATCACCCCAGAAGGTTCTCTCGTGCCCCTTTTCTCAGGCAACAACTATCTGATTTTTATCACCACAGACTGGTTTTGTCTATTCTTAAATATTAAATCATATGGTATGTAGAAGTAAGGAAATAGCTATCATAAGAGTGCTACAGATATGAGTATTTTCGGCTAAAATCAAGGCCTGGTGACGTATCAGCTGGCTAGCAAAGGGGTAAAACAGAGGCAACTATTAAAACCTAATCACTTAGTTAAACTAAGTCAAACTTAATTGAATGGGAAGAAGCTGTATATGCAACAGTAGAAAACTGTAACGGTGGGAAATCGGAGCCCACCCACCATTCTTTTGACACTGTTTCTCTAAGTGCTGACTCTGACACATACGTGGCTTACAGATGAATAGCATGTTTTTATAAGAATCCTAGGAACTAGTTTCAAAAGCTACAGACTCTGGCCTTCAAGCATCCCAGCTCCAGGAGATTTGCCAACCTTCCTCCCTGGAGCCAGGACGACACGAAGCCGGGCTGATGTGAGTCCCTGATGAGTAAACTGGATGCCACACACGGACGGGCCATCACTTGCTTGTTGGAATGGGCTGTGCTCGTCAGCACATAGGGAACTTTTTAACCCCTGCCCTTATCTCTTTGTTCTGTTCCCCACACCCTCTTTCTAAGAAACTTCTGCCTCCAGTGAGAGGTGGAGATGGGTTTTGAGTCATTAGTCCCCCATCTTCCAGGTGGCCGGGGTCTGCAAATAAACCACCTTCCTTTACATCAGCACCTGCCTCTCGAGTCCTGGCTTTCGGAGCAGTGGGCAGTAGGACCTGCGTTTGGTTGCACATACTTTCGGAAGCCCTCATACCAAGTGATGACGGAATTAACGGTGTTCGCAAAATGTGGAGCCAATTTGGAAAAGGCATTATACAATGTAGCAGAAGATCACAGAGTAAAAGGAGGAACTGTCCCCCTTTCCTTGAACCCAAATAGTTGGGTGATAAGTAAGAGTTGCTAATAAGCCTTTAATATCTTGCCAGTTTATCAGAAAGTGAAATAGATGGCTTAATAAGAAATGTGGACTTCATTCTGCACCGAGTTCCCTAACTCTGGTTAAACCTCAAAACAAAAATGTTTACAGGAAAAAATGCAACTGGTTATGAAAAGATATTATAACACATTTAATTAAAAAATCAATTTGTTGACATACAAACCAATGGAACCAAACAGGAAAGCCTGATCAGCAGGGCAGAAGCAATGGTCTAAACAAGTGTCAACCTAATGGCCCTGATGCCAACAGCAGAGCGCCCAGCACAACTTCAGCACGACTTCAGCACGGGGGTACGAGCCTTCATGTCTTCCGGTGAAGGCAAAGCCATTTGGTTGGCACTTCATAGGAGTATCTTTCCACCAGGTCCTCATCATATGGTATGTGCCATGAGTCTCCAGTTGTCTGCACCACCGTGTCATAGCTGAGAATGTGCTGTTGGATTAAAAAGGGAAGCAGACCTTGAGAACAACACTAAAGGGAAGCCTGGCCATTCCCCTTCCTTCTCTGACAACTTCTCAGTTTGCCTCAGAGACATATTCTCTGTCTTACTTAGCAATGGATTTCCAAAAAGCAGCTAGCTCTGTAAAAGTGAACCCTCGTACCGGGATCTGCTTTTCTTGGAGAGTCTTCACGTTTAAGGTTAAGGACTGCGTATAGGCACACACACACAAACACCACACAGTATTCCCATTGTTGCCTTTTTCAGCTTTGTATGTGTCAGAGAAAAACCCATGTACACACACAAAAAGAGAAATAGTAGTAGTATAATGCACTCCAATATCCATCAACCAGCTTTTAACCATTATCAACTCAAGACTAATTTTATTTCACCCACCCACTTCCTCTACTCTGCCTCCATCCTCCCCCGCCCAAGGTTATTTTGATGAAAACCTCAGATATATCATTTCTTCTGTAATTCAGTAGGTACCGGTAAGATATAAAAACTTATTTTGTAAATATAATAGCATTATTACAACTTAAGAATTAGTAATTCCTTAACATCATTAGTTTTTTGTTTACATTTCCAATTAATAGGTATGTGCATATATTTTACAGTTTGTTTGAACAGGGATTGAAGTAAGGTTACCACATTGTGACTAGTTGAATTCTCTCTTAATTCTCCTTTAATGTGAAGCTTACCTTTCCATCTCTATTATTTTTGCAGTCCTTTGTGGTTGAGGAAACCAGATCGGCTCTCCCATATTGTTTCCCTCAGTTTTGATTAGGCTGATTGCATTTCTGAGGTATCATGTGATGCTATATTTCCTATAAATTAGTTTTGTGTATTTTTGACCATTAGATTATATTTACCATTGGCTAGTGTATTTTCATGTAATAACTCGCTTTTGGATTTTCTCCCTTTGCTTTCACACAAGAGACATCCTTGTATTTAAAGACAGATACTAGAATCAAAGGAGAATTCAACTGAGAACAGGCTGTAGAAGTGGATGAAAGAGGAAAGTGGAGCTACTTAGCAAAAGTATGACTAACCATAAGGATAAATAATTTTGAGTTCTTACAAATAAATGGAAAAATAAAAACCACATATGAACATTTGCAGTTAATAACATAATTCAAGCCATAATTGATGACATACCAGGTGTTTACAATATGTCAATTAACGTGGGGTCGGCTTATAAAAACTTTTGCTCTGGCAGACTTTCTGTTTCCAGGAAATGGCTAATTCTAAACTAAAACTGAGAAAAATAAAGCACTTAGAACCTCCAACAAGTTGCAACATTCTTTGATCATACCACCTTCTTACTAGGTACTTGACTCTGTTGACATTATGTAGAGAACAGATGACGTACCTGAAAGGTTATTTTTGATCCTGGAAACCTGCTGGTAATCGCCAGCTGATGTCCCTGTTGCCACTTAAAGAACAGGCGCTGGGTCTTGGCATCGGGGAGACAGGCCTTGTGGTCCCGCAGCAGATCCTTCGTGATAAACTTGCAGTGGTGCCCTGAGTGCAGGGTGGCGTAGAGAAGGAACGGATCGTCCTCTGAGCTGAGTCAGGCACAAGAAAGGACATGATCAAACACACCCTGGAGGAGGCAGAGGAGAGCACTCTCCAGTATGCTTTTCCCTCTTACTCGCCTTTGCTCACAGGTGCTCTGCATTCTTAACTGACATGACCTCAGTGATACTTAGGAACTACTTGAGCTGGTAGGCAACAGTATCTAGAACACGGAAGGTGAGGGGAAGGGGATGCTGCTTGGGACTCTTCATTGCTCAACTGGACTCTCCCACTAAAATGAAGGATTATAACAGTAATCCTCCCTTCACGTTCAAAAGTTGCTTCTCTGTGTTCTCAGGACATTTTTCTTATTTGCCTCATCCACCACAGAGCGCCCCACCCCTTTCCTCACTCAAAGTCTGGAACATTCATAATACTGATAGGGCAGGATGACACTTTCTTGCAAGCCTCCAAAAACAACAGGCTGCCCTCAAAGCTGAAACTGGATCTCTCAAGGCAGCTTCTAGGAAGTCACCCCAATCAGCCTGTAAAACAGGCTGGAACTTAGTACCACCAGCCTGTAAAACAAAGGTTGCCGGTTCGATTCCCAGTCAGTGTACATCTGGGTTGTGAGCCAGGTCCCCAGTTGGGGATGAGTGAGAGGTAGCCAATTCTCTCTCTCTCTCTCTCTCTTTCTTTTCCTCTCTTCTTCCTTCCCTTCCCTTCTCTCTAAAAATAAATAAATGAAATATTTTTAAAGATTAAAAAAAAAAGAAATGGTGAAAATAGGTAACTACCAAGCAGATGACAGGAGCCTAGTGTAATTCAGTTATTACCTTCAGTACTTACATGTTGTCAGCAAAGAAACAGCTGGCTAGCTTTTGCACCTCTTCCATCTCATCCTTTTTCCACCGGGCACGTGAATTTAGCATGTGCTTCCGGCCCAGGACCAGCACGTGCAGATTCTGCTTGGCTAGTTGAGAGACCACACCCAAGAGCTAAAAAACACAAAGCCGGACCCCAAGGGGGTCAAGGAAGGAAGAATCTCAAGTAAGTGGGGTGATTCTTCCAGCTGGTGATCTCAACGGGGTGAAACACTTTTCTGGTAAGGAGTAAGAAAACATTCCTTAAAATAATTTCTATCTTTGTAAGTCTGAGGAAAATGCTTCCTTTTTACAAATTAATGTCTAACGCTTGCCCAATGACCAGGCTCTATTGGATCCTGGGTTTAAACAACAACTGTTAAAACAAGTATAAACTAGATTTATTTTTAAACTGTGTTCCCTAAAATCTACTGGGATCGAGATGCAGCGGCCCAGGAAGATGGGGTTTGGCTCCTGTACGGGTACATACCAACCCCGTTTCAATCAATATAGCTCAGCTTTCGTATATCTATATATTGGTATTTTGCATGTTTTCATGTTAGGAAAGGTTTGTGCTTCTTATTTTTAAAGTATGTAAGTAGCTGGAATTTTCAGCTAACTTTTCCATGTCATGATTCTGCTAAGACTGCTATTTTCATTAAAATTCCTTTTTCCTTCCAAAGACCTGTCAATTTCCATCTTACAGCCTATTTTCCAGTCAGTGAGTTTACTCTCATTCTCTCCACTTCCCACATGGTTTCCGTGCACAGGGACTCTCTCCTAAAAGTCTAGCCTTGGATTTTTGGTAAATCTAGTACTTCAGTGAACTTGCATGGAGTCAGTCTTTTGTAAGGAAAAGTCTAGATATTATTTTCATGTGCAGCCTATTAAACTAAGCTATTATATAAAATGAAATAAAAGCTACTGAAAAATTATAATTTATGTTATAATAGTGCACTAGAAATATAAAAGTTCTTTAATTTATAAGACTTGCTGAGCCTTCGAAAATCACAAGTTCAAAGTCACTGAAGAAATCCTTAATTTTCTTGGGTCTTCACTGGAAAGGCACTGATTTTAGGCTAGCTTCTCATTGCTCATAATTTCTTCCCATGCAGGTTTTCAGGATATTTAAAATTCTTTTTTTAATCCTCACCTGAGGATATATTTATTGATTTTAGAGAGAGAGGGAGGAATAGAGGGAGGGGGGGAGAGGGAGAGAGAGAGAGAGAATGTGAGAGAGAAACATTGATTGGTTGACTCTCACACACTCTCCGACTGGGGATGGAACCCACAGCCTTCTGGCACACGGGACAACACTCCAGCCAACTGAACCACTGGCCAGGGCTTAACATTCTATAACCAATAAAATTTCATTCATTTATTTGGTCAGCTGTCAAATATTGTTTTAGTACCTCTAATATCTAATGCACATGTACAAAACAGTGAGTAAGGGCTAAATTCTTAAAGTACTCTTTAATGCTTTGGATTTTTATATATATCCATCCTGCTAGTCTAGTTATTTTAGGAAAGAGTAGTTGGTTTTACTATGCCTAATTTTTAACTGTAGAATTAAGAGACAGAATTGACACAACTTGCCCACTGAATGTGAGTTAATACGCAGAGAAGTATACACCAAGACAAGTGTGAGGGCTCTAAACCCAAGGCTTTACAGCCAGTAAAATATAATTCTTTTCTTCAAAGTAAGGAATAACGGCTACTGTGTTCATTTGGCAGTCACATCTTGGCCTCCCTACGTATAAGGCACAGGGTAGGGATCACAGCCTAATGACTAACGTTGGTTAAAGACAGAAGCTCCTGGAAGAGCAGGAACAGCTTAGCTTGAACTACTCTGGGGCACCACCTTGTGGCCAAGAGGTATCTGCTAGAAGCAGCTCTTTGAAAAGGACGTCCGCAGAGGACAATAAAGGGAAGACACAGGAAGGAAAGGTGAGTGTATGGATTAAAGGCACTGGACTCAAAACTCTGTGACAGTCACAAGCCCACTTCCTCTGGGGTAAATTCCAAGGCAGAACACTGGGGTGGAGTCATAGGTATACTCAGAATAGTAAAGAAACAGAAGATTCACCTTAATTATATGTTACGTCAAAAATAAAACTGGGAGAAATTTCCACTTCTGGGAAGACAGTGTATATGTATTATATCTATCCCTATTTCTCCCGCTAAATAACGAGTCAAGACCTCAGACATTAAACATAAAACTAACACAAGACTTTGAAAGGTAGAGAGGAAAAGGAGAATTGGCTAGGGACCTCGGAACATGAGGACTGACATGTTGGTGAGTTCCTTGGATTTTCTTTTTGTGTCATGTATCCTATACTTGCAGCTGGAGAAGACAGCAACCTGGAAATGCCAATGAAAGCAGACCAAATAAGACCAACAAAGGCATGTTCTCTGTAGCCAATGAACCAGGAAAGAGGCAGTCTAATAGGACTTAACACCAGCAGACTGTGATGTGTGTGTATGAATATGTGAGTGTGTATGAATATGTGTGTATGTGTATATATATGCACACACACACACACACACACACATAGTTAGCCAAAAGTTTGTTTGTTTTTTTCTGTAAGACGGCTATAGCCGCACTTAGTTGCCTTTAACTTCATTGGAAACAATTTTGTAAGACCGTATTGTGACAGCTGTCATAACAGCGTGCATTTGAAAAAACGTCAAAATTGGTGAATTTTTGGTTAGCAATTTAATATTGAAGATGGAAGAAAAGCAACATTTTCAGCATATTATGCTTATTATTTCAAGAAAGGTAAAAATGCAACTGAAATTCAACAAAAAGATTTGTGCAGTGTATGGAGAAGTTGCTGTGACTGATTGAACATGTAAACAGTGGTTTCTCAAGTTTCGTGCTGGAGATTTCTTGCTGGATGATACTCCATAGTCTGGGAGACCAAATGAAATTAATAACACCCTAGCTGGTGTGGCTCAGTGAAATGAGTGCCAGCCTGCAAACCAAAGGGTTGCTGGTTCGATTCCCAATCTAGGGCACATGCCTGCGTTGCAGGCCAGCTCCCTGGTAGGGAGGGCATGAGGGGCAACCACACATTGATGTTTCTCTTCCTCTCTTTCTCCCTCCCTTCTCCTTTCTAAACTAAATAAATAAAATCTTTAAAAAAAGAGAAACTGATAGCGATCAAATGGAGACTATGAGGACAACCAATGTTACACTGTGTGGGAGATAGCTGACATACTCAAAATATCCAAATCAATAAAGTTATTGGTGAAAATGAAAAATGTGTCTTTTATTTTATAGAAAAATCCATATAGACTTTTTATAAACCATGTTATAAATGTGATCCTTAGAGCAACCATTAAAAATGCTATACAAAGAGATACAAGAAAACCCACTATGATTAAATAAAAATAAAACAAAACAATATATAAAACTGGAACTCTAAAAAAAGTTCAAATGGCCTACAAGAAGGTAGGAAAAATAAACAGAAAAACAAAAAACAGAGATGACAGAAAACAAAAAAGTGGCAGGCATAAACCCTAACCTCAATAACATGAAATATAAAGAGTTTTAAGACATTAATTAAAAGACAGAGGTTGGCAGAGTGGCTTAAAAAACACAGTCCAACTATATCCTATCTAAAAGAGCTCACTTCAAATATAAGAGTATAGGGTACTGGAAAGTAAATGGAACACAATTATATAATGTAAACACTCATCAAAGGAAATCTGGAGTAACTATTACTATTAAATAAAGTAGACTTCAGAGCAAAGGAAATCACTGTAGACACAGAGGGACAGTATATGATAAAATGGTCACGGAACCAAGAAGACACAGGGATCCTAAATGCGTGCATCAAAGAGCAGAGCTGTAAAACAGGTGAAGCAAAAGCTGATAAAAATGAAAGGAGAAACAGACATCCACTGTTATAGTTGGTGACTTTAACACTCTTCTATCAATGATTGAGAGAAGAACTAGACAGAAAATCAAGTAGATGCAAATACTCAACACCAGCATCCACGTCCATGGATTTGGAAAACTCAAGATAGTACATAGGTGTCATTCTCCCCAAATTGATATACGGGTTTAATGCACTCATTAAAATTCCAGCAAATTTTTTTTGTAGATACAGACAAGATTATCCTAAACATATACGGAAAGACTAAGGAATAAGAATAGCTAAAACAATTTCGAAAAAGAAGAATAAAGTGGGAAAAATTTGCCTACCTCATTTTAAGTGTTGTTATACAGCAACGGTGATCTAAAGTGTGTGATATTGGTGGGGAGAGAGGCAGACGCAGATCAAGAGAACAGAGGGATGGCCCAGAAATGGGCCCACACAAACATGCCAAGGAAAGACAGCCTTTCAGCACACGGTGCTGGAGTGAGGGACATGCATAAGTGAAAAGAGAACCGTTACCTACATCTCATACCATGGAGAAAAAAATCAGAAAAGTCAAGGACCTAAATGTAAAACGTAAACTGAAGTTTTAGAAAAAAGACCTAGGAGAAAGATCTTCAGGATGTAGAGCTATGTAGAGTTCTTAGACCTGACACCTAAAACATAGTCCATAAAAGGAAAATCAAGAAGCTGGATTTCATCAAAATTAAAAATGGTTGCTCTGTGAACAGCCCCATTAGAAGTATGAAAAGACAAGTTACAGACTGGGAGAAAATATCTGCACACCGCATATCCAACAAAGAACTAATATCTATAAAGTATAAAGAATTCTCAAAACTCAACAGTTAAAGAAAAGCAAATGATCCATATAGAACACAAGCAAGGAACATTCACTGGAGAAGATATACAGAAAATAAGTGTGTGGAAATATGTCTAACATTATTAGCCATCAAAGAAATGCAAATTATAACCCAGAGACATATCACTACACACCTCCTGGAATGGCTAAAATAAAAAATAATGCTAACAGCAGATGCTGGTGAGGATGTGGAGAAACTGAATCACGCATATGTTACTGGTAGGCACTTAAAATGGTACAGCCACTCTGGAAAACAGTTTGGCTTTTTTCTTATAAAACTATACAACTAAATAAAACCTTAAATATAAACTTAAACATGCAATTACCACATACTTGAGTTACTGCACTTCTGGGCATTTATGCCACAGAAATGATGACATGTTCACATAAAAACTTGTACACAAATATTTACCTACTTAGATTTCTTTCTTTTTCTTTTTTAAATATATTTTATTATATTAAAATACAGTTAGTGTCCATGTGTCTTAAGTTCTTTAGCTTTTACATTTCTCATACTATTCTTGCCCTCCCCCCGTCTATTTTCTACTTACCATCTATGCTACTTATTCTCTGAACCTTCCCCCCCCCCCACTCCCCTGTTGCTAACCCTCCATGTGATCTCTATCTCTGTGGTTTTGTTCCTGTTCTAGTTGTTTCCTTAGTTTGTTTTTATTTTAGGTGTGGTTGTTAATAATTGTGAGTTTGCTGTCATTTTACTATACATGTTTTTTATCTTTTTTTCTTAGGTAAGTATTTTTAACATTTCATAAAATAAGAGTTTGGTGATGATGAACTCCTTTAACTTGAAATTATCTGAGTAGCACTTTCTCTGCCCTTCCATTCTAAATGAAAGCTTTGCTGGATAGAGCAATCTTGGATATAGGTCCTTGTCTTTCATGACTTGGAATACCTCTTTCCAGCCCTTTCTTGCCTGTAAGGTCTCTTTTGAGAAATCAGTTGATAGTCTGATGTGGGAATTCCTTTGTAGGTGACTGTCTCCTTATCTCTTGATGCTTCTAGGATTCTCTCCTTCATTTTTATCTTTGCTAATGTAATTATGGTGTGCCTTGGTGTATTCCTCCTTGGGTCCACCTTCTTTGAGACTCTCTGAGCTTCCTGGACTTCCTGGAAGTCTATTTCCTTTGCCAGACTGGGGAAGTTCTCCTTTATTATTTGTTCAAATACGTTTTCCACTTGTTGCTCTTCCTCTTCCCCTTCTGGTACCCCTATAATTCGGATGTTGGAATGTTTAAAGATGTCCTGGAGGTGCCTAAGTCTCTTCTCATTTTTTTGAATTCTTGTTTCTTCATTCTTTTCTGTTTGGTTGTTTCTTCCTTTTGGTTCACTCCATTAATATGAGACCCAGTTTCCTTCCCATCACTATTGGTTCCCTGTGCATTTCCCTTCATTTCACTTAGTTTAGCCTTCATTTGTTCATCTAATTTGTGACTAAAATCAACCAGTTCTTTGAGCATCCTGATCACCAGTATTTTAAACTGTGTATCTGATAGGTTGGCTATCTCTTTGTTGCTTAGAAGTATTGGCTCTGGGGCTTTGAACTGTTTTTCTGCTTGATCCATAATGTTTTGGTCTGGTCGAGCCTGTTAGTTATAAGGGGCAGAGCTTTAGGTGTTGACCAGGGTGGGGCGACCCAGGTCGCTGGGTTGTGACGCTGTAGGTGGGGGCAGGGTCAGAGAAGGAAAAAAATGGTGCTTTGCTCTGCTCTCTGTTGCACCTCAGCCTCTTCCACCACTTCCCCCAAGCCAATTGGGCCTTTCTGATGCTGATTCCCGTGGGGGTGGGCTTGTGTGCATTCTAGGACCCCGTGGGTTTCTCCAGTGAACTTTCCTATGAGGGTGGGAGCCTCTCCCTGCGCCTCAACCCCCACAAGTGTTTTCAATCGGTGTTTTGAGGCTTTATTTCCTGGCACTAGGACTCTGGGTTGCGTGATCTGTCTCGCTCCCCAGTTACCTGTGCGCTAATGTGGGACTGCTGCACGGTCAGCCAGCCACCTTGCGCACAGTGCCCTGCTTCTCAATCGCTGCCTCACTGGGTCTGCCCGTTGCCACCCCATGCCCAGGGTCTGCCAGCTGCCACCTAAGTGCCCAGGGTCTTCCCGGTGCCTCCTTGCATGCCTGGGGTGCCTTTTGAGCCCAGTGTCACCGCTTCCCGGGACGCGACTGCTCTGCCGCCCACTGCGCCCCGCCTACGGGTCTGGATGAATGTATCTATTTTAACTCCTTGGTTGTCAGACTGCCATACAGTTCATTTTTCTTTCAGTTTTGGTTGTTACTTTGTTTCTGAATTGTTGTTGTTCTTATTTTGGTTGTTTGAGGAGGCATAGTGTATCTACCTACTCCTCCATCTTGGCCAGAAGTCCCCCTAGATAAATTTCTAATAGTCAAATACTGGAAGTGATCTAGATGTCCTTCAACAGGTGAATTGTTAGACAAAATGTGTATGTCCAAACCATGGAACGCTAATCCACAATAAAAAGAAACAAGCTATTGGTATCACAACAATATGGACTGATCTCCATAGAATGATGATGAGTGAAAAAAGCCAAACAACAAAGGTTATATACTGTCTGATTCCATTTATAGGACCTTCCTGAAATCAGAAAATTAAACAGACTGAGAAATATTAGTAATGGCCAGGGGCAAGGAGGTGGTGGGGTCAGGGGTGGAATGGGCCATCCAAGGCAACGTGATGGATCCTTGTGGCGATGAACATGCTCTATCTTGACTGTATCAACATCAATGTCCTGGTTGTGATATTATAATACTAGTTTGGCAAGGTGTTACTATTGGGGGAAATTAGGTAAAGACACATGAGATTACTCTGTATTATTTCTTACATCTGGTCATGAATTCTACAAATACCTCAAAAGGTAAATAAAGAGCAAAACAACCTCCTTTCAAAACCTCAAAAACTGAAACAAACCGGGCCTTCGTAGGAAGGATAAAGGGGTCTGTGACAGATGTCCAATACATACAGGATGGTCAACAACCTCCCCCAAAGCAGAATCCTCCCCTCGAGACTATAAAGAGGGATTAGGTTTAAATGAGAGAGATGCAGAAGTTTCCTTAAATTCAGGGTGGTCCTGATCAGAGAAGCCGAGAGCCACTCTGGGCTGCTCACAACCTGGAGAACTCAGGTTCTTCCCCTGGAGATGCTGGGGACAGTTCTGGACTTGCCTAAGATGTCTGAAATCTGGGCTACATAGCAGAGCAAATAAACGTACAGCACATTCTAGAGAATATCTAAAATTCCAAATTGGTTCCAGATTTCCAGGTACCCAACTCCTCCCCACATGCCTGACATTGCTCCTTAAGATGTCTGAAGAATAATTCTCCAAAAATCAGAAGAGAAAGAATACATTTTAGCTTAATGTTTGGTTCAAATATTTTCCGGTCTGGCTTCCATTCTAATTTGGTTTACCTCTTGTAGGAAAAGATTAAGAGGGATTTGTTTACTCTTAAGAGACATATTTTTGACATGAAACGGATGAAAGGTAGTTCCTGAGCTTAGGGTAAAAAAACTCTTGGCAGGGCTGCATGTGTAGAAATAACTGCGGAGAGATGCTCAGGAAGTAGAAAAGCTGCCCAGGAGGTGGGAGAAAGAGCAAGAGCTTTTTCTGAGTAACCCTAAACAGCAAGTGTAACTTCCTTTCCCTATTCTTAACTTTTTACCTCCTCCTCTGCAGTCTCTGGCATTTCCTGGGTTGTGTGGACTGTAGATCTTCAAAAACTCCAAAACATTTGGGACCCGATGCCTACAGACTTTAGAAGTTCTATGCCCATTCTACAGCAAGATAGCCATAATCAATGTATTTCATATATAAGAATACTCATTACAGGGTACCTTCAGGAAAGAGTTTTGGAAACAACGCAAATGACCATCACCAAATATATAAACAATATGTTGCATATACTTATTGAGTAGATACAATAAACTATTAATCAGTCTTAAAAAGGAATACAATTCTGATGCATCTACAACATGGATGAAAGTTGAAGATGTTAAGTGAAATATGCCAGACACAAAAGGAAAAACACTGATGATTCCATTTATATGTGGTAAGTAGAATAGTCAAATTCACAGACAGAAAATAGAATGGTGCCCAGCCAGTGTGGCTCAATTGGTTGGACCGTCAACCAGGGCACTGAAAGGTTATGGGTTTGATTCCCTGTCAGGGCACATGCCTGGGTTGCAGGTTTAGCCCCCCCGTTGAGGGGTGTGTGGGAGGCAACCCATCAGTGTTTCCCTCACATTGATGTTTTTCTCTCTCTATCTCTCATCAATAAATAAATATTTTAAAAAATGGTGGTTGCCAGGGGCCAGGTGAGGGGGAAATGGGTGGTTACTGTTTAAGGGGTTCAGTTTCAGCCTTGGCTGGTGTAGCTTCAGTGGACTGAGTGTGGGCCTACAAACCAGAGTCACCGGTTCAATTCCCAGTCAAGGCATGTGCCAAAAAAAAAAAAAAGGAAACATTTAATTCTACTGAACTATACATTTTAAAATGGTAAAAGTGATACATTTTATGATATGTATAGTCTAACACAATGTTTTACTGCAGAAATTTACACACTGTGCCACAATGGTCAGCTCCTGGGCAACCCAGTGTATCTGTATCACCTCCCACTTCTGCCTCTCAGATTATTAGGAGACAAATCCCAGACAAAGTACCATTTTCATCTGTGACTATGTCGGAGTGTATTTCTAAATATAAGGAGTCTTTAAAAAAGTACAATACCATTACCACATGTAAAAAAATTAACAATAATTCCTTAATATAAAATCTACAGTGTTTACATTTGAGTCATATATATTTTTTAAATCAGGATCTAAAAATTTTAGCTCCATGCATTGCAATTCCTTGTTTGCAGTTAAACAAATGTGGCTGTTTGTCTAAAGGATTTTAATTGCACACATTTAGATTTTGCCAATTGCTACTGTATGGTATCAAGTAAAATATTCTCTAGTTCACTGTGTTTCCTATAAAGTGGCAGTTGGATCTAGAGACTTTATGAGATTTAATTTTTTTTGTCTCTGTGTGTACATGCATCTAATTTAAAATTGTGGCCCTAATAAAGTAAAAAGGTCAGTTCATTCATAAAAAATCAAGAGAACCTTCTCCGTCAGTCACAAGGCACGGGGTACTGGTGATACACATGTAAAGACACATTTATGCCTAACCTCCGGGAGTCAGCAGTCAAATGAGTGAGGTATCCAATAAGTGCTAAGCAGAAAGCACAGGCACTTAAATCAGACTAGGGCTGATTTGAGGGTGGCCAGGGAAGACTCCACAGATAGCTGAAGCTGAGTATTCAGATGAATTGTCCAGACAAGAAATGGGAGTTTCCAAGGACAAGGAGCAGTGTGTTGAAGGTGGGGCCTCTTTGTTAGTGTGCCGAACACCAGAAGCCGCAAGCCATCAAATGTGGCTCAGGCAGAGGTGCAAGAGGATGACATGAATGAACAGTGCCAGGAATAAGGATGGAAGATGAATGTAGGGGTCAGGTCACAGGCGTCCTTGTAAGCCATGATGAGTGTTTTACCTCCTGGAAGCAGTGGGGGCAGGATTTAAAACGGGAGCATGGCATGACTACCAATTTAGAGATCAAAACTGGATTGCAATAGGGAGATCAAGTGGGGGGCTTCTGCAGTAATTCAGGTAAGAGAAAATGAGGACTGAGACATCAGCGGTGAAGATGGGCAAGGAGAGTAAAGCAGAACTAGCCAGACTTAGTCATTGACTGGATGTGGGAAATAAGGAAAGGGATCAACAGGAGAAAATCTGGACAGCTGGATAAATGATGGCGGCAAGACAGGGTCTTGCGAGGGGGAGCTGGTGGAGTTCCCAGGTGGGAGGCATCCAGGGGGCGCCAGTTATTTGACTCTGCCCCTTAGGAGAGGGCTTTGGGCTGCACATAAAGCCTTGGAGTCACCGGGGGGCATTCGATGGCAGGAACGATTAGCACGCAGATGAGGTCTAAGAGAAGGGGATATAGATGAGGATGAAACCTGATTTACTGGGGTGACACTGGTTAATAAAACTATATAGGTTTCAAGTGTACAATTCTGTGATACATCATGGGTGTACAGTGATTAAAAAAAACATGAAAGGAAGCTGAGGAACAGCTAGAGACAGAAGAAAATCAGGAGACAGTGGTCTCTCAGAAAGATTATGAGGAGCATTTCAAGAAGGATGGAGAGGCTAAGAATATCAGTACTGCTGAGACACCAAAATGCGCCCTGAAACCTGGAGGAGTCATTTTGATGATGCCACTGTGTGTGTCTGTTGGGGGGAGGGGCGGGGCACGGGACTGAGATTTCAGTTGGTTCCCTAAACTCTGTGTGGCTAAGGTTGCAGTTTGTCCACAGACACTGTCTTACAAGCTTGGCTCTACTTTGCTTACTGAAAATAACAAATCAATTATGCTTCCCATTTCAGAGTGCTGTGGCCTCTTACAAACCTCCAGCCTCCCAAAAGCTTCACTGTGAAGAGAGGATGATTTTGGTTTTGTTTTTTAAAAAATGGGAGACTTGAGAATATTTATATTTTGATCAGAAAAAGCCAGTAGTGAGGTAGAGGTTGAAGACACGATCGCTGGAGCGAGGTTCTGAGAAAGCTGGCAGAAGGGCCATCTAGAGAACCAGTGGAGAAAACACCTCTCGCACGGGGATGGATTTGTGCATAGACCAGTTGGTTTGCTTGTGTGGTTGGAGCATGTGGGTGTGTGGTATACAGGTTGACATATGAGGTTGTTCTTCTTGATATCTTTTATTTTCTGTGTGTAACAGAAGCTAAGTCATTGGCAGGGTGGTGGAGGGGGTGGAGTAGGAGACTTCAGGGAGTGGCGCTGATGAAACAGAGCTGGTGTGAGACTGGGAGAGGGAGTCACCTGCAGATGCAGACAGTGTAAAAACCCAGGCGAGGGTGGAGGCCAGGAGTGCCTAGAGACAGCAGTGGTTGGCAAAATGGGGAGATTCACAGCCCTCCATGCCCTGGCTGCAGAGCCAGACGGCCAGTGCAGATAATGGTTTCCCACGTTCCATGGTAACATCTGGTCAAAGGCACTTCCGGGTGGAGCCATAGCTGAGGCATCGGTCCCCTAATACCATTCTCCCATCTACTGACTATTAGAGGCACCTTTCTAAATTTCGGTCAGTAGAGGATCTGTGGTTTGGGGTTCTGGCCTGAGTCAGGAATTCCAAATTTCTATTTTACTTATTTACTCAGATGTCTTTATTTATAAAGTATGAATAAGGTACCCTCCCAACATCCTCAACAGTGTTGTTATTTATTCATAAGTCATCATCAGTGAAAAATGTAAAATGCCACACTCACATCACCATTTCTCTGTAAAAAGATCTCAAAACTACCTGACTTTCAGAGCGTGCTCTCTCAGGCAGTCTCCTTATAATGACTTTGGGAATCTAGGGGCCCATCTGACACGGTGGACGCAGAAGGCCACATGTTAATGCTGAAGTACATCTCCTTCTTCAACCTGCCTCTGCACCTTCTGCCCAATCCCCACCCTTTAATGAGGGGAAGCTGTACTTATCTTCGCCTTTTAGGGGAAGGATCCCCTCCACCTGCCCCCAGCCCCATTCTTTTCAGCTACTTAGAGACAGGCACTCCGTGGAAAACGTGCTCATTGTAACTCCCTGGCAGCTTCGGATGCTGTTCCTTGATGTGTGAAATGAGTGAGTGCAACCAGTTCTTCAGGAACAACTGAAGGCCAGATTCCTGTACCCAGCCATGGACCGTTTTCTTCAAAGAATCTGATATAGAAGGAGAGCTTGATTAAAGTAGAAATTGTTTTCTCTGGAAATGGTCACAGCAGCTGACACAGGGGCAGACTGTGACTGGCTGGGCAGGGTGTTGAGGAGCGGGCCTCCCAACACTTGATGGGCCTAAACTTTCAGAGGCCTCACTTGGAAGGCGGCGAAGTGATTTCGTCTTTGACCTGCCTGCTCTTTACACACACACACACACACACACACAGGTGTGCTTTAGCACTGAGCTGTGGAAGGAAAGCAAGCTAACTGTAAACAAAATGTTGATGCCAAAGAGAGTATTTTTAGCTATTTATAAGTGAGAGACGTAAAATTCCACGAAAAACAAGAGAAATTCTTAAAATCACTACAAGTAGCCTGGATACTGTTCCAACATAAAAGAATACCAATTTCTAATACCAGTTACACAGTCATTTGGGAGATTAAGACCAGGAAATGCATACGGACTTTTTACGCTATTGTTTCACTGAAGACAACCTGACAGTAACTTGGGGCTTGACCTGGGACGGAGGGTGGGAGGTTTCCTATTTGAGTCTGGCTGAATTTCAGGACATGAAGGGATTAAGTCAAACGTAGACAAGAGAAAGCAAGAAAGGATCTGTGGATCCTTTTCTTTCACATGCATTAGTTAATTTTGAAATTTATTTCCCACACACTAAGAGAATGTGAAACCATTCCAGGACATACACGGTGACTAATGAACTCTATGGAGGCAGTGTTCTCGGACTCAGAAGACCACAAACATTATGTTTATAACTGATGCACAAAGTTTACAGCAGAAAAAACAAGGCTCATCATAACTCACACTAGAACAATGATGTTTTCTACTTGTTTCTATGTTCCTACTGTCTGCAGGTAAGCTAATTCTAGTTCCCGTCCCTTTGTCTTTGTTCCTCTAATTTCTCTCTCTCTTTTTAAAGATTTTATTTATTTTTAAAGAGAGGGGAAGGGTGGGAGAAAGAGAGAAAGAGAAACATCAGTGTGTGATTGTCCCTCACATGCCCTCTGTTGGGGACCTGGACCCACAACCCAGGCATGTGCCCCAACTGAGAATGGAACTGGCAACACTTCGGTTCACAGCCTGCGCTCAATCCACTGAGCTATACCAGCCAGGGCTCATTTTTCTCTTAAGCGAAGTTTTGTGAAGAGAATCCCTGCCCCAGAGATAGTCCTTAAGTGACTGCTGTATTTAACATTTTTTCTGTGTACTTCTAAAAATGCCACCAAGGAAGAGGGTGTGGGAAACCTACTAAAGTTGTGGTGTGAGGCCTCCCATCATGTTTTCATTGGCCTGTTATTCACTGGTGCTGTCTCAGGCTCAGTTCTACCTTTGACAGCTGTTGCTGCTTGCTGAGACACACACACACACACACACACACACACAGAGGGAGAGGATACTGTTAATTTAAAGGACGATTAGTAACATTTCATTGCTGGAACTGTTAAAGAGCCAAATACCATGTAAGACACAGCTTAGCCCTTGATGGAAATGAGAGAATGGAAGAAGATGAGCAAAGGATGTGTTTTAGAGAAGCAGCAGAAGCGAGGCGAGGAGAGGGAGAGAAGCTTTCACTGAGTGGTGTTCAAGTAGAGGAAGCCTCAAAAGCCTGGTGGTGTAAGTTTTTCGGGAGGAGAGGCTGAGACTGCGCTGAAGTCCTACTTCCATCTCTGGACCATGTGCTTCGAGAAAATGTAAAAAACCGATTCTGTAAAGCTCTTGGAATCTCTTCAAAAAAAGCATATACACAAAATACTATTACTTTACATGACATCATAAATGATCCCACTGATTTACATTAGACCCACCATGTCCTATATCCTGCTTTTGTCAGTCTTTGGTATTTTAGGGAGATTTCAATGACCTCATGCTGTCCTTAGTCAATGCAACAACTCTGCGGAGGAACAGAAATACCCTTCCTGTCTTGGGAACATCCTGTCAAGTGTGGGATGTGTTTCCTGCGTACCATGTCTTCTTCTATGCCATCAGCACCCACACAATTATCCAGGCTTTTAGAAGACGATTAAACTGTTGGCCTGGATGGATTTCCCCAGCTACATTAGAGTCAGAGCTGCCTTGTGGACTGAAGATTTGGCTCCTGACTCAGTGTGACTTTTCTCCAAACATTCATAAGCATTCTTTGGTTTTCCTAGTTTCTCCATGAGATATCTGTGTTTCTTTTATCAGTAAGAGCATGGAAAGGATAATATTTTGAAGACTCAAAACAAATTTTTGGAAGATTAAATGAATTTATTTGGATGCAATTTAATTTGCACTTACAAAAGCTTACTAAAATTTTTTTATCCTGGCTGGGTGGCTCAGTTGACTGGAGCTTCGTCCCATACACCAAAAGGTTGCAGGGTCAATTCCTGGTGGGGGCATATACCTGCATCACAGGTTCGATCCTTGGTGGGGGTGCATATGGGAGGCAACTGATTGATGTTTCTCACATCAATGTCTCTCTCTCTCTCTCTCTCTCACTCCTTCCTCTAAGCATATCCGTGGAAGAAGATTTAAAAAAAAAAGTTTCC
The DNA here is from genome assembly GCF_014824575.4 of Sturnira hondurensis. Lineage (NCBI taxonomy): Eukaryota > Metazoa > Chordata > Mammalia > Chiroptera > Phyllostomidae > Sturnira > Sturnira hondurensis. The sequence continues at coordinate 4,871,987 of NW_028081579.1, forward strand.
CCTGGGGTCCTAGATCCAGTCCATGTACAGGGAATAATTTGTTCACACTGGGAAAGTACGTAAACACTTTCAGGCTCAAAAGACACCATTTAATGACTAAAGGAGAAAGAATGTGATGAGCAGGGCTCTGGAAGCTTGCAAATGTGTGTCGCCTCTCCATGGCTGCCCTGATCCACATATCTTTTGTCTTGGGCAAAGCCACACATAACTGTATACTAGGGCTATTGATTTTGCTCTCTGAAATAATCCTGTCAGTTAAAAATACATAAAAGACCCTGGTATATACAAGATACCTTGCACATCTCCAATTACTGTCCCAAGCCGTTCACACAGCTCTGCAGTGGAAGGGCTTATATAGTAAATAAAACTGATGGACATAAAAGATACTTTTCCAATTTACATCTATTAGTTAATAGTATAGTAACAGTAACTAAGAACACAGCTTTGGCACTAGGCTGCCTGGGTTCAAATTCCGGTGCCGCTGCGTCAGAGCTGTGTGACCCTGGGAAAGTTACATATCCTCTTCAGGCCTCTGTTTGATCCGTGGTAAATGGAGATACAAATTGGGTTACTATGAGGGTTAATTTAAATGCACATAGATACAAAGCACAAGGAAAAGTACGTCAGTACATCTGGGCTCTTATTAGACAGTACAGCCTTAACTAGTTATTTTATACCCTCCAACCCCACTGTATTTTCACTGCCCACCCCCCTCCTCCCTAAAAAAAGAAAAAGGGATTCTTTTGGCATTACCACAGACTTGGTGATTTTTATGTTAATCTTTCTGTAGACACTTGTTAAAAGTAGAACATAAGCTTTCAGATTAAAAAGGCAGAAGGAACACATGCATCTAATGCTGCTTTAAATCCCATTAAAATTATAATACAGAATTCTTCCAAAATGACAACCCCACAAAAACTTGGAGAACAAGATGGGAGACAATAGCAATAAAATCTGGAAGCTGAATGGCGGATGGACATACAGGTAACTGACTTTGCAGAGCTAACAGTCAATTTGGAGTGGGGTAAGCTGAGAACCAACCCAGCTTCTCAAAGGCAAAGGCACTGGAGGCAAAGGCACAAAGCTAAATTAGAGGTATGTGGCTTTACTTAGGAGAACTGACAGGATTCAGTTGAAACTGTTGAAAGCTGTTGAAGAAGCACTTGATTCCTAGATTTGTGGCCCCTACCCCATCCATTGTTTCTGCAAGATGCTAGAGTTGGAAGGTTCATTACTTGGATGTGGTAAATCAGAGTGTCTCTAGACTGAAGTACCAAGCACATGTGACAGTGTGAGTATCATACGGAAAACAGGAATTATGTGAATGTGTGTATATTGAACGCAGAGTGCTGAGAAACCCCGACCCCTTGCTTCCCTTACTTGGCTCTCAGAACACTGGCAGTAAGGCCTTTACCCCGCAGCCAAGGGACTGGAAACTTTCCTGTGGGGAATCTGACGAGCAAAAGAGAAAAAAATCCTAAAGATAATGAATATTGGGAATTCCCCAACAAATGGCCCACCCAGATCATCCAACCAGGAGGTCAACAGTCAACAAGCCCAACCTGCATACTTGAGCTTCCAATGAGCTCTTTAGATCATGTCTAATCAGAAGCAGATAGCAAAGAATTACCAGACAGCCGTGGAGAGTCTAAAACAAATCAGGAAAACCAGAAACTGAAAAAACAAGGCTATAGGGAGAAGGCAAACCCCCCCCAAAAAAAACCTCTCATTAAAATCCTACGAGATAACATCATGCATTTATGAACAAGTTTTTTTTTTTAATGAGGAGAATAAAGAAAAGTTTTTGGGAATTAAAACATGACTGCAACCATGAATAAAAAGAATGAATAGAAGGGTAGGAACAGAACATTGTCAGGGAGCCTTCCAGGAAAAGAGAAAAGAAATGTAAAAATAGAACACATTTAGAGGACCAGCCTGGGAGATGTAACAGCTGAATGAAACAGAAAGAGAGAACAGAGAAAGTGTCAATGAAGAAGTCGTCAATGAAATAACCAAAGAACATTTCCCAAAACAGAAAGATACCAGATTCTAGAATAAAATAGTCCATTTCACATCCAACCCAATAGATGGCAAATAGACCATACCAACTCACACTACAGTAAAATTTTAAAAGCTAGAAACACATGATTCCAAAAGCTTCTAGAGAGAAAAAAAAGCAGAAAATACAGAATGGATTAGGAGTCAGAATGTCCTCAGACTTTAAGGGTAACACTGGAGACATGAAGCAGTTTTCAAAAATTTAAAAGAACATTATTTCTGACCAAGAGATCTATTTTTAGCCACTGTATCATGTATGTGAATAATATAAAGACATTTACTGACATGGGGACTCTCAAAAATTTTACTTCTCATGCACCTTTCATTAAATAGCTCCTTGGAGAATGTTTTCTACTAATAAGACATTCAAAAAAATAGGAAGATAGGAAAGAGGAGACCCAATACAGTAGAAGGGCAATGAAAATTACAGGGGATGGTGAAGAGAGATCTCAGGATAATGGCTGTATGTCAGATACAGAGAGTGATTAGTTCCAGACTGGGAGTCATCCCAGAGAGAGCCACACTGGGGATAGTCATCAGTACGATCCCCACTGCCGTCACTCCATCATTTTAACCTGAGCATAGAACAGAATGCCTGTGTGAGCTTGTGCTTGGCTTGTCTTAACCACAGGCTGAAGTTACTATACTCCCCTCCAGGCCCTGCTGCCTGGATCAGTGAAAACTTGCATTTTACTAAAAATGCAAAAATTTTTTCTTTGACCTACTCCTGAAAGCTGGAGGAAATCCAGAGTGCGTTTAGAGGCAGTAAAAAGAAGCCTGTTCTGTTTGACCAGATTTCTGTTGAATGCCACACACCTGGTCCAGACCAAAGCTCTGCCAGATGTCCTCACTGTGGTAAAGCCTCTGTTTCCCAAGATTCATTCATAACCTTAAACCCTGACTTCACAAAAAGCTCTTATAAGCTCTGAGAAGCCAATACCAGATCATGAACAAAAGACCCTTCACCTTCTTTTTTAAAAAAGTATACAGTTTTAAAAAAATCTTTTATTTATTAACTTTTAGAGAAGGGAAGGGAAGAAGAGAGAGAGAAGGACATAAACAACAGTGTGTGAGAGATACATCAACTGGTTGCCTCTTGTGTGCCCTCGACTTGGGAACCTGGCCTGCAACGCAGACATGTGCCCTGACTGGGAATCAAACTGGTGACCTTTCGGTTCGCAGGTTGGCACTCAGTCCACTGAGTCACACCAGTCAGGGTGACCCTTCACCTTCTTGAGAGAGCTGTCATCTAATACCTGTCCTTCCTCACACAGCTAGGATTGAGCCTGCTACTCAGGTTTTCAAACCTAAACAATGAAAAGCCAAAAAAATTACACTATCATCAGGATGACATTATCTGGCTGGAGATGGGGTGGGGAGGGGGAGAATGGGGGTGAAGGTTGGACTGGGCACAGAGACAATTTCTTAACATGACTGGTGGGTGCCGGAGTGTTAATTTTATCATTACTCTGTACATTACTGTATTTTTTGGACTAAAAGATGCACCTAGGTTTTAGAGGAAGAAAATAGGAAAAAAATTGAAGCAAAAAATGTGGTGAAGTATTTAATAACATAAATAACATAATATTTCACCAATGTAAATGTAAATAGAACTCAATAGCAGCATTAACAACCATTATTCCTCCCAATAATAATTGGGAGGGGGTGCCTCTTATAGTCTGAAAAATACAGTATACATTTACACTTAAAGTCTTTATATGTGATGCATTTTACACACACACATGTGCTTTGTATTACAACCCATATGAAGTTACTAATATTCTGCCATTTTTGAGGTACAAAAATAGCAAGCTCATATGTTTAAGCTTGATACTTCAGGCTTACCAATGCACCTTGGGCTCCCGAGGCAGGTTAAGAGCCAAAGTTTCCCCACATGCAAAATGATGAGTGAGGAAAAACCAGAGGGTTTCTTAAATGTAAAGAACTCTCATTACTGTAATTCACATACTGTCTGTGCTCAGTACAGCAATCCTAGTGTATAAAAAGTTAAAATGTAAGTAATTTTAACTTTTTATTGGACATTTATGGGGAAATTCCTTTGTATTTCCCAGTGAAAAGATCTGGCAAATATTATCTTCACATAACTATAGTTTACTATAACATAATAATGAGAACTTAGGAACAGTTTTTAGAAATCCCCCAACCCTCACATTTCCCTTGCTTCTGCTTTTCTTGCAGAAATGGAGACACAGAAACTGGAAATGACAGGAAGCAATAATGGGGATGTGATTTGCGGGAGAGGGTGAGAGGAGGAATCAGATGTATGAGACAGATGTTTTCACTATTCCTTCCTAATCAAGGCAGAGACGTGGATGAACCCCGGAGCTGTTTTGAGGCTCTTTTTTCAGGCATATAGATTAAAGATTCACAAAAACCACAAAGATGAATCTTCTACTTTTCTTCCTTCAGCCATGATTTACTGAGCCATTTAGATGGGATAGGAGCATTTTAAGTGTTTTTATAAACATCATCACACTTCATGCTCATAGACACCCTCTGGATATGGTACCACTATTCGAACCCTGTTCCTAATGCCCTTTTACATACGAGGTGAGTGAGGCTCAGTGAGGTCCAGGAACTAGCTCAAGGTCACAGACCAGTAAATAGTAGAACTAGGTTTAAAACCAATGTGATTCTAACTTCAAATCCACACTCTTAATCAGTAATCCTCTTATACCACACAACCTTTGATCCTAACTCCTTCCTTTCCAAAAGCTTCCCTTTCTAGTCCTGCCTCTTATTCTACAGCTGAATGTTACTGTGATTTTCCCATCAGCATCTACTGCTCCATCCTTCCTAAGGAGTTATGGGAAATCTCCACGTACTTTTGTGTGCAAGTCTAACACTGTATTTCTCACACTGGGGTATGAGCACCAGAGTACTTGGCAATTATGTTGGAGGCATTTGAAGCTATAAAAATAACAAGGCACATCTTCCTGGAGTGCAAATTTTTACTTTAGGTTTTATTTTGGGGGAGAATCTCCTTGTTTTCATTTTAAAAACAAACACAGAGATGCTGTGATACCTTCAAATGAAAGATCTGCACTAAATTTTAAGATAAAAAAAATAAGACTCCAGCTCTAACTGGCTCAGTTGGTTGGGCATCATCCTGCAAGGTGAAAGGTCACTGGTGTGATTCCCAGTCAGGGCACACATGCCTGGGTTGCAGGTTCAGTCTCCAGTGAGGGTGTGTTCGAGAGGCAACCGATTGATGTTTCGCTCTCACATTGAAGATTCTCCCTCTCTCCCTCCCTCCCTTCTCTAAAATATAATAAATAAAATCTTTTTAAAAAAGATTCTCTTTTTTCTTCTAAGAAAGAAACCTTTCTTCCTACTATTCATTCCATAGTAGGAAGACAAACAAACAAATCACTACGGTATGTATGATTCTAATACAATAACATTAATACAAAAGATCACCGAATGGATGTACCTGCTTTAACCCAGGAGCTGCCCTCAGCAGAGCTAGACATAAGGATGAACAAAACCCAGTCTCTGCCCTAAGGAGCTCAGGGGCCAGCAGGAGTGGATGCAAGGTGCTGACAGAACCACCACCAGGGACAGAGAAAAGAGGGGCCCACGGAAAGTTTTGAAAGCTAAAATGGAACTCTGCAGTCAGATGGGGGAGGACGAAAGGGAGAACATTTTAGATTAAAGAATCAGCAAATGCAAAGGCACAGACGAATGGAGCAGCTTATGTTTAGGAGAAAACAGGAATCCGAGGAGCAGCAGAGTACACACTGCAAGGTGGGAGGAAGGAGCCGAGAAGGTGAGAGACAAGCTGAGAGGTACACAGGGGTCAAACAATCAAGACCGCACTGCATACAGGACCTGGGGCTTATGGGACGAGAAGCCTTGGAAGGGCTGCAGTAGCAGGGTAGTGCCAGGGTTCTGCTGTTCATTTCAGAACGAGCACTCCCACTAAGGTTCACACTGTAGGGAGGCCAATTATTAGAGCAGCACAGTGAGAAATGAAGATTCGGAGTGTGATAGAAGGATGGCGAGGACGAGATGGAGTAGAGCTGTGCTCTCCACGAGAAACAGAACAAGCCACAGTATAACTACAAGGTTGGAAGCCATATTAAAAAAGGAAAAGAAACACATGAAATAAATATCAATAACATATTTTACTTAACCCACTATACCAAAAATATTACTTTAACATAAAATTAATACAAAAGTTATTCATGGGATAGTTTATCCCTTTTTTATACCAAGTCTTAAAATCTAGTGTGTATCTCACATAGCACATCTCCATTTGGTTAGTTACACACCAAGCACTCAACAGCCCCACTGGCTAGTAGCTACCGTATCAGACAGTGCAGGTTAGAGGGATTTACTTCGGAGGCATTACTGCAGAACTTGTTGACTCAGTGAATATAGAAGATAAGGAGGTAAAATATCTGGAATTGCAGGCTTGGATAAGTGGATGGAGAGTGGTACCAGCAAACCAATAGGTTTGAGGAAGGAGATAGAAGATTCAGTTTTAGAGCATTAACTTTGAAATGGTTGAGCATGAAGTCACTTGCCTGAGGTAACCTAGCTAAGTCAGTGACAGAGCCAGAATTTTGATTCCAGATCTCTTTGATGTCAACCCTTTCCTAGTGATTCCTCTGAGTCAGGATTTAACAAAAAAGGACAAGGCACAGGAGCTGCAAGTTTGCATTTACATTCATTCAATGTAAAATTGATATGTGTCAAAAACAAAGAAAAAAATAAACAATTAAAAAAATTGAGCATGCAAGTTCTCCAAATTAGCAGTTTCTTGCATTAATAATGCAGCCATTGTTTTCAATGTTTTGAAGAAAATAAGAGATTTTTTGCAATGTTAATTTTAAAAATCTAATGTAAAAATACACTTTCCAAGGCACTTTATCCTATTTTGTAAATATATATATATATATATATATATATATATATATATATATACACACACACACACACACACACCTATCTTAGAAGAAGTGAGATTTTGGGATTTCATCAAAATTGTGCTCATACCATAAGATGAAGACATTAACTTCTAAATAATGTAACAGTCCATTCAGCAGGGGTTGCCATGGTGGGAGAAACTCCTAGTTTCACACAAGAGTTTGTCAGCAGAAAGTGGGTCTAGAGCCCAGCAAGCGAGCTGCATTGTTCCCTCTCTGACCCCTGCCCCACAGACAATGCCACAACCAGCAAAAAGGGTTGCTCCGTCCTGGCGAACACCTAAGGCCCTGCCCCCTTACAACTTAACAGGTAAAAGGAGACAAAGAAATATGGCCCAAATGAAAGAACAGAGCAAAACTCCAATGAAAGAGCTAAGTGATGAGAGACAGCCAACCATCATATGTGGAATTCAAAACGCTGGTAATTAGGATGTTCATAGAACTGATTGAGCTTGGTCAAAAAAATGAAAGAACAAATGAAGGCTACCCAAAGTGAAATAAAGCAAAATATTCAGGGAATCAACAGTGACAGGAAGGATACTGGGACTCAAATCAATGATCTGGACCAAAAGGAAGAAATAAACATCCAACTGGAACAGAATGAAGAAACAAGAATTCAAAGAAGTAAAGAAAGTCTTACAAATCTCTGGGACAACCTGAAATGTTCCAATATTTGTATTATAGGGGTGCCAAAAAGAGAAGGACAACAGCAAGAAATTGAAAGCTTATTTGAACAAATAATGAAGGAAAACTTCCCCAATCTGGCAAAGGAAATAGACTTCCAGGAAGTCCAGGAAGCCCAGAGAGTCCCAAAGAAGTTGGACCCAAAGAGGAACACACCAAGGCACATCATCATTAAGTAACCCAAGATTAAAGATAAAGAGAGAATCTTAAAAGCAGCAAGAGGAAAGGAGACAGTTACCTACAAAGGAGTTCCCATTAGACTCTTAGTTGATTTCTCAAAAGAGACCTTATAGGCAAGAAGGGGCTGGAAAGAGGTATTCCAAGTCATGAAACCCAAAGACCTACATCCAAGATCGCTCTATCCAGCAAAGCTTTCATTTAGAATGGAAGGGCAGATAAAGTGTTTCTCAGATAAGGTCAACTTAAAGGAGTTCATCATCACCAAGCCCTTATTATATGAAATGTTAAAGAGACTTATCTGAGAAATTGAAGATCAAAAACTATGAACAGTAGAATGACAACAAACTCACAACTATTAACAACTGAACCTAAAAAAACAACAATGAAAAAAAATACTAAGCAAACCACAAGAACAGGAACAGAATCAGAGAAATGGAGATCACATGGAGTTTTCAGTGGGGAGGGGGAAGGGAAGAATGGGGCTGGAAAGGTACAGGGAATAAGAAGCATAATTGGTAGACATAAAATAGGCAGGGAGAGGATGGGAATGGTATAGGAAACACAGAATTCAAAGACCTTACATGTACAACCCATGGTCAGAACTAAGTGGGAGGAATGCTGGAGAGTTGAGGGGTGCAGGGCAGAGGAGGGATAAAGGGAGAAAATCAGGAAAATTGTAATACCATAATCAATAAAATATACTTTAAAAAAATAAAAAATAAAAGAATAATACTGAAAAAAATAATGCAATAGTCCAAAAAGTTTCTAAGACCTTCTGATATGCCAAAGAGTAAAAGAGCAAGGGGATCCAGTCTATATGCGGGACTCTCTGTATGCCAGCTCAAGGACATTTACTCGAAGCAAATTTTGGTTTCTCCTATAATACGTGTATATGTAATATAGCACAGAAAAGCAATACTCCTAAAATGTAGGTGGTATACTATAGCTGGCACTAAGATTATTTGATGTCTCAAAACACAATGCTTGCCTAGAAAATGTCTGTGATTACACACACACACACAGAGGTATTTAAGAATGGGAAGAAACAAGAAAATAATCTATTTTCAAGGAATAATTTTCCAAAATAGAAACAGGTAAACAGAGAAAAACCACCTGGGTAAGTTTAAAAACAAAGAAAACAATGGCTTAAAAGTTAACCACCACCCAGGAAGTAGTAGCCACAATAGTTTTAAAGGATGCTAAAATTAGAATGTGTGTGTGCAGCGTGCAAAGAAATGTAGTAGTAATTATGGTGGTAGTGAAATGATTTATGAACCACCAAAAACAGGCCAGTCTGCACAACAATCCTATTGAGCACCCTGTTTCCAACTCTTTTCTAATTTTTTTATAGAGGACAGTGCAGGAGGGCCTTGCTTCTCTTTAGTTGGACAAGGCAGGACGACTCATTTGAATGTGGAACTTGTTTCAACATGACATGTCACTGAGTTGGCCTAACTCTGGTATGGCTTCCTTTACATACTTCTAATAGGTGATGTATGAAATGCAGAAGAAATAGGTGTCATGTATTTGTCACCCATCCAAGGGAACAAGAATCCTGCTTGTAAGACAGAGACAAGGCATCTAATTCTAGAATATACCGCGCTTGGAGACACTAATCCCACCATGAGAGCCCCACCGCCACGAAGCGTTTCTAAATGCTATCGCATTTGGAGTTGGGGCTTCCACATACGAATTTGGGGGGTGGTGTACATTTCAGTCCACAGCGTGAATTACCTAGTCAGTTCTTGTTCTTCATTCACTCATTGCCTGATCTAACCGACACATAACACGCTGCCATGCTGAGAAGAAAAGGGGCTACAAATTGATCATTTGCTTTGAAAAATACTGTTTTCAAGGAAGTAAAACATCTATGAAAGAAGTACAGGATATGGACTTAGTGTATTACCAGAGAGCTGTTACCTTTGGGCACGTCACTTATCTTCTAAGCCAGGCTCCTCAAATGTAAAATGACAAGCACATAACCACTACTCCACAGGGATGTATGAGGACAAGATCAGGTACTATCTAGAAGGGCTCAGAAAGCCGCAAGACTATACATTGCTATTGTTAGACTATGAAAGGGCAAAATGTATATATTTATATGTAGTTTTGAGATACCCTAAAAGATTAAGATTCAGAAAATTAAAATGTCTTCATGAAAACAGAGTTGAAATATAGCTTCTAAGACCCTTTACTTGAACCCCTTGCCTTAAGCACATTCATTTCTTCTTTCTTAGCGCCACTGTCCTCACTTTACTTCAAGATGCCGTTAGGTCTGCTGACTGGTTTTCCAACCAGGATTTTTCTCCTGGACTATTGTCAGGTTATTTTTTCCTACAACACTGCTTTCTTCAAATCATTTTCCTATTCGCCCCAATTCCTGGCTTGGCAGGTGTGGACAAATCCAGAGAAACACCTGGTGACAGGAAGACTGTACACTATTGGGCACGATGGGAAGACCACAGAATTTGGGGTCAGATGGCTATTTGAATTCTGATTGTTATTCATATCAATGATAACTGAAAAGTGACCTAATTGTACCTCAGTTTCTTCACTTGTAAATGAGAATTTAATTGCTTACTTCACATGGTTGCATAAGAAGTGTCCAACTTTAATACAGTGTACAATGTGTTTTAGCTTCTGTCCCTTCACATAGAGCAGGTAGTACAAGATGATGCGTTATTAAAAATAAAGTGATTACGTGCATTGTAGAGTTTTGTTTGTGCCAATAATGAGCACATATTATACTAACTTTAATTTTATTTTTCTCCATCACCATTTATCCTCCATACTCTCTTCTACCTCCATCCCACCCAGAGCCCACAGTCACCACACTGGCTGTCTGTGTCTGTTCAGTTCTGGTTTTTTAAAAAATATTTTATTTACTCATTTTCAGAGAGAGGGGAAGAGAAGGAGAAAGAAAGAGAGAGAAATATCAATGTGTGGTTGCTTCTTAATTGCCCCATGTTGGGGACCTGGCCTGCAACCCAGGCATGTGCCCTGACTGGGAATCGAACCAGTGACGCTTTGGTTTGCAGCCCATGCTTGTGTCTGTAAGTTCTTTTTTTTTTCTTCTTTGTTCAATCCCTCCATGATCCCCTCATCCACTGAGCTGTCAGCCTGCTCCCTATCTATACGTCTGTCACTATTTTGCTTGTTGGTTTAGTTTGTTTACTAGATTATTAGATTCCACATATGAGTGAAATCATATGATATTTGTCATTTTCTGACTGGCTTATTTCACTTAGCATAATGTTCCTCAGGTCCATCCATGCTGTCAAAAGGGTTAAAATTTTCTTTTTAATAGCCGAGTAGTATTCCATTGTGTTAACGTACTATTCATCTACTGATGGACACTTGGGCTGTTTCCAAATCCTGGCTATTGTAAATAGCACTGCAATGAACACAGGGCTGCATATATTCTTTCGAATTACTGTTTTTGTGTTTCTTCACATAAATTTCCAGAAGAGGAATTGCTGAGTCATAAGACAGCTCCATTTTTATTTTCTGAGGTAACTCTACACTGGCTTTCCACAGTGGCTGCACCAATCTGCATTTCCAGCAACACTGTATGAGGGTTCCCTTTTCTCCACATCCTTGCCAACACTTGTTTGTTGATTTATTGATGATTGCCATTCTGGCAGGTGTGAGGTGATAATGCATTGTGGTTTTAATTTGCATTTCTCTGATGATTAATGATGTTGAGCATCTTTTCATATATCTGTGAGTCATCTGTATGTCCTCTTTAGAGAAGTGTCTGTTCAGGTCCTTTGCCCATTTTTTAGTTAGACTGTTTGTTTTCTTGGTGGTGAGTTTTGTAAGTTCTTTATAAATTTTGGATATTAACCCCTTATCAGATGTATCGATGAATGTTTTCCCATTCAATGGGCTGTCTTTTCACTTTGTTGATAGTTTCCTTTGCTGTGCAAAAACCTTTTTAGTTTGATGTAGTCCAGTTCATTTATTTATTTCTTTTCTTTCCCTTGCCTAAGGGAGAGACATCAGAAAAAATATCCCTATGAGAAATGTCCAAGATTTTACTGCCTATATTTTCTTCTATGATTTTTATGGTTTTGAGTCTAACATTTAAGTCTTTAATCCATTTTGAGTTTACTCTTGTGTGGGGTGTAAGAAAGTGGTCCAGTTTTTTTGCACGTATCTGCTCAATGTTCCCAATATCACATATTGAATAGAATATCTTTAGGCCATTGTATTTTTCCCCTCCTTTGTCAAGTGTTAATGGACTAGAAAGGCACGGGTTTATTTCTGGGCTGTCTATTCTGTTCCATTGCTGTATGTGTCTCTTTTTATGCCAGAACCATGATGTTTTGATCACTATGGCCTTACAATATAGTTTGATACCAGGTAGCACGATTCCTCCAACTTTGTTCTTCCTCAAGATCATTATTGCTATTTGGGGTCCCTTGTGGTTCAATATAAATTTTTGGAATATTTGTTCTAGTTCTGTGAAATATTCCACTATTTCTTAATAGTGATTGCCTTGAATACATAATTACTATTGGTTGTATGAACATTTACATCTAATTTTTAAAGTGCAAAAAGATATAAAAGACTACACTGGAAAGGCTAATTATTTAACAAAAACTCACACCAGTTACCAAAATAATATTTTAACATATTCAGATATCTCCCTGGTCAAAGTATGAACTGTAAACCTATTTAAGTTGAAGATTTATGTGGTTATTTTTATTTTTGTTTATAGAACAGGGTAAATTTGAAAGAAACAAAACCAAAAATGAGAAGCCAGCTAGGAGGGTATGGTATGTACAGGGTGGGGCAAAAGTAGGTTTACAGTTCATATTTTCACAGAAAATAATATAATAATTAATAAATTATAATATAAGAATAAACTCTGTTTCACATACTTACAACTGTAAACCTACTTTTAACCCACCCTGTATTTATTTATTTTATTTTTTAAAAATATTTTATTTATTTATTTTGAAAGAGAGGGGAAGGGAAGGAGAAAGACTGGGAGAGAAACATCAATGTGTGGTTGCCTCTCATGTGTCCCCTACCAGGGACTTGGCCTGCAACCCAGGCATGTGCCCTGAGTGGGAATGGAACAGGACACCCTTTGCTTCACAGGCCCGTGCTCAATCCACTAAACCACACCAGCCAGGGCCCTATCATGTATTTAAGCAGATGCTAATCAGGATCTGATTAGAAGACTATGGAATACAGGAAGAGTAGACAATTAATGAGAAATAATTAGGAGGCAAAATTCACTGCACATAAGGATTATGGTAAAGGAGTCACGGATTGCTCGCAGGTTCTAGTGTTGATGGCTGGAAGAATGGTGGTACTATCTGTAGTGTAGAGGTCTGGGGGAAAATGCTGAGCTCAGTTTTGGACACCCTTGGTTTGAAGTACCTATCAAGGGTAGAGAGGTAGATTTGAAACCTGAGAGCATATAAAGTGGATGAGATCAATTAAGGTGGGCCTAAGAAGAGCCTCTGAGAATGCCAACATTTAAGGGAGAAGAGGAGGGAGGGGAGCTCAGAACTAAGTCAGAGATGACAAGGAACGGTCAGAGGGTGTAATGAGAAGGAAGAGTACAGACTCACAGAAATCAAAGATGTAGTTTCAAGAGTAAGAAAATAAATTATTAAATGCAGAGAAAGGGTCTGAATGTTCATGTGCTTCCTTTTCCTGCTGAAACTCATACCGTAGACCTATGGTATCTGATGGTATATGGAAGTGGGGCCTCTGGGAGGGGACTACATCACAAGGGTCCTCCTCTCTGACCTCCAGGAATAGGGCAGTGCCCTAATAAAAGAGACCCCAGAGAGCTTTCTCACCCATTCTGCCATGTGAGGTCACAGTGAAAAGATGGCTATTTATGAATGACGAACTGGGCCTCCAACAGACACCAAATCTGTGGTGCTATGACCTTGGACCTCCCAGCCTCCAGGACTGTGAGAAATAAATGTTTGTTGTTTATAAGCTACTCAGTCTATGTGTCTTTGTTATAACCACCCAAACAGACTAAGACAAGGACAAAAATAAATCCATTAAAATTGGAAATTAAGAAATTACTGTTGACCTTAGAAAGACAATTTCAATGCAGTGATGGGGGAAAAGCCAGACCTTCAGTAGGTTTAGGGGTTAGTGAGTAAATGGGTAGAAAGAAAGAAATTGTATCCCAGCTATTTGAGAAGTTTAGATGAGGAAGACAGACTATAGCAAGTTACCTGCTTGAGTTAGTGATTCGAGCAATGGAGGTCCTGAAAAGTATGTCACAAAAAGCCTAGAGTGTTATTTCAAGGAAGAGGGGATAAGCAGATCAACAGGTTAAAATATTTAGAACAGTGTTTTACAGAAGGAAGAGCATAGGTTTTGGAATGAGATATGTTAATCCTGTGGCTTGCCATTTACCAGCTACCAGACAAGTTACTTAACCCTTTCAGACCTCAGTTTCCTCATCCTTAAGAAGGGAATATCGCTAACTATATAACTGTTGTGAGAATTAAATGAGACACTGTATATAAAAGTGCCCAGCACAGGCACCTTCTGCTTGGTCCACAGAAAGTACGGAAGATACCGGTAATGTAGAGGTGTCTGTTCTAAGCAGTGAAGGTATGTGTTATGTTGCCTAGGGTTATGGCATTTATCTTAAAGTATTAAAAATAGGGAACAAGAATTGAAAGAGGAAAGGGTTTGACAGAATTAACCATAGAAGCAAGGCTAGGGGAGTGGAAGCCCTTGGCTTCCACTTACATATATTAGTATATGTCCAAAAATTCCTTTAAATAAAGGTCTCTAAAAGGAGAGCTTTGCAACAGAGATAAAGCTTTAAGAGGCTGGAAATGGAAAAGACTAACAGCCAAACAAGGCCAAGGGGGGAAAGTCGTTGGTGGAGCTGATACCTGATTTTGTTGATCATGTCAGTAAAGATGGAGAAAACAAAATATTTGGAAAAATTAGTTTCCACAACAGATGTGAATCCAAGTACTCTCAGCCCTAACTGTTAATGAATGTGAAGCACACAGCCAGGGAATCTGTGGGCAGAAAACATTCCCCAGTTGCACAATCTCTAAACCTTTCCATCTGATCTAAACTATAACAATGTGCAAGTAAACATACTCCTCAATTTTTCCAACCCTGCATGCACAAAGAACTACTCTCTTCAAACACGTATTTCATTTTAATAATGAGTCTTGACATAATAGCATTCTTAGATAAATTCAAAGAGAGATTCCAGATTGGAATTGGGGGTGAGCATTATTAATAGATATTTTCAGTTCCATATTTTGACCACAAGGAAAAGCTGAGCTTTAAAGAATTTAGAACTGAGCAGTCACAAGGCAAGATCATGGTATAATGGAATCCAAATGCTGTTCTTTCTCCAAATTTCTCTTCCTAATAAATAAATGAAATATAACTATCTTCAAAATACAGGGCACTTCTTAGCAACTATATATTTACTGACCACCAATCAAGGTGGAAAAACCACTGCATAGGTCAGGGGAAAAATGATGTTGTGGCCATTGTAAAGAAAGAGAAGCTAGGGAAAACATCCCATGTTTTGCTGTGCAAAGATAAAAATTTTTTTTTAAATTACAGAACTCCTTAAAGGCAAAGAAAAAAATCCTTCAATTACTACTGAATGTGAAAAAAAAGGAAGCAGTAAGTGAATTCTAGAGTGGCTTAATACAGTTAGTCTAGGAAAAGACAAAGGTTGATTTCTCCACAAAATCATCTTCCACCCCGTAGAAGAGGACTGGATATTTTCCTTAAAGGAAGGGGTTGCACTCTGGCAATTGTTGGAACATGGTAACTAACTGGCTTTATAAGAAATTAATTTTGACAAACGTCCAAATTAAGCATAGTAGACAAGAGCACTACGGAGAACTGAGCCGGCTGTGCCCCGCACAACCCTAGCGGCGACATTCACACAAACTAGGACCCGACAGGCCCCAGTGGAGTCACGCACCACAGCAGCCCCGACGGTAGGTATGCAGTAAAAACACTGCCAGCCCCATGAGGGTAGGGTGTTTTCTGTTTTATTCACTGCTGTGTCCCTGGCACAAGAACAGGGCTTAATGCTTAAGACCGTCAATAAATATTTGCTAAGTGGGTGAATGAATTAATGAAAAAGGGAAAACTGAAGTTTCAGAGCAAAGAGATGAAGTATACGTTAGAGAAGAATTCCTTATGACTGGGAAGAGAATGAGTGAGTCAAAAAATCCAGAACCTTGGAATGGAGTTCCTACATGTTAGGAAAGAGAAGGGAGGGATGACAGAACCAATCGGCCTTGCGGGGATTTGCTATGCTCCGGCATGGACTTATGAAGGGCTGAGCTAAAGTTGTATAACAAAAAGTAATGGAAAGACCATGTTAACAGAGATGGAGATTTTCTTTTTAGTTAACATTCTAAGCATGTCAAGAAAAGTTCTATCAGTTGTTATTTTCCTATCAAAAGCATCTACATGGTCATAATCCTACAAAGAAGTAGAAGTCAGATGATAGGATTTTCATTATAATGTGAACCCCACCCCCCAAAATAAATTTTTGAACAAATGATCAAGTAAGATAAATATTACAGAAGTTAGCCCTGGCTGGTGTAGCTTAGTGGATTGAGCGCGGGCCTGTGAACCAGATGATTGCGGTTCGATTCCCAGTCAGGGCACATGCCTGGGTTGCAGGCCAGTTCCTGGCAGGGGCCAGTTCCCAGCAGGGGATGCACGAGAAGCAACCATACATTGATATTTCTCTTCCTCTCTCCTTCCCTTCCCCTCTAAAGATAAATAAATAAAATATTAAAAAATATTGCAGAAGTTGGTCTGTAAACTGTTACATGTTAGCTGTTTTTAACTATCCAATTAACAGAAACAGAGTTCATAAAGATTAACTATCCAACTTATGTCCACTGACTGTTTTGTGCTTTGGCAAATATGCATGTATATAAAATAGGTAACATACTATACCTTGTGTATACATGATTTTCATTCTGCTCTATTTATCAGGTTTCAACTAGGCCTAAAGTTCTGTTTCTCTACCACCCCCAACATCAATTCAAATCAGAATTTGAATCAAATTCTGATTCAAAAACACATACAGAATTTCTAAGGACATGGGCTATGGCTGACTCTATGGAATTTCTTTTCACATTGTAGTATTTTTTTAAATTTCACCTACAAAAATTTAAAATATTTTAAAAACTCCTCACTTAATATGTTTATTGATTTTAGAGAGAGAAGGGGAGAGAGAGAGGAACACTGATGTGAGACCGAAACATCAATCAGCCCGGTGGGATCAAACCCACAACTTAGGAATGTGCCCTGACCAAACATTGAACCTGCAATCCTTTGGTGCACAAGACAGTGCTCTAATCAACTGAGCCACCTGGCCAAGGCTCAGTTACAAAAATTTATTTCAAGAGAGTTGGTACCTCCACATGTCCTATTACGGACTCTTCCAATGGTATACCGCAAACAATTCATCTTGCCAAGGAAATCTGCCAAGTTGTTCTATATTCTGAGCAATGCGAAGGGAGTTACTGAGCCATATTTTTTTCTGTTAAAAGTCTGCTTTCTGCCAGGGTTATTTGGCACACCCATCTGTAATTTCCATTAAAACAACAAAACCAGACAAAAACAAAGCACAGAGTTCTCTGCTCTATAAAAAAATATCTACAGTTGGCATCTCTGGGAGGAACCACTCCCACTCACAGCCACTTGATGTTTATGAGGATATACTAGTTGAGAGCTGTGAAAAATACAGGACGGGAAGTTCCCTGTAACCAAAACAAAAAACGTTACAGATACTCCAGTGATCCTAGCAATATCCTACCCCATATGTGTTTAGTTTAGTAGGTTACACAACCTACCAAACAAAAGACAAGTGGTATATATTCTCCTCAGATGTGGTAATGTGATTTACCAAGGAGGTAAAGTTTACTCTAACTTTATTTTTGTATGGGCAGTAAATTCACGATTCACACTCCAAAAGAAGTAAAGGGTATTCGGTTGCAGTCTCTCTCTCATCCTATTCCTTAGCCACACAGTTTCTCTTCCTAGAGGCAAACAACATTATCCAATGTTGTGTAGCCTTCTGCACAGACAAGAATAAGCGTGTGAGTTTTTTCCCCCTTCTCGATACAACTGGTGGCATAATGTCTAACACTTCTAGGTAGGCTCTTAGGCACGTCTCTCACTATGCTGTGGACAGAAACAGGCTTATTCTACATGTATCTCTTTCACTGAATAGCAAAATAGCAGCTTCCTCAAGTACTGTGTTATGAAGAAGTTTGCGGCCAGCAGACTTGGAAGTATGTTGTGACTGATTTGTAAGATCTGCTACAGCCATCTATTCCTGTTTTATGTCTTCCTGTATCTTCTACATGCCTCTATTATAGGAATTACCAAACTTTATTATACTTGCAAAGGGGTGTCTGAGGGTAACATTGTCCTTTCACGCACATGACGCAGGATGCCTACCCAGTACAGTGCCTAGTATATAATTAGTGCTCGATAAGTATTTATGAATTGATCTCACAGAAAAATTTCCAAAGTTTAGAGACAAAGAGAGCTTTCTGTATTCTTAAACGAGCTACTGCTTTCCATATAAAGATAGACGTGTCAACGCTGGAACTGTAGATTTGTAATGAAGGTGTTTTTGAAACATGTGACAGTGTTTTCCCTGCCTCTACCAGAATTTACAGCAATGCCATCTGGCCCTCAACCTGCTTGAGAAAAAAAATACATGAAACTTGACACAGGATCCTATCATGTACGTAAACACCTAGTTTCCAATCACTGCTATCTAAAGAGAAAATGGTTATATAACGTGATTTCTGAAACAAAAGTGGGCTGGGGAGGGAGGTCAGGTGATGGTGGAAGAAAACTGAACGGAAACATGAGTGAAAAAGAAAGTTTATGATTGTTTTAAAAAAATCCAGTGCATGAGAAAAATTAGCAAAAAAAAAAAAAAAGAACATTTCAATCGAAACTTACTCATTTAGGACTCCCATCTGCTAATCATTCTCAAATCTCTTATATGAACTATATTTTCCACGTAAGTACTGCCATCTACAGTACATGTAGGAATCATGGTATTTTTTTTAAAAGGGGGGAAACACTGAAATGAAAAGTCTGGCATACCACAGGCTAACATTTCCATGCCCTTTTAAAAATTTTTTAAAATTTTTCTTCTTTTATTGATTTCAGAGAGAGACAGACAGACAGACACAGATCTGCTGCTCCACCCATCCGTGCACTCGTGGTTGACTCTTGCACATGTTCAGACCCAAGATCAAACCTGCAACCCTCGCTCATCAGGCGATGTTCCACCCAACTGACCCACCAGCCGGAGGTCTGTGCGCTTTTAAATACACACAGATTTACTAAAATTGCATGGTATGATTTCTCTTTATCACATATAAGGAAAAGCAGTAAGACTCAATGGGCTGTTTATTATCTTTTAAAAATATTGTAAAGCTAGAGCTCATGATTTTGTCTTTTAAATTACATATTATGCAACTATAAACAATGATGAAAAAAGATGGAATTTATCATTTGAACTAGAATTTTAAGAATGTTTTTAATATGCCCAAATTCCCATTTATTTCATTTTGCTGTAAGATACAAATTGAGACTCTCCAAGCAGAAATAAAGAAAGTCCCTGTAAGAATTAAACCAATCTCTTACATTTGGTGAGATTCCTCTTTACTGACCAGTAGGGTGAGTCTAGGCATAGAAAGCATGAAAGAGGAGAAAGAATATTAAAAACAAATAGACTGGAAAAGAAAAAAGCAAACAGACTGACTGAAATTTAAGGTTATAAGCTGGAAAAGCCTGAATAATGGTATTTAAAGTCACAGATAACTTTCATGGTCCCAAGAGGATATTATACAAATATGCAATTTTGTCATAACATAATTCTTAAGGTAAGTAAGTGGAATCCATTAAGACTCTTTCAAAATTAAAAAAAGAATTTTGGAACTACCCGTCAAGATGGAGGTGTACGTAGATAGATTTTGCCTCCTCGAACAACCAAAAGGACAACAACAAATTTAAAAACAAAAAAATAACCAGAACTGCCAGAAAATCAAACTGTGTGGAAGTCTGACAACCAAGGAGTTAAAGAAGAAACATTCATCCAGACCGGTAGGAGGGTGCAGATGGGCAGCCGGAGCAGACAGGACTCGTGGTAAGGAAGGGGATGGACAACAGGGCAAGAGAGGCAGTGCTGGCAGCCCAGGTGGCCCTGTTCCCGAACAAGGGACCAAGGGGGTACTACATACTATTACTGAAAGGACCCCCCACTAGGTTCGTTTGCTGCCAAAGGAAAGACGTCTCTCAATGCCAGAGATTTGTGGAAAGGAAATGAAATGTTTATTTGTGGCTATATAGACTTAAAGCAGTGACCTTATGTCTTCATTAAAATATCAAAGTCCTTTAGGATACCCGAAGACTCATAGAGTCCTTCCTTCTCTCTCTGCCCTAATTTAAGGCACTGTATATGAGGAAAAGAAGTAGATTCAGGCTCTTGGCGCCACCAGCTGTGTTGCCATCAGGATCTCCAGCTTCGGACCCCAGTTAATCCAAAGTCATGTAGCACCTTCTCATGGCCTACTGGCAGGAGTCCCTTCACCCCTTTTCTTCTATCCTAAGCCATGTGGCCAAAGGGAGCACCCCAGAGCTGTGTGGTCCTCTTCTACCAAGGCCAAGGGGTCCCCATTCTGCCAAAAGTGAATGGTTTTCTCATGAATTGCCACAGGCGCATGGTCCTCTCCTCAATGGCTGCCAAGTCTGGGTTTAAATCCCCGCACCAAACTTCCTCTGTACCTCCATTTCCGACTCCTCCTACAATCACTTACACCTGTCAGCACTCCCATATCCTTCCAGCTTTACTGGGCTGCCATAGTGGGTCTGGGCAGGCATGGCCCCATGGCATGGAGCCAATCTCAGGCAGGAGAAGGCACTGTAACCAGGGAGAGTTGCCTCCCAGTTACATCTTGGGTGGAAGTCATTTCCATCCCCCTGGCTCAAAGCATGCCCACAGCTATTTACCATATCCATGCAACCAGTTAAAGGTTATAGATGTGTTAAATGACCATGCCAGAGGTTAGCTACAAAGCTGTTGCTATGCAAAACAGCTCTGCATGTTCCTGCTCCATGTGTCCCTTCTCCAACTCACACCTGTGGTAGGGGGGTGGTGAGGACATCCTATATATCTTTCTAATACTTCCTAGACATCTTGAGTTCTGGACTCCATTTCATATCCCTATTTGCCCCCCACCCCCAGCTGCACCCTGTTACAGTCCCATATTTGCATGTGGATAAACTGGGACGAACAACTAAGGAGCAAGACAGACTGCACAACCCAGAGTTCCAGCACAGGGAAATAAAGCCTCAAAACCTATGGAAAAATCTGTGGGGGTTGCAGTGGCGGGAGAAACTCCCAGCCTCATAGGAGAGTTCATTGGAGAGACCCACAGAGTTCTAGAACATACATAAACCCATCCACCTGGGAATCAGTGCCAGAAGGGCCCAATTTGCTTGAGGGTATTGGGGGAAGTGACTGAAAGCTGGCCAAGAGCTGAGCAAGCAGTATTGTTCCCTCTCTGACCTCTCCCCTCCAGACAGCACAGAAACCCAGCCACGTGGGTTGCCCCACCCTGGTAAATACCTAAGGCTCTGCCCCTTACTACGTAACAGGCTGCTGAGACAAAGAAATATGGCCCTTATGNAAGCCTCAAAACCTATGGAAAAATCTGTGGGGGTTGCAGTGGCGGGAGAAACTCCCAGCCTCATAGGAGAGTTCATTGGAGAGACCCACAGAGTTCTAGAACATACATAAACCCATCCACCTGGGAATCAGTGCCAGAAGGGCCCAATTTGCTTGAGGGTATTGGGGGAAGTGACTGAAAGCTGGCCAAGAGCTGAGCAAGCAGTATTGTTCCCTCTCTGACCTCTCCCCCCCAGACAGCACAGAAACCCAGCCACGTGGGTTGCCCCACCCTGGTAAATACCTAAGGCTCTGCCCCTTATGAACAGGCTGCTGTTCATAAGCAGGCTGCTGAGACAAAGAAATATGGCCCTTATGAAAGAACAGATGAAAACACCAAAAATAGAACTAAGTGATGAAGAGACACCCAACCTATTAGATGTAGAGTTCAAAACACTGGCAATCAGGGTGCTCACAGAAATGGTTGAGTATGATTACAAAACAGAGGAATAAGTAAAGGCCATGGGAAGTGATATAAAGACAAATATACAGGGAACCAACAGTGACAGGAAGGAAACTGGGACTCAAAAGCAACGACTTGGAGCAGAAGGAAGAAATTAACATACAACCAGAAAAGAATGAAGAAACAAGAATTAAAAAAAGTGAGGAGGGGCTTAGGAATCTCTGGGACAACTTTAAATATTTCAACATCTGAATCATAGGGGAGCCAGAAGGAGAAGAGTAAGACCAAGAAATTGAAAACTCATTTGAAAACATATTGAGGGAGAACTTCCCCAATCTGGAAAAGGAAATGGACTTCCAGGAAGTCCAGGAAGTTTAGAGAGTCTCAAAGAAGTTGGACCCAAGGAAGCACACACCGAAGCACATCATAATTACATTATCCAAGATTAAAGACAAGGAGAGAATCTTAAAAGCAGCAAGAGAAAAGGGGACAGTTACCTACAAAAGTGTTCCCATTAGACTCTTAGTTGATTTCTCAAAAGATACCTTGCAGGCAAGAAGGGGCTGGAAAGAAGTATTCAAAGTCATAAACGGCAGGACCTACACCCAAGATTACTCTATCCAGCAAAGCTATCATTTAGAATGGAAGGGCACATAAAGTGCTTCCCAGATAAGGTCAAGTTAAAGGAGTTCATCACCACCAAGCCCTTATTATATGATATGTTAAAGGAACTTCTCTAAGAAAAAGAAGATGATCAAAATATTAATAGTAAAATGATAACAAACTCACAACTACCAACAACTGAACCTAAAAAAAACACCCCAAAACAAACTAAGCAAATAGAAAAGGATCAGAATCACAGAAATGGAGGTCACATGGAGGGTTATCAGCGGGGAGGGGGAGGAGGCAGGGGGAGAATGGGGGAGAAGGTCCAGGGAATAAGAAGGATAAATGGTAGGTACAAAATACACAGGGGAATGGAGAAACCAAAGAACTTATATGTATGACCCATGGACATGAACTAAGGAGGGTGGGGAATGTTGGTGGGAGAGAGGGTGCAGGGCAGAGGGAAATAAAAGGGAGAAGAATATGGGACAACTATAATAGCATAATCAATAAAATATATTTTTAAAAAGTTTGATTTTGGAGATAACCAATGATATTAAGAGCATGATGAGAATGTTTCTGGTTTGTTTAACCAATTATTCTTAACTGGTTATTAAACATCATCTTTCCTGCAAATCTCATCACATTGTGGTTGCCACAGGTTTAATAACAGGAAAAATAGGTGACAGTCATTACTTCCCTTGCCTCCTCACCCTTCCCCCCATCTCCAAAGGACCACTGTCCTACTTTGCTACATGGTGCTACTTGGACAGTGTTGTCTGGAGATGAAATTAGCCCCCCTTGTTTCCCACCCCCCACATCTCTAGTTATTAAAACCTAACCTAATCATCAGGACCAAAGTAAATGCAAATGTCTCTGTAAAGTATTTTTTGATTCCTCCTTACCTAGAAATAGTTTTCCTTAGCCTACGAATTTTTTAGCTCTTTTCTTAAATATTTATTAGGGCCCTTATAAATATTCTATATATTGAAAATGTGAGTATTTATAGGATTATAACTCCTTGACAAAGAACTGCATTTTATTCATCTTTCCACCTGCCATAGTAACTAGCACAGTGCCTGGCACAGAATGGAAAGTCGATCAAGGTTTAATGAATAATATATGCTTACATTTAAAAGTTTACATGGCTCACAGTAAACCAAATAGTTCTTTTGAGTAGGACTCATGGATATTAGTGTAGTGATTCTGGGGGGAGGGGTTATAAGGGGTTAAATGGCAATGGAAAAAACACAATAAATAAAAATAAAATGTATAACAAAAAAAGAAAAACTGAAGAGAAAAAATAGTTCTTCGGAGAACATCATGGCACAAAGATGAACAAAAGGGTTTTTGTTAGATATTTCTTGTACAAGGAAAGCTGGAATGTATGACAACAGTAAAATACACTACATACCTATGGTCATGGTTTTTATGAGAGTAATCATTAGTGTCATTAAGTCACCAGCAATCTAGTGACAGCTTAATATTACAGCTTGTTAGAGCTCTGGCTAGGTTAGGGGCATGTGCCTTACAAGGAACTTAACTTCTTAAGCTCTTTACTAATCGTTAGTCTGCATTATAGTTTAGGCAGGTTGTACTGTTGCCCAGGAGATGTCACAGCTACCAGAAAGGAAAACATAAACAAATTTTAAAACATACCAATATTCAGAACAAAGGCAGATATTAAACAGAATCTTTAAAGCCCTGGCTGGTGTAGCTCAGTGGATTGAGCACGGGCCTGTGAAGCAAAGGGTCGCCAGGTTTGATTCCCAGTCAGGGCACATGCCTGGGTTGCAGGCCAGGTCCCCAGTAAGGGACATTTGAGAGGCAATCGCACAGTGATGTTTCTCTCCCACTCTTTCTCCTTCCCTTCCCTTCTCTCTAAAGATAAATAAATAAAGTATTTTAAAAAACCAAACAGAATCTTTAGCTTATGTTGACTGATTTAGTTTCTTTGGGGGCCTCTTAACTACAGCATAAAAATGCCCTCCCAAAGTATTCAAGTATTCAAGCTCTCCATAAATTTACTCAGAGTCCCTGTGTTTGTTCCTACATAATGGGTAGAGCTGCTTTGACTCCATGTCTTGGTAGAGTGGCCTAATGTAGTAGGTGTCCTATAGGGTCCAGTGGCACAGCCTCCCCTATCACCCAAGCTGGGTACAACTAAACCCTCCTCCTACAGTTGAGCCTTTGTTGCTGTTGGACAGATCAACAAGAGGGATTTACCCAGGCCAGTCACTGACTACCAACCACCACCCTCTGTGAAGGATCAGCTGTGCAGGGGCAGGGTGGTGGTGCTCCAGCATGTCCTGCAGCTGTCCACTGAGTTTGCTGGCCCTAAGGTTTCCTGGGCAGCGCAGGCCAAGGTCAGCCCCCACCTGTGTTTTGCCTGGGGCCACCCTGCCTGAGCTATAAAGCAATCTGAGATGGCTGCTGAGATCCCAGCAACTTCACGATTCCCAGGTGAAGTTAAGCTGTCAATTTAGGCTGGCAGCTGCCAGTGCTGGGCCTCGGGCTCAATGAGGCCAGCCAGCTGTTGCTTGTTTGATAGGAGTTAGAGAGTTGTGAAGCATAAGCCAAAACCAGCTAATCAGGTGGAAAAGCAGTTTGGGTGGGTCCATCAGTTGGGTGAGACAGAGCCTCTGGGGATCTCCAAGGTGGGTCAAACAGTGTCAGCCAGTGATGGTATCTCAGATATAGTACCAGCCAGCTCTTGGTGCAAGGATTTAGAAAAGGGACAATGGCCTCTGTTCACTTTGATGCCAGAGACTTCAGTTTCTCCCTATGTGCCACTGCTGCCTTTCAAGCTGCCACCTCAGTGCTGGAGCTCACAGGGCATGAGTCTGAGTAGGTGAGTCCACATGTGAGTTCTTTAAGAGGAACTGCTTGGGGCTCCAGAAGTTTCATCCACTGACTCAATTCCCGTTGGGTTTTGAAGCCAGGAGTTGTGGAGACTTATCTTCCTGTCACTGGAATCATGGGCTGGGGTGTGTGGTGTGGGGCTGGGCCTCCTCAGTCCTGAGATATCCCTCCTGAATTTTTATCCACCATATGTGGGTGAGGGACCAGCCTGTTCTGTGTCTGTGCCCCTCCTTACCAGTATGGATGGATGTGGTTTCTTTAGTTCTGTAGTTGTCAGACTTCCACTCAACTTGATTTCTGAAAGTTTTGAGTGATGATTTTTCTACATTTTAGTTGTAATTTTGATATGGTTGTGCAAAGAGCAAACCATGTCTGCTTGCACTGCCATCTTGACCAGAAGTTCTTCAAGGTGGAGTTCTTGAATTTAAATTCCAGCTCTCTCACTTGCAAGCTGTGTGACCTCAAGAATGTTACTTAACCTCTCTAAACCTCAGTTTCCTTATCTGTAAAATGGGAACTAATATTAGTTCTTACCTGATAGGATTTGTTTGTTATAAGGGTTAAATAATAATTTAATAATTTATTTGAACATATATCCCATAGTAAGAGCTACATGAATGTTTGCTAAATCATTTAGATGTACATCTGATATAAGAAAAAGTTTGGCCCCCATGATTGATAAGGTCTTCAGGTGTATCTATTATGACGACAGCAAGTAGAACTTAAAAAAATGTTTTCTGTTTCCGAAGAAGCCCTGCTTTGACTTTGTCTTTTCTCCCCTAGGATTTCTAAGTATGCCTTTATAATGCCAGTTAAAAGATAGTAATTTGGGAATCGGTATGCGTCTTGCTCAGGATCTTTAAGTGTTCACTTCCACCAACTCTGCCTTGCCGCTAAGGAAATTAGAGGGGAAAAGAGGATATTTATCACTTCCTCTATTACATTATGACAGTAAGCACTACAGCTGATGACAGGGTGGTTTGGCATCTGAATAAACTTATATAAAATCAAGAAGAGCTCCCACACAGAGGTGCTGCTGTGGTACCTAAAGAGTAATGTATTGTAGTAGAGCCTTCCAATAATATATCAGTGAGAAATCAGCTAATGGCCTGATTCCTAATAACAATCTCTGCAACATGAATAATAAGAAAAGTAACCTTGAAAGGTTACCCAAGAAGGTTAAGTGTCACTGAGACTCACGACGCTGGAAAGGTATGCTCTGTTCTAATAATACTGTTGTGGTCCATGCACAGTGGTGATTTGCTAATCATCACAGATGCAGAACAGATATAAACACAATATACAGCTGTAATGGGAAATGCCACCTCTTCCAGCGTTGGGGAGAGTTTTCATTCTGGTAAAAGTAGAGCACTTGATAACTTGATACCATACTGAATTTCATTTCTCAGAAAGTAGAGGAAACAACAAAGAGAACTGCTATTCAGGACTATGTAATGTGACAAGAAGGAAACTGTAGGTGATGTAGGAGTGATAAGAGCTTTCTTTCTAATCCTTACGAGAGGACATGCATTTTGATTTTTTTTAAGAGTGAGAGGGAGAACTCCCATATGCACCCCAACCAGAGATTAAACCTGAGACCCAGGTATGTGCCCTGAAAATGTTGTGGGATCAAACCCACCACCTTTTGGTGCATAGGATGATGTTCCAACTAACCGAGCCACCCGGCCAGGGAGGGAGTGACAAGAATTTTAAAAGAAATGATGCTGTTTGCTAACCTGGACTTTATAACAGCAAAAAAGGGAGCCCTTTTGCAAGGGAGGAACCTAGACCCCCAGAGAGTAAATTTTGAAGTGTTCAGAGACAGGATGGGGAACCTAAGAGACATGAAAGGTTAGGCTTTAAAAATAAAATTATAGCCCTGGCTCAGTGGGTTGAGCACCAGCCTGCAAAGTGAACATGACAGTTCAATTCCCTGTCAGGGCACATGTCTGGGTCACAGACCAGGTCCCCAGTTGGGGACGTGTGAGAGGCAATCTATTGACGTTTCTCTCATGTATTGATGTTTCTTTCCCTCCCTTTCTCCTTTCCTTCCCTTCTCTTCTCTCTAGAAATGAATAAATAAAATCTTTAAAAAGCAATGATAAAAATATTTTAAAAATAAAATTATGTTATTTACTCTAATGAGGTACACTAAAGGGAAGCAACTAAAGAAAAAAAAGGTGTAGATAGATTTATCAAAGGATGAATGCAAAGAGAGGCACAAACACACAATAGTATCAGGACGTTAACACCCAGATGAGGTAAATATTTCTTTTTCCTACCCACATAATCTCCCCCGCCTCCCCACAGGTCAGAATCTGTTGTTAAGTTGTACCTTGGAGTGAAGAAATCAAAGAATTAGAACCTCAGCCTAGGAAAAGAACTTGGGAGTCCAAAATGGAAAATAGGCAGTTTATGTTATGGTCCTGGCAGTGTCCACAATAGGCTATTTTATGGCCAACAGAGTGGGCTGAGTGGACCTTAAAATCAGGACATGTAGCCCTGGCTGGTGTAACTCAATGGACTGAGCAGCGGCCTGTGGACTGAAAAGTTGTACGTTTGATTCCCAGTCTAGGGCACATGCTGAGGTTGTGGGCCAGGTTCCCAGTTGGGGGCATGAAAGAGGCAATCAATCACACATTGATGTCTCTTCCATTGTCCCTCCTTTCCCCCACACATAAATAAATAAGTAAGTAAATAAATAAATCTTTAAAAAAGATCAGGACATGTTAACTTTGGCTGAGGGTGGTAGAAGATCTATAGAAATGTGGGAGTCAGAGCTGGCCCCATCTGTAGGTCTTGGTGGAATGCCTGTATTTCTCTTGGCTTTTCCCTCAGATAATTGTTATTGTTGAGCTTCTTGGTACTTTTCCTGAATATGCTTGAATTTTTGTTTTTTGAGACTTCGCTCTGAGGTTCTTGAACCACATCTGTAGTACTGTTCAAGTTGGATATTTGCCATTTTTTTAAGGCCACTTCTTCCAAAGAATGGGGTTTGGACCTGTGTTCTTATTGAATAGTGTCTCTAAACCTTCTGTCTGTTTTGTTTCTTGGTGAACACTGTTCATTTTTTCCATGGATGCCTCTGGTGCCTGACTTTAGTGAGATCCTGTAAGTCAGGCATCTGTTAATATGCTGTTCACATATTCAGATCCAGTGAATAGTTGTTATTATGAAAAACAAAACAACCTTTTAAAATGTTTGGAGCAGTTAGTATAATATTAAGAAATGATAACTAATAATAAATGTTCAAAATTATGTCCAACTTGGAAATGTAAGACAAAAGATAGAATGAAAAAAGAAATGCAAAACAAGGGAGGGAAACTTAAGAAAAAAATTAATTTGAATGAGTTTTTCTTAGGCCTGGATGAATTTCGCCTTTAAGATACCCATGAAACATATACATGTAATCATGCAACCATCCCTGGTTATCTCTAACGAAGGGAGAATGAAAGTCTGGAGATAAACAAGTATGATTGTGATTTTCAAAAAGGAAGGAAATATCGATCTTGAATACTGGAAGACCAGCTCAAGAAACAAGACCAAGGGAGGCCAGAGTGGTAACATGACCAAGGTCATAGTTAGACACTGGAGTAGCTGGTGGGACACTGCCTGAGGCTTGCTCCTGGACCCTTGGGTGAGTGTGCACGCATGCACACACACACAGTCATCAGTCAGGCACCAGGGGAGGATATTGACCTCCACTGTTGTTGCTGTGAGACGTCTCTAACTACATCTGTGTCTTTACCCTCTCCAGGGTCAAAGCCCCAAGAGGGAGAGCCCAACGGCCTGAGCATGGATCCTGTGTGTATGTCTTAGTTACAGGGCGGGGACCAGGGTGCAGTGACTAAGGCACCTGCCTTAGGTACAAAATTTAAAGAAGCACCAACACTCACTTTTAAGATAAGTCGCATTAATGCAGCATTTAAAAAAAGTCAAAATCAATGCAAAAAAATCATGATGAAAGAAGTGTCAAAATTTAAAGAAAGACACGCTCAAGAATCAGGGCCATGCCAAGTCATATTGGTGCCTGAGGCAAAAAGGAAAACCAAAAATACCAATCCCGTCTTTCTTCAAAATATCTTTTAATGTTTAGTTCATCACATATTTTTTGCATTAATTGTAATTTTTAAAAATATTGCATTAAAATATTTGTCTTTATTACTGAGATTTTTGGCATCCCCTTACATATATTGCAGCTGAGATGAGCGCCTTGCTCTCCTGACCCCAGTCCCAGACCTGGCCCTAGTTGCCAGTAAGCAACAGGAGGAACTGTCTGAAGACATCTTAGGTCCCCGCTATGGGAGGCACGGCTCTACAACAGAAGTGAGTGTGGATGACCCTTCTGACTCCAACACAAATCTGTTCTGCCTCCCTCCTCTCGATCTTTAGGTCTCAGTTTAGATATCACTTCTTCACTACTGGTTTCAGTATTCCTCTTTGTGCTCCCTCAGTATCCAGTTCTTAAGCTTAATATTGATCACGGTGTTTTGCAATTTGTTACATCGTCCTTCCAGACTACAATGTTAGGTGACACAGATTCTAGAATATTCATCCCTGCATCACTCTAAAACCTAACAGAGTACCTGGCACATATTAGGCCATCAATAAATACTTACTGAATGGATGGCATGGAAGCCATATCATAGGGATATAACTGACATTAAAAGTGTTGATTTGGAAAAGAACAGACTCAGGAAAATACAAATAGCTCTCTTTATCTGTCTGAATGGCTGTCATGAGGAAGAAGGCTGAGCTTGCTATTTCTCCATCTTTTGTCTGCTTTCAACCCTCCTGGGTGGATTCATTATATATCCATCACAAGTGGCTCACAGTGGTATTAACTATACATTAAGTCCAGGATTTTTCTTTCAGGGTGGTTATGGTACTACATATGCTAGAGAGGCTCTCCTACCTCCTAGAATACTGTGTCAGAATAGTAGAGAAGCAGTGCATGTGTTATTGTCACTTGACCTGAGAATCGTGGGACCAGTTTTTCTTATCCCCTACAGCTTTGCAGGACAGACTAGAACCCATCATCAAATATTATCCCAGGACAGGTTTTGGCTTGGTATAAGGAAGAATTTTTAACCTTCAGAGCTGTCTGTAAACAGAATGGGTAAACGTGTGAAATGAACAACATGACATTACCGCAGACCTTGCAGTTCCCTGTCAGGGTATTGCTAACTGAACCCGGCAGAAAGTGGAGTGAAATTTGGGGTGTGGTGCAAACAGTGGACCTTGAAAAGATATATCCATGTCTTAATGCCTCGAACTTATGAATGTGATCATACTTGGGAAAAGGATCTTTTCAGATATAATCAAGTTAAGGATCTCCTAGATGAGATCATTCTTAAATCCAAGGATTTTATAAGATATGGGAGAGAAGCTAGGAGACAGAGAGAAGGCAATGTTAAGGTGAGTATGAGGGAGTTTAGACAGGCAGACTTGTAAGAACTTCTACATCTAAAAATCTTTGTTTCTAGTCATTTCTTGCCCAGTGGGGGAAACAATGGGTCCATGTGGAAAGCTACTACTTCATAAAGTTTTCCTGTAATGTTTCTAGAAACTTTCCAGAAACAGACACCTCTACTCTCCGGTCAGTAGAGAGGAAGCATATTGAGGTAGGCACACAGAAATTTGCTAATAGATTAACTGGTGACATGATAAAGTTCACAGTACCAGCCTATCTCTAACAAAAGCATGAAGCTGTGTCTAACATGTAGGGTGCTATTAAAATACTGATCTTAATTACGGAGTTTTTTTGGCATCCCCTTAAATGTTGCAGTTGAAGTACACTCCACTGAAATTTCATGGTCACTTAGGGAATAGTAACTAAGCCAAATTATGCAGGTAAGAAAGCGAGATATGCTCTACTGAGTGGTCAACAAACATTTTTGAAGTCTTCAGTGTCTAAACACTGTCACATGTAGGCTACTAGTTTTTAAAAATGCTGTGTATGTCCCTTTGAAGAAAAAATGTCTGCACAGGTCCATATCATTCTACCTTTAACTTGATGCTAATTTACAAAATGAGCGTAAAAAAACCTGAATACTTTATAAGCTTTCAAAGAAAACGGGAATAACTAAAAAGAATGATGTTCTAATTTCACACTCTTTTTTTGGTTGTTAATTAAAAAGGGAGATAGAATAACTAAAACAAAGGAATATATCTTGCCTGTATGGCACCAGACAGTGTTTTTTTATATTGCCAAATTACATTTATAACACAGAATACTTTGAATAAAAAGAAATATTTTTCTTCTTCCATTAAAATTTTCCTTGCTGATCACAAAACTGTTTTTAATTTTTTTTTAATTTATTTACTTTTAGAGAGAGGGGAAGGGAGGGAGAAAGAGAGGGAGAGAAACACCCATGTGTGGTTGCCTCTTATGTGGCCCCCATTGGGGACCTGGCCTGCAACCCAGGCATGTGCCCTGACGGGGAATCGAACTGGCGACCCTTTGGTTCACAGCCCACGCTCAATTCACTGAGCTACACCAGCCAGGGCACAAAACTGTTTTCTTAAAAAGCCTGGGTATGATGGCAGTGGGCTGCACACAGATCCAAATCCAGGGATCTCTGCTCCTGAGCATTTACCACACAGTTTCCAAGTTACTATTCTACAGGGTTAACAGGCTACCCCAAGCTTGCTCACTGGTTTCTAAATCTACTCAGTTCAAAATATTTAATGAAAGTGTAATATGTGAGCATGTGTTGGACTACAAACATGAAAAACATGAGGAATGTAAGGAGTAGAGTGACAAGCGGGGAAGAAAAGAAATGATCATAAATAACTATAACATAAGGTAAAGCGTGGCAAGTGCTACAAGAAAAGTAGAGACAAAATATTATGGGAATTCCAAGGAGGGAGAGACTACTTTTAGCTTGAAGAAGAGGAGAGTGGTGGAATGGGGGAATAATTTTAGGTGAGCTTATGTGATCTTTCTGAGTGACCTCAACAGAGGAGATGGGCAATGGAGTGCTGCTGCTGATGACGTCAACTATTATCTGAGCATTTAAGATGTGGTCAACATTTAAAATGCATTGTTTTATTTACCAAATCTCACCAAAATCCTATGGGTAGGTATTCATCCTCCTTTTAGAGGTGAGGTAATCAGAGAGATATAAGGTCACTCAATAATAAATGATGCCTCATGGGTAGAGCGCCTAATGCCAACATGTATGCTACAAATAACTGGAGGGATGCTTCTCAAATGGCATTAAACTACAGATCTAGTGGGCAGAAAAGAGTTATATTTGGTTCTAGGATGGGAAGTAGAGAAGGCAAAGGCAGTGAAGAAACAGGGTTGGGATAGGAATTTACATCTTGGACCTAAAATAGTTGGTTTGTCTGTCAGCTCCAGGGTTCTCAACTGGGGGATGATTTTGCCCCCAGGACATCTGCCAATGGGTAGAGACAATTTTGGTTTTCACGACTGGAGAAGTTGGGGAGGGGAAAGCCACCAGCATCTAAGTGCATAGAGGTCACCCAGATGCTAAACATCTTGCAATGAAAAATATAACCCACAATAAGAAATTACCTAGCCTAAAATGACAGGAGTGCCAAGGTTAGGAACTCCTGGGCTATTTTGTCTAGTCTACCTAGTTAAGATAGAACCAGGAAAATTATATAATTTAGAGAGTGAGTCAGAAAAAAGAAGACAGAAAGGCTAAAGAATGAGTATTCAGCAAAGAAAAAGAAAAAACTCTGTAGCTCCAAGCTTGCTAATTAGAATGAGAAATATTAAAAAGAAAAGAAAATGAAAAAAGAAAAAGAGTAGAGAAACTACTCTTCGTTTATAGTTTCTGACACACGGAAAGAAGTAAGACTAGAGCACAGGAAAGGAGATGCAAATGAAAGTCTTTCTCAAAATTAAAACTGGAAATGAGAATCAAGACTATTTGTCCCACAGCTCAATGCAAGGAACCTGAAGTCACACCATCCTGCTGGCTACTCAGTGACATGTAAGCAAATAGAAAGTCTTTTAACACTAAGTAAATCAAGCAAATTATAACAAGGTATTTTGGTGAGGGTTGTGAAAACAGGTTAAAAAAAAAAAGACAAACACCAAGGGATTAAGATAGACTGAGAATATCTGTGATATAATGTTGTAAAATATTTTAAAATTTGCTTTAAGACTAATGCAGTTTTGTTATATATTTTTTAAATAAATAAGTTTTTTAAAATGTAGTAATCTACCTTTAAATTAAGTTTACCTAAACTGTCTTGCTGGGCTGAGGTGGCCAAGGTTCATCTAATTTCCTGGGAAGAATGAACTGAGGAAGGGACAACACTGTCTAAATAAAAAAAAGCAAAGAAAAATGATGGATTTGGCCACTTAAAAACTCAAAACTTCTATATACCAAAGATCATAAACACTATTAATAGGCAAACTGGGGAAATATTTGCAATAAATATAATATAATAAAGGGCAATACACTTACTTTCTGAAGAATGCATAAAACAAAATATTATTAATACTGAGTTGTGAGATTGTATTTTTTCTTGGAAACTATTTGCAGATTTTCTAAAATAAACATGCATTTTTAAAAGCTTTAAAAAGTATCAATAACATCAAGAATTGGGTTACGTCACCTCATCTAAACAAATTTAAACAATCACACTATTTTTCAAAGATTAGGAATCTAAAGCTGCCAAAAAAGCTGAGGTTCCACCTCTGTTCAGTTCCTTTCAAGAAAATGCTAAAGCCCTCAGAAACACCACAGCACCCTCTTTTGAAAGAAATGCACTGTTTTTCACATGAGAGTCCTGGGCTCACTGTGTTTTTATAGTGGAAAGAGTCTTTAAAGATTATGAAGCCTGGCCCTGGCTGGTGTGCGTCAGTGGACTGAGTGCCAGCCTGTGAACCAAAATGTCGCTGGTCCAATTCCCAGTCGGGGCACATGCCTGGGCTGCAGGCCAGGTCCCTGGTTGGGGGTGTGTGAGAGGTAGCCAGTTGATGTTTCTCTCCCTCTCTTTCCCGCTCTCTGAAAATAAAATCTTTAAAAAATTATAAAGCCTGGTCCCCTCATTTCATAAATAAAGAAATTGGGGCTCCAAAGGAAGAGACCACCCGAGGTCATAGAGAGGTAGCAGCAGAGTTGGGAGTGGACCCCCACATAAGACATAACCAGAGCTTATTTTTTTCCGATCTTCTCATTCTTTATTCAATAAATTTTTTTTTGAAATTTTTAAAATTTAATTCTTGTTCAAGTACAGTTTTCTGTCTTGTATTCCCAGCCCTGCCCCCCCCCAGTGCTCCCCACCTCCCTCCCATTTCCACCCCCACCTTAGTTATTGTCCATGTGCCCTTTATACTTGTTCATGTGAGTCCTTCCCCTTTTCCCCTGTGATTCTCTCCCCTCTCCCTGTGGGCCCTGTCAGCCTGTTCTGTATTTGAGTGTCATTGGTCATATTTTGCTTGCTTGTCTGTTTTGTTGTTTAGATTCCTGTTAACGGTGATATTATATGGTATTTGTCTTTCACCACCTGGCTTATTTCTTGATTTTGTTTCTAAATATAAATAAAACATTGAATTAAAAAATTAAAATGAAAGATTTTTTACCTGAAAGTTAGGGCAAAAAAACATGGATGTGTACCATACATGGCAAAATATGGTACTTTAGGCACCCAGCAATTTAAAAGTATTATTTTAGAAAGACATGCCCATTCTTGGCTGTTGCTTGGTTCAAGACAGAACAAGAATTTATAAAACCTCATAACCCTGCATTTGTCTATTAATAATACATCCTTCTTCTAAAAAGAAGCAACAGGTGATGAGAGAGTATAATCATTCTGTTTAATTCCAGATAACAAAATCTTAAGATGAGGATAGACTCAATATTAATTTGGGACTTCCGAGAAAACGTTATCATAATTGTGCTGGAATCTTATTCCTGAGTAAAGTCCTACAATTATATTATTTTGGTAGGTTTATAAATGGCTATTCATAAAAGAAAAGTAATAGTATATAACTCTTTTCCAAAAATATAAAATAATATAGGGACTGCCATTTAAGCTTTTATCATTCTCCTATTACTAGAGCTTAGTATACTGAAAGAACACCCAGTGTTTTCCTCTTATCTGATGGATGACTGACCAAAAAAAAAGGGACATTATGACAAATAATGTGTAAAGAATAATGTATGGCTTTTATCATCATCAGCATTAAGAGCTTTTACAGTATACTGAGCAGATGGACTGGGGATACAATACTCATTCTTGGCTGATACTCATTTATTTATAATCTGTAACTATAATAATAATCGATTCTTTTGACAAACATTGACTAAGCAGCCAGTATCTGCCAGCCGTGGTTTTAGGAGCAAGAAAGAAAGAAGTGAATAAAAGAGGCAAGTTCTCTGCTGTCATGAAACTTACCTTCCTGGGAGGGGGGTTCACTGCTGGTGAACAGAAACAAATAAATAAACAAGTAAACAAACAAACAAACAAGCTGACTGCAAAGTGTGAAGACACTAAAAATGGCACCCAGGGACAACCTTAAAAATAATCTTTACAGTGTTATACACCCACTGAAAAATGTTCATCAGTTCCACTGTGGCATCTGAGCCAATCCTAAATATAGCATTGTCTATCTATTATGATGCGATGTGATGTGGGCATGAAGCCTATAGTGACTTACTTTACTGAAGAAAATTGTAGGAGGTAAACTATTTTGCTTCCCCCCCTCCAAAAGCTCAGCAGGCGCGTCTTTGTATTACAGATATCTAAATTAATTTTTTCCAATGCTAAATTGGGCAACATCTCAGATATTTCTAGCTAATCACGTGTGTTGATTTTCAAGATAATTGTTATTTATCAACATGAGACTCTTCCTGCAAAATTCTGCCACTATACTAGCTATTTTTGCCACTCCTGCTGACTTTCCAGTCTAAGTGCTCTCCCTGGGATGGTCTAGGCTTGTAATTATAAGAAAAAGTTAAAAATCAAAACCACCCAGATATATCTGCAATCAGATGTATTTTATATGATTTCAAGTATATTTTATTGATTGTGCTATTACAATTGTCCCATTTTTTTCTCCCCTTTGTCCTTCTCCACCCTGCACCATCCATCCCTCCAACATTCCCCCACCTTAGTTCACGTCCATGGGTTGTATATGTAAGTCCTATGTCTTCTCCATTGCCCAGACTATTCTTAATCTCCTCCTGTCTATTTTGCACCTATGAATTATGCTTCTTATTCCCTGTCCCCCCATTCTCTTAGTTTGTATTTGTTTTTGTTTTTAGGTTTAGTTGTTGATAGTTGTGAGTTTATTATCATTTTACTGTGCATATTTCATAATTCACATTGATTTCATATTTTTCTTAGATAAGTCCCTTTAACATTTCATATAAGGACTGGGTGGTGAAGAACTCCTTTAACTTTACCTTATCTGGGAAGCACTTAATCAGCCATTCCACTCTAAATGATAGCTCTACTAGATAGGGTATCCAGGTTGAAGGTCCTTGCTTTTCACGACTTTGAATACTTCTTTCCAGCCCCTTCTTGCCTGCAAGGTTTCTTTTCAGAAATCAGATGACAGTCTTAAAGGAACCCCTCTGCAGGTAAATGTCTCCTTTCCTCTTGCTGCTTTTAAGATGCTCTCCTTTGTGCAATCTTGGGTAATTTGATTATGATGTGCCTTGGCATGTTCTTCCTTGGATCCAACTTCTTTGGGACTCTCTGACCTTGCTGGACTTGCATGTCTATTTCCTTCACCAGATTGGGAAAGTTTTCCTTCATTATTTTTTCAAGTGAGTTTTCAATTTCTCGCTCTTCCACTTCTCTTTATGGCACCCTTATGATTCGGATACTGGAATGTTTAAAGTCTGAGAGGTTCTGAAGCCTCTCCTCATTTTTTTTGAACTCTTGTCTCTTAATTCTGTTCTGATCAAAAGTTTGTTTCTTCCCTCTGCTCCAAATCATTGCTTTGAGTCCCAGTTTCCTTCCATTCACTGTTGGTTCCCTATGTACTTTTATTCCACTTTGCATAGCCTTCACTTTTTCCTCAATTTTGTGACCATACTCAACAATTTCTGTGAGCATCCTGATTGCCAGTGTTTTGAACTCTGCATCTGATAGCTTGGCTATCTCCTCATTGTGTAGTTCTATTTTTGTAGTTTTGATCTGTTCTTTCATTTGGGCCATATTCCTTTGTCTCTGCATAGCTGTTATGTAGGAAGAAGGGGAATCTTAGGTATTCACCAGGGTGGGGCACCCCACTTAGCTATGTTGTGGCTCTGTATGTGGGGGAGAGTCAATGTCAGTTGCTTAGCTCTCTCCCCACTTCCTTGTCACTTCCCTTGCTTCCCACAAGTGGATTGTTCTTTTAAAGGTGCGGATTTCCAGGTTGGTGGGCTTGGGTATGTTCTAGGATACTGTGGGCCCCTCCAACAGATTCCCCTGTGAGACTGGAAATTTCTTCTGTCACTGCAACCCCCAAAGGATTTACAGCCTGAGGTTTTGAAGTTTTAGTTTCCTGTGCTGGAACGCTGGGTTGTGCAACCTATCTCATTCCTCAGTTGTTCCTACCAATTTATCTCCATGTGGATGTGGGATATCCTGGTTAAATGTTAAATGTTTTTAAAAAATGTTTTTTTGTTAAAAAACTGCAAAGTATGATAGGGGTGTTCATGTGCCTGATCTGGCTATCTGACTCTTGAGCATGGCATGGCAAAATCAACAATTAGCACAATTTTATAACATAAAGAGGCCATTAAGATGTGCTGATGTTGCTAAGGGGGTGAAAGTACCCAAAAAACAAGGATCACAGGAAACCACAGAGGTAGAAAAATTATTGTTGATTTGGATAAATGAAAAGCAGTTTGCCAGTGACAGCATTTCAGAGGCAATGACACGTGAAAAAGCAAAGATGCTGCACACCGACCTCCTGAAAGATACCCTTGGGATGCGTGCTGAAAGCGATTCATTTAAGGCTCGTAAGCAGTGGTTTGATAAATTTAAGAAAAGAAGCAGCATTCATAATGTAGTGAATGATAATTGAAAAGTAGCTGCTGATAATTTGGTGACAGAACTTCAAGAATACGTAGAGGCCAAGGAATTTGTTCACCAAGAAGTGTTCAGTTGTGATGAGACAGGCCTCTTTCAGAAGAAAATACCAAAGAGAAGCTACATCACACAGGAGAAGTCACTGCCAAGACACAAGCCGGTGAAGGACAGGCTGACATTACCATAGTACGGGAATGCAAGTGAGGACTTGAAATCGAAGCCTCTATTTGTCTACCACTCTGAAAAACCTGTGCATTTATAAACAAAGTGTCATGAAAAACAAGTTGAGTGTGATGTGGAGGGCTAATAGCAAAGCTTGGGTAACCAGGCAATATTTTATCAAGTGGATTCGAGCAGTGTTTGCCTCAAGTGTGAAGATACACTTCCGGGAAAAGCAATTGCCATTCAGGGCACTTCTTATAATGGACAGTGCTCCTGCCCTCTAAAGCCCGGAGGCTTGGAGACAGACTTGGTGGAGATGTATAGCTTCTTCACTGTTAGGTTCTTCCCACCTAACTCCTCTCAGCCAGCCCATGGTCCAGCAGGTCATTTCTAATTTTAAGAAACTCTACACAAAGGCACTGTTTCAGAGGTGTTTTGAGGTGGCCTCTGAAACTAAATTAACCCTCAGGGAGTTCTGGAAGGAACATGACAATAGCCTCACCGTGCCTGACGCTCATAGACAAAGCATGGGGAGAAGTGTCTTCCAAGATCATGCAATTGGCCTGGAAGAAACCATGCTTTCACTCTGTTGCTGAAAGAGATTTTAAGGGCTTTGAGGATGAACCTGTGTCTGTTGTGGAAAATACTGTGTCTCTGGGCAAGTTCATGGGCTTGGAGGTGGATGATAATTACATGGAGGAGTTGGTGGAGGACCACCACACTGAGCTGATCACTGAGGAACTCCAGGACCATCAGAGAGAGTGATAACAGATGCAGCTGAAAAGGTGTCTTCAGAGGAGAAGGAAGGACA
This sequence comes from Sturnira hondurensis, assembly GCF_014824575.4. Lineage (NCBI taxonomy): Eukaryota > Metazoa > Chordata > Mammalia > Chiroptera > Phyllostomidae > Sturnira > Sturnira hondurensis. The sequence continues at coordinate 4,911,475 of NW_028081579.1, forward strand.
AGAGGATAATCTTACTTCACAAATAAAGGAAATGCTTGGGAAATGGGGAGAAACTCAGTTTTATTGAGAAATATCACCTGACAAAAAAGTAGCAAACTGTGTGATAAACGTGTTCAATGACAACGCAGTGTTTCACTTCAGGCAAGTGCTAAAATGCAGGCAAAACCAAAGATCATTGAATAGGTTTTCAGTGAGATGGGGGCCCAGTGAGCCTGATGCAAGTTCTAGTGGAGCAAAGAGACAAAAGAGAGAAAGAACCCCAGAAGAGCAGTGACCTGTCGTTCTTACAACAGGGGGCTCCCCTTCCAAACAACATCCCTCTATCCCGCTTCTCCATATTCAAAAATCAATAGCTCTCAACATGAAAGGTTACTTCTAGTGTGTTCATAACTTTTCATTTTTTATGTACATTTCCTTTTTGTTAAATTTTCACCCACATATCATGTAGTTTTTGTTTTAAAGCTTGTTTATAGATTAAATAGTACATTAGATATGTACTATATTTAAAAAGGGTTAAAAGAGGAAAACACAGAGGTCTCAAACAAATTAACTCAATTTATATTATTATTATTATTATTTTTAAAGATTTTATTTATTTATTTATCTTTAAAGAGGAAGGAGAGAGGGAGAGAAACATCAATGTATGGTTGCCTTTTGTGCATCCCCTGCTGGTAGTTAGCCTGCAAGGAACCAGCCTGCAACCCAGGCATGTGCCCTGACTGGGAATCGAACCGCGATCGTCTGGTTCGCAGGCCCACGCTCAATCCACTGAGCTACGCCAGCCAGGGCTTAACTCAATTTATATTATTTCTAATGAAAAAAAAAATGATTTGGTTTTAAAACAAATTGCCTCTTGAACAGACTTCCAGAACAAAGTAAGTTCAAAAACTGAGGTTCTGTTGTATAATGAATTAGAACTGCGATGTACTGGATTTCTATGAAGGTTTACATAGGATGTATATATAGAATGTAAAATTTATATAGAATGTGAAATATCTCATAAATGGTTGTTAAAATATTAATTACATGCTGAAATGATAACATTTTGCATATGTTTTAAAAGGATAAAACATAAAGTTACTTCACCCATTTCTTTTAACTTTTTAAATGTGGTTACTAGAAGATTTATAATACTATTATATTTCTGGTGGACAGCCAGAATGCCACTGATCCACTCCATGAAAACCACTTCATCCAGGCTGACAGCACCGTGCTATGAAGGCTGGTGATATCGGTCACCTTCAGAAGTAGCATTGCACGCACACTTGAGTTCAGTCTGTTTGACAGAAATACAGGGTCCAGCAGAAGCAACACCTGCTTGAGTGTGGTTGGTAGAGTAATGATACAGACGTAATAATTTATAATTTTACTTTGAACATTTTACCTAAAATGTCATATGGTGTGCTTGTGTGATATTGTTATGATACAGAATTACCTGCTTATGATCTCATTATTTGTGCCAGGCCTCTCTATAAACATTGATCAAAACAATATGGATAAATATACACATCTGCAATCTATATCAAAGTGCATAAATTAATGAATGAATAAAATAGAAAAATAGATGAAGCAAGTACTGTATTAAGTACTGATAAAGCAAGCACTGTCGTAAAATGTTGATAGGAGAACAAGGAAATGGGTGTACAAAGGTTCACTGTAAAATCTTTTTAACTTTGCTGTATTTTTTAAACTTTTCATAATAAAATGTTGACAAAAAGGGACCCGTGAATATCGCAGCAGCATGGAACAGTAGTGCGGGAATGTGAAGTGGGGCGGGGAGGCCCGTTCCAGACACCCCCACTGTTGGAATGTTGTCTAGTTCCCAGTGTCTCTGTTGGTGGAGGACAAGACAATGAACTATTACTGTATTCACAGTAATACTGAAGAAGATACATTTTTCTGACTGCTATAGTTGTTAATTTTTATATGATTTTTGCCTTCGGGAAGTAAGGCTTTTAATAAAGCAGAATAATAAGGTCTTTTATTATTCAAGAACTTTCCTTGGAGAGTAAAGAGTGAAGGAGCCTCGGCAAAATGCCTCAGCATTTACCTCCTGTATTGATACAAACGTATGCGCGTGTGAGACAAACGTATGCGCGTGTGAGACAAACGTATGCGCGTGCTGAAGAGGCTCTGAGGTCCTTAGATAAAGGGCCTGATGGTATACATTTGTTTAACTCGTCAGGCTCTGACCCCTAAAGAAAAAGTAAATGAAGTGCAACCATCTTGAGTAGCAAAATTAAAAAAGAGAGGCCTCCATGTGATGTTAACAATCCTAATAACATGACATTTTAGGAGTTCAAAATCAACATACTGAATGCAATAAGCTCCTGTGTTAGAATTTCAACACTGCTAAATGTCAAACACGGCCAAGGTCTACAAAGGAGAAAACTTCTATTCAGCCTTCTCAGTGAGCCTAGAACTCTGTTAAATAATTCATATATATCATGCAACTTAAAATGGAATTGGAATGAGCCTTGAGAAACAAGCCAATTTAATTCCATGGTCTCAGAAACATAAAAACGTAAAACTCTCACTCAGAGAAGCTCAAGGTCTTGCCTAATTTCATCCAGCCAATAAACAGTGGGGGGGGGGGGGGCGGGTGATGCGCAGTCCTGGCACCTGGCATATGATGGTGTCGCTAGCCTGTAGACTTAGGATGGAAAATAAGAGATTGGTTTCAGATTGGGGGTTCATACTTAGGGATGAACCTTGAGTTCTAAATGTAAACCTGATGCTGGTTGGTGAAATAGGAAGCTGTATACAACAGCTATGGGCCTGGACAGCATAGACTAGGCCAGTACTTAAACCAGGGGTCCTAAGCAGTAAACAGTGAGCTACTGATAGACTCTGAGGTTTCGTGTTAGTGCCAGGATCTTGCCCCAACCTCTAAAGCCGGGCCCCCTTCTCACTGGGGAGAGAAGGAAGAATAACACCAATGTCTTCTACCCCACTGAGGGAATTCACAAACAACATTTGTTTGCTCCTCTCCCGTCTGATGGCCTCATGTTTCAGGGATACAAAAAACACTTCTTTTTCAAAGAAAGACTGAAGACGTAAAAGGTACTCTGTCCATCATAAGGACCTTGATCACAGATATGGGTGGTAACTTCCAGCACAAAAGCACAGACTTTACAGAGAGTCACCAAATATTCCACAAGTCTAAAAATACACTTCACTTCGAGTCAAACATGCATTCAACATTTTTTGTATACCTCCCACATACCAGACACCGAGGGACACTGGGATTTCTAAAATGAAGAACAGTCTTTGCTATCACCTGCAATCATGAGACGGGTGGTGCTATGACAGAGATGAGAGCAGGCTCCTGCTCAAAGAGCAAATGGAGGGCATGGGTGGGGACAGAAGAGGGCCTTGGGGGAAGGGGTGGAATTCAACAGAGGTTGGGGAAGACTTACTTCCTGGAGAGGATTCCCAAGCTGAACCTTGAGGGGCGAGAATAAAGTCTTCAGGCATTCTGGCACACCTTACTCTCCTAACACAACTTAGACCACACACAGCTTCTAATCCAATCAAAAAAATATTTTTAATTCAAACCACACTTTCAGTTCAACAACTGCCTTTTACCAACGAAACAGATATTTAAAACAGCGAACCCATGTACTTTCACATTATTTAAATAATTTTGGGCCTTGAAATCAACTACCTAGGTTTTAAAATACTTCAATTTATCCTACATTTAAAAAAAATTTTGTTTCAGTTAATGCGTGGAAAACCTTTTTCCACGTAGCTGATGCACTGAACGTTATTAGTTCTAACAAATCAAATTCACTACTGAAGCAGAGCTGAGGAATGAATAAAGTGAAAAGAGGCCAGGTCTTCGTTGTTCTGGTAAACATATTCAGAACTCTGACCCTGGAAGGCTGAGAAAGCAGAACAAAGACTAAGGTAGTTAGTGTTCATTTCGTTTTGGGGTAAAAAATGCAGTATATGAAAATAATTTCCTAATTCCAGTGAGAGTTTGCCTGGGACTAATGAGCAAAACAAACACTCACCTGAGAAACAAGTCTAAGAATTCACCTCAGAAAAAACTGACTTTTAAGTTTTATTAAATTGATTAAAGTTTATCCCAAACCCAAACTTGAGAAGTCTTCTCTTTGCTAAAATAATATGTCAATTTTGAAATTCAAATAGAATCTGCAGGGATCTCTGTTTGTCTGTTTGTTTTCTTAATGTGTAATATATATCAGTTTCTGAAATCTTAAGGTCTGCGACTTTAAGTATAAGGGGAATGGAACCTTACTTTCCAGTTGAGGGAAGTGATGTACTGATGTGACTCTAAGAAACTCTTGGCCAGACTGACGTGAACAGTCTCTTCAAGTGTCCAGGAGCCTGCAATGCCCATCAATATATACAATATACAGATTAAATAAATCAAATTAAGAACAATATTCTTTGTATGCTTTTATTAAAAATCTACTATTAAAATATCTACTGTCTAGTTCTAGAAAAAAGAAGCTGCCTATACAAAGGCACAGAACTTTGGTGGTAAGTTTGAACTGTTTGGTTGATTGTGAATATTTCCTATTTCACGATCATGTCAATACCTAATTAAAACCAATGAGCAAATACCACTGATGGCTTTCCTTTCACTCCTGAAGCTGCTTTTCTGTTAATAGAGCAGATGTATACAAAGTTGGCAAAGTTGACTTCTCTAGCCCTCAGTTTCTACATCTGTAAAATGAAAATAATACCTTGTAAGACTGTTGTGAGGATTAAATGAGATAATACATGTGATATACTCAGAATGGTTCCTAGCATATGTAAAATCCTTAAGAAATGTTAGCTAAACTAAGAAGAACAAAAGCTGTGGGGCCATTATAAATAAATTAACTGGAAATACCATAAACATTTAATATTTCTGAGCAACTGGACAGAAAGACCAGCTTGAACTATAGAAAAATCTAAGAAACGTTACTTGCAGTTCCTGTGCAATTACTGGCACAATTAGCATGCTGATCATATTCTGCCCTCTATCATAGATGTTTATCTTTATTCTTATTTCCCCTAAGAGATTACACAATTCCTAAGGGTACAGACTATGCTTCTTTCACCTTTGTACTTCTGATACACGAGGCCCAGGGCCTTAAAACAAGAAGCCCTCAAAAAGTCTTTGAGGAATAAAATACTTAGAACATTTTGATCAATGCAGTTAGAGTAAGTGGAAACAGACTGAATAAATTCGGTAGCTTTGTACCACAGCAATGTATTTCAAAAATATATTAAAATCAGAAAGTGATTAGAATGTAATTTATTAAAGAAATTTAACAGCATTATTCTAAAGAGGTAACTTCATGACCAGAGGGGCAGGAGGAGTCTTGACACACGCCTTCGGTTTGAGCACACAAAACGAAACCTTCGAACTTGTGGTCTCATTGACCCACTTCTTTCTCACAGAAGAAAATTTTTTTCTCACTTCTTTCACCAATCTCCTAACATTACTTTCCAGTAACATGATCGTGTCACAAGTATCACCTTTAACAAAGGTGTGAAGTGGAAAAAAATAAAAAAGGAGAAAGATAAGTAAGCAGAATATTACCTAAAAATATAAGCTGTTTCTCTGCAGGAAGTTTTTTTTGTGGTTACCAGATTAAAGGAGATAACAGATACCATTTATGAAATAGAAAGCTTAAGAATACTACATAAGTGTATGTCTTTAGTGGTGCAGAATTTAATAAACCAATTCAATAAAAAAAAACTGTAGGATGTCTTTGATTTTCAAAGCATATTTTTTTTGTCTCAACACAATACAAAAATGATCAATTCTATCCAAAGAACACCCTTATACTAAAATCTGGATGATCAAGCAAAAGTGAATAGGGTTTAAATCTACATTAATACATAATTTCTTTGCTCTTACAGATTAATCTTAAGAAAGTGCAAACATTTTACTAAAATTACTTTTAATTTATTCAAAAAGAAAAAAGCAATTAATTTTCAATACTTGTTAATGGCTTTTCATGTAATAAGTGAATAATAATTGATGACTTAGAATGTTCAGAAGATAGTTGTGCTTTAAGGCAGTATTTCCCCCCAAGAGTATTTTGAAGAACTAATATGTCCTCCAAATGCTCTGTAAAGAAAAATTCTCTGTAAAGTCAAATAATATATCCCCTTTTGGAAAATATCTGCATACTCTATTCTTCTCCCCTCCATACCTCTGTGTTGGCTAATTTTTCCTTTGATGCTTTGGACCCTATCACTTTCTACCTTCTCAGCCATGCTACACTATCATTCAGCCTTTTCTCTCACAGTCACCTTCAACCCCTCACCTGGATCTTCTCTCTTTTGACCATGCACCCCATCCCCTCTCCAGATACTGCCCTATTTATCCTCCTCACATCAGTGTCTGCATTCCCCTTATTACTTGCGAAAAAATAGAAAGTATATATATACATACATTGGTCTCTACCCTTTGTTCCTGGCACAGAGATCCTAAAACCCTGGTAATTTCATAACTGATAAGTGCTCTAAGGTGCATTTTGTTTTAAGATTTGGTCTTTGATCCCAGTTTGTGACACAGAGCTCCTAAATCCTTTGGAATCAATCTCCTGGGTGATAGGAGGTTTTTTTGTTCTAAGGAGGTGACTCTTGGTGGGTTCCTGGATAGTTTCAGGATTGGTGCTGGTCGCCAGAAAGACCAAACCATGACTAGAAGCTTGGAACTTTCAGCCCCACCCTCACCCCTATCTTCCAGGAAGGAAAGGGAGGCTGGAAATTGAGCAAATAATGAATCATGCCTATGCAATAAAGCCTTCATAAAAATCCTAAAATATGGGGTTAGGAGAGCTTCTAGGTTGGCAACACATTCAGTGTGCCAGGAGGGTGGCACACCCCCACTCTGCAGGAACAGAAGCTCCCACCCTTGGGAACCCTTCTAGACCTTGCTCTATGTACCTCCTCATTTGTATCCTTTGTCATATCCTTTATTATATAATAAACCAGTCATAGTAAGTTCTTCCTTGAGTTCTATAAGCCATTCTATTGTACAAAGGATGGAATTCAAGGTGGAGTCAGGGGAACATCCAATTTATAGCTGGTCAGTCAGAAGTACAGGTGACTACCTGGGACGTGCAACTGGTGTCTGAGGGGGACGAGGAGTCTTGTGGGACTGAGCCCTTAACTTATGGCGTCTACACTAACTGCAGTTAGTGTCAGGATTGAATTCAATTGTAGGACACCCAGCTGGTGCTACAGAGAATTGCTTGATGTATGAAAAACCCACACATCTGGCGTTAGAAATAAATAGAAAGCCAACCTTTATTTCTTGTATTTTCTATAAGTTATTCTTACGTTCTATCACCCAATGAGCTTAAGCTTCCCATTAGGCTATATAATTGATTTCTTCATTTTCAAAATGTATTTTAAAAATATATCCAAATCACGATGGCAATACAATAGAGTCAGGATAAGAGCAGGCTGTGGAATGGACTACCTACTTTGAATAGAGACCCTACCGCTTATTAGCAATGATGCTGACTTAATCATTTCCACCCTCGGTTTCCTCACTGTAAAATAGAAATAATAATAGTCCCTGTGCCTCATATGGATTATATGAGATAATATCCTTTCTAATAAAATTGGCATCTCCCACAAATTTGCAAAAGTAATTTAATTATCTGTGCCCAGATTCAGTTCAACACATACTGAGTGACTGTTATGTAGATTTGAAAATGGTCATATGGCCTTTGCCTTTAAGAAACTTACAACCTAGGTGTGATTAGACATGTACAAATAAAGAAGGGAACATATTAGCACCATAAGCGAGGTCCAGATAAGGAAATCAGTGAAAGGCTTTATGAACAAGGTGGCATCTGAAATAAACTTCATCAGGCAGTTAGTGGGGAGAATATTCCAAGCAGAGGCAATGGTTTGAGCCATGAATGTCTGAAGGTGGAAAATAAAGGCATACTTAAAGTATAGTAAATAGACCACTAATAGTTGGAGCATAGCTTCCTTGTTTGGTAGTAATGGGAGATGAAGCTGAAAGGGTTGGCTGTGGCCATGGTTTAAATACCATGTTGAAAGGTGGATTTTTTTTGTCTTTTGGATTTTTTCCCTAAACATTAAGCAGGCAGGTTGAAGACACAATGGTAAATAAAAACAAACATGATCGTTGCCCCATGGAGTTTATGACCTGGCATTAATATAGTAACCACAGACATACATGCAAAATTGCAACTGTGATAAACAGTACTAAACAAATAAGAAAAGGTACTTTATGCTCTGAAGGCATTTAAGGAAAAAAAATTGACCTTTACAAGGAAATTAGGGTAGGTTGCATTTAAAAACATGGCAAATTGAGATCAGAGGAATGAATAGGAGTTAATTAAGTGAAGAAAGATAAAGAAGGACGGAAAGAATGTTGTAGGTAGAGAGAATAGCATGGGTAAAGGCCCTTACTGGGTGGGAGGGGGGACAAGGCAATCCGAGGGACTGAAAAAAGGGCCAGGGTGGTAGGAGCAGAAAGGGGTCAGACTTGTAGACTTCAAGGACTTGTGTCTTTATCCTAAGCTGTGATAGGACATAATTAATTTTCATTTTGAAAGTACAATTCTAGCTGTAGCGTGGAAAGTGGATCAGTAATGTCCAGTTCAGACGGTTCCATAAATTCACACACTGATGTACCACTTCTGCACCAAACACTTATCAATGACAGGTGATATATAGAAACCAAAAACAAAAAAGATGTTGCCAAGATAAAAAAAGACAGATAGAACATTCAAAGCAAAAATATCTTGAGTAGAGATGAAACTACAGACTGCTTATCTCTGTGTCCCAGAGATAAGCACACAGAAGCAGGGGATTCAATTCCTCTGGAGAAGCAGAGACCCACAGCGTGCCACGTGAGATGGGGGGAAAGCCAGATTTACTGCTTAAAGCTGGGGCAAGGGTGAGGCTCCTCACAGTGGCAAAGGAGGCTCCGGTAAAGAAAAAACCCGTTAATCACCATTTGAAGTTATGGTCTGTAACTAGCTGTAAACCCAGGAAGACAGATACAAACAATCTAACAGTGATTGGATCTATGATATTCCCAACCTCAAAACAGGGCTCAGAAAGTAGGAAGATGAATAATCCCCAAACTTTTGGGCAGGGACAGCAACTGCATAGAGTAAGTTAAGAGAGGAAATATGAAAGAAGAGAAAGAACAAATAAAAACTCTTAACTAGAAATAAAAGGGAGTTTGCAAACCAAAATTCCAAAATGTGAAAAAATTTCATGCTAAGACAACAAAATCAACAGTTAAAACATAAATTTATAACTGAAATTAGTTTTGTGAAAGTTTCAAATATTTTAAGATGCTGAACATGTTCAGATACACATGAATATATTTCGTTTAAGATGAACAAGATAATGTGAAACAAAAACTGGCAGAAATGAAACAGGAACAGATAGATGTTTTATTTTTATTTATTTATTTTATTTTAAATATCTATCTTTAGAGGGGAAGAGAAACATAAGGAGAGAGAAGGAGAGAGGGAGAGAAACAAATGTGTGGTTGCCTCTCGTGCATCCCCAGTTGTGAGAACTGGCCAACTCAGGCATACGCCCTGACTGGGAATCGAACCGCAATCCTCTAGTTCGCAGGCCGGTGCTCAATCCACTGAGCTACACCAGCCAGGGCTCTGATAGATGTTTTAAAAAATCAGTTAGAAATCTTGAATGAATAAGTTATTAAATAATGAGTTCAACAGTTATAATAAACTCTAGCCTGGTCACAAAAAAAGAAAAAAATTATGAATTGGAAGTTGGTACTGAGAAATTCACCCAAAATATAGCATAGAAATAGCAATTTAGAGATGGAAAGACTACGTAGGAAGTGGATTATAGAGATGAGAAATTTTAGAAGTTTTATTGCTATTAATATCATAGTATGAATAGATCTTTTTTGCGGAGAGGAAGCTCTATTATAATTGGAAAGCTTCCATTTAGATTAATCCTGTAGCTTTATATATACAAGCAACTTCTAGGCATTTATGATTTAGAAAGATTAAGTGAGAAAAATGGCCTAGTGATTAAATTAAATGATGTCAGACTGAGTTTGCCAGCTTCTTTTTCACATTAAAGAAATGGTACTGAAAAAAAGAAATGGTACTGACTATAATAACTTAACAAAAACCAAAGACAATTCTGATACTCAAACCCACCAGATTATCTCTACAAATCTTAGAGGGTTTACTATATAGGAGGTATAGGAGGTTATATACTTTCTGATAAGATTTTGGGGAACTGCAATAAAATTATAATTTTTTTTGAGATAGGGGGAGAGAGAAAGAGATGATGAGAAACATCGATGTGAGAGAGAACCATCAATCAGTTGTCTCTCATGGGCACCTGACTGGGACCAAAGCTCCAATCCAGACATGTGCCTTGATGGGGAATCAAACTGGAGACCTTTTGTTTCGCTCTCCATGAGGACGCCCAACCAACTGAGCCACGACGGTCTGGGCTATAATTATAAATTTTCAAAACAAGATCTAGTACTGCTATGGATTACTGTGGAGCTGAAGTAAAAAAATCAGCTTACCCATTTTCGAGAGAGGTCAGGAATTATGAGTTCTGCTACCAAGCCTCTGACCAATGTCAGAAAGAGTTTGTGATACTGAGTTAGAGAGGCCTCTCTCCAGCTCATACACTGTTCTTCTGACCACTGCTGATGTTTACACAATCCATCTGCCTGGTGATAACAAGGATATTGTGAAAAGCACTCAGTTCCTACATGGCCATGCACCACCAGGGCCCACAAAAGAAATCTCATTGGTTTAAATATTAGTGTTAAGGGGAGAAACCTGGTTCTTTTTGCCCATGCAGTACAGAGTTACAGATCAGCAGGCCCATTAGTATGTAAGCAGGGTTTATTAGTGATACGTTCTCATGGAAGAGAACGGTCCTTGCTGAGGTGGGATGAAAGGCAAGAACTCCACGCGCTCTGTCCTGAGGTTTGTACAGTTGGTGGGATGGGGTAAAGAACAGACATACTGATTGACGGGTAAAGGTGGTGCCAGCTTGCCTGGGGGGGAACTTGACTACCCAAACTTAGGTATGTTTGGGGTCTGTTAGCCCAAATCCTTATCTTGCTCCAGGCTCCATTTGTTCATCTTGTTGTAAAACATATGTGACAGGAGGCAGTTAAAGTCAAAGCAGTTACCCAAAGTTATTAACAGGCTCTTTCTATAAGCATTAGGGATTCCCTCATAAAACAGTGACCAGAGGCAGGCAATTAACCAAAGTTGTTTTATGGGCTTTTACTTTGGGCACTGGGAACTCCCTTCTCTGCCCTCTTCCAGGCCTTGGGATGAATATACAGTTCCAAGGCTTTCTTTCCCAGATACTGGAAATGACACATAGAATTTCAAGGACTTTCCTCCTGCAGGGCTAAATACAGTGTTTCTCGTGATGTTGGAACACCGGGCAATATTATTGGACGAGGCTCAGGGCTGCTGAGTTAGTGGGGGAGACATATCTCCCTCCTGCTCCCTGACTTGGTTTGCTATCCATCCTGCCTAAGTGCTAAAAGATGTTTCCTGGCAACCAGGACACTAGACGCTGGCCAGCAAGGACACTACAGTCTCAGTGTTCTTCCCGTGCTAACTCCTGCCTCATTAGGACTAATAGTATTTTCCCCAAATGACTCATTTCCAGTTGATCTTATAAATTATATGACTCCTACAAATGAATCAGTCTTATAGTGGAAATAACTTCCTCGAAAGGTATGCCAGAATCGGGCACCCTCCCGCTCCTCCACTTCCTGCTCTCTCCACACTCTTCCTGCCCCTTTGAGAATCTTTTGAGTAAAGAGAGGTGTTCAAACGGGAACAGGGGGTACTTCTGTAATGGTGTGCAGGCACATGAAAGGATGAACCCCCACTCTTTCAGTAATTATGTTTTCATCTTAAGGTATGTTGACAGTATTTATAGCCAAATTAATAGAGCACTTTATGGTATGAATTTTGTGACCCAACCTCAAACCTCTTATTTTTCCTAAGCTAATTTTACCTTTGTGCTCTTTTCTTATTTTAATTTAGCTTAAATTTATTTTATTTTCTGCACTGTGTATATTATTATAACCACTTTATATCTCTTGTGGAACAAAGTGGGGCAGAAAAAATCTGTAAATAAAGAATATCCATTTTGGAAGTGAATATGATATAGCCTTTCTAATACTATTTAGAAAAAAATGTCTAGATAAAACAGTAATAAAAACTTAAGGTTTGAATCAACTAATCTTAATTGTATTTGACTGTAAGAAAAACCAGAAACTATTTTAATAAAAACATTTTTTATCTTAAAATAAATGTTAATACAAAAATTAATAATAAGGTGTTACCATTGCAGTAAAATTAGGTAAGAATAGTTTATATAGATTCAAAAACATTTTTAAGTAAATTTACTACTCACTCTGGAATTGCTGCTTACCTTATAAACAAATATTTTTAAAAATATTTGTTTAAAGCGAGTATTGTAGTTTCATAAGCAGCTTCTACCTACCACATTCCTGAGAAGTGTGTTTTAAAATACTGCCATAGAAGCAAGGTACACACAATGATTCACAAAGACAACCTCACCACGCCCCTGAATAGTTATCACACAAACGTTATCAGTGACTCATCAAGAGGAGAAGCAACTTACCATTAGGATTTTGGGAGCCTGGCAACGCCCTGTTCCTAACAATGCCACTCTAAGACACTAGAATACCTGACTAATGCAATTAGGGAAATTTTGTTTCAGAAAATATGTAAAGCATGCCTTCTGGGGATATTTAAAAAGAAATATATGTGAGGCCAAACTCACTATAGAAACTTTGCCTTCATCTTTCTACTTAGTCCCTTGATCACATCACTAAAAACCCACCTGACAGTTGATCATTGAATTCATTAGCAGTTGTTACACTTAAGAATAATTTGGAGTGGTGCAGAGTATTCTAGCAGTCATATGACAAAACAGAATGCCTACAGCATGTCAGGCAGGTGGAATGAGTAGAATAGCAGGTGGATATGAAAATCTAGTCAGTCTGGCATTGCTTGATCTAGGGCAACGTGATTTCCCTGAGTTATGATGTTATGAAAGGTGAATAGTAAGAAAAAAAACCAAGAACCATTTTTTATGTTCTTCAGTGAATCCTTGATTGGCATCCACTAATGCCTATTTATTTCCTCAAGTCACTTAGAGTAAGTCAGATGTAACTCTTTAAAAAATAAGGAATAAAAACTAGATCTACTTTGTCCCCTTCCCCACCATGTAATAAGTAGATAGGTTAGCCCTTCCTAAACCCTAATGAAATAGTACTTAAATGCTGCTACTTGATTGGCTTCCTTAAGAGTCACAGTACAAGTATATGATTTCCACTAATTTTTTTTTAATTTTAGGCTTACGAATACATACTAACAGCAACTTATCTGAGTGATTATTTCAGATGTTCTAGAGCAGGGGTGTCAAACTCATTTTCACCGGGGGCCACATCAGCCTTGTGGTTGCCTTCAAAGGGCTGAATGTAATTTTAGGACTGTATAATGTAACTACTTCTTAACTAGGGGCAAGGAGCTCGGTTCTCGCCTCCAGGTAGAAACAAGGTGCTGGGTCATATAAAATAAGGTGGAGGGCTGGATTCGCCCGCAGGCCTTGTGTTTCTACCTGTGACCTAGAGAGTAACAGGCAATTGCATCGGTTTGACAATGTATGGAATTACTTTCAGACTCAGGTTTCCCCCACTAGCATATTCTCCCTGGGACAGCTGACAGGTTTTTTTTAAAAAAGTAGTACTCTATTGAACTTAAACCAACATAATGCTAATATAACTACTTGATAACTAACTGTTGGTTATGAAAACACAACAAACCTCTATTTTGAAAGTGGAAGAAGTATATTATTCTTAGGACCAAGTTTCAGTACCTTAAAATGAGTTTCCTATATTTAGTTTAAAAAACAAATTCCCAATCTAAGAACCACTAAGACTTCTAACGATTCTGAGTGTTTGACTTCAATAATTGCTTGTTTTTGTAAAGCAGTGTTAGTGCGCTTCTAAGAAGCTGTTCTTGTTTAACAGTGGTTCCCAAAATACGGTCCCCAAAGCAGCAGTATTAGCATTAACTAGGAACTTCTCCGAAATGTAAATTACAGCCCCAGCCCAGACCTTCCGAATCAGGGACTCTGGGTGTGGGCCGGCAGTCCCAGTTCAGCAATCTCTCCAGGTGACTCTGATGCACATTCAAGTTTGAGAAATCAAAATTCTACAATAGAAATATTAGTAAAGTTTATAATATTTAAGTTTTATTTTAAAGTTTCTTATCTTTAAAAGTACAAAGTTTTTTTAAAAAAGAAATGCAATAAGCACTTGTAAAAATATCTAACTGTATAAAATCAAAAGCGAAGTGCCTTCTTGGATTAGAGTTTAATTAGAAATAATTGCATCAATAACTCCTAGCCTTAAAAACACAGAACTAACCACTTCTAAGTTCCATTAGGAAGAAACTGTTGTTAACCAGTTGACTAATATTAAGAAAATGTTTAGGAGTAATCTCCAATCACTGGTCATTTCCAACCATTAGTAATCAATAAAACTTAATAAACTGGGAAAAATGACAAGTTTTCAATTCTAGATTCCAATATAGAAAAATATTATTCAAACATGTTCTCAGAGCAGATATGGGATAATATGTTCTTTGAAGGAAATATAACAGCATGAGACCCAAGTTTTGAGGCCCAATGAATGACTGGCTACCTCTAAAACCAGCCCTTAAGGGAGCGGGAGGAACAACTATATGAAGAAGAGTAAAAGTTAACAAGGTATAATAAAAATTCCTCTTCAATACTTAAGCTAACATTTGCCACTGCAAACATCATAAGGTATTTATGAGTTTCTTTGCTACTTAAACATTATTGAAATATGTCAAGCACAGTTTGTGTCAAACTCCACAATTTCTACAAATTTGGGCAAAAAATAGTCCCAGAATTATACACACAAAAACACTGAGCACAATTTATTGTACCTTAGATTCTTTATGTTATTGTAACATTTACTAGAGGTTATGTAAATCATCAGGAAAAAAAATAACTTGGGTGGCAGGGTAAATGCATTTGGGTAAATGCTGGTGGCAAATGACCTTTAATGGCTAATAACACTTGCTAGCATTTTTCTCTCACTGTAGTAAAACCAACTAAAAGATGGCAATCAAAACAAATTCTGCAGTGTTTCAACCACACTACTTTCTATTCAATGGCCCAGGCATGCTGTAAGAATGAAAGCCTTCAGTGCTGATGTCTGGCCATAATTCTTTTAAATCACAATGTAAGTTTTCATTCTGTGAAACCATTTTAAGCAATTCTCAGTTATCTACAAAAACAGGGAACAGAGTTTTGAACAGCTAGCAAGATTAACTAAAATGATGTATACCCTCTACAAGATGAGCTTATGAGCAACTGAAAATCCAAACTGCAAAAGGAACAAACGACAAATATATTAGGACTGAATCATGTCATGGGTTGGTTGGAGGGGGGGAAGTTGAGGAGGAAGGAGAGAAAGGGAGAGATAATGAGAGAGAAAATGCACAATAAATAGCTTTCTACATTATGCCCTTTTGCTTTCTGGGTGAAAGGTTAGTATGTTGTCACTGTCCCCTCAAGGCAATCTCACATCACATGTTACTAATGATGACTTGCTAGCTAAAAAAAAAAAAAAAAACCAAAAAAACACCCACCTTACAAGGAATGCTGTGAAAGTATGAGTCATAAAGACTATAGAATTCCTACCTGATTATTCTAGAAAAAATGACCAACAAATGCATCAGCTCTTTCCACATAAAACTACAGTGAAGGAATTTGATATTGAGAAAAAAGAACCCATGCAAACACAGTTTGCATTGTCATACTGAAACTCATTTCTGCTCCTGGGCTAGATGTGACTAATGTAACCACTGAGGATATTATCAACCTCAGTGTGGTAGTTATTAGAATTGTTCAAATACATGAATTACCTTTCTCCTTCCAGAAACATGGCAGAATTGCTTTCCCCACCCTGCTGAGCTCAGGGGTAGCTACGTAACTTGTGTTGGCTGCTAATAAAGGATGAGCAGAAGTGATGGGCATCGTATGTGAGCAGAAGTTTCGGGTGTCAGTGTGTACTTTCCCACTCTCCCTTTGTCACAGTGACGGGCAATATTTCAGAAAGTTATTTTGTGCCCTAGAATGAGGATGATGATGACACAGATGACCAAGAATGGACACACAGCAAAAAAAAGAAATAATTTGTTTTAAGCCACTGAAATTTTAGGTTTATTACTGCAGCATAACCTAACCTATCCTGACTAATATTATAATGAGTCTTTTATTTTCTCCATATTGTTGATACATTTTTTACTTAGTTACTTTACAGAGAAGTTGGCCTTTATTTAAAGACTCAACTTGAGATTTTAAGCATCATTCTCATTTCTTCATTATTTTCTGGCGCAAGAAGAACTCAAAAATAATGGAGACCCCCAGAATGAAAAAACTAAAAAACTGTCAATTATTTAAATTAGAAGACTAAATACATCATAAAAAAACTACCATGCACTTCCGCCAAGATGGAGGCATAGATGGAAACACTGTGCCTTCTCCCACAACCAAGTTTGAATACAACAAAGGTTTGGAGAACAAAGACACAGCCAAAGAACAGAAAATTGAATTATGTGGAAGTCTGACAACAACAAACCATTCAACCTGAATGGTAAGAGGGGTGAAGCCAGCAGCGGAGCAGCGTCGGGCAGGAAGAATCCCCCAACCTAGGCGCACAGGCAGCCCGGACACAGTCAGGGTGTGGGGCAGACTGACTGTGGTCGCACATTCGCGCACAGTGACACAGACTGCGCAGGCCCCAGCGTCAAACCCAGTGGTGGAGGGCTGACGCAGGGGCACACTCGCGTGCAGTGGGACAAAACGCGCAGGCCCCGGTGACAATGGCAGCTGCACCACCTGTGGCGGCGGCAGTGGCGGGACGCGGCAGACGGGACCGCCATCGCTCCTCTTTGGCCCCGCCCCCACATACAACGTCACAACCCAGCAACTTAGTTGCCCTGCTCTGGTGAACACCTAGGGCTCCGATCCTGCCACATAACAGGCACGAACAGCCCAAAAGATGGCGCAAGAAGAACTCAAAGCCCCAGAGCCCATAACTCTAACTGACTGAGAGATTGCCAGCCTCTCAGAAGCACAGTTCAAGACACTGTTTATCAGGATGCTAACAGAACTGGTTGATTATAGTCACAAATTAGAGGAACATATGAAGGCTAAACTAATTGAAATGAAGGGAGATGCACAGGAAACCAATAGTGATGGAAAGCAAACTGGGACTCAAATCAATGGAATGGACCAGAAGGAAGAATGAAACATCCAACCAGAAAATAATGAAGAAATGAGAATTCAAAAAAATGAGGAGAGGCTTAGGAACCTCCAGGACATCTTTAAACGTTCCAACATCCGGATTATAGGGGTACCAGAAGGGGGAAAGAAACAGCCACGAGTGGAACACTTATTTGAACAAATAATAAAGGAGAACTTCCCCAGTCTGGCAAAGGAAATAGACTTCCAGGAAATCCAGGAAGCTCAGAGAGTCCCAAAGAAGTTGGACCCAAGAAGGAACACACCAAGGCACATCATCATTACATTAGCCAAGATTAAAATGAAGGAGAGAATCCTGGAAGCAGTAAGAGATAAGGGGACAGTCACCTACAAAGGAGCACCCATCAGACTGTCAGCGGATTTCTCAAAAGAGACCTTCCAGGCAAGAAGGGGCTGGAAAGAAGTATTCCAAGTCATGAAATCCAAAGACTTACAGCCAAGATTGCTTTATCCAGCAAAGCTTTCATTTAGAATGGAAGGACAGATAAAGTGCTTCTCAGATAAGGTCAAGTTCAAGGAGTTCATCATCACCAAGCCCTTATTATATGAAATGCTAAAGGCACTTATCTAAGAAAAAGAAGATGAAAAATATGAACAGTGAAAGGACAGCGAACTCACAGTTATTAACAACCACACCTAAAACAAAAGCAAACCAAGAGGACAGCTAGATCAGGAGTGGAACCATAGAAATGAAGAACACATGGAGGGTTAGCAACAGGGGAGTGGGAGGAGGAGAAGGGGGGAGAAGGCACAGAAAATAGCATAGATGGTAGGTAGAAAATAGATAGGGGGAGGGCAAGAATAGTGGGGGAAATATAAAATCTAAAGAACTTGAGACACATGGTTATAAATTAAGGAGGGAGAATGGTGGGGAAGGGAGTGTGCGGGTGGAGGAGAATGAAGGGGGGGAATAGAACAACTGTAATGGTATAATCAATAAAATATATATTTTTAAAAAATTAAAAAATAAAAAAAACAACTACCATGCTTTTTCTTCTACAATGTAAAGACCATGGACAACTAAATGCACTCACAAGGCTGCTGGGTTGTTTTATTTTTTCCTTTTAAGTTTATTCAACTATGTACCAGGTAACTGCAATAAGTGCTTTTCATGGATTAGCTCATTTAATCTTCACATAAGGCATCTGGAAGTTAAGTAACTTAGTCCAAGTCTCATAGCTAGCAAGTAAGAATAGCTGCAAGTAAAGTAAGAGTAAAACTCAAGAAGTCCAGTCATTCAGAATTAACCCTGTAAAGCAGATGTTATTTCTAACAGGTTATAATTTACTGTATATACCTGTTCATTCTTTCATTCACTAAGTATCTAGTGAGCTCTTATTATGCTCAAGACCCTTTTCACAGTGCTGAGGGCATAAGAGTGAGCAAGACACATAAGATGTCTAATTTCAGGGCATATACAATGGAGAAAACAAAGAAATGTATAGGTAATGGTAGATACCAAGTGCTATGAAAAATTAAATCCATTATTTGTTTCTGTGTAATAAACTACCCCAAAACTTGAGTTAAAATGACCACTTACTTTCTCACAATACTATGGGCTGGACTCAGCTGGACAGTTATTCTGTTCCATGTGGTACTGGCTAGGCCCATTCATGTATCCACAATCAGTTGGCAGGCTGCCTTGGAGGCTATCGGGTCCTGGATGACCTTGCATGTTGAAATCCTTAGTCCGGATGATTGTGAGCTCTTCTCTGTTTCTCTCCCTACACGCTGCTCCCCACACCCTTCATATGGTATCTCATCCTCAAGGAGACTAGCTTGGGCTTATTCACAAGGTGGTGGTTCCTAAAGAATGACAGCACAGCTGCCTGGCTTCTTAAGCCCATGCTTGGAAGTCCCACAATATCATTTCTACCATATTCCACTGGTCAAAGCAAGTCATAAGGCAAGCCAAGATTCAGGATATGGGGAAATAAGACTCCATTCTCCTGAAGAGAGAAACTGCACAGAATGTGTGGCCATTTTTAATCCACACAGTGGTAACTAGGGTTGCTATAATTGAAAATATAGGAAGAAGGTGGGTTAGCAGAGTGGTGTTACTGCAAAAGAACCAAGGAAGACATTGGAGGTGCTGATAATGATCCAGCCATTTGAAGAAGGGAAAACATTAAAGGCTGAGAGAGTAGCAAGTACAAACATCTTGAGGCAGGAACAAGTTTGGTATGTTTGAAGAACAGGAAAAATTCTAGTGTAATTCAGATAAAGACAAAAGAGAAAAAAATCACAGATGAGGCTGCAAAGAGAAGCAAAGATCAGATGATAAAAGGTACTATAATCTATGATAAGAAACTTGAAATTTATTCTAAGTGAAATGTAAAGCCACGGAGGCAAGGGTGAAAAAGTAAGGAACCCACTTGGAGTTTAGGTGGAAGATGATACTAACGGAGGTGGAAAGAAGTCATTAGATTACAGAATGTTTTGAGGGGTTGTGACCAATAAAATTTGTCAGTCAACTGGATATGGGGCAAGTGAACAAGAGTAACTGAGGCTAGAATCCTTGTTGTTGTTGTTTGTTTGGTTTTTTTTTGGCTTGAGCACTTAAGTGGGTAGTGCTACCAATTATTCTCTTTTGCTTAAGAAAGTAAATATAATTTAATTTCCACATCTCTTCATCTATGCAATGCTTTTCTTCAGAAGTATTTCTAAAAGTTCAAATAACATGTTGTTGGGGAACCAGTTTTCATAACAAGAAGCCCATGAACCTAAAACTGCTCAAAAAATTAAGTTTATTAAATTAAAAGACATCCAATCCAAGAAAACCCCAAACACTGTATCTTACAGCAGGTAATGAGAAAGATATTAGTCCAAGTACTTTATAAAGGCTGACTCAAGGGCTAATATACAAGGGTTTATAACTAACACTTTTTAATTTAGTCATTGTTTCTTTAAAATTAAAAAATATTGTATAGAACTGAATGTTACAAAGTCATTTTTGTCATAGTTATTTCAAAAAATTCTTACCCAAATATTTTGGATAAATATTCTCCATTCTAACATTCCAAGTAAATTTGTTTTTTAAAGATTTTTTTTTTTTTAGAGAGAGGAGAAGGGAAGGAGAAAGAGAAGGAGAGAAACATTGATGTGTAAGAAAGAGATATATGGATCAGCTGCCTCTTGCACACCCCTTACTGGGGACCTGGCTTGCAACCCAGGCATGTGCCCTGACTGGGAATTGAACCAGCAACCTTTCAGTTCACAAGCCAGCACTCAATCCACTGTGCCACACCAGTCAGGGCTCCAAGTAAATTTTTAAGGAAAGAGTTATACACAAACACGAGAATCACTGTTAACAGACAACAGGCTGTACACTATACTATAAAGTTCATGTTTAGATGATGTAACCATTAGTCTAATCGTGTTCCTGGCACTGCCATTATAGGACTCCAGTCATCTCCTCATACTTTAAAACTGTTTCTGGAATAAAATAGGTGCTTTATAAACAGCAACTGAGTCTATATTGTAATTTCCTATTATATGCTTTGTCCTTCTCAAAATGTAGACTATATAATTACTCTGCCAGTTACTTCTTAAAAATACAACTACAACTCAAAATTTTTCTAGGAATTTGAGAACAAATATTTTTTAAAGCAGAATACATTTTATGTTCAAAAAACATCTACGGGGTGAGTAGCAAGTCTTATCTTCCCAGATTTATAGAAAGTTAAGCAAATACATTAGAAAGGGCCAAGGTCAGCTCCATCTGAATCTCAGATGTACTATAAATTATATTGGCTTATCATCTACTCAAAATTGTTACTCTAAAAACGCAGACACTGTGCATGCAAAAACTAAAATTCTTAGAAGAAAACAGGCATAAACCTTCATGACCTTAGATTAGGTAATAATTTCTTAAGTATGACACACAACAAAAGAAAAAATAGATAAACTGGATTTCATAAAAATTTAAAATTTTTGTCCTTCAAAGATTGCCATCAAGAAACTAAAAAGACAATCCAAATGGAAGAAAATATCCCCAAATCATACATGTGATAAAGGTCTAGTATTCAGAATATATAAAAAATTACAACTCAACAATAAAGACAAATAACCATATTTAAAAATGGGTAGAAGACTTTAATAGCCATTTCTCCAAAGAAGATATACAAATAGCCAATAATTACATAAAAAGATGCTTAATGTCCCTAATGTGTCATTAGGAAATGCAAATCAAAGCCACAATGAGATACTACTTCATACCAACCAGAATGGCCATAAGAAAAAAAAAGACTGATAATAACAATATACATTGTTGAAGGGGATGTAAAAAGGTGCAGCTAGAGAGATTCAAGATGGCAGCAGAGTAGGTGGAAGCTACATTTGCTTCCTCCAGGACCAAACTGAAATTACACTAAATTGTAGAACAAACATCCTGAATAACCAACTGAAGACTAGCTGAAGAGGAGTATTACAACCAAGGATTTACAGAAGAAGCCACATCAAGACTGCTCCAAACAGGTTGTTGAGGGCCAGTCACAGGCAGCATCTTATACTGGTCTACACTAGAGTCCTTCCCAAGAGGCCCAGGACCAATACACCCAGTGAGCAGCTTAAGACGACATCAGAGCAGGATCCAACAAGCTTCACAAGCAGCATATCCAAAGGGAGATCTCCACAGGCACCAACTCCTACTGAGGCGAATTCTGCTTCATGTGGTCAGCTCCTGCCCAGCAGCTCACACACCATGGTCAGGGGTGAGTCTCACAGCCAGCCTAAGGGTGGATCCCATGCACAAATGGGCCAATAGAAATCAAGACTCAATAACAACAAGAGGGCCCACATAACCCACATAAGAAGCATACCTGGAGTACTCAGCACAGGCAATTGAGAACACTGTACCACTGGACCCCACAAGATACCTACTACCTAAGGCCACTCCCTGAAGACTGGGAGTCATAGCAGATCTATCTAATACATAGAAACAAACACAAAAAGGCAGCCAAAATGGAAGGACAAAGGAACCGGCCCCAAATGAAAGAACAGGAAAAATCTCAAGAAAAGCTAAGTGAAATGGTGGTAAGCAATTGATCAGATACAGAGTTAATAGTAATGATTATAAGGATGCTCAACAACATGAAGGCCACAGAAACCATAAAAAAGTACCAGGCAGAAATGAAGACTATAGTATCTGAAATGAATAATACACTGGAGGGAATAAACAGGTTGGATAGAGCAGAGGATCAAATCAGTGATTTGGAAAACAAGGTAAGAAAAAGAACCACCCTTTTCAGGGCAGAAAAGGAAAAAACAATTTTAAAATGAAGAGTTTAGGAGACCTTCGAGATAACATAAAGTGTAAAAATATCCTCATTCTAGGGGTACCAGAGGAAGAAGACAGAGAACAAGAAATTGATAATGTATTTGAAGAAATAATTGGCCCTAACTGGGTACTTCAGTTGGTTGGAACATCATCCTGACTCACCAAGGTTGCAGGTTCAAACTCCAATCAGGGCACATAGAAGAATCAACAAACGTATTATGCATAAAAAAGTGGAACAAAAGAACGATATTTCTTTCTTTGTCTCTGTGTGTGTGTCTCTCATTCCCCTCCTTACTCTCTTTCTCTAAAAATCAATCAATCAATCAATAAAAACAGTAATGAAAAGAAATAATGACCAAAAGTTTCCCTAACCTGGTGAAGGAAAAAGACACACAAGTCCAGGAAGTGCAGAGTGTCCCAGCAAGATGGACCCAAAGAGGCCAAAACCAAGACACATCATAGTTAAAATGGTAAATATTAAAGACAAAGAGAGAATCTTAAAAGCAGCAAGGGAGCTTCCTTGGAGCTTTCAGTCATTATTTCTTGGGAGCTAAAAGGGAGCTCTAAGGCTGTTAGCTGATTTTGCAACAGAGGCATTTTAGACCAAAATGGATTGGCATAAAATAGTCAAAGTAATTAAAAGCAAAGACCTGCTCTGGCTGGTGTAGTTTAGTGGATTGAGCATGGGCCTGCGAACCACACGATCGCGGTTCGATTCCCAGTCAGGGCACATGCCTGGGTTGCGGGCCAGTTCCCAGCAGGGGGCGCATGAGAGGCAACCATACATTGATATTTCTCTCCTTCCCTTCCCTTCTAAAAAGATAAATAAATAAAATCTTTTAAAAAAGCAAAGACCTACAACCAGGACAACTCTATCCACCAAGGCTATTACTTAAAATCAAAGGCAAAATAAAAAGCTTCCAAGACAAAACAAACACCACCAACAAAAACCCTAAAGGAATTCGTTAACTATCATACTGTACAGCGAGAATTGTTAAAGAGCCTGCTTTAAAAAAAAGAAATAAAAAAAGGAACATAGGGATAAAGAAAAAATGGCAATAAATAAGTGCTTATCAATAATAACCTAAGTGTAAATGGATTAAATGCTCCATTAAAAAGACACAGGGTAGCTGAATGGATATGAAAACATGATTCATATACATGTAATCTACAAGAGACCTATTCATAATAAAAGATACACACAGTGAAGGGATGGAAAAAATACTCCTTTTTTTTTGTCTTTCAGACAAAACAAGTCAATAAGGCAAACAACGACGACAAACTACACACTGGATAAGATGGATTTAATTGATATTTATATTTATAGAATATTTCACCCTAAATCAACAGAATATACATTCTTCTGAAATGCACACAGAACATTCCATAAGACAGACCACATGTTAGGACACAAAACAGGTCTTAATACATGTAGAAGACTGAAATCGTTTCAAGTATCCTCTTGGACCACAGTGGTATGAAACTAGAAATCAATTACCATACAAAAAACAATGAAAAACATTCAAACACATGGAGTCTAAATAACATGTTATTGAACAATGAGTAGATTAACAATGAGATCAAGGAGGAAATCAAAAGTTATCAGGAAACAAATGAAAATGAACACACAACAACCGGAAATCTGTGGGCACAGCAAAAGCAGTCATGAGAGGGAAGTTCATAGCATTACAGGTGTACCTCAAGAAGCAAAAAAAAATCTCAAATAAACAATCTAACCTTACACCAAAAGAACTAGAAAAAGAAAACAAGGCACAGAATGAATAGAAGGAAAAAAATAATAAAGATCAGAGCAGAAATAAATAACAGAGAGAAAAAAAAGGATCAATGAAACCCAGAGCCAGTTCTTCAAAAAGATAAGCAACACTGACAAACCTTTAACAGACTCATCAAGAAAAAAAAAGAGAGAGAGGACCCAAATAAATAAAATCAGAAATAAAAGAGGAGGCAACAACTGACAACACAGAAATACAAAGGATTGTAAGAAAATACTATGAACAGCTACATGCCAACAAATTGGACAACCCAGGCGAAATGAAAATTCCTAAAAACATATAATCTTCCAAAACTAAATCAGAAAGAATAAGAAAACTTGAATAGATCAATTACAACTAATGAAATTGAAACAGTAATTTTAAAAAAAACCTCCCAGCAAACTAAAGTTCAGAACTGGATGGCTTCACAGGTGAATGTTACCAAACATTCAAAGAAGAACTAACACCTAGCCTTTTCAAACTATTCCAAAAAATTCAAGAGAAGGGAGAACTTCCAAGCTCTTTTTACAAGCCAGAATTATCCTAATTCCAAAACCAGATAAAGACGCTACAAAGAAAGAAAACTATAGATCAATATCCCTGATGAATATAGTTGCTAAAATCCTCAACAAATATTAGCAAACCAGATCCAGCAATACATTAAAAAGATCATATGCCATTATCAAGTCAGATTTATTCCTGGGATGCAAGGTTGGTAGAATATCTACAAATCAATAAATGTGATTGATAAACAAAATGAAGAATAAAAACCACATAAACAAAATGAAGAATAAAAACCACATAATTGTATCAACAGATGCACAAAAGCATCTGATAAAATTCAGCACTCATTTATAATAAAAACTCCCAGCAAAGTGGGAATTGAGGGATCATACCTCGAATAAGAAAGGCTACATATGACAAACCCACAGCCAACATCACTCAGTGGGCAAAAACTAAAAACACTTCCTGCTCTGGGTGGGTGGCTCTCGGTTGGAGTGTCATTCTACACACCAAAGATTGCAGGTTTTATCCCTGGTTAGAGAACATACCTATGCTGGGAGTTCAATCCCCAGTTGGGGTGGATATGGGAGGCAATCCATTAATGTTTCTCTCTCACATCTCTCTCTCTCCTCCCACACCCCCTCTAAAATAAATAAAAATCAATAAACATATCCTTGGGTGAGGGTTTTTTAAAAAAGCATTTCCCTTAAGATCAAGAACAAGACAGGGAAGTCTGCTTTTACCACTTTTATTTAACATAGCACTGGAAGCCCTCACCACAGCAATCAGACAAAAAGAAGAAATAAAAAGACTTACAAATTGGAAAGGAAGAAGTAAAACTGTCATTATTTGCAGTTGACAAGATATTGAACATTAAAAATCCTAAAGACTCCACCAAAAAACTACTAGATCTAATAAATGAATTTGGAAAAGTAGCAGGATACAAAATTAATATTCAGAAATTAGTGGTATTCTTATATACCAATAATGAACTCTCAGAGAGCAAAATTAAGAAAACAATCCCATTTACTATTGCAACAACAACAAAATGAAAGGTACTTAGGAATAGACTTAAACAAAGATGTAAAAGACCTATACTCAGAAAATTATAGAATACTGAAGAAAGAAACTGAGGAAGATACAAATAAGTGGAAGCATATGCTGTGCTCATGGATTAGAAGAATTAACATCATTAATATGTCCATACGACCCAAAGCAATCTATACATTCAACACAATTTCTGTCAAGATTCAATGACATATCTCACAACTCTAGAACAAATATTCCAAAAATTTATATGGAACCAAAAAAGACCCCATAGAGCCTTGGCAATCTTGAGAAAGCAGAACAAAGCTAAAGGTATCACAATGACTTATATCAAACTATACTATAAAGGCTACTAGGCTACTGTTATCAAAACAGCCTGGTACTGGCATAAATACAGACATATAGACCAATGGAACAGAACAGGGAGCACAAAGATAAACCTACCCTTTTATGTTCGACTAATATTTGATGAAGGAGGCAAGAGCATACAGTGAAGTAAAGATAGTCTCTTCAATAAATGCTGTTGGGAAAATTAGACAGGCACATGTAAAAAAATGACACTAGACCACCAACTTACAACATACATAAGAATAAACTCAAAATGGATAAAAGACTTAAATGTAAGTCATGAAACAATAAAAATATAGAAGAAAACATAAGCTGTAAATCCTCAGACATCTCTTGCAGCAATTTTTTTGCCGACATATCTTCTTGGGAAAGGGAAATAAAGGAAAAAATAAACAAGTGGGACTACATAAAGTAAGAAGCTTTTGCACAGCAAAACAAAACAAAAAAAAAACACATCAAAAAAAATGAAAAGGCAATCCACTGTATGGGAGAAATGTTTGCCAATGATACATCTGACCTTATCCCCAAAATATATAAAGAACTTATACAACTCAACACCAGGAAGACAGCCCAGTTAAAGAATGGGAAAAGGACCTGAATAGATACTTCTCCAAAGAGGACATAACAACGGCTAACAGATATATGAAAAAATGCTCAACATTACTAATCATCAAAGAGATGCAAATAAGAACCACAGTGAGATATCATCTCATCTCTGTCACTATGGCTATCATCGGTAAATCAACAAACAACAAGGGCTGGCGAGGATGCAGAGAAAAGGGAGCCCTCAGGCACCGTTGGTGGCCATGTAGACCAGTGTAGCCACAGAGGGAAACAGTGTGGAGTTTCCTCAAAAAATGAAAAATGGATCTGCCTTTTGACTCAGCAATCCCACTTCCAGGAATAGATTCTAACAAACCCAAAACACTAATTCAAAAAATATATGCACCCCTATATTCACTGCAGCACTATTTATAATAGTCAAGCTCTGAAAACAGCCCAAGTGCCCACCAGTAGATGAGTGGATAAAAAAGCTGTGGTACATTTACATGATGGGATACTCCTTGGTCATAAAAAATAAAGAAGGGAAATTTTACCTTCTGCAACAACAGCATGGATGGACCTGGAAACTATGATGCTAATTGAAATAAGCCAGTCAGAAAAAGACAAATACCATATGATCTCACTTACCTGTGGAATCTAATAAACAAAATAAACTGACAAAATAGAAACAGAGGCATGGACCCAGGGAATAGACTGAGAGATGTCAGAGGGGAGGTGTTGGGGGACTGGATGAAAGGAGAAGGAATTAAACAAAAAAAAAAGCATAGCTATATGACACAGAGGCACAGACAACAGAGTGGTAACAGCCAGAAGGAAAGGCAGGTGCAGGCGAACACAGGCAAAGGGAAGAAAATGGGGACAGAAAGAAACTGCTTGGGGCGACGGGCACACGATTCAATGTGTGGATGATGTTTTGTTGAGTTGTACACTTGAAACCTACATGGTTTTACAAACCAATGTCACCTTAATAAATTCAATAAAAAG
The DNA here is from genome assembly GCF_014824575.4 of Sturnira hondurensis. Taxonomy (NCBI): domain Eukaryota; kingdom Metazoa; phylum Chordata; class Mammalia; order Chiroptera; family Phyllostomidae; genus Sturnira; species Sturnira hondurensis. Next base: position 4,939,366 of record NW_028081579.1, read on the forward strand.
AGAGGATATACAGATGGCCAACAAACACATGAAAAGATGCTCAACGTCAGTAAATTACCAGAGAAATGCAAGTTAAAACCACAACAAAGTATCACCTTCCGCTTTTGAGAATGGCCATCATCAATAAATCAACGAACAGCAAGTATTGGTGAAGATGTGAAGAAAAGGGAACCGGCATGCTCTGTTAGGGGGAATGCAGATTGTGTGGTATCACCCCAATAAACTCATGAAAAGGAAAAAATAAAATGGTGCAGGTGCTTTGGAAGTTTGCCAGATCCTCTAAAGGTTAAACAGAGAGTTACCACATGACATAGTAATTCCACACCTAGGTATTGTATGTATACCCAAGAGAATTAAAAACATGTCCACACAAAAACTTGTACATGAGATGTTCACTGTAGCATTATTCTTAATGACCAGAAGTAAAAATAATCCAAATGTCCATAAACTAGTGAATGAATAAAATGCAATATATCCATATAATATTATTCAGCAATAAAAAGAAATGAAGTATTAATTCATGCTTTATGCTAAGTGAAAATATGAAATGTCCAGAACAGGCAAATCCATAAAGACAGAAAGGGGATCAGTGGTCGCCAAGGACTAAGGGGAAGGGGGAGTTGGGAATAACTGCTAATGAACTGGGGGACACTGTGGGGGGAATGAAAACGTTCTGGAATTACATAAATTCCAGCTGAAAAACTTCATGAGTATACTAAAATCCAACAAACTAGACATTTAAAAAGAGTGAATATATGGTTTATAAATTAGATGTCAATAAAAGAAAAATAAAACTAATGTAGACACTAAAGAATTGAGATATACGACTTGGTCAAGACATTAAATTATGTCAAAAATGGAATCTAGTCAGGGACTTTACTATCTCCAATTCCATTTAGTATATCTGTGAACATCATAAATAAGAAAATTAACCACTCATTTAGTAATAATTTCTAAGCAAAAACCAAAAAAATCTTTTTCAGTAACCAACAAAATTGTATATTAATCCTTACAGTCCATTCTTTTTTCCATCCACCCTATTCTTTTTTCAGAACCACACTGAACCACAAGTAACATTTAAATATAAACCTTCATATCTGAGGTAAAGGCTCTTCCGATTCCCTTTTAGCCACGGCAGCTCTCTACAGCCTCGTGGTGACGTGGTACGGCCTCTCTTCTTAGAACCTGTGTTCTTCACCTTGACTTTTTTATCACTTTTAGGACCAACAACAAAGGCAGAATGAAGAATACTGGGGCTCTACCTGTCTTTCACGTTTGATTATTGCTTTTTCTTTCAATGAATTAAACCATTCTATGAATTAATCAGCTTGAATGTCTATGGGAAGCTTTTGGCAGATGGAAGTTTGCAGTCTGAGTGACAGCTTTTCAAAACGCAAAAAATAAAAGTTGTAACAAGTTCTTCTTGCTTTACAATCCTGTTCCTTAGTCTAGAGAAATGTGTCGATTACCATTCCCTGTTACTACATTGTTAGAAAATCTTCAGCAAAATTATAAAGTTCAGATTAAGGTTAAAATTAAACAGTGCGTGGACCTGCCAGTACAGCTAACTCAAGTGAGGTGACACACGGATGAAGAGACTATGTGCTGCGTGTGGCTAAACTTGCCCATACCCACACAATGACAGCCACCAGTAAGTCTCAACTCTACAGGGGAGCTGGTAGATTTAAAAAGTTATCTATATCTATCCACAAACAAATATAAGATGCATATGAAAGTTGAGAAAGTAAAATAAACTCACACCCAGAACTTACTTTTAGCTCCTTAATCTCTGTCACCCCTGTGATGCAGGCTCTGAGATCCAGCCATGTGGCCATTGTGCTACTCTCAAACGAATGTAAAAATGGTCTCTTCTCACTTATGAGTTTACAGAGAACAACTTTGTTCATACAATTAACCATTTATGGAAAAGGACAAAAAAAATTGTAATATATTATGCAGAGTTCATGTGAAGAACAAAACTCATCTGTGTATCTGGCAATTTGGAAACTTCACACGAACATGAAAAAACTCAAGACTCAGAATTAGGATTTCTAATCTTTCCTTTATCTACGCTAATAGGCAACTGTATTGAGAGAGATAAAGACGACAAATAAGACAGTCAAGATTATTTTCTTTCTGAACTATTTTAATTTGGTACAGTTTATTAAAAATGTTTGACCTGAAAAATGGGGGGCAAAACTGTCCAGCTCTTTTCCCTTAGCAGATTCGTGGCACAAATGTAACTAAATCGTTGAAACAATCATGTAAGAAGAGACTGTGGAGAAATGTGTTCTATTTGGGCATATGTTCTAAATGTGTTCTCTTTTATACACTGTTGGTAGGAGTATAAATGGCTATAATAATTTGGGTAAGCAATTTGGCAACATGTAGTGAGACCTTTACAAATATCCACGCCTCTGACTCCAGAGCTGTACTTCTGGGAATCTATTCTATAGAAATCACCTAACATTCACAGATAGCTCCTTCCAAGCATTACTCACCACAGTGAAGAATGGTAAACAACTGAATGTGCTCATGAACAGGGAAATGATTTACAAATTGTGGTACATCCTTAAGACACAGAATATTATACTTATTTCAGAATAATTTACCAAGAAGGCCTCTTTACTTTCTTCTTTTCCTGATGTGGATTTGTTTCTTATTTTAAAGTAATATATACTCATTGTTAAAGCAAAACAAAACAAAACTGAAATCCTCTCTCTCTCTTATACAGGGTCAGGGATGGGCAACAAAAGTAGGTCTACAGTTGTTTGTATGGACACTAACACAGTAATCATAAATAATAACACAAAAATAAACTGTTTCACATGCTCACTACTTTCTACCCCACCCTGTATTCTATCCCCAACTCCCAAAGTTAACTATTGTTAACTTTTCACATATATATAACTTTGAGAGATTTTCTAGACATATACAAACTTATGTAACAAATATTTCTATATTGGTAATCCTTTGTTTAGTTTTTAACATAAGTGGAGCCATACTAAGCTTGCTGTTCTTCAACCTGTTTCTTACATTTATTTTGGCTTTTGTTCTATATCAGCACATACAGACCCACTTCATTCATTTAAATGAATGTCTTAATATATATTGGATCCTGGCTTGATAGATATTTAAGTTGATTAGGCTTTTCTGCTTACAAACAATGCTATAACTAACATACTTGGATATTTAACTTAATGTACTAGTGTGGATATATCAGTTCCTACAAGTAGAATTTCAACATTTTAGGCTTTCAAAATTATCGCCAAATCACCCTCCAAAAATATTGTACTAATGCCCTCCTCCCGACCTCTTTTAAATCTCTGCCAATCTGAAATATAAATAATTTTATAGTTTATATTTATACTTTATATTTATATATTTAAGTATTTTATATTTATATTATATAAAATATATTTATATTTTAATATAAAACCTCACAACTTTGAAATCTCTGCCAATCTAAAATAGAAATATTTTAATTTGCATACCTATAAATGTGAAAATAAGGGTAAACAACTTAACTTTGCATGGTTCATCTTTTTCTCATAGGCTTATAAGTCTTTGAAGCAGTTAAGGAATTAGCCCTTTGTTCTGTGCCTTGTAAAAAATATTTTTCCTTTGTTGTTGTCTTTTAACAGTGCTTATAGTATTTTTTACCATCTAGGAAATTTCTCTATTCTTCCAATTAGGGACTCTGAATTTTATGTGTGTTTCAAAGGCCCTTCCCATCTCAAATATAAAAGAAGCACATACTGTCTTCTATTCCTTTTATAATTTCATTTCTATAATTTTTAACAAGTATAAGTTAAAATGTGGATATATAACTATTTCCACATTTGGAGCTCAAATTAGGTAATAAAAATACAAAAATACATCAAGGAAATAAAACATTGACAGTGATTATTGCTAAATAGTGGAATTATGTATGGTTCTCTCTTCTGTAATTTCCAAATTTTCTACAATTACCTGTGTAACTTTTATAATCAATAACTTTATAATCAGCAATCATGAATCACTTTTATAATCAGAAGGAAATAAAATTTCTTAAATTATCATACTTAAATGTTCTCTTAAGTTTTTGATGGTACTGGCTTTAATTCTTAATCAAGTATTGAGTACCTGACCTATTTTGAGTCTAATACTATGGCAAAGCTTTGCATTTTCTTTTCACTACATTGACATGATTGACATGACAGGAAAAAAAGTCTGTTTTTAAAAAGATATTATTTATTTATTTTTAGAGAGAGGGTAAGGGAAGGAGAAAGGGAGAGAGAGAAACATCCATCAGTTGACTCTGGCACGCCCCTAATGACTCCCAAAGTTAACTATTGTTAAGTTTTCACAAGTATATAACTTTGAAAGATTTTCTAGACATATACAAACTTATCTAACAAACATTTCTGTATTGGTAATCCTTTGTTTAGTTTTTAACATAAGTGGAGCCATACTAAGCTTGCTATTCTTCAACCTGGCCTGCAACCCAGGCATGAGCCCTGACTGGGAATCACACCAGCTACTTTTCACTTTGTGGATGACGCCCAACCCACTCAACCACACAAGTCAGGGCAAGAAAAAAAACTTAAGCTGCCAAATAAGGGTCTGTTGAAAGCAGAAATTATGGTTCCATTTGGGAAGTTCATTTCAATAATAATCACAATAACAGCTAAACTTATTAAGTACTATGTGCCAAGCTTACATGCATTAGCTCATTTACTTTTTACATCTTTTCTTAAAATATGTTTTATTGATTATGCTATTACACTTGCCCCAATTTTTCCCTCCATGCCCTCCTCGCCCTCCTCTGCCCAGTACCCCCATTACCTCCAGCAATTCCCCCCATACTTCATGTCCATGGTCATGCGTGTAAGTTCGTTGGCTATTCCAATTTTTATACTGTTCTTAACACTCATTCCCCTGTCTATTTCATCCCTATCAATATGTACTTCTTAATCTCTACACTTTTCCCCCCATTTCCCCCCTTGCCCCTCCCAGCTGATAACCCTCCAAATGATCTCCATATCTGTGATTCGGTTCCTGTTCTGCTTATCTCCTTAATTGTTTCTTAGATTCAACTGATAGTTGTGCATTTGTTGCCATTTATTGGTTATAGTTTTGATCTTCTTTTTCTTATATAGTTCCCTTTAACATTTCATATAATAAGGGCTTGGTGATGCTGAACTCCTTTAACTTCACCTTGTCCAGGAAGCATTTTATCAGCCCTTCAATTCTTTTTTTTTTCTAATTTTTTTCTTTCTTTTTTTTTTAAGATCATTAGAGAGGAAAGGAAGGAGAGAAGGAGAGAAACATCAATGTATGGTTGCCTCTCGAGAGTCCCCTGCTGGGAACTGGCCGGCAACCCAGGCATGTGCCCTAACTGGGAATCAAACCGCGATCGTGTGGTTTGCAGGCCCGCGCTCAATCCACTGAGCTACACCAGCCAGGGCTTCAGCCCTTCAATTCTTAATGATAGCTTTACTGCATAGAGTAATCTAGGTTGGAGGTACTTGCTTTTCATCACTTTTAATACTTCTTGCCACTTCCTCCCAGCCTGCAAAGTTTCTTTTGAGAAATCTGCTGACAGTCTTATGGGAATTCCTTTGAAGGTAACTCTTTTCTCTTACTGCTTTTAAGATTCTCTCTTTATCTTTAAATGTTGGCATTTTAATTATGATGTGTCTTGGTGTGGTCCTCTTTGGGTCCAACTTGTTTGGGACTCTTTGTACTTCCTAGACTTGTAAGTCTATTTCCTTCACTAAATTTGGGAAGTTTTCTTTCCTTATTTGTTCAAATAGGTTTTCAATTTCTTGCTCTTCCTCTTCTTCTGGTACCCCTAAGATTCCCATGTTGGTATGTTTGGAGATGTTCCAGAGGATCCTTATTCTATTCTCATTTTTTGAATTCTTTTTCCTTCTTGCTGTTCTGATTGAATGCTTTTTTTCTTGCTTATGTTCCAAATCACTGATTTGACGCTTGGCTTCATCCTTTCCATGTTGGTTTCCTATGGATTTTTCTTTATTTCACTTAATACAACCTTCATTTCTGCCTGGGTCTTTTTTATGCTGTTCAGTACCCAATGATTTCTTTGAGCATCCCGATAACCAGTATTTTGAACTCTGCATCTGATAGGTCACTTATCTCCATTTCATTTAGATCTTTTCCTGGAATTTTGTTCTGTTCTTTCCTTTGGGCCATGTTTCTTTGTCTCCTCAATTTGGCAGCCTCCCTCTGTTTGTTTCTGTGCACTGGGTAGAGATGCTTTGACTCCCTATTTTAGTAGCATGGTCTACTATAGAAAAGGCACCTGTAAAATGTATGGGGCAGAGCCTTAGGTAGTCTCTAAGATAGGCCAACACATTTCTCCTCTTTGTGGCTCCATGTGGGGGATGGCTCAGAGAGGGAACAATGCCGCTGCTTGGACTTCGGAGTCTGCCCAAGAAGAAGCTGTCTTCCTGGCACTCACCCCCTTGCCAGTCACTTCACTTTCTCCTCTTTTCTCCATATGCCACTTGTACCCTTTCAGCCATTGCCCTGGTGCTAAATCTCAGAGCAGTGGGTCTGCATGAGTCCTAAGTCCATTGCAGGCCCTTTTAGAAAAGTTTCTTGGGAATAGAACAGTTTCTTCTGCTGACCCAATCCCCACTGGTTTTTGTAGCCAGAAGTTATGGGGACTTGTCCTCCCAGCACTGGTACTCTGGGCTGGGATCAAGCACTCCCAAGGTATCCCTCCTGATTTCTACCCACCACATCTGAATGTGGGATCACCAGTTGCACTGCTTCTCTGTCTCTCCATGCCTCTGTCCATCCTACCCATCGGGATGAATGTGTTTTCTTTAAATCCTTGGTTGTCGGCCTTCTATACAGCTCAATTTTGTGATGAATCTGGGTGAAATTTGTTTTGTAGTTTAGTTGTAATTTTTTTGCTGTGGTTGTGCACGGAGGGGGAGCATCTTTACCTATGCCTCCATCTTGGCCAGAAGTCTCCATGTATTCTTAAAGTGCACTGTTTTGATCAACCGCTCCAAAATCTCCCCACTCTCACTGAATGCTTGGATGTAGTGGATGCTTGGCCCTGGATCCTGCTCTACTCTTCACAACATCTTTATAAGGCAGGTGCCACTATTATATCTTTCTTACAGGCTGGGAAACTAAGGCACAAAGAGAGTAGCTTGCTCAAACTATGAAAGCTATTAAGTGGCATAGCCAGTATTGGGTCTGGCTCTAGAATCCTCATTCTTAACTTCTTAATAAAGATGCTGTTTAAAAGACTAACAGAAAAAGTGGGAAGCCACTTCTAACAACCTAGAAAGTGTTAAAAAATGAAACTAAGCCACAAAGGACCTTAGACTATCAAAAAAAAATTTTAAAGGAGGATCCTATGGAAAATATGATGTCTTTATTATTATTTATTATTATTTTTAAAAATCTCTAGCTATAGGGATTTGAGAAAAACTTTTAGAAGGAAGTTTATTTCATCCTTTCTTTCCCAGGTGGTGTCTCTAAACTGAGTCTGAATTACAATATCCCAAATACAACCTCAGTGCACTGCCATGAGATAGCAGTGCCCCTAGTCCTGGTGGGTATGGCTCAGTGTACTGAGTGCCACTCTATGAACCAAGAGGTCAGTGGTTCTACTCCCAGTCAGGGCACACGCCTGGGTTGTGGGCCAGGTCCCCAGTGGGGGGCATGTGAGAGGCAAGTGATTTGATGTTTCTCTATCACACTGATGTTTCTCTCCTTCCATTCCCCTCTCTCTGAAAATAAATATAATCTTAAAAAATATATAGCAGTGCTCTAAAGAGTTGGGTAATGATAATTATATTTTTGTCACATGAACTGTTGCCAGCATAAAGTTCTTTAAGAGTAAAAGCTAAAAGTAGTGGTAGATGCCTATGATTTGCGTAGTTGATATTTTGTTCTTTGTCTATTTGCCAAAATCTGCTAGAATCTTTCAAAATTGTGCAACCTTTCCTTCTATAATGCCACTACATCATCTTCAGCACTTTATTTTCCCCCGCAAAAGTGAGCCCAATTCAGGCTATACATTTCTGGCAAGCCAATTTGCAGCGCTTTGTGTGCCCAAGTTGAAAGTCAAATAGAAGGTAAACAAATATGACACTATTTCTCCTTGGGTTACAGGTCAGGACATGGATATTTTGACATTGCAGTTTCATCATGATGATACGTGTCCATTTAGCAGACTAGATGAGCTAAGGAACTTTTTAGAATGAGCCCTACTGATTATGAGCTCTACCAAGCATTAGTGATAATTTCATGTTTCCTTTTTTGGCTTTGCCTTGGTCAATATCACTGCCTCAAAGACCCTTTTTCAAGTACCTAAGAGACAAAAACATTTTCCACTTGCTTTGTTTTTTGTTTTTTTAATAAAGGATTAAAAAGTACATATTACTTGACCACAAAAGTATGCATAAACAGAAAGAAAGGCATATAAAGAAATTTCTTTAAATCAACCATCTTTTGTTAGTATTTGTGAGCTTTTCTAGGAAAAGCTTTTAAGCTGGCAGCAATTTTAAAGAAACAACAGTCTAACTACAGGTGAAAGGCCGTAGATTGCCAGCAATAACAGTTACAAGCCCGAAACCCTGGAGTTTTCTACAACCTAATTTCGATGTCTTGAATGCTTTCTAAGGAGTTACTATATAAAATTAGTCTTAAATTCTTATTTTCTAAACTGTAAAATGAAAATTAAAATAATTGCTCACCATTGCTATAAAAAATCATATTCCTTTTAGAAATACTACTACATTTATAAATTGATTGAACAAATGATTACCTTACAAAAACCTGCTTAGGTTAATTTACAAACATACTATGTTTGAAAAAAAACAAATGTGAGTAATAAATGATTGTATTTCTTGACAGTATATGCTGATAATTTTCAAATAGAGGGAGGAATGTGGCCCACAGGGAAATGACAGAGTAACACCAAAGAGAGAGTAGAGGCGTAGAAAAAAGTTAGCTAAGGGTTATATGTCTCCTGATGTCATAGAAGGAAAATATGCACATTTTGAAAGATTCTAGCAGATTTCAGCAAATAGAGAGACAAAGAACAAAATATCAACCAGGGAAATCACAGGCATCTACCACTACTTTTAGCTTCTACTCTTAAAAAAGGAAGTTTTTAATCTCTCATTCTTGCCCAGCCTGTAAGAGCCACTCACTGTTAAGGGTGCCATAGCACCTTAGTTTTAGAGGAAGGAAAAATGGGGAGCTATGAGTTCCAAGGAAAATCACAAATGGGCGCACTATATATTTTCTAGAGATTTGGAATAACACAATAAAACTTGTACTTACAACTTGAGACTCACGAACTTTAGGAAACATTTTGGCAACATTGAGCCCATCGATGACAATATCAAAAGGAGGACAGTATTTCACAAAGTTCTGAAATCTCTTCAGTTCCTAAAAAAGGAAAAATCGGACAAAACACTAATAAGAACATAGGAAGAACTTTATTATAAACATACTGCTATGACTTTTATTATTGTTTTGGCAATTCAAAATATTAATTTCTTTAAAATGCACACACACAAAGATATTGTACTTTCAAAATGAAATCTGAAAAAGCCAGCCTAATAGATGCAGCTGCATATAATTATCTGACACACCTTATAATCTCACAGTGCTTTCTTTACACTTCACCAAGTACTTTCCCATGCTATTTCATTTGATCTGTAAGCAGCTAGTCAGTCTGCTAAACTGACCCACATGACAGTAATGACAGCAATGATACTATTAGATATAAAGACATAGATAAGCTATGTCTATAGTGAAAAGGGAGAAAATATGTATCAGTAAGCTTAAGAAAGTTAGGGTGGCAACATTAATGTTAGACAAAAATAGGCTTCCAGAAAAGGAGTATTACAAAACATACAAATGGAAACTTCATAATGACAAGATCAATACACCAAGAAGTCATACTCATATATAAGAACAGAACTTTGAAATACATGAAGCAAAACTTGACAGAACTAAAAGGAGGAACAACTAAAGCTACAATTATAGATGGAGATTTCAATACTCCTTTCTCCTTAATGACAGAACAAGTAGATAAAAACCAATAAGGATAGAGAAGACAGTCTACGGCCATACCACCCTGACCGCACCTGATCTCGTCTGATCTCAGAAGCTAAGCAGGGTCGGGCCTGATTAGTACTTGGATGGGAGGATAGAGAAGACATAAACTACACTACTTTGACTTGATTGGTATCTGAAGAATTCTACACTCAACAACGGCAGAATATTTATTCTTTCAAGTACACATGGAACACCAACGCCAGCTCTGGGCCATAAAATAGGTCTCAAGGATTCAATATTTCAAAACAGTAAAATATGAAACAGTATGTTTGCTAATCACACACACAACTAAATCAGAAATCAACAGCAAGGACATATCTATAAATGTTCAAAATATTTCTAAGTCATACTTCTAAATAATCTATGGGTCTAAACAGAAATTATACAGGATATTAGAAAATATTTTGAACTAAGTGGTAACAAAAGATTATACATCAAAACTCATAGTATGCATTACAGCAATACTTAGAAGGAAATGTATAGCTTTAAATACTTATATGAAAAGAAAGGTCTAAAGTCATTGATCTGAGTTTTCACCTTAGAAAAAGAAGAATTAAATTTCAAAGAAAGTAGAAAAACAAAGTGCAGAGCCCAAGACATAGAAAAGAGAAAAACAAGAAAAGTAACTAGAGAAAAAGGGGAAAAATTAATCTCAATCCTTATCTCAGATCACACTCAAAAATTACTTTGAATCATAAATCTAAACCCCAAAGACAAAACTATGAAGAAAACAGGCAAATTCTTCATATAAGGACCAGCAAAAAATGCCTTGGGCAACACATAAAGTCATCACTGCTATTCACACACTATGCCTCTTGATATGAAGCCACCGAGGAAGACATCGCATTTTTGTGATGTTTTTGCCAAAAATTCATAACTTGAAACTAATCATAAGGACACAAAGATAAAGCATTTCTCAAACAGAGAGAGACTCTGCAAAATAATAAGTCTTAAATTTTTTTAAGTGGGGGTCCAAGAAAGACAAAAAACAAAACAAAAAAACCCTGAGCTTTTTTTGGTGAATGAAAAGAAACCAAGGACACAAGATAGCTAACCCCCAAGTGTGATCCTGGACTGGATCGGGAAAAGGAAAAGCTTATAAAGGACATTGTTGCAACAAGCGACACCCCTGAGCACCAACTATGGAGTAGACAGTATTACTGTATCACTGTTACAAAGATGAAGATATTCAATCTAATTAGTCATTAGGGTAATGCAAATGTAAAACCACAGTGAGATATGACTATACACCCACTAAAAGGCTAAAATGAAAAAGACTGACCATAACAAGTAAGTGGAGCGACTGCAACTTTCACACATGGCTTGTGGGAATGGACAAATGGTATAAACACTTTGGAAAACAATCTGGCAAGCTTCTTTTAAAGTTTAGCATACATATTTATCTTACAACTCAGCAATCCCCCCTCTTGTTATTTATAGAAGAGAAATGAAAAGACTTATACACAAATGTTAATAATGACTTTATTCCTAATTGCTGAAAACTGGAAACAATTTAAATGTGCATTACCTGAAAATTAATGGGGGAAAAAAGTGGCATATTCAGACAAGAGAACCCTATCCATCAGTAAAAAGAAATTATTGATACACACAACAACATGGATGAATCTCAAAAATATTATGCTAAGTGAAAAAGGGTAGATATAAAAAAATCTTACATACAGCATGATTTCCATTTATATGAAATTTACAGGAAAAAACCATACCAACAGAAAGCAAATTAATAGTTCCAGGATGTGGGGATAGGGGAGTGACTGCAATAAGCACAAGGAACTTTGGGAGATAATTATCCCAAATCTTGATTATGGAGGTTATTATACAATTGTCTACATTTCTCAAAACTCACTGAATCTTACACTGGCAAATTTTGGTATATATAGATTATACCTTAATAAAACTGATCAAACAAAAAAGAAAACCCTAATACTACAACATTTCATCTTTAATATAATAACTGACCCATATGCATGCTTTTATTTCTCGTTGGACTTTTCTATCCTCATCAGCTCTAGTCATGTGGGACCAACCTCTTTCCCTTCTATTCAGCAGAATCCCTTGTTTTAAAATTTCTCTACTCAAATATATCTCAAACATTTGTAAATGTTTAGAAAGTTCTAGTTAATACCAAAACTAACTAAACACTGGTTAGAATAGGGATACTACTTTTTATAAATGGAAATCTACCAAGGAAACTAAAACAGTTTACATATATGACCATTTTTTGTCTTACTCTGACTCAAGGGAAATGAAACAAATGCATTAAATTTCTAAAATTCAAGTTTCACTAATAACTAACATGAACGAAATTTCCTACTACTCCCAATTTACCATTTTAGTGCTACTCTTAGTACTACATGACAATCAGCTCAGAAATAATGACAAACTAAGGTATTTCAGTATTACTGGCAAAACGGACATCTATAAAAATCAAGAGTTAAACTAGATTAACTTATAAAATCCCCTTCCAGGTCTGATATTATATATTAACAACGCTTGGAAATCCCTTAAAATCACAGAATGGGAAAGGGTACACTTGAGATGGTTTGTTTGAAAGGTGAGTCGCGGGAGCCTCTATGTAATCAGGACATGTTAAACAAAAAATCCCCCCCAAAGATTATTCTCCTGATCCACATCCTCTAATAGACAGAAAATTCCAAGATGCCAGGCTAGGTTTTTCCCCCATTATTACAGCACCATTACTAAGTATATAACTAGTCTGGGATTCTTCATAATCCTTCCTTCCAGTGGGCTTCTAAAGTGCTCACTTTTCAACCAACACAAATTTATGTCACTAGAGTCAAAAGCCTCCGAATCATGCTGAAAAGGCACGACAAAGCAAGAGCTAACCTTCTGAGACAGCAAACACTGGCACAGGGCATCTCGAATCTGCAGGCTTAGTTGTTTTAATGGAGGGTAAATTTAAATGAAAAGCAATTATTTCTTTGTAGGGCTACCGCTGGGATTGCGCTTGATTACAGATTGGGTAATGATATGGCATAGGAAAATTCACCAATTTTTTTTGAAGATTTTATTTATTTATCTTTAGAGGGGAAGGGAAGAGAGAAATATCAATGTATGGTTGCCTCTCATGTGTCCCTTGCCGGGAACTGGCCTGCAACCCACGCATGTGCCCTGACTGGGAATTGAACCACGATCTTTTGGTTCGCAGGCCTGCACTCAATCCACTGAGCTACACCAGCCAGGGAGGAAAATTCACCAATCTTTTGATAATTTTTTCTTGACTATTTATAGAAGTTCTTAAAAAATAATTTTATTGAGATACAACTCAAATACCACTTAATTAACTTGTGTGAAGTATACAATTCAGCTCACGTTTTGCAACATTGCCACAATCTATTTTTAGGACTCTCTTGTGTCTCCTTAGAAGAAACTTCATCCTCATTAGCAGTCAGTCTCCGATCTACCACTCTGCCCTACAGCAACTACTAATCTACCTTCTGTCTCTGTAGAGGCACCTATTCTAGACATTTCATATAAACTGAAGAATATAAATGCACAGTCTTCTGGGATTGACTTCTTTCACTCTGGACAATGTTTTCAAGGTTCAATCCAGGTTGTAGCATAAATCAGACTTCATTCCTTTTTCTTTTTATTTTTAGTGTATTTATTTTTTTAAATAAAATTCCATTGTATGGATATATCACATATTATTTATTTATTTATCAGTTTAAGGACAGTTAGGTTGTTTCCACTTTTTGGCTATTATGAATAATTCTATAAACATCTGTATACTAGTTTTGCATGGATGTGTAACTTCACAGAAATGGTAAACACTGAGACTTGCAACACAGGTTGTTAGTTTAAGTGCTTTACAGAGACCAGGCAGGTGACATAAATAAGATGGCTCAAGTGTAAGAAAACATAAGAGAACAGGCAAAATGATAAAGAATAAATGGCACAAGTCTCACTTTCTAATACTTGACAGAAACAGGTGAAGACTGTGACAAACTGGAGAATATAGTTCCCAGAGCTCAATCCACCTCATTGTCCCCACATAAAAATAAAGACCTGGGGCCAGCAGATTTGATTTTCAAGGAAAGTGAAAAACCTGGCATTCTGAAATACATCACATAACTTTTCTATGAGCATAAAACACAAAGAAGCCCCAACAACAACAAAAACACAGGGGGTTTGATGCTACCCTTAGGCTGTAAATTTGTAATACACGTGCTTGGTCAGTCAATAGATGTTCATTACGCACCTACCACATGCCAAGTGATGTTCTAATCCCTAAGAACAAAACAGTTTAAACAAGTGCCCTGCCCTCAGGGAATTTACATGTTAGTGGAAGAGTCAAGCAAAACCAAGGCAACAAAATAGATAATTAATTTCAGAGAGAAAAGTGCCTGGAAGAAAAAGTAAGCAGAGTAGGTATCAGCACCATCAGCTCCTGAACCCCTCTCCACTTTGGATGTGGTGAAAGGCAAAGGCCTTTCTAATGAGGTGACGTTTGAACAGACCCAGATGAGGTGAGGGAGCATGCCCTTTGGGGGAAGGGTCTTCTAGACAGAGGAAAGAACCACCAGGGCCCTTACTAAACACCAAAGGGCTTTGTGTGGTTGAGGCGTCAAGCAACAACTAGGCAATCTGGAAGCTCAAAGAGTAAGTATAAAGTCTTTATGGAAGTCAACTCTTGCTTATTACTACAATAAGGGAAAGAGAATATATATATGAAAAATCAATTCTAAACGTTAATCAAGAGTTTTCAATTTGCTACCTTATTCAACTTCCTGTTGTTTTGTGGTCATTAATCACAAATGAGTAGGAAAATGATCCAAAGATGTGCAGCAAGAAAGAGAAATAAAAGAATGGCACAGCTATGTAACTACAGATGACACACGAGCTCCAGAACAGACGTGATCTGGCACCCGCCATCCAGGAGCCGGCTTCGTAACTAGAGGTAACTCTGACAACATACATGGCAGTAGAACTTGACTCTTCTATTTATTGCTCCTCCTACATTATGGATGAGAAAGCAAACAGGTTAAGCAACTGATTTTTCTCAAAACATGATGTGAAAAAAGCCATTAACACATTTTAACTTTTTCATTTAAAAGAGATTAAAATGCTTAAATTTTTTTTGAATGATGGTCCATATGTGTACAATAGTTTACTTCTGTTCTCAGACTTTGATACAAATCTCACCAAGAAATTCAAAATAGATCTCTCATTTATTTTATTTAATGTCCTATTTTAGAACAGCAACCAAGGAGAAATAGACTATAATAATGTATACTCAAAACTTTATGTCCTAAAAGAAAGAGTGATTTTAACTGTTAATTATACTCATTGTAATGGAAAAAGTCAAATACATATTTTCCAAAGCAAAGGGCTATTAAAACAACTGACATTCATCATAGTGAATATGGAAAAATAGGGGATTACCAGCTATTTTGGTTGGAAGCACTTCTTTTAACTTTGGAACAACAACAAAAAATGCATCTCTTCATTTAATGGCCAAATCTGTGAGCCTTCTTCAAACCAGGGATCCAAATAAAAACACTAACATCACTGCCTTAATGTAGCCAGGGAAAAATAAAGTCACATGTCTGGAAAAGGTCATTGCAATCTAGCCATTAATAATCTCAGAAAGCTTATATTCATTTAATAGCAAGCGGTGCTTCAGGAGATTTTTTTCATTTAGTAACTACGGCTATAATTACTATAGTGTACTGTCCTATTTTAAAATACTTATAATCTTATCTAAGTTTTCTGATTCCAGTAAGATGAAAACAAAAAAATAAACAAAAACCTTCCTGATACAAATATTTTAAAAGGCTGTATAAAATACAACAAAAAGACTTAATGCATGGCCAAACTTGCAAAAAAGAGAAAAATAATGAATTTCAGAAGGAAAGAGAAAAAACGGGATGGTTATTAGCAAACAGACACTTGGCCTTTGACACCTCGATGGGAACTGGAGAGCTATCAAATCAGGGCCCAAGGGAGGGGAGAAATTAGAAGTGAGCTCCTGAATAAATAAGGAACCTTCGCAAATAAGCACACCGATATGTATTGTGCAAAACACAACACACCAGCTTCTCTATCTCTTCTAGGGATCTAAATTGGGGGGGAAAAAAAACTCTTACGAATAAGAAACTTCAGGGTTATGTCTTAAATGGGTTTGGAGGACAAATTTAGACAAACTGTGTGGTACAAAATCATCATGCTCCACCAAAAAATTATACAAAAACTGGTTCTGGTCTAAGTACTATCTCTTGGGCACATGACACGGCAGAAGCAAACACAAAACCTTTCTAGAGAGATACTGTCAAAAATACTGTCAACAACAAAGGGATTCTCATAGAAAGAGCAAGCCCCTCTAAACCTGTACTCACCAATTTAAAATTACAAAACAAGAGTAAACATTCCATCATGTGTGAGAGTCCTCTGACACAACAGAAGGATTAGAGCCAAAAGAATTCAAGATAAAGGCTAAAAGAAAAATCAAAGAGACAATATAAAGTAAGTCTGTAACAATAATTTAAATGTAAAAGAACAATCAGAACTGTAAGAAAAGACAGAGACCATGAAAAACTGAAGAGGAAAATTTGAAGAAGTTCTAAAATTAAACTCTAAAATAAAACTAAATGAATGGAGGGAAAACCCAAATGTGCATCATCTGTTAAATAGACAAATTGTGGTCCATTCACACACTGGGACACTACTCAGAAACAAACTCAAAAACATATTTGAGTTTATGTAACACAAACTCAAAAACATATTTAAAACTAAACCTAACATACTGTAAAAACAAGTAACATCATGTTAAGTGAAAGAAGACAACAATTACAGATTATATGTTCTATTTATAGAAACTTTTTAAGTAAAGACAAAACTACAGAGACAGAGAACAGATCGGTGGTTGCGGGCGCGAGGGACAGGGGCGGGGACTGACCTCCACGGGGCACGATGAAACTTCTGGGGGTCACAGAAGTATTCGAAAACTGAACCGTGGTAATGGTCACACGAGTGTGTCACTTTACTCAAAATCATTGAACTATACACTTAAAATAGGTTAATTTTATGGCCTGTTAATTATTGAAACAATAGGGGAAATACCCCTAAATGAATGGGTGGAGAAGAACAGACACATCTGAAGTGAGAAATAGTAAACTGGAGGATAGATCTAAAGAAGTTAACCAGAATGCGATTTGGAGAGATGAAGAGATGAAACATGAGAGGGACAGTGAGAGACAAGGAGGGGAATACGCAAGGGCCCAGCAAGTGTAAGGGTAATTACTATTAGGTCTAATAGCAATTTCAGGAGAAGCAATATTTGAAGACATATGGGCTGAGATTTATTTGGAATTGTTTCAAGATGTGAAACCTTAGAGTCAGGAAGCCAGAGAATACCAAGAAGAAAAAATAAATACATTCATACACACACACTGTGGTGAAACAGCAGAAGTGAGAAAAAAAATCTTAAGAGCAACGAGGAGAACAGGGACATCTACAACGGAACAAAAATTGGACCAAAAGCAACTTCTCAACCGCAACTAAAATAGAGGCAAAAAGACACCGAATACTATTTTCAAAGGGCTGAGGTGAAACACTAAAATTTACATAAACAATCATTCAAGTAAACACTTTCAGTCAAAGAATAGGATAGTTTACTACTCTTATCCTGTCACTGAAAGAAAGTTATTTGGGAAGATGCCCAAAGGAATTTGGAATGCAGTGAGTAGAGGGCTGGAGCTACACAGATCTGTGTGTCACTGGTGGGCAGGTCGTGGAGAAAACCAAAGAAGGGGGCAAAAATGGACAGAGAAGGTGGGTAGAGAAGAAGAGGAGAGAAGCCCTCAGAAACACCCAAAACTTATGCGATAGGCAGAGGACATACTTTGTAATTGTCTTCTTACCATAAAAGCACAAACTCAGTTTTATCTATTTAGAAAGAACAATGAGCTTTTAGGAGAGAAGAGCAAGAGATGCAAAGGGACATGGCAAAAATAAAATGTAAATTTAAGAAAAAACAAAACACAACAGCAGAATTAAAATCTTCATTGGAAGTAATATACTAGAGACCATGGATTATTGTGAAATGCAGCACAAACTTTTGACAAATTCTATTAGAATTCAGAGGAAAAGAACAAAAAGAGGATGTTAAGAGAAAGAATGTTATCAAGGCCAGAGAATACAGCTCCAACTTAAACTTCACAGGGATGTTCCCAAAGAATAAATCAGAACAAAAAGATGAGAGCTAATCATCAAAAACAAACAAACAAACAAACAAACCCACTTTCCTATGATAGAAACATCTAAGGGCTCATGAGATTTAGGGGAACAATGAAAAAATCCACCTAGTCCCCATCCCCTAGATATTTAATTGTGAACTTGAAGAAGAAAAATCCTATGTGCACACAGGCCAAATAATAACACAAAGACTTCTACGGTGTTTTCCACATGCCATGCAGATCACAAAAATATGGAAAAACAAGAATTCTAAGTGCTATCATATATTAACTCTTATTCAATGGTATGAGGTAGATATTAGCATTTTTCCCACTTGAACAGATTAGGAGACTAAAGCACAGAGAAGTTAAGTAAGTCACATAACTAGTAAGTGGTGGGTAAGTTTAGGATATGAAACCCAGAAATCTATCACCTCATCATTCCACTATAAATCAAGCTGGGAACCCCAAAGCCAGACCACAACCCCACAACTATGTTGGAAGGTGGTGGTGCAGTATTCACACGGATCTGGACCCCCTGGCACGTCTTGTAACAGTTTTTCCTTCTTCCTGCACAGTAAATATTAGTAAGTTGTGGCCTGTGATCTTAAGAAAGGCATGCCAATAAAGACTACTGCCCTTCTTTTTAGGGTACTTGTGAACAAGGAGAGAAATGCAAATACCCTTTAGTAGTCCTTTTGTTGAGAAATCGTATTTGCTTTGATGTGGTCTCCCTAGTTTATTTAGGAAAATATGCCCCTCATTCTTCTGCTCCCCTCCTCCCAAAAGACTAGTAAGGAGTATTGGGATTTTACCTGAATAGAAGTCTAATGAGGTGTTTTTCAACTGCAGGTTACAACCCATGTACTGAGTCATGAAATCAATGTAATAGTTTGCAACCAGAACATTAGGGGGAAGTAAACAATTAAAATAGAGTAATACATACAGTAAAAGCATGTGAAATTTTGTATGCAAATTTTTTTCAGTTATAAAATGTTACATAAAGTTATTTTGTACTTGAGTTGTAGTAAAAAAAAATGTTTAAAACCAGCCCTGGCTCAGTGGATTGAGCACTGGCCTGCAAACCAAAGGGTCACCAGTTTGATTCCCAGTCAGGACATACGCCTGGGTTGCAGGCCTGATCCCCAAAGGGAGGCATGTGAGAGGTAACCACACATGGATGTTTCTTTCCCTTTCTTTGTCCCTCCCTTCCCCTCTCTCTAAAAATAAATAAAATCTTTAAAAATTTTGTTTAAAAGCCACTGGTAATGGGACTCTACCATATGTACCAAATATGATTTTGCCCAGGAACATTATTATTATTTTTTTAGACTTTATTTATTTATCTTTAGAGGGGAAGGGAAGGAGAGAGGAAGAGAAACACTAACGTATGGTCTCGTGCATCCCCCACTGGGAACTGTTGGGAACTGGCCTGCAACCCAGGCACGGGCCCTGACTGGGAATCAAACTGTGATACTCTGGTTCACAGGCCCACACTCAATCCACTGAGCCACGCCAGCCAGGGCTGCCCAGGAACATTATTAACATATTTCATCATAAGTCTATAATATTTACCACTTGAAAGTTTATTAAGGGGCCAGAACCCCAATTCTAAGAATTAGCCTTACCATATATTGAGACATATAATAAAACTATAATACGTAATCAAGATTGTGTGATCATGTGCAGAAATTAATGGATATGAAAAGGAAGTTCAGAAAGAGACCCCAGAATCAATGGGAATTTGATATACACTAAAAGTGGCATCCTAATGTGGTGCAGGAAAAGATGGGTAATTAGCTGGTGGTGGTGGGGATCAAACTGGGACTACATACCTCATTTAAATCAGGAAAAAAAAGACCAAATAAATAAAAAACGTAAGGGAAAACAACAAAAGTAGTAGAGGGAAAAGGGAGGTTTTTGTGTGTGTTAATTTTAAATAATCTTCTAATGGAAAAGACCTAAGTATGAAACCCAGGGGCCACAAGAACAATGCTTGATAGATTTGCCTATCTAAAAATGCACAGAAGCTTTCGGCTAGGAGGGGGCAAAAGTGCAACTTTCTCAACAACATCAAAATTGTATACCTGAGGTGCACCAGCGAGGAAATCAGTCTCATGTCTGCCCTCACCCCCAAGATTGGCTCCCTGGATCTGCCTCCAAATCTGTCTCCAAAAAAGCCTGGTTATGACATCACCAAAGCAACTGGTGACTGGAAGGTTCCGAATATTACAGTGAAACTGACCATTCAGGACAGACAGGCCCAAGTTGAGGCAGTGCCTTCTGCCTCTGCCTTAATCAACAAAGCCCTCAAAGAACCACTGCAAGGAAGAAAGGTGCAAAGAGACAAAAACAAAAACATTAAGCACAGTGGAAATAGCACTTTTGATGAGATTGCCCAACAAATGCGGCACTGATCTTTGGCTAGAGAACTCTCTGGAATCATGAACGAGATCCTGGAGACTGCCCAGCCTGTGGGCCGCCATGTTGATGCCTGCCACCCTCATGACATCATAGATGACAACAGTGGTGTAGTGGAGTGACCAGCTATTTATGGACTACAAAGGCAAATATTTCAATAAAAGATCATTTGAAAACCAAAAAAAAGTGCCCAGAAAAAAATAATTAAAAACAGGCCTCAAAACATTGTAATCCAAATCACACTTTTTGAAATAAAGAGCTCCTACAAATCAACAACAAAAAAATCCCCAATAACTCAGGTAAATCAAAAAGTGGGCAAGACAGAAGCAAGCAGTTTGCAGAAAGGAAATTGGTTTTAAACCTATGGAAAGATGCTTGGCTTACTCATTAAGAAAAATAAGAAAACAAACGGGAAGCCCAGGGGGAAGGCAGGCAGATGAACGGGAAGGCAGGCAGGCAAACGGGAAGCCCGGGGGGGAAGGGTCTGGGGTGTGGAAGTGAGCCGCAGCAGCGCTTAAACTCATCAGGGAAGACAGCCGCAGCCAAGGTAACCTTTTTTGGTCGTCGCTGTTGCTGTTGGTGCTGCTGCCGCTACCGCCAAGGTTTGTCTAAGGATGTTTCAGCCCGTACCTTGTGGTCCCCAAGCTCCATGCAGTAGCAGCAGTCCGGGCCTCTAAGGACCCCCACATACAGCCAGCGCACACAGGCTGACGAGGCTTGGTGCTGGCTGGGGCTAATGGTGCAAGGCGGAGCACCAGGAGCGGCTGTCCAGGCTCCAACCTTTCCCCATCATGGTAGCCGGCACTGGGCTCTGAACCATGGAGCGGGTGGTTCTGCACAGGTGGTTCAACTACCCCGCAGGTTGGAAGCCTCCCTGGTGTGTTTTAGAGAATGGAATTCTGTCCCACTGATTCACAAAATGATGTTGACAAAGACAGTAAAATAAGAATAAAGGTGGTAGCTTGTGAAACTCAAGTTTATTCAGCAGACAACACAAGAATGGAATTAATCATTCCAGGAGAGTAGCATTTCTTGATGAAGGCAGTGGCTGCAGCTGAAAGACAGAGGTAACTGGTTGCTCTAAAGATTGTTTGACCAAAAGAAAAAGTGAAACCAGTGAATTTTTTAAACCAAAATGTCTGAACTTCACCTCTACTGTGACCTTTATTTTTTCTTTTAAAAAAACCCTCCCCTTTTTTTAATTGGTCAGCATTGGTAGGACTCTGTTACAAAACTGGTACTCTGGAATGTGAGGAGAGGGGTCCACTCTGTCAGATACCAGCGCTGGCCCAGCGCTGGCCCAGCACAGCACAGAGCCCTGTGGTGGGCTGTATTCACCCCCACAGAGAGGTCAACTGGGCCAAACACAGTCCTTGAAAAGGAAGAGATCCCTGAGGCCCTTCTTCTTGTCAATGACAAAGGACTTTTCCACCTTGAACTTGCCAGTCTACAGTGACCGCATCCTCCAGGGGCTTGCTTGTCCTGACCATCCGTCTAGGTGCTCTCCACCTTTCGTACTACCTCCATGTCCTCTAGAACTTCACCAAACACTATGTGCTTGCCATCCAGCTAGGCTGTCTTGACCATCGTGATAAAGAATTGGGAACCACTGGTGTCTTTGCCAACACTGGCCATGCTCACCCAGCCAGGCCCATACTGTTTCAGGTTGAAGTTCTTGTTGGGGAAACATTCACAGTAGATGCTCTTACCTCCAGTGCCATCTCCCCCAGTGAACCTCCACCCTGGATCATGAAGTCCTTGATCACATGATGGAATCCGCTGTTTTGGGAGCCACATCCTTTCTCTCCTCTAGCTAAGGCCACAAAATTATCCAGTGTTTGGAACAGTCTTTCCAAAGAGACCTATGACCACCCAGCCTCTATCTTCTTCTTCACTTTACAGGTCAAAGCACACCTTTGATGGTGACTTTGGGCCCTTCTTCTTCTCATTGGCTGTAGAGCATGCTGGCAACAGCAGGAAGAAAACACAGCCCACAATCAGGGCAGTGGTGAAGAGAAACTTCACATTTGGTTCCTAGGGGTGCGGTATCCACCAGGGGAAGCAAGTTCTACCGTGACCTCTAACACAGCAACCAAGTTCATACCATTCAAGAATTTGTTCATCATGATGAGAATCACTCATCTCCCAGCAGACAGAACATGAATGAAGCGTCTTCGCTACTTAGTGCCACAAGTAATATGTTCATAACAATGCTTGAGGAATGTGTGAATATAGCAAATGCCAAGTTTGAACCTGAAATGTTTCAGCTGTCCCACATGGATCCTTTAATTTCTCCTTGATCACCTTCTGCTGTTGAAATGCTGAAGCGTTTTGTCAGCCACTCTGGTTCTTGCAGTTCAGAGAAGAGCAGAGATTGTAAGGAAACTAGTGTCTACACCTCACCTTTCCACTGTTCAAGAAATACACTTGCCCTGACAGTGTGGCTCAGTTGGCTGGAGCTTTCCCCCTGCACCAGTGGAAAGACTGCAGGTTCAATTCCCAATAGGGGCACATGTCTAGCTTGCCTGTTGGATCCTGTCCGGGTGCCTAGGGAGGCAGCCAATGAATGGATGCTTCTTTCTCCCAGCAATGTTTCTTTCTCTCCCTTCCCTCCTCTTTCTTTAAGAGCAATGAAAAAAATGTCTTCTGGTGAGGGTGAAAAAAAAACATGTACACTTAACAGAGATTTGGCATCAGCAACCATTCCTGGAAAAAGCAGATTTACACTGCACCCCCACAAAAAATACGAATTGGAAGATCCCATTTCATTCTCCTCTTCCTGAGGAAACAGAAGTGTCCAACTTCTTCTAAGTATTGCTATGCAAAAGCTGCTGGAATTAAAACTATGTTATAGGGAGTAGCTTTTTCCTTAGGATTTCTCTGCACTTTATAAAATATTATAAAGCAAATAAAAATCCACATACCTTTGAAGTGTATTAATAACCTCATGGTATGAACGTGCATCCTTTATTTTTTTCTTTTTAAACAAATGATGGTGCAACATTTTGACATCTGTAAGGACATACGTAGATAGTTTTCTAAAAAATTGTGAGGGACTGACAGCTTAGTCAGTGGATCAAATCTTATAAACATGAGATCTTACAAACACAAGGTTTCAGTCTGAGAGGACTGTGATATATGCAACTTCTGCCTGGGCCAGATGGTCACTTTACTCCAGCTGAAAATGAGTTATGATAGCAGCGTGATGGTGATTATACTGTATTCCTTTAAGCAAAAGGAAACATTTAATATTCTAAATATTTTTAGCCCAAATACCATGATATTGAGAACTTTTTACAAACCAGGCTGTGCTGTCCTTCATATGTTGACACTACAGATTTGTCAAAACCAAATGTTGGGTTAAAGTATTTAATTTTTATTTATTTATTTCTCTATTACATAAAAAAAAATGATCTACCAAATTTTAGATGTGTATACGTTGTTATTTACACTGTTCTAGAAAAGCAGTTTATGTTGTGGTGACTTTACTCACTTCTACCAAAGAAATGACTTTCCATGGGAGAGAGAAAATAGAAAAATGTAAATTAACCCTATAATGAGATTCTATTTTTTACTTCAGATATGCAAAGATCAAAATGTTTGATGGTGCACTGGAACACAAGATTTCTCATACTTTGCTGAGCAGTGTATATGAATACTGATAAAACTTCCATGAAGGCCAAGCAAAACTGATACACCTCTGACGCCCTAACAATTCAGTTTGCAGGGATCTACTTTACCGCTCCCTCAGAATATGTGAGACATTACAAATGTACACAGTGATTCACTGTGGCATTTTTGTAACAGTAAAAGACGTAAAGCAACCTAAATATCCATTAATAGAAGACTGAACAAGTAAATTTTGGTCATTTGACACAATGGAAAACTATACAGCTAGAAAGAGAAAAGAGAGAGAAAGAATAAGAGGAGTGGGGGGAGAAGAAGGCAGAAGATAATCTATTTTTATATTGAAATACAGATATCAATTACACAAATGACTGAAATTGTTTCACTTAAGAATTCTCAACCCAACATCATGAGTTAAAGACACATGATCTTAGCAGTTAGGTATATTTCCAAGCAGATCTTTTATACAAATACTCAGATAGAATGGAATTTACTCACAAGTATAACATTGTTTCTTAAATCTTGCCTGGGTTAGGGAAAAAGAGATCTTATTCAAGTAATGATATCTTAGAATTAATTTTATTTTAAATTAAACTTCTAGACAGGAAAAAAAGCTATATTCTTTCTAATCCCACTCTCCTTTTCTTTCCTATCATCCTGAAAGGAACTACAGAGAGTAGCTAAAGGAAAGGCAGAAAGACACATTTTTCATTGCAGAGTCTTGCTCCTAAATTAAGAAGAGACAAATCAGGAAAGGAAAGGCAATAACATGGCTTGGATCCTGCAACTCAGAGATGCTGCTAACCACTTTTTTTTTTAAATTCTGTTTTCAGTTCAAGTTCATCTCCACTTACACACCCTGGAAATCCCCTCTGCTTTACAACCAACCAGGAACTGGCTCTAAAGCACCAACATGGTACCTAACTCCCCTTCCTTCTTGGGACACACAGAATATCTAAGTCCTTTCACTGGGTGACCCCCCCCAAAAAAAACAAAATAAAAATGTTGCACAGATAAAACTCACTGGAAAACTTTTTCAAAAGAAATCAGAAAGTAAACACTTATTTTTTCATATAGGGGAGAAAAAGTCTTGAAAAAAATTTAGCACTATACATAGATGGAAACCTAACTGAAAACCATCAAAAAGAATTCCTAGGGAAAAGCAATTACAAGAGGGTTGCCCAAGGCTCTTTTTAAGAATCTTGATAACTTTTTCATTGTTTACCCTCAAAGAGTGACCAAACTCAAAATATTTAACAAAAAGTTTGGATACCATATTATTATTATCCTCCCCAGGTATGTGCACAGCCCTCAGAAGGGCTGTGAGGACACTGCAGGAGCCTGGACTAGCCATCAGCCCATCTGGGTCTGCATCTTCTCTGCTGGGCCACCCATTAGTTTGTATGACTTCTATCAAGTTACCTCACTTTTCAGGGTCTCAGGTTCCTGAGAAATAAAGTGGGGCTACTTACTTCAAAGGAGTACTGCAAGAATTCGATAAAATTAAATGATTTGACTATAAAAATCTCTATATGTGTTTTAGGTAAGTAGCAATAATGGTATAAGTTTCACCAACAGTCTGTCACCATTTAAAACTCTTTGGGTTTTAAAATAGATACCAGCAAAATAACTTTCTTTTTTTAAAATTTAATTCTTATTCAAGTACAGTTTTCTGTTTTATATTCCCAGCCTTGCCCCCCACCCCAGCAAAATAACTTTCCCTGATTCCTGTTCCTGACTCAGAAATGTGCTCCTGTCCTCATATGCCGTAAGACAGATGGATCCCTGTAAGTACCAACAAGCTAACTGCTTCCATATGCATTCCCAAGTTGTTCTGATTCAAGGGCCAATGAGACTGTCCCCTTCAGAAGGACTCTAGATTGAAAAAAAAATCCATTGCCCTTGCAGTATGCACATACAGATGATTCATAAATCAAGTTCTCTGCTGTGGACTGCCTGTAGTACATCCTTGTAGATGACCTTATGTTTTATAATGTGCATATATCTTCTGATGCTATCCTTAAAACAATCCTGTGAGAAAACTGAGATGCAGAGGGAAAAAAAGACCAAGTTAAAAATAACCTCTATTTCCAACTCCTACTTAACTCATCACTTCATTGAGCTGAATGAGCTATTTGTTTATAAAGCAGAAGAAACCATTTATCAGTTGTATCATCAAAATTTACAACTTTCTCATTACAATGAAGCAGAATTTACTATCATCTGTGCTTAATTTTATTCCTGATTAAAAAAGAAAATAGTTTGGATTGTCTTTTTTCCTCTTTTAATGAAAAAAAAGAGAAGAACAGAAAAGGAAGAACAGAGCCAGAAAAATATCTTAATTCCTGAAATTTCTAGTGCCTAAGATAAGCAATACTAAATCTGACTAATGTTAAGTAAGCATAAATAAATCTTTGTGCATCACAGTGTAAGAAAGTAGCCTATGGAAGCTGTCCAGGTGGAGGGTGGAAAGAGAATGGAAGTGACTTTACTCCGAAAAATATTGAACACTGAAACAGTCAAACAGTACGCAGGAGAGGCAAGAATACTGAGGTAGAAACCTTGGGGATATCCCAGGATCAGTCATTAGCTCAAATGACGTGTCTTGTACATCTCATCGTGATTTTCCCTCCCTTGTCTACCTCATACAAATATTGAATAACTTAAGAACAACGCACAACTGGAAGGTGAGTCATTCCACCAGTAATCAATGAGATTAAGGGAAATTCTATTTTCCTGTGAACCGTAACACAGTTTACATCTGTTTTATTATTCCTGTTAGCTATTGCTGCTAATCTACGTTAGCACACCTTTTCTTCTGCTACCACTAATTAAGTAAGTGATAACAAACTAAGTGTTAAGCACTCTCCCACCCCCTAAAAACATATATCAGACTCATAAGGTGGTAGAATTACTAGTAAGTATAAACAGCATCTATAACTGAATCTAAAGATTTGGGTTTGAATCCAACCTTCATGACTTAAATTCTGTGACTTTGGCAAGCTACTGAACTTCTCTGAGCCTCAGTTTCCTCATCTGTAAAGTATATAAAATACTCCTTCCCTCAAAGTGACTGTAAAGATTAAACGATATAATTAAATAAAGGGTAACTATTACATTAAAAAGGTAAAATTGAACGGTAATATAAAATAACAATATTTACTGCACACTTACTAGATGCCAAGCATTATAGAGAACACAAAGAAGGGGGCCTTGACCCTGAACCAGTTTATTGTGGCCGAAGAGACAAAAGACACTGGTGTGAAAAAACAAGCACTAAAAGAAGAACACGTGGTATGGGATTAATAGCCAAGTTATATGCTAGGATTAATAAATCTACAAGTTCAAAGAAAGAAAAGAAAAACACAGGTCGTGGCCAGGTAATTCAGTCAGTCAGAGCGCTGTTCCGATAGGCCAGAGTTGTAGATCCTGGTCGGGGCACAGACAAGAATCAACCAATGAATGCATACAAATGTGGAACAACAAATCCATGTTTCTTTCCCTTTTTTTTTAAAGATTTCATTTATTGACTTCCGCCAAGATGGAGGCATAGGTGGAAACACTGTGCCTTCGCCCACAGCCAAGTTTGAATACAACACAGGTTTGGAGAAAAAAGACACAGCCAAAGACAAGAAAATTGAATTATACGGAAGTCCGACAACCATGAACCGTTTAACGGGGACGGTAAGAGGGGCGGAGCCAGCAGCGGAGCAGGGTCGGGCAGGACAGATCCCCCGACCTAGGTAAGCAGGCAGCCCGGAACCAGTTGGGGTGCGGGGCAGACTGACTGCGGTCGCACATTCGCGCACAGTGAGACGGACCGGACCACGCAGGCCCCAGGGGGCGAACCCAGTGGTGGAGGGCTGACGGCGGTGGCACACTTGCGAGCAGTGGAAGGAAATGCGTGTGTCCGGTGACAGTGGCGGCTGCAGCGCCGGTGGGGGCCGCGGCGGCAGGCGGGACACCATTGTTCCTCTTTGACCCCGTCCCCACATACAACGTCACAACCCAGCAACTTAGTTGCCCTGCTCTAGTGAACACCTAGGGCTCCGATCCTGCTACGGAACAGGCACAAACAGCCCAAAAGATGGCGCAAGAAGAACTCAAAGTCCCAGATCCCATAACTCTCAGCGACCGAGAAATTGCCAGCCTCTCAGAAACACAAGTCAAGACACTGTTTATCAGGATGCTCACAGAACTGGTTGATTATAGTCACAAATTAGAGGAACATATGAAGGCTAAACTAATTGAAATGAAGGGAGATGTCCAGGAAACCAATAGCGATGGAAAGGAAACTGGGACTCAAATCAATGGAATGGACCAGAAGGAAGAACAAAACATCCAACCAGAAAGGAATGAAGAAATGAGAATTCAAAAAAATGAGGAGAGGCTTAGGAACCTCCAGGACATCTTTAAACGTTCCAACATCCGAATTATAGGGGTACCAGAAGGGGGAAAGAAACAGCCACGAGTGGAAAACTTATTTGAACAAATAATAAAGGAGAACTTCCCCAGTCTGGCAAAGGAAATAGACTTCCAGGAAATCCAGGAAGCTCAGAGAGTCCCAAAGAAGTTGGACCCAAGAAGGAACACACCAAGGCACATCATAATTACATTAGCCAAGACCAAAATGAAGGAGAGAATCCTAGAAGCAGCAAGGGATAAGGGGACAGTCACCTACAAAGGAGTACCCATCAGACTGTCAGCGGATTTCTCAAAAGAGACCTTACAGGCAAGAAGGGGCTGGAAAGAAGTATTCCAAGTCATGAAATCCAAAGACCTACAGCCAAGATTGCTTTATCCAGCAAAACTTTCATTTAGAATGGAAGGACAGATAAAGTGCTTCTCAGATAAGGTCAAGTTCAAGGAGTTCATCATCACCAAGCCCTTATTATATGAAATGCTAAAGGGACTTATATAAGAAAAAGAAGATGAAAAATATGAACAGTGAAAGGACAGCAAACACAGTTATTAACAACCACACCTAAAACAAAAGCAAACCAAGAGGACAGCTAGATCAGGAGTGGAACCACAGAAATGAAGAACACATGGAGGGTTAGCAACAGGGGGGTGGGAGGAGGAGAAGGGGGGAGAAGGCACAGAAAATAGCATAGATGGTAGGTAGAAAATAGATGGGGGGCGAGAATAGTGGGGGAAATATAGAATCTAAAGAACTTGAGACACGTGGTTATAAACTAAGGGGGGGAGAATGGTGGGGGAGGGAGTGTGCGGGCAGAGGGGAATGAAGGGGGGGAATAGAACTGTAATGGTATAATCAATAAAATATATTTAAAAAAAGAAAAATTCAATTTTTAAAGCAAACTAAAAGGGAAAATGTTGCTTCATGTTAAGGAAGATATTGCAACAGAAATGGAATTGTGAAACAACTAAGTGAGACAATAGTCTGGTTTGCTGTGTAACCATTTGCTCTGGTAAAGTGAATATAGAAAGAGTAATAAGGAAAAAAAAGATTTCATTTGTTTATTTTTAGAGAAAGGGGAAGGGAGGGGGAAAGAGAGGGAGAGAAACATCAATGTGTGGTTGCCTCTTGAGCACCCCAATCAGGGTCCTGGACTGCAACCCAGGCATGTGCCCTGACTGGGAACAGAATGGGCGAACATTTGGTTTGCTGTCTGGTGCTCAAGGGCTCATGTTTCTTTCATTCTCTCTCTCCCTTCCTCTCTCTCTCCCTTCCTCTCTCTCTCCAACAATCAATAAATAATATTTTTATAAAGGTAAACACACTATAAAAGTCAGGAAAGATTTTGTGACAGAAAAGGGGCTTAATACCAAATTCAACAGCCTAGAAGATATAGATAAGTTCCTAGAAATATATAACCTTCCCAGACTAAATCATGAAGAATTGAAAAACCTAAAGAGACCAATAAGCAGTAAGGAAATTGAAACGACCATTAAAAAACACCAAAATATAAAAGTCCAGGACCAGATAGATTCACTAAGTGAATTCTACCAAACATTCAAAGAAGATTTGATACCTATCCTTCTCAACTCTTTCAAAAAATTGAAGAAGCAATACTTCCTAACATTTTATAGGGCCAACACAACCCTGATACCAAAACCTGGCAAGGATAACAGGAAAAGAGAAAACTACAGGCTAATATCTTTGATGAATACAGGTGCAAAAATCTGAAACAAAATACTAGCAAATTGAATACAACAATATGTTAAAAAAAATACATCACTATCAAGTGGGGTTCATTCCAAGGGCACAAGGATGGTTCAATATATACAAATTGTTCAATATAATATGCCACATTAACAAAACAAAGCATAAAAATCACATAATCCTATCAACAGATGCAGAAAAAGCATTTGACAAGATACAACATCTTATTATGATTAAAACACTCAATAAAGTAGGTAGAGAAGAAAAGTAACTCAACATAATAAAGGCCAAACTCAACTAAAAACCCTCAGCCAATATCACACTCAGCAGTGAAAAACTGAAAGCTCTTCCCCTACAGTCAGGAACAAGACAAGGATGCCTGCTCTCACCACTTTAATTCAACATAGTTCTGAAAGTCCTAGCCAGAGCAATTGGGCGAGAGGAAGAAATAAAAAGGCATCCAAACTGAGAAGGAAAAAGTAAAAGTGTCACTTTTTGCAGGTGACATTATTCTGTATAGAAAACCCCCAAAACTCCACCAAAATATTATTAGAAACAAATACAGTAAAGTTGAAGAATACAAAATCAATGTACAAAAATCCTCTGCCTTCCAATATACTAACAATGAAGCTTTAGAAAAAGAAATGAAAAAAATTGCTTTAGCAATTGCAACAAAAAGAATACCTAGGAATATGCCCTGCTGGCTGGTGTAGCTCAGTGGATTGAGTGCAGGCCTGCGAACCAAACAACCTCGGTTCTATTCCCAGTCAGGGCACATGCCTGGGTTGCAGGCCAGTTCCCAGCAGGGGACACATGAGAGGCAACCACACATTGATATTTCTTTCCCACTCTTTCTCCTTCCCTTCCCCTCTAAAGATAAAGAAATAAATAATTTTAAAAACCTTTAAAAAAAGAATACCCAGGAATAAAATTAACAAAGGACATGGTTCATGGATTTTAAGAATCAGCATAGTTAAAATGGCCATATTACCCAAAGCACTATACAGATTTAATTCAAATCCCATTAAAATCCCAATGTCATTTTTTTAAGAAATAGAACAAAAAAACATCAGATTTGTATGGAACCATGAAAGTCCCTGAGTAGCCAAAACAATCCTGAGAAAAAAGAATGAAGCCAGAGGTACTACACTACCTGACCTCACATTATACTACAGAGCTATGATAATCGGCATGGTATCGGCAGAAGAACAGACACACAGACCAGTGGAACAGCATCGAGAGTCCAGAAATAAAACCACATGTATATGAGCAAATAATCTTTGACAAAGGAGCCAAAAGCACACAATAGAGAAAAGAAAGCCTTTTCAATAAATGGTGCTGGGAAAATTGGAAAGCCGCATGCAAAAGATTAAAACTACATTAGTTTGTCCCCATGTACAAAAATTAATTCAAAATGGACCAAAGGTCTAAACATAAGATTTGAAACAATAAATTACACAGAAGAAAACATAGGCACTAAAATTATGGGCCTTGGTTGTAGAGAACATTTTATGAATTTGACCCCAAAGGCAAAGGAAGTAAAGGCAAAAATAAATGAATGGGACTATATCAAACCAAAAAGCTTCTTCACAGCAAACGAAACCAACAACAAAACAAAAAGGCAAACGACCTAATGGAAGACAGTATTTGCAAACAAGAGCTCCAATAAAGAGTTAATATTCAAAATATATAAAGAACTCATACAACTCAACACCAAATAATTCAATTAAAAATGGGCAGAGCGCTGGCCAGGGTGTCTCAGTTGCTTGGAACCTCACCCTGTGGCCAAAGGTTGCAGGTTCGATTCCCAGTCAGCGCACCTGCCTGGGTTGCGGATTTGATCCCAGGCCAGGGCAGACAATCCCTGGTCCAGGTGCTTGTGGAGGCAGCTGATCAATGTCTCTCTCTCACATCAAGCTTCTCTTTCTCCCTTCTCTCTCTAGAAGCGATGAACAAATGTCCTTGGGTGAGGATGAAAAAAAAAAATGGGCAGAGGACCTGAACAGACACCTCTCCCAAGAATAGCCAACAGATATATGAAAAGATGTTCAACCTCACTAGCTATTAAGGAAATGCAAATCAAAACTGCAGTGCGATACCACCTCACACCTGTTAGAATGGCTATTACCAACAAGACATGTATTAGGTTGGCCAAACAATAAGTATGGTTTTTCTGTAAAATAAAAGATACATTCTTCATTTTCACCAATAACTTTATTGATTTTGATATTTTGAGAATGTCAGTAATCTCCTGCATGATATAATGTTGATTGTTCTCAAATGTCTCAATTTGATGACTAGCAACTTCAACTGGTCTACCTGACCGTGGAGCATTACCCAGTGAGAAATCTCCAGCACAAAACTTTGCAAGTCACTTTTGACATGTTTGATCAGTTACAGCACCTTCTCCAAACACTGCACAAATCTTTTTTTGCATCTCAGTTGTGTTATCTTTCTTGAAATAATAAAGCATAATACGCCAAAAATGTTACACATTTTCTTCCATCTTCAATATTAAAATGGCTACACAAAAATGCACCAATTTTTATAAGTTTTTTTAATGCATAATGATGTGACAGCTTTCATGATACAATCTAATGAAACTGTTTCAAATAAAGTTAAAGACAACTAGGTGCTACTAGAGCCATCTTACGGAAAAAAACAAATGAACTTTTTGGCCAACTCAATAATAAGTGTTGGCGAGGTTGTGGAGAAAAGGGAACACTCACTAACTACTGGTAGAAATATAAATTAGTACAGCCACTACAGAAAACAGTCTGGCAGTTCCTCAAAAAATTAAGAATAGAGTTACCATGTGACCCAGCAATCCCTCTCCTGGGTATCTACCCAAAAAACTTGAAAATATTTACCATATTTTGCCATGTATAATGCTCTCCTATGTACACTGCACACCACACACCCATGGTTTTTTTTTTTTGTTTGTTTGTTTCTCAAACCTTCAAGAAAAAAAATCTTTTATTTTTTTAAATTCAATTATTTATTTATTTATATTTAGAAAAAAACCCAATTATCGTATTCCAGGGTATTATTTTGCACATGGATATTGTTATTGCTTTCTAGAGCTACACTTTTAATGCATAAGCATGAATAAAAGAATTTAAAACATTTATAGAGATACAGAATTAGTACTACCCATGTATAATGTGCATCCTTATTTTTCTCACAAAATTTGGGCAAAAACGTGCACATTAAACATGGCAAAATATGGTATTCACAAAGATCTATGCACCCCTATGTTCACTGAAGCATTATTCACAGTGGCCAACACATGGAGACAACCAAAGTGTGTTTTGATAAATGACTGGATAAAGATGTGGTACATCTATACTGTGGAATAGTCCTCAGCCATAAGAAAAGATGAAACACTGCCATTTGTGACAACATGGGTGGACCTTGAGATTAATACACTAAGTGAAATAAGTCAGTCAGAAAAAGCTAAAAGCCATAGGATTTCACTCATACATGGGATATGAAACTGAAACTCACAGACACAGACAATAGTATGGTGGTTACCAGAAGGAAAGGGGTTGGGGGTTAGTGCGGGCTACAGGGGGACAATTATATGAAGATGGAAGATGGTTTGACTTTTGGTGGTAGACACACATACAGTATGCAGATGATGCATAGTAGAAATGTACACTTGAACCCTATATGATCCTACTAACCAATGTCACCCCAATAAATCTAACTTAGAAAGTAAAAATAAAATGTCGTAAAAGGAAAAAAGAAAAAGAAAAGGGACTTGAGAAAGCCTTGGAGAAAAAACAGGATTTGGAGATAGGAGTATAGTTTAGATGGGGAAAGCAGTCCCGAGACAGTGAGCAGCCAGCTGTAGCTGAAGCACATGTTTGCAGAGTACTAAAAGATGAGGCTTGGAAAGTAGGTTGTAGAGAAACTGAAGGAGTTACTTTCAGGGTAGGAATGGGAAACTGCAGGATTTGGGCCAAGTGAATTATGTGATTAAATCAGTATTTTGAACAGATTGAGCTGGCAACAGTGTAAAGAAAAAAAAAATGGAAGAGTATAGACACAAGAAAACCAGGTAGGAGGGAACACAGAAGGTGAGGTTGAGATGCTAAAGGCCTAGACAAGGTAGAAGTAGCAGAAACAGAAGAGCAGAGGCAGACTGAGAAATGCTGCACAACAGGATTAGTGACTGATATGACACAAAGGCTAAAGAAAAGAGTCAAAATCAGTGTTAATTTCTCCAATCTGGGTGGCAAAGAGGAAAAACACAAAAGAAAAGTCAATGGTATGTGATCAGATGGTAAAATTTTACTCGACAACATTGCATTTGTGTTCCAAATGATGTATTCACATAGAAATGTCTCACAAGCAATTGGTAGTGGTGATGTGGCATTTAAAAGAGTAACCAGGATTAAAGGAACCAATTTGGGAATCACTTGGACAGAAAGAACTAAAGCTAAGAGAAAAATTCCATTAGGAACAGGGCTCTGGGGCTTCTTCCAAGAGAAAAATACATGCCCTCATCGCAGGGAAATGAGTTTTCTCCTCTAGTGAGAGGAGGACATTGAGTCCAGGAGAGCCCAGTATTCCTAAAAGTCCTCTGTAAGGAGGCATGCAGATTGTGGTGTGAGTTTTTGTGAACAGTGGTGTCAGCCTAGGTATAAAAGGTCTGTGACGCAAGGTGAATTAAGATAAGGAGATCCTGCCTTGGGTGGACACTGTCAGCGGCTGCTCAGGTCCAAGTAGGGACTCCAGGGACTCAGGAAAACTGCTGAAATACACTGCACCTGCTTCTGTTCTGGTCATTTTCTAATACATTTTGGTGTCCTCAGCTTTCTATACTGGGAATTTAATCTAATTTTCCGTGTGATGTCTACTTAACTGGTCTACAATGCCCCTAAAACACTGCACACATATTTACACAAAAATTTACCAAAACTTCTGGGGGTTCAGAATCTAATGGAACAAAATCTGAAAACTAGCAGAGTTAATCACAAAACAATAATCCATTATCATTCCTTTACTTATAAGAATATTCTACTTTAAAAGTTCTACTCTAACAAATAACAATAAATTAAAAGATTTAAATGCTAATTTAGCCCTGGCTGGCATAGCTCAGTGTATTGAGCATGGGCCTCTGACCCAAAGGGTCATCATCAGTTTGATTCCCAGTCTAGGGCACATGCCTGAGTTGCAGGCCAGGTCTCCAGTTGGGGCACGTGAGAGGCAACCACACACTGATGATTCTCCCCAGCTCTTTCTCAGTCCCTTCCCCTATCTCTAAAAAATAAATAAAATCTCTTAAAAGAAATAAATACTAATTTAGCTTCACTGGTGACATAGGTGACAGGTACAATGAATGCTGTGCTTTGGATCTGATCATTCAGCTCTGCTAGTTCTGGAAGTGATATTTCAGGTGATTTTGGTACTTAATAATAATCTCAGTTCTTTACAAATATCAAATCATTATGTTGCAGACCTTAAACTAATACATTGTTATATGTCAATTACATCTCAATAAAATGTGAAAATCAGTGTTTAAATCAGCCATGGAGGTATAACTCAATCCATACACATTCCACTCTTTCAGCTATAATTCTTCAAAAGGAAAGATAGCACCCAGAGTTCAGGAAACCACACTTTACTTCCCTGCAGCTGCTGCAGAGCTGAGGAGAACAGAACAACAAAGGGGAAATGCACCTGGAGATCTTATTAACAAAGAATGGAAATCCCCTCACTCCATATCTCCCAATTAACATCACTGAGGACAAAAGCTCTCAGGTTCAATTTCTCTTCCTAGAAGTCCTAACCACACCACAATTAATCTGCAGTTGCCACCTGCACTAAAGGTAGTGCTAGAAGCACCCTGGAACATTCCAGATCACCACTTTAGCTGCAGTTTTCATCACATTATGGGACTTTTTATTTTAAACTCCAAAACTAATGTTAATATCCCTTTTGCAAAGGAAAAGCAATGCAGTTCAGCAGAAAAGTTCTCTCCAGCTCTTGATCTAAATTTCACCTCTCAGACATTTCATAATCAGAAAAAGGAATATATTACATATGCAAATAAAATGACAATTTTTAGCATTTTAAAAATATTATTTGACAAAGAAGGGAATTTCACTTTCTGTATTGGCATTTCTGAACTATTTTCATCTTTTATAATGAATGTATGTTTGGGGGAAAAACTACAGAAGATGCTGCCTCTTCATGAAATTCACTCAGAGGCCACTGCTTTAAAATTTCCCTCTTCATAACTTCTAAAAGCATATGTGTATTTATTTAATATGTCAATTTTTTAAAAAAGATTTTTACAATGTAAATTTCAAACATACACAAAAGTAGACAGAATTATGTAAGTCCCAGTGAATCTACCTTTTTCTACTCTTGGCCAATTTTGTTTCATCTGTAACGCCACCTACTCCATCTACCATCTCCCAGTTATTTTGGAAGCATATCTGAGACATTGCATCATTTCACCCATAAATATTTTGGTGTGTAGCTCTAAAATATAATGAGTTTTAAAATATAATTCACTAGCATTATTACATCAAAAACAACCAACGATAATTTATTAATATCTCTATCAAACGATTTTCTGATTTCTTTGATTGCTCAAATCAGGAATTAAAGGTTCAGGGCAGTCCACATACACAAATCATTGATAGGTGACAAATTGTTTCGATCTATAGGTCTTTTCTTTCTCTTTCCCCACAACCCCTTTGCAATCATTTTTATTGCAAGAAACTGGGTTGTCTGTTTTACAAGATTTCCCATGGACTGGATTTGATGGGTGCATCCTTAAGGTATAATATATTCTTTATATTTTCTGTAAATTGACTCTAGATGCTTAACCAGATTCAAATTTAATATTTCATATGCCAAATTCTTAACTCTTCTATTTTCTATATCTCGAAACTTTGGGGGAGAAGAACTACTGGCTAAGTTTCAATTTATAGCTAAAAGCAGTGCCAGATAATAAGGAGGTGCCATGTGCTCTGCTCAAGACTTTAACTACTTCGAATTTCTACCTTAAGATATTAAGTAGGGACTTACGGCCAAGATGGATGTGTAGGTAAACACACTTTGCCTCTGCGTACAACTACAGTAAAAATTACAGCTAAACTATAAAACAAATATCATCCAGATCTGTCAGAAAACTGAGCTGCATGGAAATCTAACCACGCAAGATTTAAAGAAGCCACATTCATCCAGACAGGCAAGGAGGGGTGGAGACGCAGAGAGGCAGTGGAATGGGTGATCCCACATTCACATGTGGTGGATAAAAATTGGAAAGGATAACTCAAACAAGCAATCCAAGACCCAGACCAAACCACTCAGCCCAGGTTTCCAGTGCAAGGAAGATACATCCTGGTAACTTTGGGCTGCAAAAACCAATGGGGGTTGGGGTGGCAGAAGAAACTGTGTGATTCTCGAGAGATCTCCCTTAAAGGGCCTGCAATGGACTTAGGACTCACACAGACCCACCCCCTCTGAGATTCAGCACCAGGGCAACAAATGGAAGAGCACAAGTGGCACACAGGAAGAAGGGGAAAAAGTGAGGTGACTCGCAAAAGGGCAAGTGCTGGGAGACAGCTTCCTCTCAGGAAACCTCCAGAGGTTGGGCAGTGGCACTGTCCCCTCTCTGAGCCCTCCCCCACATGGAGCCACAAAGTGGTGAAATGGGTTGTCCCACCCTGGAGACTACCTAAGGCTCTGCCCCACGCAATTTACAGGTGCCTTTTCTACAATAGGCCATGCTACTAAGACAGGGAGTCGAAATAGCTCTACCCAGTACACAGAAACAAACACAGGGAGGCTGCCAAACTGAAGAAACAAAACCAAACCAAAACAAAACAAAAACCCAGCCCAAATGAAAGAATAAAACAAAACTCCAGGAAAAGATCTAAATGAAATGAAGATAAGCAACCTATCAGATGCAGAATTCAAAACACTGGTTTTCAAGATGCCCAAAGAAATCGTTGGGTACTGCAACAAAACAAAAAAGACCCAGGCATAAATGAAGGTTGTATTAATAAATGAAATGAGAAAAATCCACAGGGAACCAACAGTAGAGGGCTGAAGCCAAGCTTCAAATCAAAGATTTGAGACATAGGAAGAAAAAAGCATTCAATCAGAATAGCAATAAGGAAAACAAAACAAAACAAAAAAATGAACGGTAACAGAATAAAGAGCCTCTGGAACATCTCCAAATGTACCAACACCTGGATCATAGGGGTACCAGAAGAAGAGGAGGAGCAAGAAACTGAAAACTTATTTGAACAAATAAGGAAAGAAAATTTCCCTAATTTGGTGAAGGAGATAGACATACACAGAAGGGAAGCACAGATTGGGTCCCAGACAGGGTGGGCCCAAAGAGGACCACATCAATACAAATCATAATTAAAATGCCAACATTTAAAGATAAAGAGAGAATCTTAAAAGTAGCAAGAGGAAAGAGTTCCCTATGAAGAAGTTCCCATAAGACTGTCAGCTGATTTCTCAAAAAAACCAGGAAGGCAAGAAGGAACTGGCAAAAAGTATTCAAAGTGATGAAAAGCAAGGACCTACAACCTAGATTACTCTATCCAGCAAAGCTATCATTTAGAATTGAAGAGCAGATAAAATGCTTCCTGGCAAGGTCAAGTTAAAGGAGTTCATCATCACCAAACCCTTATTATATGAAATGTTAAAGGAACTTATTTAAGAAAAAGAAGAGCAAAACTATGAACATTAAAATGACAACAAACCCACAAGTATCAACAACTAAATCTAAAAAACAAAAACAGAAACAAACTAAGCAAACAACTAGAACAGGTACAGAATCATAGATATATAGATCATTTGGAGGATTATCAGCTAGAAGGGGGAAGGGGACAATGGGGAAATAGGTACATGGATTAAGAAATATAATTGGTAGGTACAAAATAAAGAAGGGTGGTTAAGAGTAGTATAAAATGGAGAACCTGAAGACTTATATGTACGACCCATGGACATGAACTAAGGGGGAAGATTGATGGAGAAAAAGGTGGTACCGAGTGGAGACAGACAAAGGGGGAAAAATTGAGACAACTGTAATATCATAGTCAATAAAATATACAGTAAGAACCAAAGGTCACTAGTTCAATTCCCAGTCATGGCACATGCCTGGGTTGCAGACCAGGTCCCCAGATAGGGGCGTACAAGAGGCAACAGGTTGATGTTTCTCTTTCTACGTTTATGTTTCTCTCCCTCTCTTTTTCCCTCCCTTCCTCTCTCTGAAAATAAATAAATCTTTTTTAAAAAGCAAGTAAGATATCAATACAACAGGATGAGGATGGAAGGGAGGCAGAGGTAGAAAAGCTTTGCTTCCTTGCATAACCAAAAGAAGTAGAAAAATCAATTTAAAAACAATACACAATCAAAACTACCAGAAAAGTAAACTGCATGGAACTCCAACAACCAAGGAGTTAAAGAAACATTCATCTAGACAGGTAGGAAGGGCAGAGATGGGCAGCTGGACAGGTGAAGACGACCAGTGGCAAAGCGGTGGACCGAGAAGGCGAGGAGGGGCTGGCTGACCAGGAAACTAAGGACTCAAAACCCTCTAGCTGTAAAATACTGTGGGGGTTGAGAAGGCAGGAGAAACTCCATCTCATAGGAGAGTTTGT
Source organism: Sturnira hondurensis (assembly GCF_014824575.4). Classification (NCBI taxonomy): domain Eukaryota; kingdom Metazoa; phylum Chordata; class Mammalia; order Chiroptera; family Phyllostomidae; genus Sturnira; species Sturnira hondurensis. The sequence goes on from NW_028081579.1 coordinate 4,979,496, forward strand.
AGGAAAGTGGGGCTAGAGCAGAGTGAGCAAGCAGCCTCGTTCTCTCTCTGACTCCTCCCCCAGAGCACCAAGGCACAGCTAAGAGGGTTGCCCACCCCCACCCACAAATACCTAAGGCTCCACCCCCCATACAGCTGTGTCCAACAGCTGTGTCAAGACAAAGAAATATGGTCCAAATGAAAAAACACATCAAAACTCTAGAAAAAGAGCTAAGTGATGAGGAGATATATAACCTATCTGATGCAGAATTCAAAATACTGGTAATCAGGATGCTCACAGAAATGTCTGAGCTCAGTTACAAAATGAAGGAAGAAATGAAGGCTACACAAAGTGAAGTAAAGCAAAATATATAGGGAATCAACAGTGAAGAGAAGGAAACTGGGACTCAAATTTGAAATAAACATCCAGCCAGAACAGAATGAAGAAACAAGATTCCAAAAAAGTGAGGAGAGGCTTGGGAACCTCTGGGACAACTTTAAACATTCCAGATCATAGGGGTGCCAGAAGGAGAAGAGGAAGAACAAGAAATAGAAAACTTGGGCCAAGATGGAGGCGTAGGTGGAAACACTGTGCCTCTTCACACAACCAAGTTTAAAAACAAAGTTTTAGTAACAAAAATGCAACCAAACACAGAAAATTGAACTATACGGAAGTCCGACGACAACAAACCATTCAGCCAGACCAATAAGAGGGATGGAGCCAGTGACTGGCAGAGCGAGGTTGCACAGGAAAACTCGGCCAGACCAACCCAGGTGCGCGGGTGGTGGTTGGCAGATCCCAGGCGTGAAGTGGCAACAGGTGGACCCAGTGAGGGCTCAAGGTGGCAGGCTGACCAAGGTCACACATTCACGCACAGATAAACCAGGCAAAGGAGCGAGCAGTGACACGAAGTGAGCAGTGAGATGAACCACGCAGGCCCCAGCGGCAGGAAGCAGCAGAAGGGACCCCCATTGCCCCTCTTTGACCCTGCCCCCACATACAGCATCACAACCTAGCAACTGAGTTGCCCCGCCATGGTGAACACCTAGGGCTCTGCCCCTCATACATAACAGGCACGAACAGACCAAAACATTATGGCTCAAGAAGAATGCAAAGCCCCAGAGCCGATAACTCTAAGTGAAAAAGAAATGGCCAACCTGTCAGATGCACAGTTCAAAATACTGGTGATCAGGATGCTCACAGAACTGGTTGATTTTAGTCACAAAGTAGAGGAACAAATGAAGGCTACACTAAGTGAAATGAAGAAAAATGCACAGGAAACCAATAGTGATGGAAAGGAAACTGGGACTCAAATCAAGGGAGTGGACCAGAAGGAAGAAAGAAACAACCATACAGTAAAGAAGGAAGAAACAAGAATTCAAAAAATTGAGGAGAGGCTTAGGAACCTTCAGGACACCTTTAAATGTTCCAACATCCAAATTATACTTGTACCAGAACCGGAAGAGGAACAGCCATGAGTGAAAAACTTACTTGAACAAATAATAAAGGAGAACTTCCCCAATTTGGCAAAGGAAACAGACTTCCAGGAAATCCAGGAAGCTCAGAGTCCCAAAGAAGTTGGACCCAAGAAGGAACACACCAAGGCACATCATAATTACACTAGCCAAGATTAAAATGAAGGAGAGAATCCTAGAAGCAGCAAGAGATAAGGGGACAGTCATTTACAAAGGAGTTCCCATCAGACTGTCAGCGGATTTCTCAAAAGACACCTTACAGGCAAGAAGGAGCTGGAAAGAAGTATTCCAAGTCATGAAATCCAAACACCTACATCCAAGATTGCTCTATCCAGCAAAGCTTTCATTTAGAATGGAAAGGCAGATAAAGTGCTTCTCAGATAAGGTCAAGTTAAAGGAGTTCATCACCACCAAGCCCTTATTATATGAAATGTTAAAGGGATTTATCTAAAAAATAGAAGATCAAAAACTAAGAACAGTAAAATGACAACAAACTCACAACTATCAACAACTGGACCTAAAAAACAAAAACAAAAACTAAGCAAACAGGAGTGAAGCGCGGAGACTGTTTGGTGGTAGGTCTGGGGCCGGCCAGAGCTTAAAGCCCCGGACTCCGGGAGACGCCTGGAGAAACTAAGGCCTTGGTGTTCTGGAGCAGTTGCCACCGGCTGCTGCTTCCCTGCCTGCTGACGGCCCCGTCGCCTGAAGATCCGGCACTGAGAGGCCTCTAGGCCTAGGCGCGGCCCATGGAGCCCGACACGTTGCTGCAGGTGCTGCTGTGAGTAATTCTAGCGCTCTCTCCACGGTCGTTTACAGATTAAAATGGAGGAAATTTCGTTGGCTAACCTGGACACTAACAAGCTAGAGGCCATCGCTCAGGAGATATACGTAGACCTGATAGAGGATTCTTGTTTGGGCTTCTGCTTTGAGGTGCACCGGGCAGTCAAGTGTGGCTACTTCTACCTGGAGTTCGCGGACACTGGTAGTGTGAAGGATTTTGGCATTCAACCACTGGAAGATAAAGGAGCGTGCCGTCCCCCGCTCTGCTCCCTTCCTGGAGAATCTGGGAATGGGCCTGATCAGCAGCTGCAACGCTCACCTCCGGAATTCCAGTAGCTACAACGTGAGAGAGCCTGAGGGTGACCAGGACAATGACATAGACCGGTCCTGTGGTCGGGAGTAGGTGGGTAAATGGGAAAAATAAAAAATAAAAAGGAAAGTTCCAATTCCCACTGAAAATTCTTTAAAGGCCTTTAAAAACCCAAAGTGGAGAATTTAAGAATTTGGATTGTTTTATAAGTATCTTACTTAGGTTCAGCTTTGAAACCCTGGGCAGGAGGAGCTGTGCATCTTGCGCGCCATGCAATGCAGGTTGATCTCTAAATACACCAGGACACGAGGAAGTGCACAAGACCCCTGTACTGTCGCCCAGCAGAGAAGATCCTTTGGTTTCTTATCCCTTCAGTCTGCCTGAGTCAAGGGCTTCCTGGATAACTGACACTTTGGACGTAACGGATGGTCGGCCCTTTATCTTTGGGCCTCAGTGGGACTGTTCCTCTGATCTTTGAGCCTTTGGTTTGGGCTTCTCCAAGACAAAATGAAAGTCAAGTGTGAGATCTGGATTTTAACAATTCCAGTTTAGGAAAATGGAGAAAAAGAATTTCCTGCTGAATCTGGTAGGGGAAGCTCTGGTCCTGGCTCCAACAAGAAGAAAAGGTGAAAGCCACCAGTTTCCCAGAGGTCCAGCACTTACAATGACTTCAACAGACTTGGGGACAAGGGCTAGCGTTTTGCTGAACAGAGCCCTCTTTCTGGCACCCCATCTGGTGGTACAGGCTTAGCAAAATGAACACATTGGTTATCCAGGCAGGTTGGGGATTTGGTTATGGTCCCTTGGGGAGGTAGCAGGGGCCTTTGCAACTATGCACGATTGCTCAAACTTCAAGATTTATATCTGGATATATCACTCTGTGGACAACAGTCTGGTGGGGCAGTCATTTTCCTACTGAGTTGTAGTTAAAAAGTCCATGGGTCTGACTTGGTCATTATGACAGATCACTACCTGCCTTCTACCCTAGACACAGGCCTGAAATATAAAGGAGCATGATGTCTGTGCAGGAGACTGGTCTGAAAGCTGAGCCCAGAGGGGACCTCTTCTAGCAGCCCTAAGTAATGTGAATGGGTTAGTGTTAGGAGCCAAGGAGCAGGACTGGGTTTTCTCCCATCTGCCTGTGCAATGTCCTACTGAATGCCTCTGCTCCTTGGGTCGTGCAGTCACAGAGCTCTGGTATGGTGAACCTATAGCCTGTCACCACTTTCTTTGCCCCTCACAAGGGGCAGCCCTTTCCACTTGGTCCTCTTTGGACCTTGATTACAGAAGCTGTTGTTTGTTGTTGAAAGTAAAGGAAGGGTCCCCAGAAGTCCCTTGGCCTCAAGGAGTGGTACAGGGGAGAATGAGAAGTGTGAGCCACATATCAGAACTACCCTCCACTTAATTCTGATGGAGGGTTTATGAATTGTAGAGGGGTGGGAGCCCCAAGGTGAGCAGGAATGGTGCTGCTTTATTTGAAATGTTTTCTTACCTCATTCTGTGTCCAGTAAGGGTCCCAGCCTCATCTGTCTGGCTTGGCCCCATGTTCTTCCTGTTACCTGCTCCACTGCCTATCTGGTGCGGCTCATGACTCCAGGTGCTGCCTGCCACCCTGCTTTCACAGTGACCAGTTTCATTTCATCTCTTGATGTTCCTGCTTCTCAAGCCTGTCCAGTTTCCTTTTCCTTGGCTTCTTTTAAGTTTTTTTTTCCTTGTTTTTGTGGGAGACTCAGAAGAATCTTTCTTGTGGCTCCCTCTGATGGGATTAGGATGGGAAGAAAACCTAACTGTATATGAAAGGCAGTGAGATTCCTAAGCCTTTCTTGGATAGGACTGCCTTGCTAATAGGCCTTCCTGCTGTGTCTTACTTCCTGAGGAGCTGTATCTTCCCACTTCCACTTGGATATTGCTTCTTAGGACCTAAGCAGAAGAGCAGAAAGGCTAGAGACCAATGGATGGAGTGGATCCTGATCCTATTTCTGACACTGGCTGTGCATGTATCCTTCCTTATTCCAGAAAAAAACAATTTGGACTGAATGGACTGATTTGGGTTACATAGTCTAGAAGATTCAGGAAATCATAGTAATAGGGCCTCAAGACTGGTGATTACTGCATTCCTCCCATAGAGTTGTCCTGGTCAGGATAGTGGCCTAGTTACAGATTTGTCTTAAGTCTAAGAATTGTGATTACTTTTTAAAAAGTCAAACCTTGACAAAAGCTAAGATAACTGGGTAATCTGCCCTTGACTTTTTATGGATAATTCCTGCTAAGGGAATATAGAGGTAAAGGAGGGTGTAAGTGAGACTCTGGCCTACTTCCAGATAATGTCTGGGAAACAAATTGAGGGTAAGGCCGTGGTCCACTTTTCCTTCAGAGGCGGAGCTCAGATTATGGCATTACCATTTTCTTTCTGGCCTTTTTTCCTGGTTAGAGGAGAAAGTGGGAAGTTCATATTATCTGTTCCTCTTGGTTTTTGTTTTTTGTCCCTCACTATTAGGGCAGTAGCCCCCTGCCCTGGATGGCTATAAGGTGGGCTGGAACAAACTAACTCCTTTCGTTTTGGTGGAGATAATGCTCCCTACTATAGTTGACATTGGTTAGGAACTCTCCCTTTCCCTACTTACCTTCCCTCTAACAGCAAAATTCCTATCCTTTCCTTCTCAATTAAATGTATTGGTCACCCTGTAATTCTATTATGTATCTCTCTCTCTGTGTGTGTGTATGTGTGTACGGGGTAAAGGGGTTCTCTACAAACTTTTTGTGGTTCGTGGCTTATTCTTCCATATATTAGTTCCTATCACCACATGCACAGGGGCCATTGCCTAGCATTATCGCATGCTGGGATCACTGGGGAAGTGTAGTGAAACTCACCCCTGTCCTTCGTTTTGGAGAGTCTTATTTTTTGCATAAGTAGTCCGTCCTATGCAGATTGCTAACTGTGTATGCCCTTTGCCCCTATGGCTGCTGGTGTATATAAACTGCATCCCCCGCCCCTTGGTAAACAGTAATAATAAAATTTTAAAAAATGACAAAAAAAAAAAACTAAGCAAACAACTAGAATAGGAAGGGAATTACCAAAATGGAGATCACATGGGGGTTATCGGTGAGGAGGGGGAGGGGGAGAATGGGAGGGAAAGGTAAAGGACTAAGAAACATAATTGGTAGGCATAAAATAGATGGGGAAAGGTTAAGAATAGTATAGGAAATAGAGAAAGCAAAGAACTTACATGTACGACCCATGGACATGAACTAAGGTGGGGAGGAAATTGTGGAGAGTGGGGGGCGCAGGGAAGAGGGGGATAAAGGGGAGAAAAAAATTGGAACAACTGTAATAGCATAATCAATAAAATATACCTTTATAAAAGCAAATAAAATATATAGTAAGTCAGATGGTGATAAATGCTATTGACAAAAATAAAGCAGAGAGAGAGGACAGGGAGTACCTGGACGAGGGTAAGGGAATAAAGAATACCTGGTACTTTAAATAGGGTGGTCAGGACAAACCATTCAGAGAAGGCGATATTTAAGAAAATAGCTGAAAGAAGTGAATGGATAATCATATAAATATCTGCAGGAAGAGGAAGTAGCAAGTACAAAGGTCTTGACACATATCTGGTGAGAGCGATACCACCAAGGCTGGAATGGAGTTGAGACCTGAGAGGCTAATGGGGACCAGACTGCAAAGGGCCTTACAGGTCCCTGTAAAGACTCTTACTTACAGCTTGAGTGAGAGGAAAAACTATTGGTGAATCATAAGCAGAGGAGTAACAGAATCGGACATGAATTTATTCATTTACTTATTTGTTTATTTATGTTCACCTGAGGATCTGCTCAGAGAGAGGAGGTCGGGGAGGGGTGGAGAGAGAAACACCAATGTGAGAGAGAACCATCCACCGGTTGCCTCCCGTATACACCGCAAGCAGAGGAATAACAGGATCTGACATGAATTTATTTATTTACGCTCACTTCAGGATCTGCATAGAGAGAGGAAGTGAGGGATGCAAGGAGAGAGAGAGAGACATCAATGGGAGAGAACCATCCATCAGTTGCCTCCTGTATGCACCCCAACCAGGGATCAAACCCACAACTCAGTATATGCCCTGACCAGGAATCTAACCACAGCCTTTCGGTGTACAAGACAACACTCCAACCAAGCTACCCAGCCAGGGCCTAATATGGATTTAAAAAGATCACTCTCATTGAACACAGCCTTGGGCACTGGGAAACAGGGAGAGCAGTTAAGAAGCTATTGTACTTGTCAAGTTTAGTGTGGCTTGGACCCAAAGGTGTTGGTAGTTGTATTACTAAGGTAAGAAAGACTACAAGAGGGGCATCTTCATAAAATGAGGAGTTTGTGCTCTGGAGAATGGAGAATGCCTCTGCTACTCTTTCATACTGGCAGTTTTCCCTCAGAAGTAAGCTGTCTTATCTTTAGTATCAGTGTGTTATTTCTAGTCTTATTTACATTATTCTGTTCTCTTAGTAGACCAACTGAAAAGGCAATAAAAACTGATACTTACAGTTAAGAGCAAAAGCAAAACTGAGTCAGAAATCTGAAGCAGCACTTTCTAAGTAAAAGAAAACTAAGTGTGGTCACTCTGGGTAGTAACTCACTCCCAACATGTTTCTAAAGCTTCACTTATAAGGTGGATATTTAAACCTTAGTACTTTTCCTATAAATACAAATTTATAAAAAGTGACTTAGCCCCTGGTTGGGTGGCTCAGTTAGTTGGAAATACCAAAATGTCCTCCTGTATACCAAAAGGTTGGGGACTGATCCCCAGTCAGGGCACAGGCACCTAGGCAGCAGGTTCGATACCCGGTCAAGGTGCATATGGGAGGCAACTGATCTGTTTCTCTTTCTCTCTCTCATCAGTAAATATATCCTTGGGTGAGGATTAAAAATTAGATAACTAAGAAGTGATTTGGTTGCCATGCCAAACTATATAATGGGACTACTGCATAATAATCATGCCAGGTTGAATCTTAGGTCCTTGGCCTAGGAAAAAAATAAGGTTCTCTTTTGCATACTCCCACTTTGTTCAAAACTCCTAAAGTTGCTTTTATCCCTCTGCTTCTAGCACTGCAATCTACATGAAACCTCCTACTCTAGCATCCTCTTCAGATTTGCCCTGGAAAACATTCTCCATGTCTAAAAATTGCCCGTCCCATTTTAAAACAGCAGCAATCAAACACCCATACCGACGACTTCCAATTCTCATTCCTTTGTAAAACAGAACTCAGTAAGGCGTCAGGAGCAAATGCACTACTTCAAGCTAGTTCTCATTTCAAAACACAAACAAATTGGATCCCAGCCGGTAGAATTTCAGCAAGTGTTTCATTAGAGAAAATAAATAATAATAAAGAAATGAAAGAAATATGTGGTGCTGGGAAGTCCACTGCAAGAAGTCAACCTGTTTCTCTTTTTACCCTTCCTGTACTTCAGAACTTGGTTTTTCTAGAGGTTTCACATTTGGGCCACAATTCTTTGGGCCCAACACACCTGAATGATCCAGAGATAACGTGCCTATTTTTCAGTTTTCAATTGTGGAGTTGAAGAAGAGGAAATAGGGAATTGTATGGGAATAACATTGCTGATTAATTAAGTATGTATTGAGTAAAATGTTCATAAGTTGATGACTATTTATCATTAATGGGCTAATAAATAGAGAATTCAAACTACACGACTTTAAAACTATACTTTGCAGCCCTGGCTGGTGTGGCTTAGTCGACTGAGCACCAGACTGCGAACCAAGGAGTCGCCAGTTTGATTCCCAGTGAGGGCACATTCCTGGGTTGCAGGCCAGCTCCCCAGTGCAGGGCACTTAAGAGGCAACCACACATTGATGTTTCTCTCCCTCTCTGTCTCCCTCCCTTCCCCTCTCTATAAAAATAAATAAAATATTTTTAAAAACCCTATATTTTGCAGATAATTAAATTTCTTTTTCAGTTTTCTGTTTTAACTACCAACACCCCAAATCTTGCCATTTACCACTCAACATCTTTTAAGTCTAGGTGAAAACCTTGCAGTGAATCTTAGAGGTAACTACATCTTCAGACCCAGAAGAGAACAGAAGGTTCTGAAAAATGAGGGAGAGCTGTTAGTTCACACACATCTTTCAGAGTCTGCAGCTGCCATTCTCAAATTAAAAAACAAAACAAACCTACATTTAGTTCAGTTCCTATACTGACATTTCATTTGGGTCACATTTACGTCTAAAATCTGTAATTAGAAAAACACCAGAAGGCCTCCTATCTGTCAATTACCTAAAAACATATTATCAATCAGAACAAATGACTTGATTTAAACTTAACCCCAAAACTCAATTAAATGTACTACAGGCAATTTGCCTTCCTTCAATTTCTTTTTCAGAAAACAGAATCCCAAGTCATTAGTTTTATTTAAGAAGTTCTAAATCACAGGATTATGGGAGAGTGCTATTGTAATTAGAGAGTGCTATTTAATTAAAGTTTCATTAAAAGTTCAAAACAAGAGGGCTATGTTGAGCTATTATCCCCTTTAGAGTTTTCTATTTTGACTGAATTTTTTATAATTAGAAAAAAACACCCATTTAGAAAATGAAAGATGATGAAAGTCTCAAAAAGAACTGAAGGGGCGAGGACTAAGGGACTAAATGGTAATACAATAATGCAATTAAAAAAAACAACTTAAAGAGAACAGAAGAAACTAAACAGAAGATATGCTGAACACTGAGACTTTTTAACTTCCTTTGTTAAAATGCTTCATAATAAAACTGAAGGAACAATACATTTTACTCAAACTTTTCAAATAGAGAGAAAAAGGAAACTATATCTAAAGCAGAGTATTTCTATAGCAGTGGTTCTTTTTTTTTAAATTATATTTTATTGCCCTGGCTGGCATAGCTCAGTGGATTGAGCGTGGGCCTGCAAACCATATGATCGCGGTTCAATTCCCAGTCAGGGCACATGCCTGGGTTGCAGGCCAGTTTCCAGCAGGGGATGCACGAGATGCAACCATACATTGATATTTCTCTCCCTCTCTCCTTCCCTTCCCCTCTAAAGATAAATAAATAAATAATAATAAAAATCTTTAAAAAATAAAATAAAATTATATTTTATTGAATATGCTATTACAGTTGTCCTGATTATTCTCCCTTTGCTCCCCTCCACCCAGCACCTCCCACTCCCTCAGCCAATCCCCTCACCACTGTTCATGTCCATGGGTCATGCATGTAAGTTCTATGCCTACTCTATTTCCTATACTGTAAATTCCCATGGCTATTCTGTAACTACCTATTTGTACTTCTTAATCCCCTCACCTCTTCACCCATTTCCCCACACCCTCCCATCTGTCAACCATCAAAATGCTCTCTATATCCATGATTCTGTCTCTGTTCTTGTTTGCTTAGTTTGTTTTTTAGATTCAATTATTCATAGATATGTATTTTTTGCCATTTTATTGTTCACAGTTTTGATCTTCTTTTCTTAAATAAGTTCCTTTAATGCTTCATATAATAATGGTTTGGTGGTGATGAATTCCTTTAGTTTTCTCTTATCTGGGATGCTTTTTATCTGTCCTTCGATTCTAAGTGATATCTTTGCTGGGTAGAGCAATCTTGGCTGTAGGTCCCTGCATTTCATGACTCTGAATATTTCTTGCCAATCTCTTCCAGCCTGCAAAGCTGCTTTTGAGAAGTCAGCTGACAGTGTTATTTATGGGAATTCCCCTGTAGGTAACTAACTTCTTTCCTCTTGCTGCTTTAAAGATGGTCTCTTTATCTTTAACCTTTGGCATTTTCATTATGATGTGTCTTGGAGTGGGCCTCTTTGCATCCATATTGTTTGGGACAATCTGTGCTTCCTGAACTTGCATGTCTATTTCCTTCACCAAATTAGAGAAGTTTTCTTTCATTATTTTTTCAAGTAGATTTCCAATTTCTTGCTCTTTTTCTTCTCCTTCTGGCATACCTATGATGCAAATGTTGGACCTCTTGAAGGTATCTGTGAGGCTGCTTATACTATCCTCATTTTTTTTGGAATCTTCTTTCTTCTTGTTCTGATTAGCTGTTATTGCTTCCTTATGTTCCAGATCATTCCACTCTACTGTTGCTTTCCTGTAAATTGTTATTCATTTCAATTAGTGTACCCTTCACTTCTGACTGGATCTTTTTTATGCTGTTTTATTGGCTGTGATCACAGACCACCAACCTCCACACTCCAGGAAGGATCAGCTGTGCAGGTGCAAGGCGGTGGTTCTCTGATGCGGTCTGTAGCTGTCCACTGGGTGCGCTAGCCCTGGGGTTTCCTGGATGATGCAGGCCAAGGTCAGCCCCTACCTGTGTTTGGCCTGGGGCACCTACTTGAGCTATAAAGCAATCTGAGATGGCTGCTACTTGTGCTGGGCTTGGAGATTCCCAGGCAAAGCGAACTTTTACTCTAAGCTGGCTGCTGCTAGTGCCAAACCTGGCATTCACTGAAGCCAGCTGTTGCTTGTTTGATAGAATTTAGGAAGTTGTGCAGCATGAGACAAGACCAGCCATTCATATGCACAAGCAGCTTGGGTAGGCCCCTAAGTTTGGTGGGGTGGAGTCTCTGGGGATCTCCATGGCAGGTAGAAGTGTTAGCCAGGTTGATGGAGTTTCAGATATGGCACCAACTTGGTGCCATGGTCTGTGGTGGGAAGGTTTAGAAAAAGGACAGTGGCCTCTGCTCACCTGATGCCACACACTTCAGTTTCTTCCTATATGCTACTGGTGCCTTTCAAGCTGCTACCCTGGTGCTGGAGTTCAGAGGCAGTGAGTCTGTGTAAGTCTGTGTGCAGGTTCTTTAAGAGGAACTGCTTGGGGCTCCAGCAATTTCTTCTACTGACTCAGTCCCTGTTGGGTTTTGCAGCCAGAAGTTGTAGGGACTTATCTTCCTGGCACTGGAACTCTGGGCTGAGGGGCGTGATGTGGGGCTGGGACTCCTCAGTCTAGAGATACCCACCACTTCTGGGTGTGGGACCAGCCTGTTCTGTGTATGTGCCCCTCCTGCCATTCTGGATGGATGTGGTTTCTTTAATTCTGTAGCTGTCGGACTTCCATTCAACTCCATTACTGATGGTTCCGAAAGATGGCTGCTCTATACTTCAGTTGTTACTTTGATGTGGCTGTGTGAGGTGAGCCACGTCTGCCTGTGCCGCCAGCCCGACTGGAAGTTGAACAGTGGTTCTCAAACTGTAGTTTGAGGCCATGTCTACACCCCCTAAGACCCTTTCAGAGTATCTATAAGGTTAAAACTATTTTTATAATAATACTGAGATATTATCTATCTTTTTCACTCTCATTGCTCACAAAAGTACAGTGTTCTGGCATAACATCAAAGAATAACTATAATTTTCTGAAAATGCCAATAAAATACATTTACCTCTTCCAACTATAGTAAGTCTCGATTTTCTTCATATACTTCAAAAATAACACCATAGGCTGATTAAGTGGCTTAATTAAAGAGATTTATGAATATGTAAGACAATACCTGTCGATTCACTTTTTTAAAAAATTTTGGACAACAGTTATTATTTAGAAAAATGTTTTCTATATCATAATGTTAATAGTTTTTATGTTGTTATTTTAAATAAATTAATACGTACTTTTAAAGGATTTTATTTATTTATCTTTAGAGGGGAAGAGAAGGAGAGAAATATCAATGATATGGTTGCCTCTCGTGAGTTCCCTAGTGGGAACTGGCCTGCAACCCAGGCATGTGCCCTGACTGGGAATCGAACCTCAACCCTTTGATTCGCAGGCCCGCGCTCAATCCACTGAGCTACACCAGCCAGGACAATACAAATTTTTAAAGACTCTCAGATTTAACTTCTAATGAATTATCAATAGATATCATTCCACATAAACAAAAGCTTTCAGCAGTCCTTAATTTTTAAGAATATAAAAGCACCTTGAGACCAAAAAGTTTGAGAACTGCTGTTCTAAAGTATCTCTTATTATATAAGAAAAATATTACTCTGCATAAAGGAGTATGTTTTAAGATAAGAGAAATAAAACTGCTTAAGAGTGAATTTATAATTTATAAGACAAATGATTAAGCTCAGATTTGCATCACAAAAACCTGAGGAGCGAGGGAGGAACAGGTAGATGTACAAATGAAAGAGTGGCCATGAGTTAGTGATCCCTGACGGGTTCATGACACTAGTCTCTTTGCTTCTGAATATGTTTGAAATTTTCCCTAATAAAAATATTAAATAAAGAATTTATAACTCAGCAGTTAAAAATGAAAAGGTAAATCTGACTGTAATTTAATGTTATTATTAAGAACAAAGAAGACAACCTATCACCTGCACCAAGACAAAGAAATGTGGCCCAAATGAAAGAACACAGCAAAGCCTCAGAAAGACAGCTGAGCAAGGAGGAGACCGCCAACCTATCTGATGGAGAATTTAAAGCCCTGGTAATGAAAATGCTCACAGATCCGACTGAGCTTGGTCTAAATATGAAAAAACACATGAAGGATACCCAAAGTGAAATAAAGGAAAATATTCAGGGAACCAACAGTGACAAGAAGGAATCCAGGACCCAAATCAACAATTTAAAACAAAAGAAAGAAATAAACACCCATCCAGAAGAAACAAGAATTCAAAAAAATGAAGAGAGACTTAGGAACCTCTGCGACAACCTGAAACATTCCAATATCCAAATTATAGGGGTGCCAGAAGGAGAACAACAACAGCAAGAGATTGAAAAGTTATTTGAACAAATAATTAAGGAAAACTTCCCCAATCTGGCAAAGGAAATAGACTTCCAGGAAGTGCAGGAAGCCCAGAGAGTCTCAAAAGAAGTTGCACCCAAGGAGGAACACACCAAGGCACATCATCATTAAGTTACCCAAGATTAAAGATAAGGAGAGAATTCTAGAAGCAGCAAGAGGAAAGGAGAGAGTTACCTACAAAGGAGTGCCCATCAGACTGTCAGCTGATTTCTCAAAAGAAACCTTACAGGCAAGAAGGAGCTGGAAAGAAGTATTTGAAGTCATGAAAGGCAAGGACCTACATCCAAGATTACTCTACCCAGCAAAGCTATTATTTAGAATGGGAGGGCAGATAAAGTGCTTCCCAGATAAGGTCAAATTAAAGGAGTTCATCATCACCAAGCCCTTATTATATGAAATGTTAAAGGAACTTATCTAAGAAAAGGAAAATCAAAAATACAAACAGTAAAATGACAACAAACTCACAACTATCAACAAATGAACCTGAAAGAAAAGAACAACAACAAAAAGAAAAACTAAGCAAACAACCAGCATAGGGACAGAATCAGAGAAATGGGCATCACACAGAAGGATTTCAGTGAGGAGGGGGAAGGGAAGTATGGGGGGGGAAGGTACAGGGAAGAAGCAGCATAATTAATAGGCATAAAATAGATGGGGAGAGATAAAAAATGGTATAGGAAACAGAGGACTCAGAGAACTTGTATGTACAACCCATGGACATAAACTAAGGGGGGGCTGATACTAGAGGGTTGGGGGGGCAGATATTAGAAGGTTGGGGGGGCAGGGTAGAGGGGAGAAAAAGGGGGAAAACTGGACAAACTGTAATAGCATAATCAATAAAAAACACTTTAAAAAAGAGCAGAGAAAAATAAAAGAAAAAATCTAATTAATACTAAACTAACACTATCCACATAGTTCCAAATTTACTTTTTGATCTTCATTAATGTCCTCTCAATTAGTCTCATGTAGCAAAACCTGTAGTATACACAAACACATGACTGTATTTGAGAACCTGCTTTGTTCACTTAAAATTCAAATATACAGCTCCCATCATTATCTACTATCAACTAATCTGACTTAGACAAAAATGACAAAGATCTTTCAGTATAATAACAAAAGAAGCTCACCGAATCCTTTAACCTGATTGACTTGGCTATATATTATAACCTACAGTAATTTTTACATGTTACACTACTGCCATCTGCTGGCTGTGATGTCTAAGCACAGTAAACAAAGGTTTCAGAAGAGCTAAAATTCACTTATGACTTAAATTTTCTCCCAAAATTGTCCTGAAGAAGTACATTAGGGTCCTTCGAAGTCTCATGCTAGAAACAGTGGTTCTCACCCCAGGCTTCACTTTAAAATCATCTGGGAGCTTTTGAAAAACTGGGTAAGTGGGCCCTGAACCAGAGCAATTAAATCAGAATCTCTATTTGATAAAAATGAAAGGCAAGCCACAGACTGAGAGAAAATATTTGCAAAGGATATAGCTGGTATGGAACATGTCTCTACAATATATAAACAACTCTTACAACTCAGTAACAGAAAAACCCAATTTAAAAAAAATCCTCACTGAGTTTATTTTTATTGATTTTAGAGAGAGGAAGAGAGAGGGAGAGAGAAAAACACCAATCAGTTGCTTCTGGTACACGCCTTGACCAGGAATTGAATCCACAACCGAGGTATGTGCCCTGAGTGGGAATCAAACCTGCTCTACCCAACTAAGCCACCTGGCCAGGGCAACAACCCAGTATTTATCATGGGGAAAAGATCTAAACAAATACTTCACCAAAGAAGATATGTACATGGCAATTAAGCACATAAAAATGTTCAACATCATTAGTCTTCAAGAAAATGGAAATTACAACCACAATGAGATACTACTTAATATCCATTAGAATAGCTACAGGTAAAGAGAGTCACCATATTAAGAGTTGACCAACATGTGGAACAGCTTTAACCCTCATGCACTGCTAATAAAAATGTAAGATGAGACAACCAT
Source organism: Sturnira hondurensis (assembly GCF_014824575.4). NCBI lineage: Eukaryota > Metazoa > Chordata > Mammalia > Chiroptera > Phyllostomidae > Sturnira > Sturnira hondurensis. The sequence continues at coordinate 4,994,785 of NW_028081579.1, forward strand.
TTTGGAAAACAGTTGAAAGGTACATACACACACCTACCATAATACCCAGAGGAAAAAAGCTGTAGTGGGTTAAATACTGTCCCCTCCAAAATTCATGTCCACCTGGACTATAACCTTATCTGGACGCGAATATAATTTCTGTGTTGGCCAAAAAGTCCATTTAGTTTTTCCATAAAATAAAAGATATATTTTTCATCAATAACTTCATTGATTTGGATATTTTAGAACATTAGCTACCTCCCATGTGGTATAATGTTGATTGTTCTCAAAGTCTTGATTTGATCACTAAGAGCTTCAACTGGTCCACCAGACTGTGGAGCATCGTCCAGCAAGAAACCTCCAGGTTTACGAAACCTCACAAACCACTTCTGACACGTTCCATCAGTCACAGCACCTTCTCCACACACTGCACAAATCCTTTTTGTTGTGTTTTTACCTTTCTTGAAGTAATAAACTATAATATGCCAAAAATGTTGCATATTTTATTTCATCATCAATATTAATGGCTACACAAAAATTCACCAGTTTTGATGTTTTTTTTAAAATGCATGCTGATATGACAGCTGTCACAATATAATCTAACAAAATTGTTCTGAATGAAGTTAAAGACAACTAAGCATCGCTAGAGCCATCTTACGGGAAAAAAACAAACTTTTTGGCCTACCTACCCATGCTCATAGCAGCATTATTCACAATAGCTAAACTGTAGAAGGGATTCCAGTGTCCATTAATGGATGGATAAACAAAATGTGGTCTATACATACAATGGAATATTACTCAACCTTAAAAAAGAAAGGAAATTTTGCAATATACTACAACATGGGTGAACCTTGAGGATGTGCTAAGTGAAATGAGCCAGTTGAAAAGACAAATACAGTACGATTCCACTTACAAGAGGCACTTACAGTAGTGCGCTCACAAGACAGTGTAACGGTGGTTGCCTGGGAGAAGGGGAGAATGGGAAGTTACTGTTTAATGCACATCTAGTTTCAGTTTTATAAGATAAAGAGTTGTGGAGATGGTGGTGGTAATGGCTGCAAAATATGAATGTATTTAATCCAATGAACACTTACACTTAAAACCAAAATCTCCAGGGAGTGGGGTATAGGTATCAGTTATTTTTAAACAACTCCTAAACTATTCTAACCAGCAGCCAAGGTTGAGAACCACTTCATTCAGACAGTGCCATCTCATTTGTTTTATTTTTAACAAGAGCTTTATTTGCTTAAAACATATAAGCTTGAAAAATTTTGATAATGCTTACTCTAGATGCTTATGGAGGTCAACTGAGATCATAAATTTTTTTAAGTAGACAAAGAAAGTCAAAGTGGATTTAACACTTACTGCTTTGTTTATATCTAACATTTCCCAACAACGAGCAAGCTTTAGAAAGCAAAATTGAAGACAATTCAATACAAAATAATTTAAAATGCTGAACACAATATAATTTTAATACGTATTTCAATGAATGGTGTCAGGAACTTAATTGTGAACAGTCCAGAAATCTTGTGTTGAAGTCCTAAACCCCAGCCAGTATCTTGGGTTGTGACTGTATTTGGAGATAAGGTCTTTAAAGAGGTGATTTGGGTGAAATGAGGTCATAGGGCAGGGCCTGAATCAAACCAGACTGGTGTCCTCACATGAAATGGAAATTCAGACACACAAAGTGACACTTAGGATACTGGAGCACAGAAGGCTGTATGAGGACAAAGTAAGATGAGGGCCATCTGCAAGCAAGGAGAGAAGCCTCAGGAGAACCCAACCCTGCTGATCTTGGACTTCTAGCTGCCAGAACTGCAAGAATAAATTTGTGCTATTTAAATCACCCAGTCTGTGGTATTTTATTATAATACAAATGGTGAGCAAAAAACCCCAAAACATAAAGAAACAAACTACAAGATGAAAAATCTATGGGAAATGGCAGTCTGGAGCTAAGCTTTACAATGGAGAGCTTACCAAACCCCAGTCACCTGACCCTGGATCTGGCCACGGCCTAGAATGGCTCTTCCTCTGAAATCTTAGCCTCAAATATTTCATCTGCTCTCTGACCTCAGTTTTCTAGTATTCACTCTTTTATCTTCCCTATACCTTTCCTTCCACCCCACACTGAGACGACCACTCCCTGGAAGCCTCCTGGGCAGCACTCTGGCTTTCCTTCCTCCCCTGTTTAGTCTGGGCCCCACTGTGATCACGTGATCGCATTAACTACTCTGTCAGAACTAACTACCCTCACCTGCTCCCTGTCATGTTGCCACACCTAAGCAACACCACCCCTCCCCGCAACAAATCTCAGATTTCTACTCTCACTCCTTTATGCTCCCTCTTCAACCTCCAGAAGCCTTCAGTCTACTTTCATCTAATCTGTGAGCTCCTACGAATCCTTACTTCCTATCAGCTTTGCTCTCATGGTCCATTAACTGACCCATCCTCTCACTTACACTCTCAACTCCTGTTTTCCTCTTTCCCTCAACTGTACCAGACTAGCAAAATCCGGCACCCCAAATCCAACTGCCTTTCCTTTGCATGCCTGGATGGCTCAGCACTGCTGAGAATGGCTCAGAGGTCAATGACCCCACAAATGTATGCCCACCACCCTCAGTTGCAACTTCAGCACCAACAAGCAATACTTGCCCAATCCTCTCACAAATAATCCAAACTTCCAATGCTTAAAACTCCTCAAGCTCCCTTGGACTATCATACCTTCTCTCACATTCAAATGACTGATTTGTTCTCAGAAAAATCAGATGTCTGAATATAGCTCCAAACTCTTTGCTGTACCTATGTATATATTCAATTTACTTCAACCCACCAGCAGTGCTCTGGATTGACCCTTGCCCCTTCTGCCTCACCAGCACTACAAAACTAATCCCTGAGCCAGTTCAGCCATGTGCTGTCCTTCACTGCTCTTTAACCATGGACACCTTTCTTATCCTGACCTTCCCCATCCTCAAAATGGGGATATCATTGGTAGATTGTTGTGAGTATAACAGTACCTGACATACGGTAATCATTCAATAAAGAGTAGCAATTTTTTTTATTTTCCCCTGAGGAAATCTTTATTGCTTTTACAGAGAAGGAAAGGGAGGTAGAGAGGGAGGGGGGGAGAGAGAGACTTTGATGTGAAAGAGAAGCATCAATCAATTGCCTCTTGTATACACCCCAACCAGGGACAGAACCTGCAATCCAGGTATGTGCCCTGACCTGGAATTAAACCTGTGACCTTTCAGTTCATGGAAGAACACTCCAACCAACTGAGCCACATTGGCCAGGACAGCAATTATTATTATGTTTATACCTTAAATGAGAAAGGCAGATGACAAGAAATGGGATACAGAATTGGAGAGTTGCAAGGGGAAGGGTATCTGGAAAGAAAAAGGAAGAAAATAATTTCCCTTGTCATAAAATGTCCTGATTCTTCTATGACTATGTTCAGTTGCTTTGTAAATTACTGTAATTAAATGTGTGACTCTTAGCTATACTAACCATACTCAGGAGCCTGAAGAGTAATACTCTTCAAAGAGAAGATGTGCTCTGGGTTCTAAGTCTTTGTCAGCAGAGAAAATTAACAGAATTTCCTTCTATTAATCCAGAATTAAAGTGATATTCATTTAAGAAAGAATTATGGTGATGTTTAGCCATTGATAATGTTAAACAAAAGTATTCAATTAATGATTCCACAACTGGAGCAGGAGCACTTCAAGGTGAGAGCCTAGGACATGTTGTGCCAGAAAGCACAAAGTGCTCAAAAACTGATTGAGAGGAAAACTGATGGGGCTGGAAGGAGCGATGTAAAAGACACAGGAACACGCTGGCTGGGTAGCTCAGTTGGTTGGAGCACTGTCCTGATCCCACAAGGTTGTCAGTTTGATATCTGGGCAGGGAACATATAAGAATCAATCAATGAATGCATCAAAAAGTGGAACAACAAATCAGTGTCCCTCTCTCTCTCTCCCTTCCTCTCTAAAATCAATTTAAAAAATCTTAAACAAATAAAATAAAAGACACAGGAATTGTCTTGAAGGAGCTCCCACAGGCCAAATTTGGGACAATTTGAGCACCAAAAAGAATAACGATGGTAATAAAATCTAACACAGTTAATTTTAAAAAACAGTCCTCGTGTCCATACAGATAAATTTTTTTAAACGAAAAGCAAAAGCTTTTATAGAATAATGCCAGCTAATAAATGCAGAGGAAATTCAATAATCGCCACTTTGCAATCTCCAAAGGGAGAGAGCATCTCCGTGATTCTAAAAACATTGAGTGAAGAATTAGTGGGTGATAGATTATCTGCATAGTCTTGAAGTATTACTCCACAGATCTAATTTTTGTAATTAGATATTACAGATATTTTTGTAATTATTCCACAGATGTAATTACAAAAATTACAAAGGGGAAAATTACAAAGAAATTATAAAGTGAAAAATGTACCTTTACGATGGAGATATCTGGCAGTTACCCTCTTAGTGTAGTGATCAAATTTAACACCAGCAAGAATAAGCATGGCCTGACATTATGTGACAGCTGTGACTAAATAAGAAGCTCACAACATCACTCATGTAGTCTACTCAAATGCTTTCATACTGAATTAATGAAAAGAAAATAATCAAACAATTAATACAAAGTCTTGCTACTCATCGTGTAGTCCAAAGACCATGAACATATCACCTGGGATCTTAAGAAAACACAGACTCTCAGGCCCCACTCCAGACAACCAAACCATAATTTGCATTTAACCATATCCTCAAGTTATCCTTAGGTGTGAAGTTTCAAAAACCTTATATAAGTCAAAACACCCAGACTTTTCAAAAAAGTCAATGTCATAAAAACAAAAAAGGACAGAGGAGACTGTTATGGATTTAAAGAGGCATAACAACCAAAAGCAAAGAATGAATCTTGATTGAATCTTGGACTGGAGGGGAAAAAGTTATAAAATACAATCTGGGAGACAACTGGGAAAATTTATTAAACGATACTGAATTGTTTCCACTACTCTTATTCAACATAGTACTGGAAGTCCTAGCCATAGCAATCAGACAAGAAAAAGAAATAAATGGCATCCAAATTGGAAAGGAGGGAATAAAACTGTCATTATTTGCTGACTGTGTTAGAGTGTATATAGAAAACCCTAAAGAATTCACCAAGAAACTACTAGACCTAATAAATAAATTCAGCAAAGTAGCAGAATACAAAATCAATACTCAGAAATCAGTGGTATTTTTATACAGCAACTAAAAAGTATTAGGAAAAATTAAGAAAACCATCCCATTTACTATTTACTATTTAACAAACAAACAAAAAAACTGGGTTCCTAGGAATAAATTTAACCAAGGAGGTAAACAACTTGACTTGAAAAACTATAAGACACTGAAGAAAGAAATTAAGGAAGATACAAAAAGTGGAAGCACATACCATGTTCATGGAGGCAAGAGCATACAATGGAGTAAAGACAGTCTCTTTAATAAATGCTGCTTGGAAGACTGGACTAATACATGCAAAAATAATGAAACTAGACCACCAACTTATACCATACACAAGAATAAACACAAAATGGATTAAAGGCTTAAATGTAAGTCATGAAACCATAAAAATCCTAGAAGAAACACTGGCAATAAAATTTCAGAATTCTCACATGGCAATATTTTTGCTATATATCTCCTAGGGCAAGGGAAACAAAGGAAAAAATAAAAAATAAACAAATGAGTCTATATGAAATTAAAACACTTCTGCACAGCTAAAGAAACCATAATCAAAATGAAAAGGGAACCCACTGTATGGGAAAATATTTTTGCCAATGATACATCTAATAAGAATTTAATTTCTAATATATATAAAGAATTCAACACCATGAAGATGAACAATCCAATTAAAAAATGGACAAAGGCCCTGACCAGTGTGGCTCAGCTGATTGGGTATCATTTGTAAAAAAACAAAAGGTTGCCAGTTTGATTCCCAGTCAGTGCACATGCCTCGGTTGTAGGTTTGATCCCTTATTGGAGGGCATACAAGAGTCAACCAATCACCATTTCTGTCCCACACTGATGTTTCTCTCCCTCTCTATTACCCTCCCTTCCTCTCTCTCTAAAAATAAAATAAAATTAAAATCTTAAAAAAAACTTTTTTAAATTGGCAAATGACATACAGATGGCCCATAGATATATGAAAATATGATCAACATCACCAATCATTACAGAAATGCAAATTAAAATCACAATGAGGTATCACCTCACACCTGTGAGAATGCCTACCCTCAATAAATCAATAAACAAGGGCTGGTGAGAATGTGGAGAAAAGAGAACCCTCATACACTGTTGGTGGGATGCAGATTGGCACGGCCACTGTGGAAAACAGTATGGAGTTTCCTCAAGAAATTAAAAATGGAACTGCCTTTTAACCCAGCAATTCCTCTTCTAGGAATATATTCTAAGAATCCCAAAACATCCATTCAAAAAGTAGATGTATACCATATCTGATGGTATACATCTACTGCATATACATATACATCTACTGTATTCAACAGTAGATGAATGGATAAAAAAGCCGTGATACATTAACACAATGGAATACTCTACACGGCACTACAAAAGAAGGAACTCTTACTTTTGGGGATAGCATGGACAGACCTGGAGACTCTTACGCTAAGTGAAATAAGCCAGTCGGTGAAAGACAAATAACATATGATCTTACCTATATGTGGACTCTAATGAACAAAATAAACTAGTGAACAAAACAGAAACAGTGACATATAGATACATGGAACAGATTGACAGCTCTTGGAGGGTGGGAGTAGGTGCAACTGGACATAAGAAAGAACCCATGGACACTGACAACAATGTGAAGACTGCTTGGGGAATGGGGGACAGAGATGGGCAAAAGGGGAAAAAGTAGGGACAACTGTAATAGCATACACAATAAAATATAATTTAAAAGTTAAAATAAAATAAATGACACTGAACTAATGGTAAGGTTCTTAAATGTGATCATGGTATTTAATTACATAGAATTTTCTTATTCTTAGAAAATATTTGCTGAAACATTTACAGCAACATATCTATAACTTATTTTTAAATGGTTCATAAAAACACATATGTGGAAATAAAGTATTTGTGCCACAATAACAACTGGTTACTCTAGATAAAGAGTATGTAGGTATCCATTGTGCTTTTTCATTTCTTTAGTTTGAAAATTTTACTAAATAAAAACTGGAGGGTAGAGCCCTGGTCAGGTAGTTCAGTTGGTTAGAGTGTCATTCCAATACACCAAAGTTGTGGGTTCAGTCCCCAGGCAAGACACATATAAGAATCAACCAATGAATGCACAAATAAGAGGAGGAAAAAATGGATGTCTTCTCTCTTCTCTCTCTCTGTTCTCTCTCTCCGCCCCCCCAATCTCTTAAAAAAATCAACAAATAAAAATGTTTTTAAAAAACTACCAAATTGTTTTTTTTTAAAAAAGGAGGGTAGAAAGAACATTCAATTAGTCTACAACAAAAACAGATATGGTAACTTTTTGGTAGCAAACAGCATTATTCATACAACCTTGCATCTCTCTTAACACCTACTTCAGAAGATACTCACAAATGTTCAATAGACATTTGATAAGAGAAAGGAAATCTGTTTCATTCATATTTTAACTGACAGAAATTCCTATGGCATTAAAGAGCTGCTACAACCAGCTGACTGTCAGCTACAGTTGTTATTATAAATTTTTATTTCATGAATGGCAGTAGAGTGTAACAAAAAAAGGTTTGCAGGGGTAAGGGGGGGGAGGTCAAACTTAGATTTTATTAGCAAGATATCCTCTACCAGATTTAATCTCTCAAAGTCTCAATCTCTCTATTTGTAAAACAGAATAAACCATTACTATCTAGGGCGGTTGTAAGGATTAAAAAAGATGTAAGATAATGAGCCCTGGCTGGTGTGGCTCAGTGGACTGAGTGCCAGCCTGGGAACCAAAGGGTCATCAGTTCAATTCCCTGTTGGGCACATGCCTGGGTTGCAGGCCAGGTCCCCAGTAGGAGGCATGAGAGGCAATGACACATTGATGTTTCTCCACTCTTTCTCCCTGCCTCACTCTATAAAAATAAATTAAAAAGATATAAGATAATGAATGTAAAGTATCTCGTATCACTTGACAAATGTAAGCTAAAATTTTATCAATAAAGTCAGCTAAAAGGTATTCCATAAAATGGAGATATGTTTTTATGGGCCATATTTTGACTTTTTTTCTGAGGATTAAAGCTTTTCTTATGATCTAGGGGCATTATCTGAGAATATTAAGTAAAGGAGAGAAGGCAAAACAATTTTCACTTCTTGTTTTTATTTGGTACTTTGAAGAAAAAGCATTCAGTGAGATGATGGGCAGCCTTTCCCCAAGGTAAGAACATTTTACTTCAACTCAATCTTAGTAAACTAACATCAAGTACTGAACATCAAGTACTGAAGACTAGGAAAATAATGCTATTACAAATGACCTAGAGGATCAAATTTAATACTAAGAATACTTGGAAATAATTTTAAGATATCTTAAACTCCCTTGACTAGAGAAATTGTGAGAAACCATGTTTTCATGGAAACACTTAGACAAAGAATAAGCATCTGTCTTTTTGGCTCAAGGGCACTTGTGCTCAGATGAAGTAAGACTGACTTCAGGAGATGGATAGTAGTCTAACTAAACTGTTCTATGAAACCCTAAAGCAATCTTTCTTAAAGGTTTGTAACTATGCCCAGCGGGCCAAATCCAGCACACTGCTTCTCTTCGCATAAAAAAAAAATGCCACCCAGTGCTTATTATGATACAATACTACTGAACCACAGCCCTGCTCATTTGTTTGTCTGTGGCTGTTTTCACTACAATAGCAGAGTAGAAAAGTTGCAACAGAGACTGTATGGCCCACAAAGCTTAAAATATTTACTATATGGCCCTGGCTGGGTGGCTCAGTTGGTTGGAACATCATTCCATACACCAAAAGGTTGTGGATTCAATCCCTGGTTGGGACGCATGTGGGAGGCAACCAATTGATGTTTCTCTGACATAGATGTTTCTCTCTCTCTTTCCTCCCTCTCTAAAATCAAACATATCCTCGAGTAAGGATTAAAAATTTTTTTTTTACTCTCTAGCCTTTTACAGAAAAAATTGCCATCCTCTGCTCTAGACATCAAGAATGCAATAAAACCTGGTCCAGACTCACCTGAGGTGTTGTCTTTCTGTATTGGTCACCTCCATCTATCACATCCCTCAGGACTTTTCTCTTGAGAAATTCATACTCTTCTGGACTCAGGTGAATAGACTCTATGGTTTTTCCACAGCCCAAACATTGACCACTGTAATTACAATAATTTCTGTTAAAGAGTGTCCTGGCAAAGACCTTTTTCTAAAATGAATAATCCTGGGACATGAGGAAATTGAAAGATACTTTTAAAAATATTAAACCTCTATGATAATCACATGCATTATACAGTTTTTGTAAACCTGAAAATATCACACACTAGTGAGCCAGAAAACCCGAAAGAGTAGACTGCTGGGCAACCAGATGAAGTTTTTAAAGTCAGTCCTAAAACACAACTGGGGAAAACATCCTTGAGGCTTCACACCAGGTTCACAGCACCCACAGGAAAAACACTTTGAGCACTGCAAGTTCTCCATGTGCAAAATATAGCTTTTTTTCTTGGGATTTCTTAGTTTTCTTATCTCTAAAGTATCATAAAAACTTTTTGAATGGTAACAAAAAAAAACTATTAAAACCTGAATTGAACAACTTAAAACACCGGCCTTACCTTTTCTGGATTGTGGTAAATTGTCCTTTCCACTGCTCTCCAGGAACACTACAAAAAAAGATCACAAAATCAAATCATCAGCTCAGACTCCTAATGAATCCAGAGTTTAGAAATTCGGTAGGCTAGAGGTCTGAAAATTCAGACTATTTCCCTAGAAAGGTTTCATTAGGACAGTGGTTGACACACTGTCCCGAGGCTAAGGAGCTGATGGTACTCCCCAACTCTGGGTCTCTTCCTTCCCTTCACTTCTCCTCTGGTCATCGGATCCTCATCTTCACAGGTTTAAATCTACCTTCACAGAAACTGTACAGAAAGCAGCTTATACATATAGTGTAACCTCTAAATTAAACTCAACTCTAACCTTCTCCATAAAGTTGCCAGAGATTGTTCCTGTACAGAGTAATTTCTTCTCTCATCCTACATTTCTATTATGTACTGACAAGTATTACATTACCAGTTGTGAATGATACCATCATAGATCTTACAACATAAAATATCCTCAGTGCCTGGCCTAGTTAGAGGCATTCAAAATACTTATTTGCTCAATCAAAATATCATTTCTTCTTTCCTCTTACATATGCTACCATGACTCCATTGATTCTATGGCTTCCTCTCCGTCTTCAGTTCTTAATTCAGAATCTCATCTCTTTCATTCAAACCTACAATCGCCTCCAAACATATGTTTCTGATTTTAATCCCTCTCCAATCTTTTCTCACTGTGTTGGTGGTTACCTTCCTAAAACTTGAATCCAAAACCAACTCTTGATAATAAAATAAAATCCAAAATCCTTGGCAGTCAAAGATTTTCACAATCTCTCTCTTCTGTGGATATTCAGTAAGTCTGTTAAATAAAATCAGCTTGATTGCTACTTCAAAACCCTGATAATATATAGTACAAAGCAATAGAAAAATGAGAAATGGAATAAATTTTAGGAAATAACCTGAAACAAATGAATGGTAAAGAAATAAAGTAAAAGACTGAAGCAGTAAATAGGCATGAAGCCATTAACATGAATAAAAGCAAAGGCTCTCAACAGCCTTGGAGAGTAGGTGAATGATGGCAAGATCTAAACAGAAATGGAGGATGAAGGTCTTCCAGGCTAACCTTGCCTGTCAGGTATGATCAGGATCCCCTCCCTTCGCTCTAACCATCCAAGATGATGAAATGCATAGATTAAACACCATTTTTATACACATTATACCAGTCACTAGGTTTCAGAACTTCTGAAAACACTAATAGAGCTAGTTTTCTTGCTATTAACTCCAGCCACAGGTGCTATTGGTAAGTACTCACAAGATGCCAGTCACCTTAGAAAAGAAAATAAATGATCTTTCTATGCAGAAAAATACACAAAAACTACAAATTCTGTGTAATTTCCCTTTTGTGATAGTAGAGATTAGCACAACTTGTTTACACCATTCAATACTTTTTTTAGAGAAAGAAAATTTTGTCTTAAAGAGAAAACAAATCTGAGAGATGGGAAAGGTACAATAATCTGAACAGAGTAATTTCAGCAACTAACAGAATAAGAAGGCTACTTTTAGGTATAGGTATTGAAATAAAAACATTAAAAAAATCAAAATTACCTCTCAAACCATGTTTTTATACTGTGTGCAAATGATTCCCCAGGATACAGCTGATTATTTCTTAGATACAAAAGAATGTCTAGTAGTTTGTTTGAATACTGATCATCTTTTATGTGTTTTCCCAAATCAAAGAAGGCTTTTAAAGTTTCCATCATAGGAATAAGATCATGACTTAACAAGTCCTCATACAAATTCCAAGCTATGTTTACATCTTGATGAAGGAGGGCTCCCTGGATACAGTCATTATAGTTCTTTTTTGAAGGGGTCATGACCTTTTTGATGTCTTCTAACAGCACCAAGGCCTCTCTCCATCTGTCTGAGTGGATTAATCCCCGGATGAGAAGAGTGTTTGCTCCAGATTCTAAACTCTTGTATCTGGCTTTCATAATTTCATAGACATCAAAAACTTCTGATGTCTGCTTATGAAAAACACAGAGATACAAATACTTGACCAGCAAATTATAGCTTACAATACCATTGTTTTTTGTAGCTACCCAGGCCAGCAAAGATTTGGCCACATCTACAGAGCTATTGTGCCGAGCCATCTGTGAAATGATCCAGTTTTCAAAATTAGCTTTTCCTTTGAAATCTTCCTTAAGTTTATCCCACTGCTCTGAATTCAAAGGTTTTGTTGGGAGTTGAATAATGTTGCTCACAGGTGGCGAGACATGATCTTTACTCTGAGGATTCATCTGTGATCTCTTCTTAGCTGCTCCAGCTGCAAAAAGATGAGGAAACTCAGAAGAAATTGTACCGCTGCCTTTCCTGTGATATCTGGCCTTCACAATTGGAAGATTTATTGCTTTGGTATTTTGTGGAGATGCTGTTTGAAGGGAAAACAACTTCTGCTGGTTCCTGATGCCATAACAGTCTTTCAGAAAGAGCGAGTTATAAGAGTGTCCTGGGCCTAGCCCGAGGTATGGATTGCTTTTCCAAAGCTTAGGGAAGCTTCGAATACCAGTAAAACAGAAAGTCATTATGCAGTGAGATCAGCACAAAATAGTGAATAGATGTTCAAAAAGCTCTACTTTACACCATAATCAAGGAATTTGGAGAAAAGAGCAAGGAGTCGAAGTGCAGCTTCTTAAAAGATGATTTTCAGTTTCTCACAGAAAAATCATGGCTATGCTTTTAAGGCTTCTTAATAGCAACGAAATCGGGTGGCTTTTCTCCATTAAACAACGACGATCCTGGACAACCAACCTATATCACATTCCGCAGAACCAAGGGACAGAGCAAGAATCTCTGATGCCTGTTACATTCCAGTCTGCGAACCTGAGGAAAAAGCACAAGGAGGACCACGCAATTCGACTCACGTGCATCACAACTGTCCTTGACCAGGGGCAGGATCCCATGGGTGCCTCGCTGAAGAAGGGGAGTAAAGTCGAAAACCGCGGCGAAGAGCCCCCAGCCCCAGACCCACCAGCAGCAAGGAAAGTGGCAGAAGCCAAAGTCTAGGGGCCCTGGCCCTGCATAACGACTGGCCCCAGACTGCCGAACTCGTCAGAGGAAATGGGTTGGGATAGCTGGGAAGCGAGCCGACCCGATAACTCAGGGAAGGAAGGAAGGTCTACAAAGGGCACTGCCTAAATCGCACTGATCAGTCACAAACCAAGTTCCCTCCACTCCACAACTTACCGGAGAACTCACGCTTCATTAAGGCAACCATAACTGCGGCGTGAACTACCACGACCACAATGCACCGCGACGACCCTGGCCGTGAGGGCGTGGCTGACCTGGATAAAGGCTCGGAGGCGAGAAAGAGAGATGATTTTGAAGGCTTGAATGGCAGACGGGGAGTGTTAGACGTGTTTGTTACATTCAGGGGAATCTTCAAGGCCTACAGATATTCGCAAGGAAATATCAAAGGACTCCTGAGTCAGGCGGTGCCCACGCGTCAAAGGACCAAGATGAAATAAAAGTAAGATCTCCCTTATCCTGCCTTTTAAAAACTGACATTGTAAAATTGGGACGCTGCCTTAAAGATACCATTTTCCATCTCTTTCACGTCTGCTTCCCCGGCAGTTAGCGTGATCGCCATATTCTACGCAGTGACTACATTAATTGTTTTTGCCTCCCTAGCCGGCTTCCGCCAGTTTCCAAGATGGCGGCTGAGCAGCCTTCCCGGTCTTTCTGAGGTTAAGTGGCGTTTGACTTCTGAGCTAGTGGCGGGTGTGGCAGTGAGCTTATGCCAGGGCTGCTGCGCTGGAATCATTCATGGACTGGAAAGAAGTTCTTCGCCGGCGGGTAGCGACGTCCAGCAACGTGCCAAACAGTGAGTTTGGGAGGGGCGGCCCGCTGAGATAGCCCGGCCCTAAACTCCTAGAGGTGGGGACAGAATGGGTGGAGCTGCTACTGGGAGTCGCGCTTCCCGCGTTTGTAAAAACTTGCCTGACAGAGCAAACCGAATGAAAGGAATGTGGTTTAGAGATCCAGAGAGGTTTGACCTATAGTTCCCTGGGAAAGGATTTGCGGGAATGAGAAGCACACAGTTTTAACCTAAGACTTGTAAGGAATGAGAACCCTGGCTCCAACAATTCTTGGATCCTACCCCAATCTAGGATCCATTGATACTCTCACCTTTTTACTATCATTTTTCATTACCCTCCTTATCCATTTCCTATCGCATAATCCATTTTTCCTTGTCCTTTCCCCCTCCTTCACACTTGCTTGCTAACCAGCCTGGTTAAAACTGTCTTTCCTATTTCTCACCTTCACCAGGGCAGCTGAAAATGTCTGGAAAAAACCGGAACCATGGCGTATTTTGTCACTTTTATTTTATTCTATTTTTTAAAGATTTTATTTATTTATCTTTAGAGGGGAAGGGAAGGAGAGAGGGAGAGAAATATCAATGTATTTATTGATACATTTATTTATTGCCTCTCGTTAGTCCCCTGCTGGGAACTGGCCTGCAACCCAGGCATGTGCTCTGACTGGGAATCGAACCGTGATACTCTGGTTCGCAGGCCCGCGCTCAATCCACTGAGCTATGCCAGCCAGGGCATGTATTTTGTCACCTTAATTCACGTTCTTAATCTAAAGCAGGTGTTTCAGTCATTCATTTACACTTCTTCTGCATTTCCCTACACATTCGCTCTCCTACACTCTTAAGGCAGTTCTCATCTCCCAAACCTCCAACCTTCCAATGTAGCCTACCTACTCCTTAATTTTAGGTGACGAACTTGTATACACAGATATTTAAGAAAGGAGAAGCAATCAAAGAACCTCACTTGTTCCCATTTGCCATTTCTATCAGTCCCTTAATAGCATAGTTGAAAACATGGAACTGGCCTTGCTGGTATGGCTCCGTGGTTTGAGTGCCAGGCAGCATACCAAAGAGTCGTGGGTTCGATTCCCCGCCAGGGCACATAATTGGGTTGTGGGTTAGGTCCCCAGTGCAGGGCACGTTAGAGGCAATCACACACTGATGCTTCTCTCCCTCTCTTTCTCCCTCCCTTCCCCCTCTCTAAAAATAAATGAAATCTTTTTTAAAAAATGAGGAACTGCCTATGCTCCTTTTTGAGACTGTCCTTCCACTCCAACACTAGATTGTATCCCTTTTATTCACTGACTTCACTCTGGCCTTACCCTCTCTCTCATGCATCATCAAACTTATCTACTGGATCAGTTCCATCAGCTCTAACAAACATGCTGTAATATCCCCTATCTTAAAAAAATCATTTGATGTCATATGCCCCTTGAGCTTTAGCTACATTTCTCTGCACCCTTTATTGGAAAACATCTTGAAAAAGTTATCTGTATTTGGGCTTTCTCTTTCCTTCCCTTCACCCTTAAAACTAACTCCATTACATGTCTGTTATGTGCCAAGTACTTTTCCAGGCTTCAGCAGTAAACAAAACACACAAAACCCTTGTTCTTGTAGAGCTTACACTTCAGTGTTGGAAGAGACAATAAGTAAATCATATAGGTGTGTACAACTTATATTTAAGGTTGTTTTTTTCACTGGTGTGCTAGATCCCATTTTTGCCTACTCAAGGATAGGTCCCCTCTCTTGTGTATCATCAATTTTTTCTCGGTCATTCCCATCAGCACATGAACATGGTGATATTTCTCCCATCTTAAAGAGACTCTTGTCTTAGCTTCCACATCCAGCTCTGTCTCCTGTCTCTCTCCTCTTACTCGTACTTTCTTATCTTGGTTTCTGAGAGACATACTCTTTTAGTTTTCTTCCTACCTCACCAGTCATCTTGTTTCGGTCTTTGCATTTTCTTCCTCTTCTCCCCAACAACTTAACAGTGAAGTGACACAGGTTTAGGACTTAGAAAGTAAACTATAAAAGTTGAAATGATAGAAGATGATTAACAGAAAAGAAGAAAAGGCCAAAAATAGTGGAATCAACAGAGTATGGCCTCACAAAAGCTGAGAAAAGGTCAGAATCATCAACAGTATCAAATGTAACAGAGAAACCAAGGATGGCTGCGTCCATTACACTAAGCAAGGGGATGGGGAGTACTAAAGGGTAAAGTGGGCCAAATATATGGGGACAGAAGATGATTTGACTTTGGGTGGTGAGCACACAGTGTAATAATATACAGATCATGTAGCACAGAAATGTACACTTGAAACCTATATGATCTTCTTGACCAATGTCACCCCAATAAAATTAATTTAAAAATTAATTAAAATAAAATAGGCAGCTAGGTCACTGGTTGCCCTGGCAAGAACAGTTTCCATAGAGTGAGTGGTAAGAGTAGAAGCAGAATTTCATAAAGAGGGGATGAGAGGTTAAGAAAGCAGAGATAGTCAACATAGACTTTCAGTTGAAAAAGTGAATGAAAAAGGAAGGAGTTATATGTAGCAGTAGATAGAAAGGAAGGAGTTTGGGGGGCGATAGGTGAGATCTCTTATGTATTTGTAAGTTAAAGAAAAGCCAGTAGAGATGAAATTGAAGACATCAAAAGGGGGAAGGATACCCTCTTCCTGAAACTGGCAGAAAAAAGTAAGGTAGAGATGTGATACCTTCCTGCTTTCCTCCTTCATTTAGATGTTTATGGGTATCCATGCCCAGTACTCTGCTTTGGATGAACTGGGAGAGATTGTCATCTATTGAGGGTGAACACAGAAAAGGTTTGAGGAATTTAGTGACAATTCGGAGTAGTCACTCACCAAGTGGGATAAGCCAGAGAACATCAAGGGCAAATAAAATATGTACTGGTGTTTTGAAAAGCTGACCTATTAATTAGTAACCATGAAATAAATTTGTGGGACCAAAATTTGGCAGTTTTCTCCAACAGTATTAAACCATGGTAAAAAAAATTGATTGTAAGATTGGTCCCAGGGGAAAAATTTTTAACATGGCACATGTGGCAGAAATGCAGGCATAAGAGGAATTTAGGGGAAGAACTAACTGCAGGCACGTTGAAAAGGAAATGAGACCAGGGAGAGGAAAATAAACCTTTGAGAAAATAGACAATAGAATTGAAGATCTTAGTGAGGCTAAAGTGGAGGTATTATGGCAGTGAGGTTTTGAATAACCAGAAGAATAGTGAAATGATCTAAGAGTATGTATATTAGAGTTTAAGATTTTAGAAGAGGAGCAGGTAAGATCTGTGGTCTTGCCATGCAACTGAGTGACACAGTAGAGGTGAAAGTCTTCAGAGTTGAGGGGTTATGGTCACCCACATAAATGTCTGTTCTTCCTTGATGATTGTAGGACTTTGAGGTAAAGAATGCTTTGCACCAGTGTTCATGGTCCACAGTCAAGTGTGGAGGAATGGGCCGAATGACACAGCTGCATGCCAGCAGCACGTGGGTTGGAAGGTGGTGTCCAGATATGTGAGCTTCAGATGAAAGGGTTTTGCATTAGGTAGAGGCACAGTGATTATGAGGCTGATTCCATGAGGTCAAGGGCTGTGCCTATTTTCTCACCACTGTAGCACCAATGTCTAGTACAGTGTTCAGTATGTAGTAGGTACTTAGTAAATGGATAGGATTGAATGAATTGAGAACATGCCAGGTATCTATAACAAAGGCAGTGACTTTAGGAAGAGAAAAGTACAGTGATTAAAAATAAAAAAAAAATAAAAAAAGTGGGCCCTAGCTGGGTAGCTTAGTTGGTTAGAGCATTGTCCCAATGAGCCAAAGTTGCAGGTTCAGTAGGTTCAGTCCCTAGTCAGGGCACAGACGAGAAATCAATCAGTGAATGCATCAGTAAGTGGGAAAACAAATCGATGTTTCTCTCTCTCTTTCCCTTCCTCCCTCTCTCTAAAATCAATGGAAAAAAAATGTGGAGGGCCAGCTGAGAGTGTTTGAACATGTAGGGGAGGCTTTTTCAGTGCATGGTAGTGATTCTTGATATCAAAAAAGTTAATATAAATGTTTAGTGACTAAGCACAACTATAAAGCCTTTTTTAAGGCTATTATTAGATTGTAGTAGATAGCTGACCTGAGAAAAGTATTGTTTTATTTTAAAAGTGCTTGTTCCCAGGTACAGGGATTAAGAAGTACAAACTGGTAGGTACAGAATAGATGGGGGTGCTAAGAACAGTATAGGAAATGGAGTAGCCAGAGAACTTACATGCACATGGACATAAAGTAAGACGGGAGATTGCTCGAGGGAATGGGGGGTACCAGGTGGAGGTGGGCAAAGGGTGAAAAATTGGAACAACTATAATAGCATAATCAATAAAATATAGTAATGAATAAATAAATACAAGTGCTTTTCCCCCCTTAATCTATTTTGTTACCAGAAAAAAAAAGTGAACAAGAATTAAAAGATGAAGAAATGGATTTATTTACCAAATACTATTCAGAATGGAAAGGAGGTAGAAGAAACACAAATGAATTCTATAAGACCATTCCCCGGTTTTATTATAGGGTAAGTGGTATATAAGCAAATGTCTTACAGAGTTTATAAATAAAATGTGATTTTTTAAATGGGATAAGAATATTTTATAAATAAATTGAAGTTTATATCTAATAAAAAGCCTGAAAACATAATGCAATAGAATAACCACTACTACTAATAAAAATTAGAGAGAAAAGCCTATAACTCAGAAAGAAGGGGAAATTAACTTTGTGTTCTTATGTCACTTTATGTGAAAACTTAGGATTTTATCAGCTCCAAAATAATAAGATTAACTAAAATGAAAGAAATATATAAATATAAGATATAACCTTCACAGAGTAGGGCTGGGGTTTTAAACCCCTGTTGATCTTCATGTAGTCCTAGTGTAATTGTATATTACTCTAAGGTTACAGTGGAAGCAGAGCCCCAAGAACACAAAGTGAACTTGGGCTACATAAGCTATTAGCTCTTCTGGGCGGGAGTCAGGTCTCTTGGTCACTGATCTCTGTGGGTCTCTTATTAAATGAATTTTATAAAGGGATGGTGACTTGAAGTAAAATTGAGATACAAAAAGTAATTTGAGGCAGCAGAATACACAGGTATTTTATGAGCCTAAATACATTTTACTTAATATTTAATCCAGTAGTCTATTTAATCCAGTAGTCTAGAACTTAAGTGTAGAAATTAACTCAACACTGTATTTTTAGCTACCAGCTGAAGATGAAGTGTTATTACAGAAATTAAGAGAGGAATCCAGAGCAGTCTTTCTGCAAAGGAAGAGCAGAGAACTGTTAGATAATGAAGAATTACAGGTAAGAATGGAATAAAAGTTTGCTTGGGATATTAGCCGTTTCTTGTTTGTACTACCAATACGTCGTCATACAGGCTCTCCGGGCACCTTAATGGAGAGGTGCCTGCGCGGTGCATGAAAGCACCAGCTCTGGAGAGATGGTTCCTACCAGAAGCAGCTGCAGAGCTTGCGTGGGCCCATCTCCTAGGATAGTTTTGTGTTTTAAAGTCCCTAGGTGATTCCAGTGGGAGGCCAAAGTTGAGAACCACTAAAGTCACTACTGCAGGGTCAATCTGCAGGGGTTCAAATCCCAGCTCTGTGATCTTGGGCAATGGACTTAACATTTCTGTGCTTCAGTTCTCATCTGTAAAGTAGGCATAATAGTATATATATATAAATAAGTACAAATATATATATAGACTAAAGAGACACCATGTATGTCTATTTTTTATGATGTTATTAATCCAAAGGATAATAGGGGATGAGATTCATCTTAATAGTAACTCAGCTATCAGACTGTCATTGTAATGTAAATAACATTCTCGACTACATTTTTTAATTTTGTTCTATTAATTGTAATATCTTCATTGCTGCATTTCTTCTAAGAACTTATGGTTTTTGCTGGACAAGCACCAGACACCACCTATGATTGGAGAAGAAGCAATGATTAATTATGAAAATTTTTTGAAGGTTGGTGAAAAAGCTGGACCAAAGTGCAAGTAAGAATAATATATTTAATAAAGGAATATGTTACATTAAGCATTTGAACATTTTATTTATTTTTAGAGAGAGGGGAAGGAAGAGAGGGTGAGAAATATCCACATGTGATAGATACATTGATTGGTTGCCTCCTGTATACACCCCCAACTGGGGACCAAACCCACAACCCAGGCATGTGCCCTGACTGGGAATTGAACCTGCAGCCTTTTGCTTTGAGGGACATTGCCAACCAAGTCACACCAGTTAGGGCTGCATTATTTTAGATGCCTCAAATAAAGTCAATGGTATGAGAATTTGTGTCAATTTTCAGTTAATGAAGTTTAACAAAATTAGTTAGTAAAGAAAATCACATTGGTACAAAGTTATTAAAAGAAGTATGATTTATAACACTACAGGCCTTCATTCTTATTACAATAGAATGCAAAGGCATATGACAATATTTTTGAACTATAGTTCTGATTTTTTTTACCTCTGGTTATTCTTTGAATTTATGCTGCTGTTTGCTAATTCATATAGAAGTCATTTTTATGTTGGCAGATTTTAATCTTTATTTCCTTTCTTTAGGCAATTTTTCACAGCAAAAGTCTTTGCTAAACTCCTTCATACAGATTCTTATGGAAGAATTTCCATCATGCAATTCTTTAATTATGTCATGAGAAAAGGTGATTTTATTTTCATCATGCTTCTCCTATCTGGGAATCAAGAGGGTTTTTTTTGTGTTTTTTTTTTTAATAATTAATTTTCTTTCTTTTTTTTTAAAGATTTTATTTATCTATCTTTAGAGGGGAAGGGAAGGAGAGAGAGAGAAATATCAATACATGGTTGCCTCTCATGCGTCCCCTGCTGGGAACTGGCCTGCAACCCAGGCATGTGCCCTGACTGGGAATGAAACCACGATCCTCTGGTCTGCAGGCCTGTGCTCAGTCCACTGAGCTATACCATCCAGGGCCTCAAGTGGGTTTTTGATCCATGCTTTTATAGTATCCCTTCCATTTGAAACAACTCTCTTCATAACTTTAAATAGCAGAGTTTCTTGTCTTTTGACCAAGATTTTTTTTCCCTATTATGATTTTCTCCTGGAACTTATTTGAGCTGAGATTTTCTACCATAAATTTGATTTCATCATTATAGAAAAAAAACAAAACAAAAACCTCACATATCCTAAAAATACTAGCTAACCGATATATCAAAAGCTGAATGAAGACTTTTAATGTATGGTGATTTGAAATAATTTTAATTCACTAGGCATTTTATCTCACCACTATCTTATGGGTTAAGATGTCTGATAGTTTTATACAACTGTAGCGTCAGATTCAAGGAGTTTTTACCAACTAGGAGCTGTTATGATTCCTGTAAGTTCTATAATGACCTGTGAAGTCCTATGGGTACCATCTTTAACTAATATTTTGTTGCAGTAATTACCTCAGTAGAATAAAAGGAGCTCACTGAAAACATAACATTACATTCACTGTCCCTATTTGGTGGAACACCAAGTTTAATTAAGAACAATATCCTCAAGGACATCAACTTTAGTGTCATTTTAGGTATGGCAGAATTGTTGATATTTGCCATTAATTCTAGGGTATGTTTTGTTTTATATAGTTTTGGGGTTAACAGGTAATATGTGTGAGAATAAAGATGGTCATAGAGTTACCAGCTTTTCCCTCTAATCTAGTTCTTTATCTCCTTTTTTCCATATATATGCTAAAGGAAGATCTTAATACATCTTATTTTCCTGTCTGTTCTTAGTTTGGCTTCATCAGACAAGAATAGGACTCAGTTTATATGATGTTGCAGGACAGGGATACCTTCGGGAATCTGTAAGTATAATCTACTTTAATTACTACTATAGACATCAAAATGTTAACAGTAGTTATTACTGGGTGTCCAGATTACACATGATTTTTTTTGTTGTTTCTCTGTTTTTGTTTGTTTTTACAAATAATGTGTTACTGAAAAACTTTTAAAATATATAGACCACAAAAATTCCTGTAAAAGCTTTTTACAGGAGAAAATAAGAAGAATGTAGTGCTTTAATAGGATTAAAATCATTGAAGAAACAGTGGTAAACTTTTGGTTATTCATGAGTGTTGTCAGTGCATGACTGTTTTAAAATATGAGAGCCAGGAAAGTTTCCTCTTTTAGGAAATATAAAAGAAAAAAAATGTGACTGTTTTCCTGCCTATAGGTTTGAGTTATGACATCAGTTACCAAGAGGCTGTTTATTTTCCATTAGGTATTAATGTATAAGGCCAAGTTATCAACAAAGAATCATAATCTCATGATGCAATGGCTATGCTTCTTGTAAGTGTAGGTATCTAAATTATATAGACATGCTTCTTTTTAGCTCAGGCTTTTCCTCCTAAATATAGAATGCTTTTTAGGGTTGTCAGGCAAAGGGCAAGGGGGTTAAGCATAAATATGAACCAAGTTAATTAATCACTTCAATAAATATAATATTTAAAGGCTTAAATATTATAGTTTGTCTCCTGTTGTAATAGTTATAGTTTGTTATAGTTTGTCTCCTGTTATAATTTGTTGCAGTCTGTTTTACCACATTTATATAGAGAGAATGTTAGATTGTACTGAACATTTACACTTAAAACCCTTTTTAGGGCCCTGGCCAGTATGGCTCAGTTGGTTGGAGCATTATCTGGTAAAATAGAGGGTAATGGGTTCTGTTTGCAGTTAAGACACATGCCTAGGTTGCAGGTTAGGTGCCAGGTTGGGGCATGTACAAGAGGCAACTGATTGGTGTTTCTCTCTCATATTGATGTTTCTGTCCTCTCTCTCCCTCCATTCTCCTTTCTCTAAAATTAATGAGCAGCCCTGGCTGGTATGGCTCAGTCAGCTGGAGCATCATCTGGTAAACAGAAAGGTCGTGGGTTCCGTTCCAAGTCAGGTCACATGCCTAGGTTGTAGGCTCAGTCCCCTGTTGGGGCAAGTGTGAGAGGCAACCAATGGATGTTTCTTTCTCGTTGATATTTCTCTCCCTCTCCCCCTCCCTTCTCCTCTCTCTAAAATCAATAAGCATGTCCTTGGATGAGGATTTAAAGAAAACTTTCTAGGGACATAATACAATTCTTGAGCTTTAAGGTTCAGATCAACTTGACAATGAAAGGTTCTTGCTTATATCCGTTTCTCTCTAGCAAGGAAGACATATTAGCCACCTGTTAATACTTACTCAGATCACATATTGGAGTAGTACTGTAGAAATCTTGTCAGCAGTTAGTTGGTTACAAGGCACAGTTTCTTTTTTCTTGCCTCTTTCCATGAATGGAAACAAAAATTGAAAAAGGGATAAAGGGAGGGGAGAGGAAAGCAACAATATCTCTAGTTATATTTAAAAGGGAGTAGTTTTTGCCCTGACTAGTGTGACTCAGTGGGTTGGGCATCGTCCAGCAAACTTAAAGTTTGCTACTTCAATTCCCAGTCAGGGCACATGTCTGGGTTGTGGGTTGCAGGCCAGGTCCCTAGTTAGGGGTGTGCAAGAGGCAGCCAATGGGTTTCTCTCCCTCACCTCTTCCCCTCTCTCTAAAAAGAAATATTTTTTTAAAAAAGGCAGGGGGAGTATTTCTTCTTCTTTTAAAGAAAAGAAATATTTCTCCTACCCTGGACACTTTGCTGTGTGAAACCAGATTTTGTGTCTTCCTCATTTAAGACAGTGGTTTCCAGAGCCAACATCTGTAATTTGAGTAGCATAGGCAAACTTTCATTCACTTACTAATCTTAAGCACTTACCAAAATATTTGTGCCAAGTACTATTCTAAGCCTTACTCATATGGAGCTTTTTTCTAGCAGATTGGGAAAGCAGACAGTAAATAATAAGCAAGATGATTTCAAATAGTGACACATTCTACGTAGAAAAAATAGAGACTGGGAAACAGTATAACTAAGGTTGGGGGCTATTTTAGATAAAATGAAAGGGCTGCTTCTTTGCAGTAGTGAGTGAATTTTAGCTGTGGTGAAGGATTACGAAAATGCAATAAAGCGGGGACAGCAAGGTCAGTGTTCCCAAGGCGAAGTTAAAACTGGCCTGTTCTAGGAACAGGAGGAAGTCAGTGTGAACAGAGCATACAGGCAGTAGAGTTAAAGTGACAGGAGATGAAGGCGGAGAAGTAGGCCAGGACCACATATAGGGCCTTTGGGGACCATGGTAATGAGTTGGGCATCCCACTGACACTAATGGGATGCCCTTAGAAGTTTTAAACTAAATCTGTAAAAACAGGATTTACATGTGAAAAGATTGCTGTGGGTGTTGTATGGAGACCGGGTTGTAAGGGTAGAGTGAACGGAGGAATAGCCAGGCAACAGCAGTAGTCCAGGTGAGGAACAGTATCCCCCAGACCAGTGTGATGGCTATAGAAAAAGCTAGTAATGGATTAATTTAATATGTATCTTGGACACACACACCTTAAAATTTGCTACTGGATTAGACATTGGGGGTAAGGAATAGGATCCTTAGTGAAGGAAATGTAGGAACAAAGATGAGTTTAAAAATTTTGTTTTGAATAACTGTTAGAATAGGGGAAAATGGGTGAGGATTAGGGTTGGGGATGATAAGAGTCCCATTTCAGACATACCAAGTTTGAGATGCCATCTGTTCTACAACTTAAATTACAAAGTATCTACGATGAAGTAGAAAAATTATACTTCACAATAGCTAGAGCAAAAGTAACAATTATTACAATGAGGATAAAAAAACATTTTAAATGTAGAATGTTGGAATTTGGAATAGGAAAGCCTTTCTAAATATGACGAAAGTCAGTATAAACGACAATAAATTCAACTTAATTTAAAAAAATCTGTAGACTTGGTGAAGATATATATAAATAAATAAAATCTGTAGGCTATAATATATAAAACTAACAGAAAACAAATTGAGAATACCTGAAACTCCATCATAGAAAAATAGCCAATTAATTATCTTAATGTATAAAAAGCTCCTAGAAATCAGAAGAAAATGATTTCTAAACCAAAGCAAAACTGGGCAAAAGAGTGTATTTTGAAGAAAGCAAAATACAAATGCTTCTTAATGACAAGAAAAAATCTTAACTTCACATAATAAGAAAAATGTCAAATAGATCTATATTAAAATGCCACTTTTCATATGTGGGATTGACACACTCAAAAAGTTTGATAATGCTTTAAATGAATGAATATAAAATAGGCCACGGTTTTCCAAAATTTTTCATTTCACGATACCCTTATTGCGTCAGTAGTTTTTTAAAAAATTATATTTTATTGAGTGTGCTATTATAGTTGTCCCGATTTTTCTCCCTTTGCCTCATTCCACCCACTACTCACT